>NC_090647.1:254009592-255209592 GCF_040937935.1 Hyperolius riggenbachi | reverse complement strand
CTAAGATACATAAATCTTTAACTAAACCACCAGGGCGCCCCATCATATCCGGTATAAATTCTATGACCAGCAACCTCTCACGTTTTGTAGACCAACATCTACAAGCTCATGTACGATCACTTGACTCCTACCTCAGAGACTCCGCACACCTCATAGAACTACTTAAATGCATAACCTGGCAAGATAACTTTGTATGGCTCACCTGCGATGTAACTTCTCTGTACACAAACATACCGCATTCTTATGGTATTTCAGCTATCAAACATTTTCTGTCTACCAATCCCGCAATGCCCCATGACCAACAATCTTTCTTAGTCCAATGTACAGAATTTATCCTACAGAACAACATATTTTCCTTCACTGACAAAATCTACCATCAAACTAATGGAACAGCTATGGGTTCGTCGTTCGCCCCATCTTATGCAAATTTATCCATGGGACTTCTGGAACTACAAAAACTACAAGCCAACAACCCTTTCACTGACAATATAGTTTTTTATAAACGGTACATAGACGACCTTATCCTGATATGGCAAGGTAACATTGACCGTATCCCCCTCTTCATTAACTATCTCAATTCCAATGCTGCTGGACTACAATTCACTTCACAACATGACCCCATAAATATCGAATATTTGGATCTCACACTGTTTATAGAATCTAACACTATAAAAACCAAAACATATTTCAAACCGGTAGATGCTAACAATTATATACATTTTGAAAGCTTTCACCATCGCCCCTGGACCATTAACACACCATACAGCCAATTCAGAAGGATACATAGAAACTGTACAGACATCTCTGACTACTACACACAATCAGATCTACTCACTAATAAATTCCTGGCACGAAAATACCCCAAAAAACTCATCAAGGATGCAAAATTTAAAGCTAAAACAAACCCACCACATAACCCAACTCAGCTCCACACCAACCCACCCAGTGTAGATTGCCCCCGATTCATCACACGATATAATGCCCAACATCCACAAATCCGTTCAATCCTAATGAATAGGTGGGACATTCTACTACAAGACCCCTATTTGCGACAATCTATCCCAAAAAAACCTCAAATCACTTTCAGAAGAGCCCCTAACTTACGTAACCTGTTAGCACCCAGCAAACTTCGTACACATATATCCAACACGATTCCAAATATTGAACATTCCCCGGGTTGTTTTCCATGTAACAACACCAGATGCAAAGCTTGCCCATTCATTAATGTCACCACCTCATTCTGCTCCAATACCACCAAAACAAACTATCTAATTAAACACCCGATTACGTGTACTTCAAAATATGTCATATATGTGATTTCCTGCCCTTGCCACCTCCAGTACGTGGGCCGCACTACACAACCGGCACGCAGCCGGATTGGACAACATAAAAGAAATATATCGAAAAACTTTCCCCTTCACAGCGTCTCGAGACACTTCGGCACTCACCATCACAATGACCCCACCCTATTCCGTATTACACTTATAGAATCCATTAACCCACAACAGCACAATGCTTTTGAAATACTGAAAGCGAGAGAAATGTTCTGGATACAAATATTGAGGACTCTCATACCAGAGGGACTCAATGAACAACTAGAAAAAATACACTGATCATAACACATCAATATCTTTTTAATCTAGTCGCCTCTTTTATCGGTCTGTGTCTTATGTTCGAGTTTTATTACCTTTCATTTATTTTATTATCGTATTTTTCCTTGGGTTTTAGTTTTATAATTGTTTGAAATGTGTTTATGCCATGAACGTTACGCTGAGTACTATTTACACCAGTGATATCATGCTTATATCCATATTCTTTGTCTAAATGTGCAAGTCGGAATTTTTATTCTTATTTTTTATTCTTATTTTTATTTCTTTTTTCTATTATTTATATTTATTTTTATGATCAATTTTACTCATTTTTAAACATACAGTTATACTAATATAAGATATGTTGCAAGAAAGACCTAACCATACAACAACAATTGCATATAATGGTATAAGCTATAATGGTTTATATAGTCAGATCTGGTAACCTGAAATGTACTTCATGTGTTAACAATATCTTGCTTTTGTTTTGGCTCACTTTTTTCCTTTTTGTTTTTCCGCATCCCAACGCGTCCATATATACGCATTTCCCCAACCATGCCGCCCCACGCATGGCGTTCTTTTTAGTACGCATGCGCCCCGTTCCATCACTGTAGGTACGCGTCCAACTGTACGCATGCGCGCATCACGCATTTGATTCCACGCATGCCTCAAACGTAATTACGCGTCAGGATACGCATGTACGCATGCGTAATGACGTAATCGCGCATGGCGGGAAATTGAGTGCCCGCCTCACAGCCCAATTAGCTAAGGGGAGGTTCCTACCACTATATAAACAGCAGTCCAGAAGCACTTGGCCACTGAGGCGCCAGGTGCTGTCTGGACATACTGCTGGTAAGTGAATCATTTTGATGCTTGATTTAATATGTTTCTTCTACATTGTACTTTGCATGTCTGTCTGAAACACCCAAGGCATTACTTTTATCCCTGAAAACTTTTTTGCACTATTTTTATAGGATAATCACCATTAATACACACGTAGATGTATATATATTAATAATGACCCTTTTTTACTGTTTGCTAAGAAAATATCTCGCCACAAGCTTAAGGTCAACGCGTTAACATTATTACTATATTTATTATTATCATTATTATTGATTTTATTAATATTACGTTTTCATAATTATAATTATATACTTTAAATTATGATTACTATTCTGCCGTTTTTTTCCCCCCAAACCCCCCCCCCCCCCCCCCCACTAACTATCCTTCTTTTCCTTTCCCCTGTGCCCCCCCCCACCACCACCAATGCCCCCCCCCCCCCAAACCCCACCCCCTCCTCCATTCCCCCTTCTTTGCTTGTTTTCCCCCTCCTCCTTTTTCTTCCCCTTTTTCTTTTCCTTCCCTTCCACCTCTATAATATAATAATTAGCCACTCCTTCCTGGTATGTTATGACACTCATATCACACTATCAAATTCTCCTACATAAAAATTTGTTTAATTGTATGCGGTATGTTTATGACTTGTACAAATGTGTTGCCTCTTACCCCCAGTTGTGTGCTCCTTCCTGTATTTGCCTGATGAAGCGGGCTTGGCCTGCGAAACGCGTTGCGATCTTTTTTGGAGTATACCAATAAATATCCCTTTTGTGAATACACAGTCTGTTGTGTCTGCTTGTGGGAGGTAAGTCCACCACTGCCTCCTAAGCAATTTTTGAAACTTTTAAATATTGTTTTTATCCTTTTGGCGCCTCTGTTCTCTACTATAACACTGATTGTATCCACCTTTGGTGGAGGGGGATACCCCTTCTTGTTTTCAAGCCTACAGAGAGCGACTTCTTAATCCTGAGTGGGGACAGGTTAATCTCCTCACCTGCCTATACAGTGGTTGCCTGGAGGTAACCCTGGTTTGTGAGTATTCATTCTATACTCTTTTCAATTATCCAATTACCTTGACATACTACACCATATTGGGCTCTCGGTTCTCCTCTTTTTCATCTTATCTAAAGTTTAGATAGTTTACACAGAAAATCTAGCTGCAAACAGCTTCAACAGTTTATGATTATTTATTCCTGTGATACAATGAGAGCTGCCATGTTCTGTTTGTCACATTACACACAGTCAAGTTGATCCGCATCTGCAGCCCTCAGCCTGTGAAAACTTCACTCCAATCTCCTCCTCCCTCCTCCCATCTGCCTCTGAAATCTCTGGCTAGTAAGCTCCTCCTGCCCAGACTGAGCTCCCATAAGCCCTTTCTACTAAGGCTCAGAGTGCCAATGCATTCCGGAGAAGCTGTGGGTGAGAATTGTCTGGTTAATAGGGAATTGAAGTATTAAAACAAAGAAGAAAGTATTTGACTTGAGGAATGCCTTATAAACTATATGAAAGGAACACAATTATGCAGTGAGTAAAAGTTTATCTAAGATCCACTTTAAATTAGGGGGGCACCCTCTGCAATAACCTATCATTAAAACAAAGATATATCCTAATAAACTGTATTTGTGTAGCAAAGACCCAAGATGCTAGCTGTTGAAATCTTAAACCTTCATGCCCATCCCTTATTATTTTTCATTTTTCAGTGTTGTTAATACTGTTAATGTGTAACATTTTCTTTAAAAGGGTGGGAAAAAATCCTTTCCAATCACAGGTGGCAAAGGCCACATTTATGTTGTAGCATGGATCCAAGATGGCAGCTTGAACCTTCAAAACCTGACTCTTTGACTCCATAAACATCTGCCTTAGTCCTTTAAAGTTTTTTTTAAATTATTATTAAATGTAATACTGGCACTGTTTTAGACTTTATTTTAATATTGTATTTTTTTCTACAGGAAGGGAAATCAAATCTATTCAATCATGAATGGCCAACAGTTCCTAGTAGCAAGCCAATCAAAGTCTGTGTTTGTGATATGGCATGAACAGATCCAAGATAGTAGAGGAACCCTTAATCTTGACATCATGCTTTTTCTTTTATTCTTTACATAATGCAGTATTTTATAATAGCAGTTCATATTTTTACTTTTTGATGCAATGCTAACTGGAGGGAGATTAGCAAGGCGTTAGAGAAAAGCTCAGTCTGTTCTGAATAGATGTGCCATTTTAGCAGTCTGGTAGCAAAGCTGAGACTGGATGGCAGTTAGAGAGGGCTGTAGTGTCCAAATAAGTTTTTTTTTTACGGTGATGTTATGACTTCTTGTTTAAATGAGGAAGAGAAAATACCAGTAGAGATAGAAACGTTTAAAAGAGTTGTTAAAGCAGGAATGAAGGAACTGTGGAGCTGGGGTATGAGATAAGAGAGTATCGGGTCCAGAGCAGGTAGTGCTTTAAAGATTAGTAAAGGAATGCGCTGTTTAGCTAAGACAATAAAGTGTTGGAAATGAGGAGCTTAGAGCGAGTGACTCAGACCTCCCGGACCTAAAACCAAATATATGTTATGTATAACATGTATGCATAACAATACATATGTATGTATAACATGTATGTTGTACATAAGTAAATACAATCACAATCAAGTACTTAATTAATAATTGTTCTTTCCTATAGGGAGACACACACCAGTACCTACATAAATAAGTACTTACACGTTGTGGTATGACCCAAACAAAAAGCATTAAAAAGTGTGATTATGCAACATGCCATAAAAAAGTCCTTGATGCATTTTGTGAAACAGGTGATCGCTTTATCAGGAGAAAAAAACAGTAATTCATATTGCGTTCATATGTTTTAATAAAAAGGAGGCATGTGATTTTGTGGCCATAAAACCCATGCCAGCTTTCTTCCCATCCAATTGATTAAAATTACTACTTTTCTAAGTCATCTTTAAAGTGAACCACGCGTGAGAATAAACCGATAAGATAAACAATTGTATTTACCCTCCTACTTCTAAAAAATTACCTTTTTAGATATTGCATGGTTTTATTGATTATTCAAAGCAAACCTGAACTTAAAAATTAAAAATAAACATACACACATCACACTTACCTCTCATGTAGTCTACTTATCAATCTCTTTTTCCTCTACCACTTCCTGTTTGTCCACTGTGATCGATAGAGTTCTCCATCCTCCATTGTAAAAATGGTGTCAACCCTGTAACAGCTTCTGGGCCAGCACGCTGTTAAACTGCAATATTGCCTACATGAGCCATATGGAAACATTGACATTACTGTCAGGAACCGGCCCGCGGCACGCCTGCGTATACGGTTCCCGACTGCGGGTTTGACCAGATTAAGTGGGGAACAGCCTTATTTAAGCTACAAACAAGGCTGGAACCCCTCAAACACTTCCCACTGCCACCACTAGCGTTGCTAGACACGTTCACTCAGCTATCGAGTGCTCAATACGCAATCTGCGTTTTCGTATTTGGGTCAGCTCTGCGCTTAGGCCAAATACGAGAGCGCCACGCACACACACACCGTTGCAATCTTACACTATAGTGACGCAAAACCACTAACAGTCGTTCCGAACGATACTGTTAGCTACTCGCACTGGCGTTTCGTATGTTGGGTCAGCTGCGCGCTTAGGCCAACGTATGACAAACGCCCCCACACACAATGCAATTACAATTTCATATGGTAGTGTTGCTCAAGCATACAATTAGGCACGGACTTATACACAGCTATACTGCAGTCTCTTCTAGGCTATGAGTGTTAGTTTAGTACAGCAGAAGTCAAGCTTATTAAATAATGATTTAATATTCCATAAAAACATAGAACAATGCAGAACTTAATATATACAAAAGATTACAAATAGACAAAGTAAAAATGTTACAAAAAGTTACAAAAATAAGAGGTTACAAAGATAACACACACGGATATTTGCGTAAAAATAAACGGGAAAAAAAGGAACGTTACCAGCTTAGGTTAGAACGTTGTTTGACGGGAGGACGCCGTTTCGACCAGGAGTCGCAATCATCCCTAGCTATTCGCTACCTCCGAGAGAAGACCCCGGTGGCTGTCCTGGGCCAGCTTAAATAGTCCGAAGTGTCCCCTGGGGCATTTAATGTCCAGCCCCCAGGAACTAATGCAGTTTCCCCGTTTGTGACATCACCGAACGCTTGTCATAATCTTTCTTGTGATATGCAAACTTCAAAGGGGTTCCTGCTTTAGCTTCTTGAAGTTTGCAGAATTCAATAGGTGAGATTGTATCCTATCAGACATCAAAAAAGCTTCCTCCACATTATTTCCTTGGGTAAAGTGTATATTAGCACATACATGAAAAGATTGCCTGTAGACAGAGGCAGACAATCACACCTGGGACAGCAGATCAAAAGTGACTGCTAGTGGACTAATGAGCTGCTTCCTTGCCTATTGAAGGTGACTGGTCTTATTCACTGAAGACCTCTTTAGATGCAAATGTAGGTCTAGTGACTAGTGTTGGGCGAACAGTGTTCGCCACTGTTCGGGTTCTGCAGAACATCACCCTGTTCGGGTGATGTTCGGGTTCGGCCGAACACCTGATGGTGTTCGGCCAAACTGTTCGGCCATATGGCCGAACTAAGAGCGCATGGCCGAACGTTACCCGAATGTTCGGCTAGCGCTGTGATTGGCCGAACGGGTCACGTGTAGTGTTGGGCGAACATCTAGATGTTCAGGTTCGGGCCGAACATGGCCGAACTCCGAACATAATGGAAGTCAATGGGGACCCGAACTTTCGTGCTTTGTAAAGCCTCCTTATATGCTACATACCCCAAATTTACAGGGTATGTGCACCTTGGGAGTGGGTACAAGAGGAAAAATTTTTTAGCAAAAAGAGCTTATAGTTTTTGAGAAAATCGATTTTAAAGTTTCAAAGGGAAAACTGTCTTTTAAATGCGGGAAATGTCTGTTTTCTTTGCACAGGTAACATGCTTTTTGTCGGCATGCAGTCATAAATGTAATACATATAAGAGGTTCCAGGAAAAGGGACCGGTAACGCTAACCCAGCAGCAGCACACGTGATGGAACAGGAGGAGGGTGGCGCAGGAGGAGAAGGCCACGCTTTGAGACACAACAATCCAGGCCTTGCATGAGGACAAGAAGCGTGCGGATAGCAATTTGCATTTTGTCGCCATGCAGTCATAAATGTAATACAGATGAGAGGTTCAATAAACAGGGACCGGAAACGCTAACCCATCACAGATGTTCATTGTTCATGTTACTTGGTTGGGGTCCGGGAGTGTTCGTCGTTTCCAATCCAGGATTGATTCATTTTAATTTGAGTCAGACGGTCTGCATTTTCTGTGGAGAGGCGGATACGCCGCCGATCTGTGACGATGCCTCCGGCAGCACTGAAACAGCGTTCCGACATAACGCTGGCTGCCGGGCAAGCCAGCACCTCTATTGCGTACATTGCCAGTTTGTGCCAGGTGTCTAGCTTCGATACCCAATAGTTGAAGGGTGCAGATGGATTGTTCAACACAGCTACGCCATCTGACATGTAGTCCTTGACCATCTTCTCCAGGCGATCGGTGTTGGAGGTGGATCTGCACGCTTGCTGTTCTGTGTGCTGCTGCATGGGTGTCAGAAAATTTTCCCACTCCAAGGACACTGCCAATACCATTCCCTTTTGGGCACTAGCTGCGGCTTGTGTTGTTTGCTGCCCTCCTGGTCGTCCTGGGTTTGCGGAAGTCAGTCTGTCGGCGTACAACTGGCTAGAGGAGGGGGAGGATGTCAATCTCCTCTCTAAAGTCTCCACAAGGGCCTGCTGGTATTCTTCCATTTTGACCTGTCTGGCTCTTTCTTCAAGCAGTTTTGGAACATTGTGTTTGTACCGTGGATCCAGAAGGGTATAAACCCAGTAATTGGTGTTGTCCAGAATGCGCACAATGCGTGGGTCGCGTTCAATGCAGTCCTAGGCCGAAGAGGTCATAGCCTAGGGTCACAAAACCTGTTTATTTGGGCAATTTCAATGGTGGCGAGTCTGACGTACATAAATCGCAGCAATGGCCGTTAGCAACGTCTGAATCTCACGAAATGTCTCATGCAGGTAGAAGACATATTGTTAGACTTGGGCTCCAAAGATGGGTTCCCTACATCTCTGCAAACCAGAGTTACAGGGCTCCAAATTTGGTAAAATCCCCCATAGGCTTTCATTGGGCCTCCTATTTACAGTTCCAAAATCTCACATCTTTTCAAAGGGCAATTACTCAGCAGTGGCAAATTTTCTAGCATTGTAGGGACCCTTAGGGGGAACATGACTGGTGAGTTTCGGGCCCCTAGGCCAAAGAGGTCATAGCCTAGGGTCACAAAAACCTGTTTATTTGGGCTATTTCAATGGTAGTGATGGTGACGTACATAAATCGCAGCAATGGCCGTTAGCAAAGTCTGAATCTCACGAAATGTCTCATGCAGGTAGAAGACATATTGTTAGACTTGGATTCCAAAGATGGGGTCCCTACATCTCTGCAAACCAGAGTTACAGGGGTCCAAAATTGGTAAAATCCCCCATAGGATTTCATTGCCTCCCTATTTGACTTTCCAAAATCTCACATCTTTTCAAAGGGCAATAGCTCAGCAGTACCAAATTTTCTAGCATTGTAGGGACCCTTAGGGGGAACATGACTGGTGAGTTTCGGGCCCCTAGGCTGAAGAGGTCATAGCCTAGGGTCACAAAAACCTGTTTATTTGGGCTATTTCAATGGTAGTGATGGTGACGTACATAAATCGCAGCAATGGCCATTAGCAAAGTCTGAATCTCACGAAATGTCTCATGCAGGTAGAAGACATATTGTTAGACTTGGATTCCAAAGATGGGGTCCCTACATCTCTGCAAACCAGAGTTACAGGGGTCCAAAATTGGTAAAATCCCCCATAGGATTTCATTGCCTCCCTATTTCACTTTCCAAAATCTCACATCTTTTCAAAGGGCAATGGCTCAGCAGTACCACATTTTCTAGCATTGTAGGGACCCTTAGGGGGAACATGACTGGTGAGTTTCGGGCCCCTAGGCTGAAGAGGTCATAGCCTAGGGTCACAAAAACCTGTTTATTTGGGCTATTTCAATGGTAGTGATGGTGGCGTACATAAATCTCAGCCATGGCCGTTAGCAACGTCTGAATCTCACGAAATGTCTCATGCAGGTAGAAGACATATTGTTAGACTTGGATTCCAAAGATGGGGTCCCTACATCTCTGCAAACCAGAGTTACAGGGGTCCAAAATTGGTAAAATCCCCCATAGGCTTTCATGGCCTCCCTATTTGACTTTCCAAAATCTCACATCTTTTCAAAGGGCAATGGCTCAGCAGTACCAAATTTTCTAGCATTGTAGGGACCCTTAGGGGGAACATGACTGGTGAGTTTCGGGCCCCTAGGCCGAAGAGGTCATAGCCTAGGGTCACAAAAACCTGTTTATTTGGGCTATTTCAATGGTAGTGATGGTGACGTACATAAATCGCAGCAATGGCCGTTAGCAAAGTCTGAATCTCACGAAATGTCTCATGCAGGTAGAAGACATATTGTTAGACTTGGATTCCAAAGATGGGGTCCCTACATCTCTGCAAACCAGAGTTACAGGGGTCCAAAATTGGTAAAATCCCCCATAGGATTTCATTGCCTCCCTATTTCACTTTCCAAAATCTCACATCTTTTCAAAGGGCAATGGCTCAGCAGTACCAAATTTTCCAGCATTGTAGGGACCCTTAGGGGGAACATGACTGGTGAGTTTCGGGCCCCTAGGCCGAAGAGGTCATAGCCTAGGGTCACAAAAACCTGTTTATTTGGGCTATTTCAATGGTAGTGATGGTGACGTACATAAATCGCAGCAATGGCCGTTAGCAAAGTCTGAATCTCACGAAATGTCTCATGCAGGTAGAAGACATATTGTTAGACTTGGATTCCAAAGATGGGGTCCCTACATCTCTGCAAACCAGAGTTACAGGGGTCCAAAATTGGTAAAATCCCCCATAGGATTTCATTGCCTCCCTATTTCACTTTCCAAAATCTCACATCTTTTCAAAGGGCAATGGCTCAGCAGTACCAAATTTTCTAGCATTGTAGGGACCCTTAGGGGGAACATGACTGGTGAGTTTCGGGCCCCTAGGCCAAAGAGGTCACAAAAACCTGTTTATTTGGGCTATTTCAATGGTAGTGATGGTGGCGTACATAAATCTCAGCCATGGCGGTTAGCAACGTCTGAATCTCACGAAATGTCTCATGCAGGTAGAAGACATATTGTTAGACTTGGATTCCAAAGATAGGGTCCCTACATCTCTGCAAACCAGAGTTACAGGGGTCCAAAATTGGTAAAATCCCCCATAGGCTTTCATTGCCTCCCTATTTGACTTTCCAAAATCTCACATCTTTTCAAAGGGCAATGGCTCAGCAGTACCAAATTTTCTAGCATTGTAGGGACCCTTAGGGGGAACATGACTGGTGAGTTTCGGGCCCCTAGGCCGAAGAGGTCATAGCCTAGGGTCACAAAAACCTGTTTATTTGGGCTATTTCAATGGTAGTGATGGTGACGTACATAAATCGCAGCAATGGCCGTTAGCAAAGTCTGAATCTCACGAAATGTCTCATGCAGGTAGAAGACATATTGTTAGACTTGGATTCCAAAGATGGGGTCCCTACATCTCTGCAAACCAGAGTTACAGGGGTCCAAAATTGGTAAAATCCCCCATAGGATTTCATTGCCTCCCTATTTCACTTTCCAAAATCTCACATCTTTTCAAAGGGCAATGGCTCAGCAGTACCAAATTTTCTAGCATTGTAGGGACCCTTAGGGGGAACATGACTGGTGAGTTTCGGGCCCCTAGGCCGAAGAGGTCATAGCCTAGGGTCACAAAAACCTGTTTATTTGGGCTATTTCAATGGTAGTGATGGTGGCGTACATAAATCTCAGCCATGGCCGTTAGCAACGTCTGAATCTCACGAAATGTCTCATGCAGGTAGAAGACATATTGTTAGACTTGGATTCCAAAGATGGGGTCCCTACATCTCTGCAAACCAGAGTTACAGGGGTCCAAAATTGGTAAAATCCCCCATAGGCTTTCATTGGGCCTCCTATTTACTGTTCCAAAATCTCACACCATTTCAAAGGGCAATGGCTCAGCAGTGGCAAAACTCACCAGTCATGTTCCCCCTAAGGGTCCCTACAATGCTAGAAAATTTGGTACTGCTGAGCCATTGCCCTTTGAAAAGATGTGAGATTTTGGAAAGTGAAATAGGGAGGCAATGAAATCCTATGGGGGATTTTACCAATTTTGGACCCCTGTAACTCTGGTTTGCAGAGATGTAGGGACCCCATCTTTGGAATCCAAGTCTAACAATATGTCTTCTACCTGCATGAGACCTTTCATGAGATTCAGACTTTGCTAACGGCCATTGCTGCGATTTATGTACGTCACCATCACTACCATTGAAATAGCCCAAATAAACAGGTTTTTGTGACCCTAGGCTATGACCTCTTCGGCCTAGGGGCCCGAAACTCACCAGTCATGTTCCCCCTAAGGGTCCCTACAATGCTAGAAAATTTGGTACTGCTGAGCCATTGCCCTTTGAAAAGATGTGAGATTTTGGAAAGTGAAATAGGGAGGCAATAAAAGCCTATGGGGGATTTTACCAATTTTGGACCCCTGTAACTCTGGTTTGCAGAGATGTAGGGACCCCATCTTTGGAATCCAAGTCTAACAATATGTCTTCTACCTGCATGAGACATTTCGTGAGATTCAGACTTTGCTAACGGCCATTGCTGCGATTTATGTACGTCACCATCACTACCATTGAAATAGCCCAAATAAACAGGTTTTTGTGACCCTAGGCTATGACCTCTTCGGCCTAGGGGCCCGAAACTCACCAGTCATGTTCCCTTTAAGGGTCCCTACAATGCTAGAAAATTTGGTACTGCTGAGCCATTGCCCTTTGAAAAGATGTGAGATTTTGGAAAGTGAAATAGGGAGGCAATGAAATCCTATGGGGGATTTTACCAATTTTGGACCCCTGTAACTCTGGTTTGCAGAGATGTAGGGACCCCATCTTTGGAATCCAAGTCTAACAATATGTCTTCTACCTGCATGAGACATTTCGTGAGATTCAGACTTTGCTAACGGCCATTGCTGCGATTTATGTACGTCACCATCACTACCATTAAAATAGCCCAAATAAACAGGTTTTTGTGACCCTAGGCTATGACCTCTTTGGCCTAGGGGCCCGAAACTCACCAGTCATGTTCCCCCTAACGGTCCCTACAATGCTAGAAAATTTGCCACTGCTGAGTAATTGCCCTTTGAAAAGATGTGAGATTTTGGAACTGTAAATAGGAGGCCCAATGAAAGCCTATGGGGGATTTTACCAAATTTGGAGCCCTGTAACTCTGGTTTGCAGAGATGTAGGGAACCCATCTTTGGAGCCCAAGTCTAACAATATGTCTTCTACCTGCATGAGACATTTCGTGAGATTCAGACGTTGCTAACAGCCATTGCTGCGATTTATGTACATCAGACTCACCACCATTGAAATTGCCCAAATAAACAGGTTTTGTGACCCTAGGCTATGACCTCTTCGGCCTAGGACTGCATTGAATGCGACCCACGCATTGTGCGCATTCTGGACAACACCAATTACTGGGTTTATACCCTTCTGGATCCACGGTACAAACACAATGTTCCAAAACTGCTTGAAGAAAGAGCCAGACAGGTCAAAATGGAAGAATACCAGCAGGCCCTTGTGGAGACTTTAGAGAGGAGATTGACATCCTCCCCCTCCTCTAGCCAGTTGTACGCCGACAGACTGACTTCCGCAAACCCAGGACGACCAGGAGGGCAGCAAACAACACAAGCCGCAGCTAGTGCCCAAAAGGGAATGGTATCGGCAGTGTCCTTGGAGTGGGAAAATTTTCTGACACCCATGCAGCAGCACACAGAACAGCAAGCGTGCAGATCCACCTCCAACACCGATCGCCTGGAGAAGATGGTCAAGGACTACATGTCAGATGGCGTAGCTGTGTTGAACAATCCATCTGCACCCTTCAACTATTGGGTATCGAAGCTAGACACCTGGCACAAACTGGCAATGTACGCAATAGAGGTGCTGGCTTGCCCGGCAGCCAGCGTTATGTCGGAACGCTGTTTCAGTGCTGCCGGAGGCATCGTCACAGATCGGCGGCGTATCCGCCTCTCCACAGAAAATGCAGACCGTCTGACTCAAATTAAAATGAATCAATCCTGGATTGGAAACGACTACGCAACACTCCCGGACCCCAACCAAGTAACATGAACAATGAACATCTGTGATGGGTTAGCGTTTCCGGTCCCTGTTTATTGAACCTCTCATCTGTATTACATTTATGACTGCATGGCGACAAAATGCAAATTGCTATCCGCACGCTTCTTGTCCTCATGCAAGGCCTGGGTTGTTGTGTCTCAAAGCGTGGCCTTCTCCTCCTGCGCCACCCTCCTCCTGTTCCATCACGTGTGCTGCTGCTGGGTTAGCGTTACCGGTCCCTTTTCCTGGAACCTCTTATATGTATTACATTTATGACTGCATGCCGACAAAAAGCATGTTACCTGTGCAAAGAAAACAGACATTTCCCGCATTTAAAAGACAGTTTTCCCTTTGAAACTTTAAAATCGATTTTCTCAAAAACTATAGGCTCTTTTTGCTAATTTTTTTTTCTTCTTGTACCCACTCCCAAGGTGCACATACCCTGTAAATTTGGGGTATGTAGCATGTAAGGAGGCTTTACAAAGCACAAAAGTTCGGGTCCCCATTGACTTCCATTATGTTCGGAGTTCGGGTCGAACACCCGAACTTCGCGGCCATGTTCGGCCTGTTCGGCCAGAACCCGAACATCTAGATGTTCGCCCAACACTACTAGTGACCCAGCCACACAAATACATGAACAGTCCATGAATCTAGCCTGCATATCTACACCTTTGACATACTACAGCAGATATAAAAATGGGAAAATGAAAATATATTACTGTATTATCCTTAACAGCATCAGCACCCCCAATATATCTCCACACCTCCGCCGTTAACTTGGTGCAAGGCAGATGATCTTCCCAGATCATCCTGCCAGCACCTACATTGTTGGTTCTGCTTGACGGGACAGTCCATCAGCATTCCCATGATTGCTCCCCTTCCAGATGGCACTGGCAGGTGGTTCTAACGAATCATCCTGCCAAAGCCTACATTGACGGCCTGGCCGGGTGGGGTAACCCTTTAGCATCCTCAGGAGGGTTCCCCACCTGTCAGTTAGCTCCAAGCTACACGAATGGAAAGCTAGGTCAGGTTGCTGCAATGTGTCGTTGCCCTTGGCAACCTGACGTAACCAACCAGGGGAATGTGAGTCAGTGACAACCGTGAATTGGCGACCATAGAGACAGGGCTGCAGCTGGGGAAGGGTCCCAACCGTCGCTACACGCACTTCCTCTATAGTGGCAGGAGCTATCTCTCGGTCCCTTTGGGGAACGATTATCTGCCGGTCTGCCTCCTCCACTTCGGACAGCTCAGAGGGAATAACTTCCCAGGACCCTTTCAGCCTGCCCCTCCCAGCTGGTGACCTGCTGGCTAGCCCCCTGAGCTCTTCCAGGCTGCTGTCAAATCGAACAGCCCCAGAGAGCTCAGTGCTGCCTGTCACACATTCCAGGAAGGCTGCAGACGGAGAGGCTCCTGGGCCCTCCGGGCCAGGTTCCGGATTGGATGTGGCTGACCCAGCAACATTTGCCACTTCGGTGGACAGTCCCTGTGCTGTAGACCCGCTAGCGCTGCGGGTTACCACTGCAGCGGAGGGAGCGTCCACATTACACGTATCATAAACCACATCACCTTTGGTCTGGAAACCATCTGAAGGGGAAGGATCTGGCCTAGTGCCATCTGCCCCTTCAGTGGACAGTCCACCTGCTGCAGCCCAGCGAGCGCCGCTGGTTACTCCTGCAGCTGACGGAGTGTCCACATGACACACAGCATTATGTAGTACAACACATATGACATCAGCATTATCAGCCCTACATATATTGTCATTTGGGACATCACATAAAACATCCACATTATCTGTATCATTACACACATTGCTACTCAGCACTTCACAAGTAACATCAACAGTTCTTGCATCGATCGCCTCGATAGTCCGTGCGTCACAAATGACATTATCAATTTCTGCATTCTTTGTATCAACATGTCCCACTCCAGGCCTAGGCACTGGAGACTCACTAGGGCTGGCTCCTAGCATACAGTCCATAGCCCCTGGGGCCTCGCCAGCATTCCCCACTTGCACAGCATTATCAAACAGTACCTTGCAAGAGTCCCGAACTTCTGCTGGGGAGGCGGGGTCCACAGGGTTTGGAGCAGGCTCATACCGGGCCACTAACCGTCCCAGGTCAGTACCCAGCAAAACGTTGGTGGGGATTTTGTCGGTTACCCCAACTTCTTTCAATCCGCTGCCGGCCCCCCAATCCAGGTGGGCCAAGGCGGTGGGTATTGCTGGGGTGACACCCCCAATTCCTCTGACCGCAATAATTTTCCCAGGTAGGTACTGCTCTGGGTTCACAAGCTGGGGATGTATGAGAGTCACTTCTGCTCCAGTGTCTCTCAGCCCAGTGGCAACTGTACCCCCAACCGTGACACGCTGCAGATTCTCTGCATAGCCAGTGGCATTCCTGATAGCACACAGAGCAGTTGGGACTTCACGGGGGTTTGAGGCCTCACTGGATTTTGGGGCCTCCCTCTTCCTCTCTGGGCAAGTCGTGCTGATATGACCCACCCTGTCACATACAAAGCATTTCCGAGTGTCAGGTTGCTTGAATCCAGGAGACAGCGGTGCTTGCCTCCTCTGGGTGCTGGGTGAAACAGGTTTAGCCATCTGTTCTCCTCTCCAGCTGGGCGTAGTAGTCCCCTGGGACTCAGGTGTTCTATGGGCGGTGTAGGCATCGGCCATTTCCGCAGCCTCATCCACTGTCTTTGGTTCTCGATCCAGCACAAACAGCCGGACCTCAACAGGACAGGTGTGTAGGAACTGGTCTTTTATCATCAGCTCCTGCAGGGCATCCAAGGTTTTAACTGACAGTCCTTTTAGCCACTGCTGGAAGGCAGTGCGCAGGTTGCAAGCATGATCCAGGTAGCTGTCATTAGGACCTCGCTGCACTGTCCTGAAACGTTTTCGATACACCTCTGGCGTGAGGTGGTATCGTGCAATGATGGCTTTCTTAATTGCCTCAAAGTCTGTTTCTTCCTCCTGGGGGAGACTCACAAACGCCTCCAGGGCCTTGCCTCTCAGCCCTGGGGTGAGGTATCTTGCCCACTGCTCACGGGGCACCCCATACTGCCGACAAGTCCTTTCAAACCCCTGTAGGAAAGTGTCTATGTCAGAATCCTTGTCCATAGCGGGGAACTTATCCAGGGGGATTCTGTGGACTCGCTCACCTTCGCGTTCTGCGGGTCCAGCAGACTGGTTCTGCTGCTGAAGTTTAGCCAGCTCCAGCTGGTGTCGCTGTGCAACTTGTTCCCTCTGGGCTTGTCGTATTTCCCTCTCTGCTTGCCGATGTTCCAGAATCAGCTTTAGGCGCAGTTCGGGCTCAGCCGAACCTAGTAGCTGTAGGTCGGCTTCCAGAGATGTCATCTCCGTGTTCGGTTGATCATCCAGGACATCGTCTCCACTCGCATCCTGTGGCGGGAGCGATTCCTCCTCTGGCGTGTCGTGAGCTGCATACGCTGACGTTGAAGCACGGGCTCGTTCTGCCTCATCATGCTCCTCGAGCGCACGAACTAGCTGCTCCTTAGTCTGGCCGCTCACCGTCTCGATGCCTTTGTGCTCACACAGGTTGAGTAGTATCTCTTTGTTTTGCCTTGCATAGCTGGATGCTTTCTGAGCCATCGTGTTGCAAAAAATAAAAAGAAAAAAAAGGGGGGAGGGAAAGCAAATACCAAGTGTGTATCTTTGAACAAAAAAAAAAAACATATATAGGTTCTGCACTGAGTAGACTTCTGTAGGCTAGTTCCTTCTAGCAAGCTTCCAGCCTTTAGTACTCAGAATAGCGAGCTAAACTGCGTACTAATGTACTAAACGATGCCACCACTGCCAGCCAATTATGTCAGGAACCGGCCCGCGGCACGCCTGCGTATACGGTTCCCGACTGCGGGTTTGACCAGATTAAGCGGGGAACAGCCTTATTTAAGCTACAAACAAGGCTGGAACCCCTCAAACACTTCCCACTGCCACCACTAGCGTTGCTAGACACGTTCACTCAGCTATCGAGTGCTCAATACGCAATCTGCGTTTTCGTATTTGGGTCAGCTCTGCACTTAGGCCAAATACGAGAGCGCCACGCACACACACACCGTTGCAATCTTACACTATAGTGACGCAAAACCACTAACAGTCGTTCCGAACGATACTGTTAGCTACTCGCACTGGCGTTTCGTACGTTGGGTCAGCTGCGCGCTTAGGCCAACGTATGACAAACGCCCCCACACACAATGCAATTACAATTTCATATGGTAGTGTTGCTCAAGCATACAATTAGGCACGGACTTATACACAGCTATACTGCAGTCTCTTCTAGGCTATGAGTGTTAGTTTAGTACAGCAGAAGTCAAGCTTATTAAATAATGATTTAATATTCCATAAAAACATAGAACAATGCAGAACTTAATATATACAAAAGATTACAAAAAGACAAAGTAAAAATGTTACAAAAAGTTACAAAAATAAGAGGTTACAAAGATAACACACACGGATATTTGCGTAAAAATAAACAGGGGAAAAAAAGGAACGTTACCAGCTTAGGTTAGAACGTTGTTTGACGGGAGGACGCCGTTTCGACCAGGAGTCGCGATCATCCCTAGCTATTCGCTACCTCCGAGAGAAGACCCCGGTGGCTGTCCTGGGCCAGCTTAAATAGTCCGAAGTGTCCCCTGGGGCATTTAATGTCCAGCCCCCAGGAACTAATGCAGTTTCCCCGTTTGTGACATCACCGAATGCTTGTCATAATCTTTCTTGTGATATGCAAACTTCAAAGGGGTTCCTGCTTTAGCTTCTTGAAGTTTGCAGAATTCAATAGGTGAGATTGTATCCTATCAGACATCAAAAAAGCTTCCTCCACATTATTTCCTTGGGTAAAGTGTATATTAGCACATACATGAAAAGATTGCCTGTAGACAGAGGCAGACAATCACACCTGGGACAGCAGATCAAAAGTGACTGCTAGTGGACTAATGAGCTGCTTCCTTGCCTATTGAAGGTGACTGGTCTTATTCACTGAAGACCTCTTTAGATGCAAATGTAGGTCTAGTGACCCACCTACACAAATACATGAACAGTCCATGAATCTAGCCTGCATATCTACACCTTTGACATACTACAGCAGATATAAAAATGGGAAAATGAAAATATATTACTGTATTATCCTTAACAGCATCAGCACCCCCAATATATCTCCACAATTACCTTCCACATTTGTTGTCCTTTCAGTTGTAACTGACAGCAACAAGCATGTGGCTAATCTATTCAGACTTCAGCAAGAAATGTGATCTGCATGCTTGTCCAGGGTGTATGGCTAAATGTATTAGAGGCAGATGATCAGCAGGACAGCCAGACAACTGGTATTATTTAAAAGGAAATAAATATGGCAGCCATATCCCTTTCACTTCAGATGTCCTTTAAAAGCTCAAAGAAAACAGACATACTCTCGATACTGAGGGCACTTCCTGCTGACATTTTTATCAACAGTAGTCATTTTGCATAATATCTCCAAGGTATAGCTCTGAAAAATTGGTTTGTCGAGCAGTTATAATCATATGCTGATGGTATATTACTTATGTTTGCTGGTCATAAAGTAGGGCAACTGTCTGAGAAGGTTATGACAAAGGCGCCAAATCTCAGATTCACAAAACACATTCTAGTAGCTGGGGAATAACACAGGTTGAGCACTATCGCCCTGTAATTAATATACTGTATGTAAATGGTGCCTTCCACTAGATCTTAATCACACAAGTGTTTTTGTGACATATTTTATTCAAAGTGCAAATACCTTTTCAATCTTCCTTAATAGCTTCTTTTCCTTCATCATCACAGAAACTTCAATAGAAATAAGAACAAAGGTTAGGGTGGTATAATCTATTACTTTGAATGACTTAAATAACTTGATGTTGCCATTTCATCTCCTCTGTCAAGACGCCAAATTGTTATCGCTAATCCCACAAATTGCAATTAATTAACTCTATGAAGATGTTTTGCCCCAGTTAATTAAGTAGAGATTATTGATGACTTTTGAAAAGTCAGTGTTAAATGAAAACAACATTTTATTCATCATGAAGCTCGATTTAATTTCTTGTAGAATGTTTTTGCATTTAATGTTGTAAACCAAATAAAGTAATAGTGATTATATATGGTCAATTTTAGCTCTCTTCAATCTATTTAGTATAGTCAAAAGAAGGATAAACATTGCATAGCTCAGTACAATTTACTATAAATACTATAAATAATTTCAAAAGTACAAAATATATTTTACTAGTGCATTGCATGAAGATTAATAGTTTATTACTAAATGAATGATGGATGGGAATTATTGGTAACTATACTTATGCAAAACATTCCCTGTATTTAGGAGGTATGTTCCATGCTTTTAAAGTGATAGTATGTATAGAAATCTTTAATTTTAAAAACGTCACACACACTAAATTTGTGTGTGTCCAAAAAAGTTATAAGATATGGTTAAGTGGTAATGCATGAGTTAAAGGACAGTTTGGCAGTTACACTTGGAAATCTCTGCAGGTCATTGTGTAAGGACCTGAGCAGATCCTAAACACTTACTGAACTGCTTGCTTTTCCCCCAGAGCTTGATCCAGTAAATTTGAATAACCAGTTTTTGAGCTCTTTTATTAAATGGAATTACCTTAGATCCCACATTTTTTTTGTGATTAGTTGTGAGTTTCGGTATCTTGTTTGCAATTGATGGATTTGTGGTGCTTTTGACACACTTCATGTAAGCAACTCTCCCTTATGGGGCTTTGGATGCCACCGTGATGCACTCCAATTGCTTCCACAGCACCAATAAGCAATGACCTTTTTATTCAAGTTTCAGTGAAAGCAGCAAGGACTTTGGATGCAGTTGGAGAAGGGATGCACAACCCCGTCCCATGTATGCTTTTAGCAGACTTGAAAGGCTATTATTGAATCTGGTGGGCATAAAAGCATGTGAGGGCACACCCCCTTTGAATGCCTGTACTGTTAATTGATAATTCAGTCTGTATTCAATAATGGTCTTGCATTGCAGATGGCTACAAAACAATATTTATTTGTTCTCAACATAAACTACTGGTCGTATATTTTAGAACACTCCAATTTTCATTTGTATTTATTTATTTATTTTACAATCTACAGCTATTCTGCAACAATGTAAGTAATTAAGACTTGAAAGTTGTTGCTACCAATTTTAAAAGATGTCTCAAAAGAATGTGTTGCTATATAAATTGCAATCAAAATGGAAAAGTGACAAACCATCAAAACACTTAGAAGTGTAGGTCTTTCCTATAGAGAAATTATGAAGAAAGTCATGGTGTCAGAGAGCAAAGTCTCCTTCACCGTCAAAAGTCACTCAAAAAGTAAGGGAACCTCTGAGTGGAAGAGGTCTGGTAGACCTGAAGCCACATTTCTGAGCAACAGCTAGCATGATAGGTGGCTTACAGGACCTCAGCTTTAAATTCAGCCTAATAGTTGTCATAGTAAGGAAGTCTCAATTTCAGCTGTAAAGAGAAGACTTCAAAATGTATGTTTGACAGGTCGAGCTGCAGCACGAAAGCCATTGCTAAGACATCACAATAAGAAAAAGAGGATTGCCCAGGCCATGAACCACCACCAATGAACTACTGGAGACTGAAACAAGGTGTTATAGGATGATGAAAGTTTGACATCTTCAGTTCACCACACTGGATAAAACATTGAGATGTTCTAGGAAGTTTTGACCAGAAGTTGTCAAAAGTTTTAGAACTTTTCAGAAGTTTGCAATTTAAAAAGTAGGTGGCAAAGTTCTATCAAAACTATTTTAAGTATTTTATTGCTTGCTGGTAATTTAACCCCCTTGCCGTTATGATTCTTTCCAGATTTTAGGGTCTAAAAGAGGTGCAATTTTTTTCCACTCTTTCAGACCCTAAAACCTGAAAAAAATCATTCTGGCAGAGAGATCTGCAGCAGAATAAAAAATGTACCTTCTTGGGCTCCAGCGCTGCAGTTTTCACTTTGACCACAAGATGGCGCTAATATACATATAAACGAACTTCTCTATATTTCTCTAATATAGAGAAGTTCATATTGACATCACGCCACCACCGCCGCTCCGCTGCTCCGATTGGCTGCCGGGTCCCCGGAAGAATAGCGGGGACATGGGGATCCCGGCGGCCTACCCCGACCTGAGCTCGGGATCACCGCTAGCAGCTTCTTTTTTCTAACCCGAGCTCAGGTCGGGAAAACTGCCAAGGACGTTAAAATGCATTTTACTGATAAGTTTGAAAATATCACATAGGAGAAAGCTCTGGAAAAAAAAGCTAATTGCATGTGGGCCAAAGTGTATTAACAGGAACTCTGTACAATACAGCATATGCAGCATTCCCAGTTACATTCTCTAATAGCTTTACTAGTATCCAGTAGTCACATGTGTCTGACTGTAAACTTTGTTTAATTGAATGCTTTTTATTGTAGGCTAATGGAGAAAATCATTTTGACATCCCTTTTGAATTCCATTTTTTCTCCCATATAATTGAAACACCTTCTTCAGAAATCCTAAAAGGTTTGCTTGCAGATGATAACATTTAACTTACTTTTCACTACTTTACTGCTACTTAATGACTTTAAAAAATGTTGGTCCTCTTGGCAGTTTCTGAAAATCAAAATTGGGTGCAAATTAATATTTTAAGGTAATTTTTAGTAACATCAAATTAAATGGCAAAATATGCTGTTCCAATTTTTGTTCTTAGTAAAAGTAAAGTTACATCCTAAGTTGTTCACACCATATTAGACCAGGAATATCAGCACTCTCTTTTCTTTGCAGCAACAGCCATCAATGATATAGAGAGCAAATATGCTGTACATGTAGTTGGTCTCCAATGTCCTATATCTTGCAGGAGACATTAAAAAGGATGTCAGACGGTTACATTTATTTCCTGTCAGGGAAATCGAGAAATTACCTTTACATCCCATCTAAAAATTAACTAAATATTTAACTCCAGGATAGATAAATTGCTACATTTGCAAATTAGCAGGAAATATAAAACATTTCTCCGCAGGTAAACATGGGCATTTCCATATTCATAACTGTTATATGCATATCAGTTATTTGTGTTTCCTTAGATAATTATAAACATGTAAAATATTGCACTTAAACCTTTCAATTGTCCACCTGCAGCTCCATCTGGAAATACCTGTTCAGTAGAAAATAATATTGTTAGTATTTCTTTTATTTACAAGCCTTGCCAGACAGATCAGCAGATGAAGGTGTAAATGTTTATCGAATTTTGATTTGAGACATTTATTAGAATTATTAACCACTTCATCACTGAGGGGTTTTACCCCCTGAGCACCAGAGCAGTTTTCACCTTTCAGCGCTCCTTCCATTCATTTGTCTATAACTTTATCATTACTTATCGCAATGAAATGAACTATATCTTGTTTTTTCCGCCACCAATTAGGCTTTCTTTAGGTGGGACATTATGCCAAGAATTATTTTTTTCTAAATGTGTTTTAATGGGAAAATAGGAAAAATGTGGGGAAAAAATAATTATTTTTCAGTTTTCGGCCATTATAGTTTTTAAATAATGCATGCTACTGTAATTAAAACCCATGAAATGTATTTGCCCTTTTGCCCCGGTTATAAAACCATTTAAATTATGTCCCTATCACAATGTTTGGCGCCAATATTTTATTTGGAAATAAAGGTGCATTTTTTTCATTTTTGCGTCCATCCCTAATTACAAGCCCATAGTTTATAAAGTAACAGTGTTATACCCTCTTGACATAAATATTTAAAAAGTTCAGTCCCTAAGGTAACTATTTATGTATTTTTTTAATTGTAAATTTTTTAATTTTTTTTTTTAATTACAAAAAAAAAAAAAATGGGGAGTGTGGGAGGTAATGAGTTAATTTTATGTGTAAAAGTCATTTATTTGTATGTGAAAAATGTGTAGGGTGTAGTTTACTATTTGGCCACAAGATGGCCACAGTAACTTTTTGTTTTAATGCGACCTCCAAGCTTCCTTCCGGAAGCTTGGAGGAAGTATAAGGAGGCTGGACACGTGAGTTTTTTCTCACAATGATCGCGCTGCCCATAGGAGAGCAGCGGATCATTGCGGGGCTTAGATCAACGAACGGGAATGGATTTTCCCATTCATTGATCTCTGGGCGAGCGGGCAGCGGCGTGTTTACTAGCGGCGGGCAGCGTGTTTACGAGCGGGAGCGCGGACAGCGTCGGGAACGCGGAAAGTACGTATTTCTCCGTCCCTGGTTGTTAAAGGATGGAAAAAGGGGCGGAGAAATACGTACGCGCGGGGGTAAAGTGGTTAATATTAACATTACTAACATCTTGTTTGCCACTGTAAAAATAAACAAGTTATGTGGATAATTAAGATGTTATGGACAAAAAAAACAGTTGTATAGTACACCTTGTACTAAGCATACATAGATGGGTCAGTAACAAACGCTGCAACACCAAGATACAATAGGAAAAATTGTTCTTTCCCATAAGTGATAAATGAACATCACAATTTCACGTTTGCGAATGCATTCACAAATTGTACCACAAAAATTCACAGATTGCACAGATTCACAGCTAGTCCCATTGACTTTAATGACAGACAGACTTCAAATAACTTCAGGGCATCTCTGCAGCCTCAATTTCTTTTTAAAAAAAGATATACAAACTGTCCAAAAATCCAGAAAGTGGCATAGCAGAGGGGGATCAATAGCAAAATATTCACAAAAAATATGTATTTTATCCAAATGCTTTTTTAACAGTTAATGCCCCCACCTCCTCCTGGCCACCGGAGGTGGGGAAGAGCCCCTTTACCATGGATCAGACAAGGGCTCTAGGGGAGAGAGCGAGGCTTGGTCACCCCTCTCTTCCAGAGCCCCCCCATAGCATGGACCATGTGGGCTGGTATAACTCACATGCTCTGGGCTCCACAATCTGGCTATCCTAGCCTGCATGGGTTACATAATAATAACTTAGTATACAGCTAAAATAGATAATATGATTTCTTGAAAAAATGATTTTTTAGGTTGCATGTAAACAATATGAAGGTGTCAAACTGATTTTGGACAGGAGGATAGGAGCTCCTCGTATGAACTCCTCGTATGGTGGTTATCAGCCTAATTGAGCTACTACCAATTTTTTTCAGTATATTGTTTGGTGCGTGCAGAGGTACAGGGGAAATCTGCTGGTGCCCCCTCCCTCACCCTACGATGTTAGGGGCTCATGGTCCTTTGGGTGACTTCAGGTAAGTTTGTTCTTAGGCTTTTTATCCTATATCAGACATGTGTCTAATCCTGGAAACACTAATTGTATGTGTAGGGTGTAGATGCGTCCACCGTTAGCTTAGGGACCCATCTAGGAGATTGGCCTTGATGCCAGCAGAGGGGCTTAACCAACATGCCTATTGGACATGTAGCACCAACAATATTGTTTATTTTGGGATGTTGTGTTAGCCGCTGGTGATCTGTGTGTCTTGAGCCTATGTCCCTTTAAATTTTGTGCGGTGTATTTGCTCTGCCTTGAGAGCTCCTTATATGATGGTCATCAGCCTAATTGAGCAACTACAATTTTTGCAGAGGGTAGAAAAGGATAGAAAAGGCATGTGAAAAATCTTGCATACAGAAATGGTACATGCCTAGGGTGGGATAGAGGAGATCATTAACATAGAGTAGATTTTACAGAAGGTGGTATCTAGTAATACATGTAGTGAGGCATGGAGTTACCAGAATAGAGAGAGTCTTGTGTGTGAGAGTTTAAGCTTGAAATGAAATCTTTTGTTTGATGGGCAACAAGTAGAAAGAATATTAACAGATTTGAACATCAACTCATCAAGAAGGGATGAGCCAGCAGGTTCACTGATAGACCACAGAAAGGAGTGTTCTATGAGTCAGTTTATTTATTTATTGTATTTATGAAGCGCCAACATATTACGCAGCGTTGGACATTAGTTTAGGTTGCATACAATATTTGGGGGTGACATACAGCAATAGGACAATACAGGAATACAAGAAAAACCAGATCACGCAGCACAGTATAAGTACAAGGTAAGGCTTAGTCAGTCACTAGATGAGAGCATGGAGATTAGGCAAGTTGAGTTCACTCAAATGCATAGCACGGGTGCACAGTAATGGAGGTGCATGATTAGGTAGGAGACAAAAGGAGGAGGACCCTGCCCAGAGGGAGAGGTAGGAACACAAACGGTAGGGGACCAGAGTTCAGCTGCGGGTTTAGAGCACCAGTGAGGGGTGGTAGGCCAGAGTAAAAGGTGAGTTTTGAGGGCCTTCTTGAAGATGTTGAAGGAGTGGGGCTGCCCTCATGGGGGTTTAGGATGTAATAAATGTATGTAATAAATGTGTGCACTGACATTTTTTTTGTGTCATGAAGCCGGTCATATTTGATCTGTGAGATGTATTTCAAGCTCAACTAAGCCCAAAATTTAGGTTGTTAAACATGTAAACATTTAAGTATTTATTTTCACACTTAAAAATGATTGTTGGCTATGCTTACCTGCAACTGTACATGTATCAATACAGATGCAATATCCCATAATTTTGCTGGTTTCCTGTTCAGAAAGTTTCATTATTAAAATCCCATTTTCTGACAACTAGAAGTCTACAATTTTATGTGCCAGTATATTGATTGGCACAAGCTCCTGCCCATCTCTTATGCATACAATTGCATATGGATGAGGTGGGCGGTAAACTGTCCAGCTAAAGAAACAAACATCCAAACTATTTGCATGCTTTATTTTTGTCACTGCCCCTGTCACCACTCTTTGTGATCACCTTGACAACAGGTTTTTAATGTTATGTTGGGTAATATAATCTGGCTTCTATTGGTCTTCCTTCAACATTCCTGATTGACCCACGCATCAGCTAAACCCACACAGAACAGGAAGCAAGTTGTACTTTAGTGGCATGCACACTTCTTCCATGAAAAATGTATTCTATCTTCAACTTCTTCTCTTCTATACACTGTTTACATCCATTTATGATCATAATTGCTGTTAAAATTTGCATTGTTTAATGCAACGTTTGCAGAATAATCTCCGTGATCAGCGCACAAGGCGTGCGCTGACACGGCGGAAATCCTCCACAAGCGTATGAAGGGGGGAACCCAGCTTTGGTGCAAGCACCAGTAGAGGGCGATTCCCACCGGCAGATGGCGCTGTGGAGTGCAGACGAGTACAACCTCTGCACGGCCACAGATGCAGATGGGGATTGTACAGATCAAGACAATGCGGGGCTGAACAGCCCTTAAAGAGAAAGAGCACAGGTACAGGATGAATGTGTGTTCACCAATCTAGTCGCGACCCTGCGACGGTGAACACTCATCAGCAGAAACAAAAGTAGGAACGCGATCACGAGAAGGGCGATCACCAGAAGTGACACAAGACAGATCAGAACAGAACACAAGAGGAGCAAAGGCACAGCAAACGACAATGAGAAGTAACGAAAATAACAAACGCTAACTAAACGCGAACACCGCACTCATTCGCAACAGTGAACGCGTTTACAGCGCGGTCTCCGTGTGTTAAGTACAACAGAGACAAGCACGCCTAACTAACCACCGACAGACAAACACGGACACAAACGCAAGGCTAGTGCGATCCAGGCAAGACAGATCAGAAGGATCCACAGCACTACCGCTAGAGGCTAGTGCGATCCAGGAAAACAGAACAGAAGGATCCACGGCACTAGCGCAAGGCTAGTGCGATCCAAGCAAGACAGATCAGAAGAGGCTACCGGTAGCAACCGCTGCCCCGGTTAGCACCCAGACAAACAGAACGATTTCCTGTCAACCACCACTGAGACAGGACAAACAGACAGACAAAACAGATATACAATCTAACTGCACTAGGATACTGCCTAGTAGAGTTCCAAGATTTTCTCTAAGATAACTTTAACAAGAAATAGCATGGCTGACACTCTAGGAGTGTTTACAACAAACCCTGAAGGAATGACCAGCAAAGGATTGTGGGTGATCCCAACCTTTACACTGCCAGCAGCTAGATGATTTGTATAACCAATGTATGCAAATCCCTCAGCAGCAGAGCAGGTCTGGAACTTGCAAGACAAAGCCAGGTCTCTTATCCAGAGACCTGCATCCCTCAGACACAAGGAATGGTCAAACAGCTGTCTGCCTGTGCAGCCAGTTGAGCGGATCCTTACATTCAACTTTCAATTTAGTTGGGCTTTAATTTCTTACATAAGTTCAGCAAAACGTACAAAATGCGGGAACACTTTAAATCTGGGGACAAAAAAAATGTGAAACATAAAAGGATTCCTGAACGCCTTTATCCTGTGATTATTGAGAACATTTAAAGTTCTTACTTTCAATTATTCAGTAACAGAACAGTTCGCTACACAGGAAGAGAAACAATGTTAGTTGATTATAGGCTTGAATAGAGTATTTTATGTACTTTTCAACACTAAGCTCATTTAAATAGTTTAGAACAGGAAAAAAATATCTTATATAACTTAGGCGTTCTTTAAAATATTTTAACCAATGTACTCTAATGTAACTTTGAAAACAACGACAAGACCTTAGAAATAAATATATTAAGACTTGGCATGCAAAGCACATGGTAAAGATTTTAATAATAATAATAAAAATCCGAACATTTGTATAGCGCTTTTCTCCTGTCGGACTCAAAGCGCTCAAGAGCTGCAGCCACTGGGGCGCGCTCAGGAGGCCACCCTGCAGTGTTAGGGAGTCTTGCCTTGAACTCCTTACTGAATAGGTACTGACCCTAGCCAGGATTCAAACCCTGGTCTCCCATGTCAAAGGCAGTGCCCTTAACCAGTACTCTATTCAGCCATTCAACTCTATTTTAAAGGAGAAACTAAGTAAATAAACAGTTTATTACAATTCAAATGTATAATTCTCATTCAGAAGTGGATGTAATGCAGTGAAATAGTATTTATGATGTAGGATTTCTCATGCTTTCTTTTACTGCACCCACTGGCAATCTATTGTTACGATGTGTACTGAAACTGATGCATGTATATGCAAATATACAAAGGGGAATAATGAATCACCAAAATAAAATCAGGTTTTATGATGACGGAATCTTCTCAGTTACATCTGCTACAAACAATAATAAAAAGTTTATATAACCACTGGCAGAGTTTAATTTATAATTTGTTAGAATGTGAGTTAGAATATTTTTGACTTCTCTTGTGATTTTTATGAACAAGCGTCATTGCATGTTAGAATGGTAAGTTAGACTGAGCTTTTGTGATTTCTAGCAATGTAACAATCAAACTCTTTTTATAACGACTCTGATATTTTGTTTCCTCAAATAAGTGACACAAGTGAATTGCAAGTTTCATAAGTGTACAATGCAAAGTGCCAAGAGTTAAATTGGGTATACATTTGCTGTGGGCAACCGTCATTTTGGTGCAGAGTTAGCCGAATGATGGATTACCCAACTGTCTCATACATTTCGGGCAGTGTTAGGCCCGGTTCACATTAGCGGTGGCTATCCGGAATCGCCGTGCCGGAGCCGCACCGCATGCGGAACGGACGAAACGGACGCACGGCATAGCAATGTAAGTCTATGCCACCGTTCACATGCGTCCGTTTCGTCCGGACCGGAGCCGGACCGGATCCGGACTCCGGCGTCCGTTCCAACATGCGCTATTTTTTGGTCCGGCTCCTCCGGCAGCCGTATCCGGGGCGGAGCCGGACTGCACCATCCGGCCAATACAAATCAATGAGAACCGGATAGCGCACAACACACTGGCTAAAAATCCGGATGTTCTACCCCACTTCCTATGAGGATTGTTGCGGCGATATTGGATCGGGGACACATGGGCAAGCATTTTGGAGTGGAGCAGCACGAGCTGGAGATGATGGCAGCATGTTGGAGGTGGAGGTGAGTGCTAAACAGCGGAGGGCCTGATTCCACAGGTCCCCCTTCTGCTGACCTCCCAGACCCCAACATTTTTTTTGTTTTTTACGTAACTTTTGCCAAACGGATCCGGATCGCATCCTGATGAACACCTGATGCAACCTGACCGGATCCGGATCGGATCCGGATCAGAACCGTACGGATCCGATCCGGATCCGGTCCGGATCCGGTCAGGTCATCCGGTCCGTTTGGCAGACAACCGCAAGTGTGAACGGGGCCTTAATTAGTTTTCACCCTCCGAATCATAGCAACTAAGGGAGAAGTAATTTGGGGTCCGGCAATTGCCGGATACCCCAATTACCTGTACGCGGACCACAGCATTGTTGCTATAGTTACGCCAAACTCAGGTGCTACACGTGCACTGTGCACGCTGAGAAGTCCTGCCTCGCTACCTATGACTAACACTAACACCGCCATTATGAAGTGTTGATAACTGACGTCACCACCACTACCTAAAATTCGGCTACCCAAACTCTACCTTCACTATCCCAATAGTCACTGCCCCAACCTGGTTTTACCACAGCTATCCAGAGTTTGGCTCTGACACTACAGCCGCAAGCTGCCACAATCACTGCCACTAGCTTCTAGAAAGAAGAAAGCTAAATGCAGGGTGATGCAGACTGTCTACAGGATCATTAGCATCATTTTTATTTTAGATATTTAGAGTTGGCTTAGTTAATATCAGTTATAAAATTACACAGATACCTTCAGAAATAACTCATGAAAGAGGCTACCTATAGTGGGAAGGCGCTATCTATACAAGGGGTGAGCTATCTATTCTGGGGGAGAGGGTGGACTGTGGCTTTCTACCTATACTAGGAGCTATCTATACTGGGGACTAACCTCTGGCTGCCTACCTATACTGTGGGGGGCTATCTATACAGGGGGAAGCACCTGTGGCTATCTGCCTATACTGGGGGGATATATCTATACTGGAGCTGTGGACCTGTGGCTGTACTGTGGCTGTGGCTATACTGGGGGCTACATATACTGGCGAAAGCTATCTGAACTGGGTGGTGGACCTGTGGTTAATTACCTACCGGGGGAAAGCTTTGGATATACTTAAGGGAGGACCTGTGGCTATCTACCTATACTGAGGAAGCTATCTAAACTGAGAGGGGGGGAGGTTTGACCTATGGCTATCTATTTTAATTTGGAGGGAGCTATCTTTACTTGGGGCAGACCTATGACTACATACCTATGCTAGGGACTACCAATACTTGGGGGAACTATCTAAACTGGGGGAAAACATGTGGCTACCTACCTACTGGTGGTCAGCTTTGGCTACCTGTCCTGGGGCCAACCTATACTGGGGGACACACCTGTGGCTACCTTATCAAAATACACCATGCCTCACAGATCCTTACATATAGGGCTGCATAGCAGCAGGCCAATTAACGTGCCAATACTGACCCTGCCACTGCCAAGAGTGCCTGCAATGAGCACATGGAAATGACCATGGTACAGAATAATGCACTTTGCAAAACATTTTTCAGGAATGCTTGAATAACATGACAAATAGTTGAAGGTGTTTACTTGGTCTACAATTTCCCTACATACTGAGCATCTGCGTGACATGGTTGAAAAAAGAGTCCAATAAATGATGTCCCTATCTTGCAATATTCATGAATCTGCATCATGTCTTTTTGGTGCCAAATACTACAGGACACCTTCAGAGGTCTTGTGAAATCCATGTCTTGATGGCTTAGAGCTGCTTTAGTGATGCAAGAGAGATGCAAGGGAGACCCACACAATATTACACAAGTGGTTTTGAGTTTTTTACTGGTCAACACAATCACTAAATGTCTCCTTAGTAAGTAGCTGTGGCTGGATGGTGTAATGGTTAAAGCGGACCCAAACCAAACATTTTTTTTAATTAAAAATATTTAGTTGCACCACTCTAACACATACAAAGATAAATAAACACTCCTTCAAACCTATGAGCATTTCAGTGCATGCTTTTCAGCCTTCTCTTTTAATAACTAGGGTTATAAAGGTGGCAGCCATTAGCAATTCCTCCATTGCCGGACACCACCTAATCCACCAGTTTGCCGGATTTTGTCCGGCAATTTGAAAGGAAGGGAGGGGTTCCTACAATATATGTAAAATATTTTATATTTGTCATCATGCAACTGAAAAAAGGCTGCTATTTATTATTATAATTTAGAAAATAGATTTTATTTCTGAAATCTTGTATTTTTAATTTGGGTCCACTTTAAGGGTTCTGCCTGTTCAGGGTTTGAATCTTGGCTCTGCCTGTTCAGTAAGCCTGCACCTATTCAGTAGAAGATCTTAGGAAAGTCTCCCTAACACTGCTACTGCCTATAGAGCGCTTCCTAGTGGCTGCTTTGAGTCTGCCAGGAGAAAAGCTCGATATAAATGTTATTTATCTTGTCTTTTGTGTAATATGTCTGGTCTGCTGCTTACTTTGAAGCCAATGATTCAGCCTCAATTCTGTCCTAAACATGTTCCACCCCAGCTGCTGGGGTGTAACACTTTCTACACATAATAGTTGTAATGTTTATAATGTATTTTAACATTGTACTGTTTTCTTTTATATGCCTGCCATGAACTCCTATTAATAATACAACTGTTTCCAGCATTAAATAATCTCACAAAGCTATTAATTAAATGATGCCATTGAAGCTGCACGGAATGGCCCATCACCACCACTATACACAATGTTCTATTTATTTAAAATTACGCAATGTTCCTCAGATATTTTTTGATGTTCCTACAATTGTTGCAGTTGCTCTCTAGACCCCAGAATACACCACCAGAAATTTTGCCTATTAACTTCAATGATGTTCACATTGTACCAAAGTCTGAACTTTCAGGAACATTACAGCTCGACCTTCAACTGAGTTCAATCTGAACAACACCAAACATAGGCAACTAAATTACTATTAATCTAAATGAGATATGCATACCAATTCACAGCATAAAAGTAACATGAGGTATGAACATTGAGAATGTACTATCCTTGTAAACAGTATGATTAATTAACATTAGCACACCCAACTTCAAATACATTTAATACAGTATGTACAGTATATTGAAGTAGTTTTAAAAAAAAAATCTTGGTCTGCCATCAAATTTACTTTAGCAAATGGGAACTGTACTTAATTAACCACTTACAGAAGAAGAAGAAATGTATAGGTAAAGGGAGCCTTTTTTGGGCGGACATTCCAATTAGAACCTTTTAAATACAATGTCTGATAACTAAAACCTGTGCTGTCTGAAAAGCTTGCTAATCCAATGTGGTCAGCTAACTAATAAAATGTAGCAAAACATACTTAATTTCATACTTTGCCATATATGTAAATGTCTCACTTCAGTGGAAATAATTATGGAAATAAACAGGTATCACTCTGTAATATTTAGTTATACTATTTATAGAAGAAGATAGCAGTGGTGCTCACCGCCAGGTCGTGATCACGCTTACGCGTGGATTCACGACCATTTTGACGCATTCCGCCTCGGACACGAAAATCCGTGAATAGATTTTCAAGCACGAAAATCTACTTCGGCTTCGCGTGAATGCGGACAGAAATCCGCATTCACGCTCGTGAAACCCGGTGCTGAAGTCGTGGTTTGCGGAAATGCGTCAAACAATGCGGAAGTGACACATTGCAGGCCAATCAGAGGGCCCCAGCTCTGTCTGTCAAATCAGAAGGAACCCCATTGGTCTGCTAAGGACCAATGGGGCTCCTTGGAGCCCAAATACAAAGATGCTTTTGAGAGCTCTGAGCTGTCGGGTCAGAGCTCTGTCGGGTTCAGGAATCTAAGTCCCCGCCGGCTCCGCTGCCCTCCCCGCCTCTCCCACATGTCACCCCATGGGTGCCAGCATGTATATGGGTGACAGGTGTGGGCGGAGTGGACGGCGGGAGCCGGCGGGGACTTAGCGTTAGTGTATGCGGCGGCCGGCGGGTGAGTGGAGAGTGACGTCGGGTGCGGTGGAGTTACAAAGTAACAAAGTTGTTACATTGTAATAACTTTGTTACATTGTAACTGATTAGTATATTTCCGAGGATATTGCGTGGGAACTGGCTTTTAAAGGGACAGGTAAGTATTAATGGTTAATTAAGAATATTAAAGGACCTTTTTCGTGGTTATGTTTTTTGTTCAATTAAAATACTTTTTCTATGTGTTTGTGTGTTTATTTACTTTTAACTCTTAAAGGAAATGGGTAAGGGGTACAAGTACCTCTATACTCATTTCTCCTGGGAGGGGGGGTGGGCATCTGGGGGACCCCTTTTTAAAGGGGACTCCCCGATGCCACCATGAACCCCCCCCCCAGGAAATCGCGGCCTCCACCTCCACCGCCCATCGGAGGTGGAGAAGAGCCCCTTGTCCTTGGATTGGACAAGGGCTCGGAGGGGGAGGGGAAAGCTTGGCTGCCCCTCCCCTTCCGAGACCCCACAATCCATGGACCATGCGGGCTGGTATAGTCAGGGTGCGGAGCCCCACGCGGCCGGTGCTCCGCATTCTGGCTATCCCAGTCTGCATGGGGGACAAGGGGTTAAAGAGGTCTGGGAGGGGGGACCCCACGTCGTTTTTTTTTAATATTTCCCACACTCAGAACGAAGTAAGTAAAACTCTTCCCACTTGGGGGAATCTATGAAAATAAAACACTATTGTTACCTGTGCAAAAAAAACTGCCATTTTCCGCATTTAAAAGATATTTTTGCCCTTGAAACTTAAAAATCGATTTTCTGACATTTTGACGCTGTGCTACTACTACCACCACCAGTATGTTGCCATGGTCCTCCTCCTGACTCACTCGCTTCCACCAATGTACTCTGTCTGTGTTCACACTGCCCGGGTCACCGGGTGCATTTAATTTTTTGGCCAGCACTATGACGCTGTGCTGCTACTACTACTACCAGTAGGTTGCTGTGGTCCTTCTGTGCTGCTGAACTGACCGCCCGCATAGTCCTTCTCCTGACTCAGTCGCTACCACCACTGCACTCTGCGTTCACACTGCCCGTGTCCACTGACAACTCTGCTGCGATGTCATTGCTAATTGCTGCAAAAAAAATAAAAAAATACAAAAACCTCTCTGGGGCCTTTTTGGCGTCAGCCACTCATCCTCCTCCAGCGGTACCTTCGCCGCCAAGTGCCATTGGAACTCGCCTTCACCTCTTCGACTGCTTAACGCGTATATCCCTTTTTAAAACCACTTATTACCAATTAATAGCCCCATTTAAAGTGTCGATTTCACTTTAAAATCCATTTTCTCTAGAAAAATTTTTTGGGGGGGAATTTTTTATGTTGAAGTTATGTTGCCCCTTATCACCTCGATAATCCATGCTATTTGGGGGACTGTAGCACGTATGGGGGCTTTGTTATTAACATTAAAAGAAAATCCGCCTAACGTGAATCCACGCGTGATTATGCCATTCACGGGAAAAAATCCGCGTGGTTGCGTGGACGCGACCGCAAATCCGCATGCGGCGGGGCCGAATGCGGATTTTTTTTTCAACCACGCGGATTTCCGAATTCGTGGATGAGGCACATCCGAGCATCACTAGAAGATAGGGGTTACTATGTGGCTATTTACAGTGGGATGCAAAAGTTTGGTCAACCTTGTAAATCGTCATGATTTTCCTGTATAAATCGCTAGTTGTTACGATATAAAATGTCAGTTAAATATATCATATAGAAGACACACACAGTGATATTTGAGAAGTAAAACGAAGTTTATTGGATTTACGGAAAGTGTGCAATAATTGTTTAAACAACATTAGTCAGGTGTATAAATTTGGGCACCACAAAAAAGAAATTAAATCAATATTTAGTAGATCCCTTCTTTTGCAGAAATTACAGTCAATGTAATGCTGTAAGGCTTTCAGACAATGCTTCCTGTAGGTTCCAATGAGAGTCTGGACTCTGGTTGAAGGTATTTTGGACCATTCCTCTTTACAAAACATCTATAGTTCATTCAGGTTTGATGGCTTCCGAGCATGGACAGCTCTCTTTAACTCACACCACAGATTTTTAATTATATTCAAGTCTGGGGACTGAGATGGCCATTCCAGAACGTTGTGCTTGTTCCTCTGCATGAATGCCTAAGTGGATTCTGAGCAGTGTTTGGGGTGTTGTTTTGTTGAAAGATACAGCCCCGGCGCAGCTTCAGCTTTGTCACAGATTCCTGGACATTGGACTCCAGAATCTGTTGATACTGAGTGTAATCTATGCGGCTTTCAACTTTGACAAGATTCTCAGTCCCTGCACTAGCCACACAGCCCCACAGCATGATGGAACCACCACCATATTTTACTGTAGGTAGCAGATGTTTTTCTTGGAATGCTGTGTTCTTTTTTCTCCATGCATAATGCCCCTTGTTATGCCCAAATAACTCATCAATCCACAGCATCTTATTCCAAAATGAAACTGGCTTGCCCAAATGTGCTTTACCATACCTCAAGTGGCTCTGTTTGTGCTGTGGGCTTCATCTGTATCACTCTCACATACAGCATCTCCTTGTGTAAAGTGTGCTGAGTGGTTGAACGATGCACAGTGACTCCATATGCAGCAAGATGATGTTGTAGGTATTTGGTGCTGGTCTGTGGGTTGACTCTGACTGTTCTCAACATTCGTCGCTTCTGTCTATCCGAGATTTTTCTTGGTCTGCTACTTTGAACCTGTGCCTGTGGTCTTCCATTTCCTCAATATGTTCCCGACTGTGGAAACAGGGAGCTGAAATTTCTGCGACAGCTTTCTGTATCCTTACCCTATACCATGATGGTAAACAATCTTTGTCTTCAGGTCATTTGAGAGTTGTTTTGAGATCCCCATGTTGCTTCTCTTCAGAGAAAATAAAAAGAGGATGGAAACTTACAATTGACCCCCTTAAATATTCTTTATTATAATTGGATTCACCTGTGTATGTAGGTCAGGGGTCACTGAGCTTACCAAGCCAATTTGAGTTCCAATAATTAGTTCTAAAGGTTTTGGAATCAATAAAATGACAACAGTGCCCAAATTTATGCACCTGCCTAATAATATTTAAACAATTATTGTGCACTTTATGTAAATCCAATAAACTTAATTTCACTTCTCAAATATCACTGTGTGTGTCTCCTATATGATATATTTAACTGATATTTTTTATCGTAACAAGCAACGATTTATACAGGAAAATCATTACGATTAACAAGGTTGCCCAAACTTTCGCATCCCACTGTATATGAATGACTATATACAATATTAATCACAGTAAATTATTAATATATGTAATATATGCAACAGCCTTTAATAAATTTGCCTAATTTACAACTGATACGGTACAAAAATGTAGTTTCAAAAGAATATCTTTTTATACATGAAAGTCCCCATGATTGCTACAGATATTGTTAGTGCATCACCTTAAGTGCCTAAAGGTAATTAGGCTAACCCATATACACTTAGATGGTTACCTAGCGCTGTGAGCACCGTTAGTGAGTATTGGGAGCGATACAAGGCGCCAGCGTGAAAATACGGATGAACAGTGAGTAAACAGCACCTTGCATTTGTTGGATGTATAGGGGGAGCTGGTAACTGTACAATCTGTATAGTTTGGAAGAACTCAATAGCAGCTAGTAACACGGAGCTGGTCAATCCCTTTCTATGAGAAGTGTGGAATGAATATATGGAACATTGACTATTAGTGGGAAATATCACAGTGAAAACGAGTGATCACTTTATCTATTTGAGCTGCCCATATTCTGGATTGGGGTGACTGTTTGTTTTCTTTGCTTTTTGCAAATATTTTAGAGTTTTTATTTTTCACATAGAGGAAAAAGGTTTTTTGCATACATTTTTTAGAAGGGCCCTTCTATGGTGTGGATGTAAGAATGTTGTAGTGAGTATAAGAGAAGGTAGAAAATCCTTGTTGTTGACGGTTTTTATGTCAATTGAATCAATAAAGAGTGTTTTAATTTTTACGTTTAGCGCGTGCTCGATCAATTGTGAATTCTAACCCATATACACGTTTCCAGTCATTTAGCTTACTTTTCTCTTTCTCTTCATAATTTCACCTTATGCACCAGCCAGTTATGAGGAAGTATACAGAAACTTGAAAAGTCTAATTCCCAAATGAGAATCTGACAAAAACTGTTGAATTAATAAGAAATGCAAGGTTCACAGAGAACTTAGCTTGAAGGTAAACATTTATTCACATATTTCAGTTGGTTAAATACTTGAAAGAATTATATTTCATAAACAAAGACCGTCTCTTTCCAACGTTTTCTTTGAATCTCTCAAATTAATGCCTTAACACTTTTCAGCTAATTTACTAAGATTCTACATAAATGTGCCTAAGGGAAATTTAAAAGTCAGGGCTAATTTAACACTTAAAACATGAAGGGTAAAGAATTTCAATGTCTTCAGTTTTCCCTTCTGTATTCTCTGCCTCCTGCCTCTGCCTGACACATTTTTCCACAGGTGCAGAGACACAAGCCATTGCGTTTCAGAACACAGAGGGAAGAAAGTGTCCCAAATACATAAATGTAAATGGCATATTTGAAAGCATTTCATGACAGATTTTCTTTTCTTTTTTTTTTTAACATAAAGTTTGCCAAAATGAAAACTAAGAAGTACAATAGTCTATTGCATTTATAGTTTCAGTCTTGTACATGAGAAAGATTCAGAATTAAATAAAAACAAATAGTGATGCCTAGCAGCAGCAGATGACATATTTTCCATTTGTAAACACTAATAATAATTAGTAATGGCTGAACATCACAATTTCGAGAACATGCTTGCAGGTTTTACAGTGAATGTTTGCGAACTGATTGTTTGCCGAGAGCCCTATTGACTTTAAAGGCCAGGGAACTTTAGGGCATCTCTGCAGCCACAATGTTTTTTTGAAAAAAAAGGTGTACAAAAACCCAGAAAGTGGCATGACAGAGGGGGATCAAGGGCAAAATATTCCTAAAAAATATTATACACAGAGGCTTTTTGTTCCTGCATAAATGCCAAAAATCATATATAGTTTCAGATATTTCAAAGGAAGATCTTTAGAATGGCCACTGTGGTTACCTGACTAAAAAGTGTTATTTGCAGCAACTTTACCAGAAATGTGTGTCATTGCAATGTATCTATTACATTTTGAATTTTTTTGTGACCTCAAATTTCAACATTTCAAATACTTCAACTGAATTGGCATTGACACTGACTCCACTCTCCAGCCACACCATCCTTCCTGGCCAATGGAAAAACAATGCCAGTCCTCAAAGAGGTCTTAAATATGTGGTACTGCCAATCTTTCTATGGAATTTTTAAACATTTTGGAACACATCAGTATTTTAAATTTCAAATATGTCAGGTCAACTGGTAAACGTTTTAGCAAATCACAGTTTGTGCCCCAGCGCAATGAAAAAAAGGCACATTAGCTGCCAGGGAGGTTACAGCCAAGTCCCAGGTTCTGATAAGGTCTTTAAAAACAACAATGAGTTCCCGCTACTGCGGCCTCTATAAACAGCTGCGTTCATCTTGTGTGTGAGAATCCAAGTGTGAGTCTTCCATGTAGTCTGAGGAATCCGTGCTGGCAGGTGAGTAATAACAAGTGTCTTTAGTAATAAGTAATAAATCAAACAACGTCAGAGATCAACTGAGACACTGCTCAGCTTCGACATGCATGTACTCTGGCTGCTGTCACTCCCACACAGTTCCACATACGTCAGTCATTTGTTAAATGAAATTATTCAATGTTTAAATCTTTCAACTTTTTTGACTTTATTAGTTGCAGTCAGTCATTGTAGCATTGGGCATGAAAACGTGTCAGGCAGCGACCTAAAATATTGTAGTTGCATCTACTGTAGCAGAGGGCAGAAAAAATTGATATTTCTTAATTTCTCACTGTAAACATTGGAATTATAGCAATAGCAGTAACACTAGGTGATGCCTGGAAAACTGAACAGTTACCTGCCTAAACGTTTGAAACAGCAGCCACACTAGGTGAGGCTTGAAAAATGAGCCATAGCTGCCTAAACATTTGAAATAGTAGCCCCACAAAGTGAAGCCTGAAAAATTGAGCAATTATCTGCCAAATAAATATTTTAATTGCAGCCTTTGTATGAAACCGAGGCCTTAAAATTGGGCAATTGGATGCCTAATAAATATTTGAATTTCAGCTTCTGTATGAGACAAAGGCCTGAAGTAACTGGCATGCACCGGGGAAACTAATAAGGTAAATTACATACTGAGTGCCGTGCTGGTCATGGGGCAGGATAGCTGTGCCTGTGGCCAGGGCGGACATGAGGTCAGAAGTAACTAGCATGCTTTAGTGTAATAATATTTTTTTCAGGGGTACAGCCAACCAAAGTAAGACCAAATGAGATACTGGGTGATGGTAGTGGTGGTGCAGGAAACCTGTGCCTGCGACCCAGGCAGACATGATGCCTGCAGTAACTGGCATCCACCAGGGTAAAAATATTTTTTGTTGGGGTACAGCCAATCGAAGTAGGACCAAATGAGATCTTGGGTGGTGGTGCAGGAAAGATGTGCCTGTGGCCAGGGCAGACATGACGCCTGGTGTAACTGGCATGCACCAGGGTAATAATGATTTTTTTTGTAGGGGTGCAGCCAATAAAAGTAGAACAGGTGATACTACTGGGTGCCGTGCTGATGGTGGCGCAGGACAGCTGGGCCTTTGGCCAAGGTCAGACATGGAGTAACTAGCTTGCACCAGGGCAATAATGCATAACAAAAGTATTATACTTCAGTGCTGTAACCCTCTGAGATCCATGCCTAACTGCTGCTAGGTAACTTCGCTTGTCTGTCATGATTCTTCCAGCTGCACTGAACGTCCATTTGGATAGAACACTTTATGCAGGGCAAGCCAAAAGTTTAATAGACATATCTGGCCACAGGTCAAGCCTGCACATGCATAGGTCCAGAGGTTCCTTGTTCATTGGAGTGTCCATTGTGCTCTTTAACCCAAGGTAGTCGGATACCTGTTGGTCGAGGTGTACACTGAGGGTGAATCTAACCTGTTGAGGCATTGCACAGAAGAAGGACATCATATGTGACATGATTGCCATATCACCCTCAGCAGCAATTCCCTCTGTTCTTGAAGGTGGGGAGTGTTACTGTTGGCACCTCTTTGGCTGTTAATGGCTCTTCCTGTACCACCACTCTGAAAAGCAGGATACAGCATCTGTCTTAGCTTTGTATGGAAGTCCTGCATTTTGGCCACCCTCTGAGATTGTGGCAGCATCTCCACCATGTTCTGTTTGTACTGGGGGTCTAGTAAGGTTGCCATCAGCACAGTTTCATGTACTTTATTATTTTGATATGGGTGTCCGCCCTACACACGCATCAGCATGAACTGCCCCATTCTAATAAGGTTTGAGGAAGAGGACTCCTGCTCTTCTTCCTCATCCAGGGAAACATTTTCCACCATGGTTTGTTCCCCCCATCCACGGACCAGGGTCACCAGTTGACAAGGCCTTCAGAAAGCCTGCTCCTCTTGCTCTTCCTCACCACCATAGCCACCATCCTCTGACTCCTCTTCAGACTCCTCCCTCTGCTGTAAAAAGTTGCATATGTACTGCAATACCTAACTTCAAAGGACCTAAGGTAGAGAGGGAGCTGATATAGTCTGTACTAAAGCCTTAGGTCAACAAAAAAGGGACTCTAACACAGTGGAATGGTGGTTATCACTCTTCAAGTCTGCGTGGGTTTCCTCCAAGCTCTCCAGTTTCCCAACACATCCAAAAGCATACAGATAAGTGAATTGGCCCTAGACTACAATGCACATATGCCTATGGTGGGGATAAGATTGTGAGCCCCTCTGAGCGACAGTTAGTAATAGTATCAAGAATATAGAAACTCAATAAAAATCGATAGAAGATGTCAGTGTTATATAAATGCTTAATACATTACAATAATGTTTAAATTAGAACAATGTAAGCTAACCTTTCTATACTAAAGTGAAGTTAAATTAAGATAAAAAAATGCATCCTAGAATATATCAATTTCCTGAAATAATAGTGATTAAATACTTACCATTTGCAATAACATAATTGTATTGCATTTTCATTTAACCCTTTCCTTTGCTGTACAGAAAGTGGAGTGCAGTAAATCTAGTTGCATAGAGACAGCATTATAAGCGATAGCGCAAGTCATTCAGCTCTAGCAGCATTTCACTGCAATAGGCATGTTTCAAAACACTTTCATAGACAATATCTACACAACAGAGTCATTTTGAAGGGCAACACATCATTCCTTGGATGGCTTTGGTTTTGTTCGTTGTCCAACTATAATTCTGCCTTAAAATCTACTGCCAGCAACAACGAAGTCTTGCAGTCTTATCTTTTCATATTTTAGCAATTATTTCCATACTTTATATCGCAAGTTCTTGAGTTTAGTACAAAATGATTATAATTTAATTGAGGCCAGATTAGCGTGGGACATTCTTACAGCTCAGGAGGCCTCGATTCCTCAGTACCATAATGAACTAATAATGAATGTGCTAAAGTCATTAAATGAAATTTCATAAAAGGATGAACACTACTTTCTTTTATATTAAAACAATTAAAATCACCTACACTGTAGCAATCACTATAACACCGTGGTGTATTAATGTTCGCTGTATGTCTCAGTCTCTTATGTGACTTACTCAAAGCTGTTGGAATAAATATTGCAAGTGCTATAAAATATATCCTTGCATTGCTTCTAAACATACACTAACAAGTATAAGTTATATACTGTACAGTATGTTGGATTTCAAATAGAGTAACCGTTAAATCAAGAAAGTATAAACTATGTGCTGCTCAGCATGGTGGTGATAAAACTACCATCATAGAAGGCAACAAAGAGCAGGAAGTGAAAAGGATAAATGATCTATCAAATATACAGTAAGTTCACTGATCCATTAGCTCCACAACCACAGGCTGGCCATTGTATTTGTAATGGACATGGAAAAGACAAGGATGGCATCAGAAACCCCAACTTCATATATTGTTCATCAAAGGGAATAGGAGTATAATGGGTTTTTTTTCTTGTGGTTCGTTGTTGCTCAGTTCCTTTGCATTTATCTGCAGGGCACAATACATACATTTGATAGTGAATGGACAATATATTGAGTGCTGACACTTATCCTCATAAGAGAAGATAATAAGTAAGGCTTTGCTATGCCACCCACATATTTCTAGATACATTACTGGCCCCTAATTTCACCAAAGAACAGCATTTATAATAGTCAACTGTAACGCAGAACATGTAAAAAGAACTGCAATGTCATGCTGCTAGACAAGCAGTATTGTTGGCATGATAGTATTGCTAGCTTATTGTGTAAATTGTGACTTTATCCAGAGGCTTATGTGCATTGTTACAAAAAAAAACTATTTGCATTTCACAAAACACTTTACTATCTTTTTGATCTAAACTAAGCTGGAGGGAAGTACATTTTAGTGTGCCTGCTAAGTCACATATTTACTGAAACCTATACCATGTCTACTTTCCTCTCCATTCCAACAAACTCCCTGAAGGAAGTATTTTACAGGAACTCAGAGACAACAGCTGGGAGTTTCCCTTCTTATTATGCTCTGCAGTAGTGATGAGCTGCCATTTCATGGGAAATCAATAGAGCGCAGCCTTCCTCTCTCTTGCAAGGTCATCCACCAGACAACCTTCATTCCTTAATAACTGATACCTTTTTTCATTGCAGATGTTATAGGGAAAGCCCCATGCAGCATCATAGCAAGCTGGATAATGAGAACCAGAAATGTACAAAACAAGGACATTTGGTTATGCTAATTTTTTTTCAGCTATTCTGGCCCTAATTTATATTTCTCCTTTTATAAGTTATCAGTAAAATAAACCTTTTAGTCAACTAGCAGGCAAAAAAAGTGCACAGACTAGTTTTTCCCATGTTTTTAAAGTTTGATATTGCTTTTCTTAACCACTTTTTAGTACTTTTTCACTCTCTAGATACTTAAAGTATTCTGTATCTATGGTGAGAAAGCATCTCGTGTGAAAAGAAGAAAAAACTACTAGGACTCCTATTTTCAAACGTTTCACCATTTGTTTACTGTACTTTAATGGGCAAATGGGCTTTTTTTTCATAGCAAAATACTGTAGGATTACAAAGTGGTTAAAAACACCATATCATTTCTAAATCAAATACAAGGAGGTTGAATGGATTTCAGTTGCATTGAACATGAAGAAATGGCAAAAAGTAGCCTAATCCTAGAAAAAACCCATAACCCAAAGTCCCATAACTTGCACACAAAGGCAGTAAGCGTTGTTTGACGAATTTTCCTCCTGCTTTCTACTCTTTAACAAAGACAATTTATTCCTGGGTAAAAACTACTTTGATTCACTTTAAAAAATATAGAAAAAGAAAAGTGATGAATAGATTAATAAGTGGAGATGTAAACTGTTTTACAATTTCAATAAATTGTATGCACTGCTACTTGTCTTTTCAATTAAAAAACAACACGATAAAAGACTCAGCCCCACCTCCCCACAAGTGACGTTAATCGGATGATTATGGATGTTACAATTTTGGCATAATGACTGCTTGATTGCATCTTCAATATGCGGGCCTCCTGAACTTCCTCGCATGTGAGGGTAGGCCTTGTGGGGGAACCTGAAGAACTCTTGGATAAAAAGTGGACCCCCAGATGGCTGCTCTCTCCCAGGTTACAGAGGTATTTTTATTACCCTCAACCTATTTTAGTAGATTGATAAATGTTACAATTGTAATTGAAATAAGAAAACATTTAAAAACGTTTAACAAAATATAGTTATAGTTTTTTTTTCTATCCTACTTTCTTTATATCTGCATAATTTTCTGTTAGCTTTCCAACATAACCATTCTGATCATGCTGCTAATTATGGAGAAAAGAATTTGTGAGAGGGAAAAAATATTTTCCTCAATGTCGGGAAAGCTAATATTTGCATGGTAGTGCAGTGACATTTAGTTTAGGCAATTAACAAATTGGTTGATTTTACCCAAGACAGGTGGTTTTGGAGCACGCGCATAACATAATGTTATTACAGGTATTTAGGCGCAGCGGGATTTTTGATTAGCAATAGCTGGACCCCATATTATATCTCCCTCTGAGTTGCTACGACTCGGAGGGGGAGTGGCATTTAACGCCACCCAGAATTTCAGAGGCAGCAAGGTGAGCCATCATTTGGCTCAACCTGCCCTTCACTGACTAGGCACCGGAATATTATGTATGTGATTTACCACTTCCCTGCACTTAAAGAGACACTGAAGCGAAAAAAAAATTATGATATTATGATTTGTATGTGTAGTACAGCTAAGAAATAAAACATTAAGATCAGATACATCAGTCTAATTGTTTCCAGTACAGGAAGAGTTAAGAAACTCCAGTTGTTATCTCTATGCAAAAAAGCCATTAAGCTCTACAACTTTCAAAATCGTGGAGAGGGCTGTTATCTGACTTTTATTATCTCAACTGTTTTATTTTTCTCTGTCAGAGGAGAGGTCATTAGTTCACAGACTGCTCTGAAAGAATCATTTTGAATGCTGAGTGTTGTGTAATCTGCACATATTAGAGAATGATACAATGTTAGAAAAACACTATATACCTGAAAATAAAAATATGAGAATATTTTCTTTACTGCTAATCTTCTAGTAATCCTATTTTTGCTGTTTTTTTAATGCAATGTATAAAATACAGTATTTAACCATGTTTTTTGTTACAATTAAATCAGTTCATAGAAGAATATGCAAAAGATGAACTGGTGGCCATATAGCAGATTGTTTCTGTGTATTTACCTTTGTTGATCTTTTGGGATCAGCAGTGTCTGACTCACAACCCTGAAGTCATTGGGCTAATCTAGTCAGACTTGAGTCTGTGCACATAATCTACATGCTTGTTCAGGGCCCGTGGCTTAAAATAGTAAAGGCACAGGATCAGGGGGTAACCAGACATCTTGCATTGTTTAAAAAGGAAATAAAATGATAGCCTCTGTATTACCCTCACCTCAGGTTCCCTTTATGTCCAGAAGAAGAATCAGTTTTTCCTTGTAGAGAATTGTCAATCTGATCTTGTTTACTTAGATGACAATCACTGATCATGCACATTTTTCTTGGTCTTGCAAGTTCCTTCAACATATATTCTGTGTAATATTTATGCCATATCAAGAAGGCATTCATAAATATTTTTTCTGCTTACTCTTCTAATTTGCAGTGCTTTCATTTGAGTCACAGGAAGGTATGAAAAGCAAAGTGATAAATATACCTGACTGTCATGAAAGACAAAATTTAAGGTGACGAATGCTCTTGCTTGATGTGGGCTCCTTTGCTGTTTGAGTCTCTGGATTAGTTTGTAGTCATGCAGCTTTAGTATACAGGCATGTTCGAAATGTCAGCTTTCTACAGCTATTTATAAATGTGATTGAAACATCTGCATAATCGCTATAGGTAGCAGAATATGTATATAGATATATTACGTTTTATGTTCTGTATGCCATTCTTTCTGAGTCATTATTTGTAGTTATTGGATTGTGGGCTCGGGATATATTAAATTCCACTGATTTTTCTGGACAGGTGTTAAATTGATCATACCGTATTTTCCTGACTGTAACAAAATTATGGAGTGGTGTCAAATAGATCAATTCTTTATGTCTTCTGAGAATTGTGCTCTATTAGGTTATATTGAAGATGTCGCGACCTAGCTGAGATGTTTAGATGAAGTATATTCAGCAATCATGTATTTTGATCTATCCCAGACCCTTAAGAGTAAAGGTAAATAGTGATGCTCAAATACCCCTTTTTAAAATTCGAGTTTGGTCGAATTCGAATAGTAAATTATTCGAGGTCAGTCGAATATTCGAGTCGAATAATTTTTACTATTCGATTCGACCTCGGACTTCGAGCTCACTATTTGAGTCGGTATTCGAGCTAACTATTCGAGCTGACTATTCGAATTGGCCTTAAATAGCTTCCCAACACTTGTTTTGAGGGTTAATGATGCAAGAAACATATTTTTTTCCAAGTGACAACAGCAAGTGATTATGTGGGGATGTTCCTTTAAAAAAAAAAAAAGGTGAAAAGAGAAGTTGTGTCCAGAATTTTGTTCAGTACTGTATATACTTCTTCTTCTTCTTCTTCTTTATCTTCTATATCTTCTTCTTCTTCTTCTATATCTTCTTCTTCTTCTTCATCTTCTTCTTCTTCTTCTTCATCTTCTTCATCTTCATCTTCTTCATCTTCATCTTCTTCATCTTCTTCATCTTCATCTTCTTCATCTTCTTCTTCATCTTCTTCATCTTCTTCATCTTCATCTTCTTCATCTTCTTCTTCATCTTCTTCATCTTCATCTTCTTCATCTTCTTCTTCTTCTTCTTCTTCATCTTCTTCTTCATCTTCTTCATCTTCTTCTTCATCTTCTTCATCTTCATCTTCTTCATCTTCTTCTTCATCTTCTTCATCTTCTTCATCTTCATCTTCTTCATCTTCTTCTTCATCTTCTTCATCTTCATCTTCTTCATCTTCTTCTTCTTCTTCTTCTTCTTCTTCTTCTTCATCTTCTTCTTCATCTTCTTCATCTTCTTCTTCATCTTCTTCATCTTCATCTTCTTCATCTTCTTCTTCATCTTCTTCATCTTCTTCATCTTCATCTTCTTCATCTTCTTCTTCATCTTCTTCATCTTCATCTTCTTCATCTTCATCTTCTTCATCTTCTTCTTCTTCTTCTTCTTCTTCTTCTTCTTCTTCTTCATCTTCTTCTTCATCTTCTTCATCTTCTTCTTCATCTTCTTCATCTTCATCTTCTTCATCTTCATCTTCATCTTCATCTTCTTCATCTTCTTCTTCATCTTCTTCTTCTTCTTCTTCTTCTTCTTCTTCTTCTTCTTCTTTATCTTCTTCTTCATCTTCTTCATCTTCTTCTTCATCTTCTTCATCTTCATCTTCATCTTCATCTTCTTCATCTTCTTCTTCATCTTCTTCATCTTCTTCATCTTCATCTTCTTCATCTTCTTCTTCATCTTCTTCATCTTCATCTTCTTCATCTTCTTCTTCTTCTTCTTCTTCTTCTTCTTCTTCTTCATCTTCTTCTTCATCTTCTTCATCTTCTTCTTCATCTTCTTCTTCATCTTCTTCATCTTCTTCTTCATCTTCTTCATCTTCTTCTTCATCTTCTTCATCTTCTTCTTCTTCTTCATCTTCTTCTATATCGTCTTCTTCGTCACTTATTTCTCTTTTCATTTTTTTTTTTTTAAAGAAATGCAGCTATTTTTGAGCGTAACAACAAATAGCTGGTGGCGCACGCATGTTGGAAGCGCCATTGTATGTGCTCCCTGGCAGTGGAAACACACAGACAGCAGGAGGTAAATTTAGCAGCAGGAGGAGGAGGATGAGTGTGTGGCAGCATGCAGTCAATGAGGCAGGCAGCGTGACATAATAGCCCTGGTACCTAGCGGTGATACCATGGCTGTAAATAAACACAACAGGAGGTCCCAGACAGCGGTCGTGCAGCCCACATTGTGTCCAATACACAACTGGGACAACACAGTTTTCAACCCGGGCACCTCAGAAAAATTAAACCTTTTTTTGTAATGGTTTTGTAGTTTTGGTTTTACAACCAATTACACAGATATATAGCTATTTTTTGACGTAATAGCTGGTGGCAGAGTGGCAGCAGAAGGTAAATCTGTGTACCCTGGCGGTGGGAAACACAGACAGACAGCAGCAGCAGCAGGAGGAGGAATGGAGGAGAGTAATTATGTGAGCAGCTATTGTTTGACGTAATAGCTGGTGGCAGTGTGGCAGCAGAAGGTAATTCTGTGTACCCTGGCAGTGGGAAACACAGACAGACAGCAGCAGCAGGAGGAATGGAGGAGTAGTGTGAGTGTGGCAGCAGGTAGGCAGCGTGACATAATAGCCCTGGTACCTAGCGGTGATACCAGGGCCGTAAATAAACACAACAGGAGGTCCCAGACAGCGGTCGTGCAGCCCACATTGTGTCCAATACACAACTGGGACAACACAGTTTTCAACCCGGGCACCTCAGAAAAATTAAACCTTTTTTTTTTTTAATGGTTTGTTTGGTTTCGGTTTTGCAACCAATATAGCTATTGTTTGACGTAATAGCTGGTGGCAGAGTGGCAGCAGAAGAAGGTCATTCTGTGTACCCTGGCAGTGGGAAACACAGACAGACAGCAGAAGGGCAGTACACAGCAGCCCACTGTAGGTGTAAAATGTGTGGCTGCAGGCGACGTAATAGTCAAAGTGAACCAGGCTGGCTTAGTGAGCAGGAGCCAGGAGGTGGTAAAGGGTGGTAAGGCACATTAACGATGGTTCCGGCAGCCAGTTCATGTCCCCCTCTCGCCGACAACAGGGGCCAGGAACTCGCCTTCCACCCACGCCTGGTTCATCTTGAGAAACGTCAGTCTGTCCACAGACTTGTGAGACAGACGTGAGCGTTTCTCGGTGACCACGCCACCAGCTGCACTGAAGCAGCGCTCGGACAGCACGCTGGAAGGGGGGCAGGACAGCACTTCCAGGGCGTACTGCGCTAGCTCGCTCCAGATCTCCATGCGCTTGACCCAATACTCCATGGGATCAACAGGGGCATCGCTGTCAAGCCCGCTGTACGACCCCATGTAGTCAGCCACCATGCGGGTCAGGCGCTGGCTGTGACCGGAGGAGGATGCTGCTGCATGCATCTCCTCTCTAGTCACTGCTGCCGGAGCCTCTACAGTCCTGTAGAGCTCGTGGCTGAGAGACAGCAGGTCTGTGGGGCGCTTGCTGCTGCTGGATGCAGGCACCTGCTGCTGCCTCTGTGCTGGCTGCTGGACAGTGGGGGTGGAAGGCTGGGGGAAGGCTTCCTCCAAGCGCTCAACAAGGGCCTGCTGCAAGCTCCTTATTTGTTGCGCTGGGTCTCCTCCTGCAGGCGGCAGGAACTGGCTCAACTTCCCCTTGAGGCGTGGGTCCAACATCATGCTGATCCAGATGTCCTCCCTCTGCTTCATCTGGATCACCCTGGGGTCCCTGCGCAGGCACGCCAGCATGTGCGCTGCCATTGGGAAGAGGCGGGCCACGTCTGCTGGCACATCGACGTCAGTGCTGTCCTCATCCTCCTCCTCTGCCGCCTCATCCTCTCTCCACCCCCGCACCAACTCAGCTGCGCTGTGCTGATCCCCCTCATCAGCAGCCAGGTCAGGGACCTCCACCAAGTCCTCCTCCTCCTCCCCCTCAGAGGTGGACTGCGCAGCTGGTTGCCGCTCCTGCTGGTCCAAGGCTGCCGCTCCCTGTTCCAGCAAACCATCGAGGGCCCTGTTCAGCAGAGAAACCAGGGGCACCCACTCGCAGACCATAGCATGGTCCCTGCTCACCATGTTTGTGGCCTGCAGGAAGGGAGCCAGCACAAAGCACACCTGCTGCATGTGCCTCCAGTCATCATCGGGGACGATGGACGGGATGTTGCTGGTCTTGTCCCTTCTCCGAGCTGCGGAAACAGTGGCCAGGGCAAGGTACTGGTTGACAGCGTGCCTCTGTTCAACCATACGCTCCAACATCGCCAGGGTGGAGTTCCAGCGAGTCGGAACGTCAATGATCAGCCGATGGCGTGGCAGATCCAGCTCCTTTTGCACGTCTTCCAGGCTCGCACAGGCTGCAGCCGAGCGCCGGAAGTGACGCACAACATTCCTTGCCGTTTCCAGCAGTTCGCCCATCCCCTGGTAGGTGCGCAGGAACTTCTGCACCACCAGGTTCAGCACGTGGGCAAGACAGGGGATGTGGGTCAGGTTTCCCCTGTCTATGGCAGCAACCAGATTGGCCCCATTGTCGGACACCACCTCTCCGACTCTGAGGCCTCTGGGGGTCAGCCAAATCCTCTCCTGCTCCTGGAGTTTGGCCAACACGTGGGCTGCCGTCAGCTTGGTCTTGCCAAGGCTGACCAAGTGCAGCAGCGCTTGGCAGTGGCGGGCCTTCACGCTGCTGCTGAGGCGGGGGGTTTGGCCAGGTGTGGCGGAGGATGGCAGAGGATCGGAGGAACCCGCTGCAGTTCCCCTGACCCTGCGGGGTGGCACCACCCACTGTGTTGCTGCTGCTGCTGCTGCTGTGCCCGCTGCTGCTCTCCCATCCTCACCCCCTTCCACCAAGCTGACCCAGTGGACAGTGAAGGACAGGTAGCGGCCTGTCCCGAAGCGGCTGCTCCAGGAGTCCATGGTGACGTGGACCCTTTCACCAACCGCGTGCTCCAGCCCTCGCTCCACATTGGCCATCACAAAGCGGTGCAGTGCTGGAATGGCCTTGCGGGAGAAAAAGTGTCTGCTGGGGAGCTGCCAGTCTGGGGCTGCACAAGCAAGCAGCGCCCGCATGTCGCTCCCCTCCTGCACGAGCGTGTACGGCAGGAGTTGGGAGCACATGGCCCGTGCCAGCAAGCCGTTCAGCTGCCGCACGCGACGGCTGCTGGGAGGCAGAGCCCTAACCACCCCCTGGAAGGACTCGCTCAAAAGGCTCTGGCGTGGCCTTTTGCTGACACGGGAATCACCAGACACAGCGGAGGAGGCCACTGAGGACTGGCTGCCAGAACAGGCCTCAGTGTCGGCGGCAGGAGTTGCAGAGGGGGGAGGAGCAGTGCGTTTCCGCACTCCTGCTGGTGCTGCTGGAGGAGCAGGAGGGCGGGTGGCTGCTGTTGCTGCTGCTGAAGGCTGTGCAGTGATGGGTGTGGTGCCACTGCCAGCACCAGATGCCTTCAGCCTCTGGAACTCCTCATGCTGGTGGAAATGTTTAGCCGCAAGGTGGTTGATCAGCGAGCTGGTGCTGAACTTTAAGGGGTCTGCACCTCTGCTCAACTTCCGCTGACAGTGGTTGCAAGTGGCGTACTTGCTGTACACAGTGGGCATGGTGAAAAAGCGCCAGATTGGTGACAGAAACATCCCCCTACGGCATGGAAGCGCTGCTGCCTGTCTCCCTGTGGTGGTTGGGGGGGGGGCTTGGGTGCGGCTGGTGGTGGTACTGGCTGATGCTGCTGCTGCTGCTGCTGAGCCTGAGACACCAGCAGGCTGTGGGTCGCTGCCAATGCTTGCAATGATGCGCCTCCTTGCAAGGCCCACAAGCGCATCCTCCTCCTCCTCCGAGCTGCTGAGGACGACATCCCCTGGAGGTGGTGGCACCCAGTCTCTGTCTGTCACCGGGTCATCAACATCATCCTCCCCCTCCTCAAACATGTCCTGCTGGGATGATGACCCCCCAAACTCCTCTCCTGATGCATGGATGGGCTGCTTGACTGTCGCCACAGTCTTGCTGTCCAATCCCTCATCCCCCAAAGTGCCCATCAGCATCTCCTCCTCAAAATCGCCAACAACAGCAGACAATTGACTCATCATGCCTGGGGTCAAAAGAGTGCTGAATGAGAGGTCGGCGACTGACGGTGAACTGGCCTCCTCCCCAGACCCTGCTGGGCGGCTGCTGCGAACAGGGGTGGTGGTGGTGGTGGTGGTGAGGGTGGAGGCCTCGGATGCAGAGCTGATGGCGGGCTGCTCATCCTCCGTCATGAGTTGCACCACAGTGTCTGCATCCTTTTCCTCAATGGGACGTTTCCGACCCGGCTGGAGGAAAATCGGAGCAGGTGCTACACGCTGCTGCTGCTGTGTCTCTGCAGCGTGAGTTGCAGATGCTCCTGCTGGGCGGCGCCCAAGGCGTCCACGGCCAGTGGCTATGGGAGGAATGTTAGCCACTGACGCTGCTGCTGCTGCTGCGGAACTGTGCATGGTGGCGCGCCCGCGGCCGCGGCTTGCCACAATGCTGCTCCCTCTCCTCCTGATTCCCTTGCTGCCCTTCCCCTTGCCCAAACCGCGCTGGCTGCCACTTCCAGACATCTTAAATGTTTTGGGCGTATAGACAAAAGTTTTGTAAAAGGGCGGGTGAAAAGTGGGGTACTTTAATGGAGTGGGTTGGTTGGTGAGGTGACTGAGTGAGTGTCCCCTAGTACAGTAAGTAAGTAGTAACAGTCAGGAAGTACAACTAGCAGTTACAATAATCAGTAGTAATCACAAGTAAATTTAGTGTGTGTACACTCAGACAGTGAGTGCACGCACGCAGGAGCTAGTAGCCTATGAACACAGTGACTGAGTGTCCTAGACTCCTAGTACAGTAAGAGTAAGTAGTAACAGTAAGTAGAACTAACTAATTACAATAATCAATCAGCGATCAGAAGGAAATGGAGTGTGGGTGGTGTGTGTACACTCAGACAGTGAGTGACCGCACGCAGGAGCTAGTAGCCTATGAACACAGTGACTGAGTGTCCTAGACTCCTAGTACAGTAAGAGTAAGTAGTAACAGTAAGTAGAACTAACTAATTACAATAATCAATCAGCGATCAGAAGGAAATGGAGTGTGGGTGGTGTGTGTACACTCAGACAGTGAGTGACCGCACGCAGGAGCTAGTAGCCTATGAACACAGTGACTGAGTGTCCTAGACTCCTAGTACAGTAAGAGTAAGTAGTAACAGTAAGTAGAACTAACTAATTACAATAATCAATCAGCGATCAGAAGGAAATGGAGTGTGGGTGGTGTGTGTACACTCAGACAGTGAGTGACCGCACGCAGGAGCTAGTAGCCTATGAACACAGTGACTGAGTGTCCTAGACTCCTAGTACAGTAAGAGTAAGTAGTAACAGTAAGTAGAACTAACTAATTACAATAATCAATCAGCGATCAGAAGGAAATGGAGTGTGGGTGGTGTGTGTACACTCAGACAGTGAGTGACCGCACGCAGGAGCTAGTAGCCTATGAACACAGTGACTGAGTGTCCTAGACTCCTAGTACAGTAAGAGTAAGTAGTAACAGTAAGTACAACTAACTAATTACAATAATCAATCAGCGATCAGAAGGAAATGGAGTGTGGGTGGTGTGTGTACACTCAGACAGTGAGTGACCGCACGCAGGAGCTAGTAGCCTATGAACACAGTGACTGAGTGTCCTAGACTCCTAGTACAGTAAGAGTAAGTAGTAACAGTAAGTAGAACTAACTAATTACAATAATCAATCAGCGATCAGAAGGAAATGGAGTGTGGGTGGTGTGTGTACACTCAGACAGTGAGTGACCGCACGCAGGAGCTAGTAGCCTATGAACACAGTGACTGAGTGTCCTAGACTCCTAGTACAGTAAGAGTAAGTAGTAACAGTAAGTACAACTAACTAATTACAATAATCAATCAGCGATCAGAAGGAAATGGAGTGTGGGTGGTGTGTGTACACTCAGACAGTGAGTGACCGCACGCAGGAGCTAGTAGCCTATGAACACAGTGACTGAGTGTCCTAGACTCCTAGTACAGTAAGAGTAAGTAGTAACAGTAAGTAGAACTAACTAATTACAATAATCAATCAGCGATCAGAAGGAAATGGAGTGTGGGTGGTGTGTGTACACTCAGACAGTGAGTGACCGCACGCAGGAGCTAGTAGCCTATGAACACAGTGACTGAGTGTCCTAGACTCCTAGTACAGTAAGAGTAAGTAGTAACAGTAAGTAGAACTAACTAATTACAATAATCAATCAGCGATCAGAAGGAAATGGAGTGTGGGTGGTGTGTGTACACTCAGACAGTGAGTGACCGCACGCAGGAGCTAGTAGCCTATGAACACAGTGACTGAGTGTCCTAGACTCCTAGTACAGTAAGAGTAAGTAGTAACAGTAAGTACAACTAACTAATTACAATAATCAATCAGCGATCAGAAGGAAATGGAGTGTGGGTGGTGTGTGTACACTCAGACAGTGAGTGACCGCACGCAGGAGCTAGTAGCCTATGAACACAGTGACTGAGTGTCCTAGACTCCTAGTACAGTAAGAGTAAGTAGTAACAGTAAGTACAACTAACTAATTACAATAATCAATCAGCGATCAGAAGGAAATGGAGTGTGGGTGGTGTGTGTACACTCAGACAGTGAGTGACCGCACGCAGGAGCTAGTAGCCTATGAACACAGTGACTGAGTGTCCTAGACTCCTAGTACAGTAAGAGTAAGTAGTAACAGTAAGTAGAACTAACTAATTACAATAATCAATCAGCGATCAGAAGGAAATGGAGTGTGGGTGGTGTGTGTACACTCAGACAGTGAGTGACCGCACGCAGGAGCTAGTAGCCTATGAACACAGTGACTGTCTGACTGAGTGTCCTAGACTCCTAGTACAGTAAGAGTAAGTAGTAACAGTAAGTACAACTAACTAACAATAATCTATCAGTAATCAGAAGGAAATAGAGTGTGTGTACACACAGACAGTGAGTGAGTGCACACACGCAGGAGCTAGCTAGTAGCCTATAAACAGTGACAGTCAGTGAGTGTCCTACTCCTAGTACAGTATAACTACAATACTATTAGTAAAGGACAGCAGAAATACTGGTATAGATGAGAGAAATAAACAGAGGACAGCTGCCCACAGAGGCAAGGCCCCCCTGAGGCCTAAACCTGTAAGCTTGCAGCAGCTGCCTGTCTCTAATGTAACACACAAGCTACTAACTAAAATACAATGTCTATCTAACTAACAACAATATAGGTGTATATGGCAGGTGTAGGTGAGCAAAAACGCTAGGTAAATGATCACAATAGAGCACTTGCTAAGCCAAAGCACAAAGGAGCAACTCTCTCTCTGTACAAGTCTCAGGCAAGCATGGAGAAACGTAACATGGCGGCCGCTATTTATAGGGTAGGGGCTGGCCAGGGTCCCCCTCTGTGATTGGCTGCCGTCAGAGGGCCTGGGAGCCCTCTGATTGGCTCTAAGGACATCAATCTGGGCTATGACGCTATTCGAGCTCGGTACCGAGCTCGAATAGCGCCGAGTTGCTCGAATAGCTCGAATAGTGAATGGGCTATTCGAGTGTACTCGGATAGCCCATTCGAATAGCTCCAGCTATTCGGAGCTCGAATACCGAGCTCGAATAGCTGAAAAAGAGCTCGAATATTCGAGCTACTCGAATATTCGAGCTCTGCTGAGCACCACTGAAGGTAAATAGTGTGAAAAAAAACAGCGTGATTCATCACTCCCATCTATGTTTTTCACAAGTGGGCCCAAGGGGAATGTCAGCATCTGCTTACACCTCCACATTTATTAGGAGACTGTTAAACCAAGCTGGTGTAAAAATAGACAGAACATTGGTAATGTCATCTTTACTCATTTGTCATGATGTCTTTGGGGAGATTAGCTGTCAGATTAGGAAATATCCCTTGAAGCTTTTTAGTGTCTGGAAGCAGCAATTTTATGAGAATCTTAGATATTATTAAATCCTTGTGCTAGGAAAGGGAACATACCACACAGTTATATTACACTAATAACAAAATTCATCCTAGTCCCTGGACTGTCTCGCTTTAGAGACAATACCATCTGCTCTGAGTGAATCTGCATGTGCAATTTATTGTCTTCCTGGCAGCAAAGTAAGATAATGAAACCTAAATCATTGTATTTTATTACCTCTACTACCTTAAAGGTTAGACACTGGAGTATTTAATGAGACAGTGCAAAGAACCTGAAAGCACCCATTTCTAGCTTAGGCGCATACACCAACACAATAGGAATCCAGATTGGTCACTTTGTGTATTACTCTAATGCCTAGTACACACCATACAATCTTCTGTAAGATTTTCTGTAATTAGATTATTTTATGTAAGGTACTGGTAGAGACTGGTCATTATCTTCTGGTTTTCTCCTGCTGAGTAGAACAATGCTTAATTGCTAGGCAGTTAGATGGTTAGATAGATAATTTCCAACATGTTGGAAATTATCTATCTGGCAGGTAAATCTAACAGAAAATGTTACAGAAAATTGTATGGTGTGTACTAGGCATAAGATTTATTCAAATACATCTGTTGTAAGATAAAAATGAAAGCACTATTACTGATGTCTCACCTGCCAGATATAATGCTGTTCCCCTGCTACAATATGTTTCAATTCACTCAGCGTAAAGAAGTTTTTAGATGAAGAAAGTCAGAGACTCAGAATACCTGATCTGCATATTAACTTCACATAGGAAATTGAGAAGGTGAACAAGATAAACCTAGGCAACAATTCAATTAGAGATCGGTGGTAACCTTCCTGTCCCTCACCATTAGTTTGTTGAGTTAAACAGAAAATTAAAAAGTTATTCCTAAAAGCACACAATATCTAAGCTGTTGCTAGCACTGCACATTTATGGACAGAGAGCTCTGGTGTTGCTTTTTGGATCTGTTAGAGCCTCTCTTTCTACTTAGGAGCCACAACCTTGAAAGCCACACATCCTACTGAAACCACATTTGCCTTCGTTTTACACTTCCTCTTTAATTCCTTTTTCAGGCCCTGATACTTCTTCAACATCTCATGCTCTATTATTCTTGTATTGTTGTCACTTGGCACATGTCCCCTATTAATGTTGACCTTGTCTACTATCATGAAGATCAGTTGATTTGCCAGCACTATGTCTATCTATATCTTAAAGTTCCAGAGCACCTTAGGCCTGCTATTATACCCAACCTTATGTGAAATCTCCCATTTAGACTCGGGAGGGATTAGCTCTAGCACCATGATGCAAACAGTAGATGTGGTCATTGTCTGGGAGAAACTTTGTATTTATAACCTGGGAGAAATTTTTTTCACACTCCTCCATGCAGCGTTTTTTCAGCTGGTTGATGGTAATTGCATACACAACCTATTAAAATGATCTTTACAGGAGCCCAGTGGATTAAAATCTGATATGTGACTTAATCATTTATTCAGACATTCCTTGATGAATTTACTGTAAAGTTTTGTGCCACTGTCATAATTAGTTGATCTTCAACGTTCTATATGCTACCTTCAGGTAATATCTGGTACAATTAAGAATTCGATGTGAAGTCTACACTGATTAGCTGCCCCAAACTGCAACATTTCCACCACCATGGTTTAGAGTCCTTTTTGTTAAATTCTGTCTTTGATTTTTGCTAAGCATTTCTTCAAGGAATGTGTCTAAGTTTGCCTTGTTAGACATCTCCACATTGATACAGAACTCCTAGTCTGTGCCTAGGTTTTCATGAGTGAACTTTAGTCTCCTCCTCATTCTTAAACTTACGTCTTCTCCTAATGTATAAAGGTATTTTGAGTGCCGGGGAAAGCTGCTAGTAGAATATTAGTAATATTACAGATGTTCTACTATTGGGCAGTGGTTAATTCCACCTAATCCTCTTCTCCCTTCCTTGTCTGATGCCTAATACTACCCCCCACCCCACTGAAAGCTACCCCGATATTTATCACTGAACGTAACACTGTTCCTCCCTCTACTGATGCAGGGGGATGTTGCTCCCTCTACAGTTTTGTGAGAAACCAAGATAAGGAAATGCAATCATGTATCAGCCCCTTACAGATTCCTAGAAGTTCTGGTTTACTATGAGCTTGTTGTGCAATCTGCTACTCTGGGTGTTTCAAGTCCAACCCCATAGAGCCACATTAATCTATGCCATGCCAACCAGTCCGGAACAGCCTATATGCATGTTGGATTATTGTGGCTCTGTACCATTAACAAGCTGACACATCATTATTTATATATATATATATATATATATATATATATATATATATATATATATATATATATATATATACAGTGGGATGTGAACGTTCGGGCAATGTTGTTAATCGTCATGATTTTCCTGTGTAAATCGTTGGTTGTTATGATAAAAAATGTCAGTTAAATATATCATATAGGAGACACACACAGTGATATTTGAGAAGTGAAATTAAGTTTATTGGATTTACAGAAAGTGTGCAATAATTGTTTAAATAAAATTAGGCAGGTGCATCAATTTGGGCACTGTTATCATTTTATTGATTCCAAAACCTTTAGAACTAATTATTGGAACTCAAATTGGCTTGGTAAGCTCAGTGACCCCTGACCTACATACACAGGTGAATCCAATTATGAGAGAGTATTAAGGGGGCCAATTGTAAGTTTCCCTCCTCTTTTAATTGTCTCTGAAGAATAGCAACATAGGGGTCTCAAAACAACTCTTAAATTACCTGAAGACAAAGATTCACCACCATGGTTTAGGTGAAGGATACAGAAAGCTGTCTCTGAGACTTCAGCTGTCTGTTTCCACAGTTGGGAACATATTGAGGAAATAAAAGTCCACAGGTTCAATTCAAGTTAAGGCTCGAAGTGGCAGACCAAGAAAAATTTCGGATAAACAGAAGCGACGAATGTTGAGAACAGTCAGAGTCAACCCACAGACCAGCACCAAAGACCTACAACATTATCTTGCTGCAGATGGAGTCACTGTGCATCGTTCAACCATTCAGCGCACTTTACACAAGGAGATGCTGTATGCAGAGGAAGCCTTTTCTCCACCCACAGCACAAAAAGAGCCACTTGATGTATGCTAAAGCACATTTGGACAAGCCAGCTTCATTTTGGAATAAAGTGCTGTGGACTGCTGAAACTAAAATTGAGTTATTTGGGCATAACAAGGGGCGTTATGCATGGAGGAAAAACAATACAGCATTTCAAGAAAAACACCTGCTACCTACAGTAAAATATGGTGGTGGTTCCAACTTCCCTCATGCTATGGGGCTGTGTGGCCAGTGCAGGGACTGGGAATCTTGTCAAAGTTGAGGGACACATGGATTCCATTCAGTACCAGCAGATTCTGGAGACCAATGTCCAGGAATCAGTGACAAAGATGAAGCTTTGCCGAGGCTGGATCTTTCAACAAGACAACAACTCTAAACACTGCTCAAGATCCACTAAGACATTCATGCAGAGGAACAAGTACAACATTCTGGAATGGGCATCTTAGTTCCCAGACCTGAATATAATGGAAAATCTGTGGTGTGAGTTAAAGAGAGCTGTCCATGCTCGGAACCCATCAAACCTAAATGAACTAGAGATGTTTTGTAAAGAGGAATGGTCCAAAATACTCTGAACCAGAATCCAGACTCTCATTGGAACTTACATGAAGTGTTTAGAGGCTGTAATTGCTGCAAAAGTAGGATCTACTAAATATTGATTTCATTTCATTTTTGTGGTGCCTAAATGTATGCAACTGCCTAATTTTGTTTAAACAATTATTGCACACTTTCTGTAAATCCAATAAACTTCATTTCACTTCTCCACTATCACTGTGTGTGTCTCCTATATGATATATTTAACTGACATTTTTTATCTGAACAACCAGCGATTTATACAGGAAAATCATGACTATTAACAAGGTTGCACAAACTTTCACTCGCATCCCAATATATATATATATATATATATATATATATATATATATATATATATATATATGGGATGGGACGACGAATCCGGCGACTCCACGAATCCCTCGAATATTAGGAAATATTCGAGATTCGTGAATTCGAATCCCGACGCCATTTTTCATTATCCGAATCCGCCGAATCCCGACGCTGCATCGCCGAGCATCCGCCGCTTCCCCCGCTCGCACTGTCCTCCTCCGACCTCCTCCGACCCTCCCCCCCGCGCCTCCTCCGCCCGCCCCCCCCCGCCCGCATAGTTAGTGACAACTCACCTATCCAGAGCGGAGCGCAGAGCGGCAGACCTCTCGCTGACTTCCTGGTTCCCCCAAGTGACCGGCTTTTACAATGACGTCATCAGTAAAAGCCGGTCCGGCCACTAGAGGGAACAGGGAAGTAACGAAGAGGACTGCCGCTCTGCGCTCCACGGGAAAGGTGAGTAGATACTTATTTATGCAGGGGGGTGAGCGGAGGAGGCCCGGGGGGGAGTTGGGGGTGAGCGGAGGCACGGGGGACGGAGGAGGCCGTGGGGGGGGGTTGGGGGTGAGCGGAGGCACGGGGGGCTACCTACATAAAGGCCCCTATACCTACCTACCCACCTAAAGGCCCCTATATCTACCCACCCACCTACCTACCTAAAGGCCCCTATACCTACCTACCCACCTACCTACCTAAAGGCCCCTATACCTACCTACAGGCCCCTATATCTACCTACCTACCTACCTAAAGGCCCCTATACCTACCTAAAGGCCCCTATACCTACCTACCTAAAGGCCCCTATACCTACCTACCCACCTACCTACCTACCTAAAGGCCCCTATTCCTACCTACCTACCTACCTAAAGGCCCCTATACCTACCTACCTACACTTAAGGCCCTATACCCTGCTACCTATACTGAAGGTCCCTTTACCTACCTACCTAAAGCCCCCTATACCTACCTACCTACCTAAAGGCCCCTATACCTACCTACCCACCTACCTAATGGCCCCTATACCTACCTACATACCTACCTATACTTAAGGCCCTATACCCTGCTACCTATACTGAAGGTCCCTTTACCTACCTACCTAAAGGCCCCTATAGCTACCTACCTACCTAAAGGCCCCTATACCTACCTACATACCTACCTATACACCTACCTATACTTAAGGCCCTATACCCTGCTACCTATACTGAAGGTCCCTTTATCTACCTACCTATACTGAAGGCACATGTACCTTACTACCTATACTGAAGGCCCCTATACTTAGCTACCTACCTATACTGAAGGCACATATACCCTGCTACCTATACTGAAGGCCCCTATACCTAGTTACCTACCAATACTGAAAGCACATGTACTGTGCTACCTATACTGAAGGCCCCTATACCTTGCTACCTATACTGAAGGCACACGCACCTTGCTACCGATACGGAAGGCACACGTACCTTGCTACCTATACTGAAGGCCCATGTACCCTGCTACCTATACTGAAGGCCCATGTACCCTGCTACCTATACTGAAGGCCCATATACCCTGCTACCTATACTGAAGGCCCATATACCCTGCTACCTATACTGAAGGCCCATATAACCTGCTACCTATACTGAAGGCCCATATACCCTGCTACCTATACTGAAGGCCCATATACCCTGCTACCTATACTGAAGGCCCATATACCCTGCTACCTATTCTGAAGGTCCATATACCCTGCTACCTATACTGAAGGTCCATATACCCTGCTACCTATACTGAAGGTCCCTATACCCTGCTACCTATACTGAAGGCCCCTATACCCTGCTACCTATACTGAAGGCCCCTATACCCTGCTACCTATACTGAAGGTCCCTATACCCTGCTACCTATACTGAAGGCCCCTATACCTTGCTACCTATACTGAAAGCTACCAATACAGGCACCCATACCTAGCTAGCTATACTGAAGGCACCTTTACTTCGCTACCTATGCCTGGGTACCTATACTGCGGGCAACTATACCACGGATCGCACAATTCTTATGTGCAGGATTCGTTAGATTCGGGATTCGAAAGGTTCGAGATATTCGAGAGCCTTTTTAGATTCGGATCCGGATTCGGATTCGAAGAAATTGTGGATTCGTCCCATCCCTAATAAATATATATATATATATATATATATATATATATATATATATATATATATATAAATATATACATATATATATATATATATATACATATAAATATATATATAAATATATATAAATATATATAAATATATATATATAAATATATATATATACATATATATATATATATATATATACATATATATATATATATATATATATATATATATATATGTATACATATATATATATACATATATATATATATATATATATATATATATATATACATACATATATATATATATATATATATATATATATATATATATATATATATATACAGTGCTGCCCATAATTATTCATACCCCCCTGACAAATTTTGACTTACAGTTACTTTTATTTAATCAGCAAGTGATTTTTTGATGGGAAATGACACAGATGTCTCCCAAAAGATAATAAGACAATGTACAAGAGGCATTATTGTGGAAAAAAAACATTGCTCAGCTTTTATTTACATTTGAGCAAAAAGTGTCCAGTCCAAAATTATTCATACCCTTTACAGTCTGTGGGAAAATCTAAAGTTCTATACCATTCCATATAGTCCAAGCTGTTCTAAAGCATCCTAATTACCCTGATTAATTGGGAACAGCTATTTGAATTAACTCAACAGGTGAAAAACAGCAGCTCTCTGCAGTTGGTTTGTGGACAGTCATGGCCAAGACAAAGGAGCTCAGTAAAGGACCTGCGGCTGCGCATTATGGCTGCTCACAAGTCAGGAAAGGGCTACAAGGCCATTTCTAAATGTTTTCAAGTTCCAGTGGCTACAGTGGAAAGTATTATTTACCAATACAAGATGTTCCACACTGTGGAAAATCTCAGAGAATGTGGTCGGAAAGCCAAAAAGTGACACCTGTGCTGGCCAGGAGGATAGTGAGAGAGGTGAAAAAGAATCCAACGATCATCACCAAGGCCATCCTGGTTAATCTGGGGTCTGCTGGTGGCAATGCAGACAATCCAACGGACACTGCACACTGCTGGGCTCCGCAGATGCAGACCAAGGAGGACACCACTTCTCCAGATAAGGCACACAAAAGCTCACTTGGCATTTGCAAATGCTCATCTGGACAAAGAAGAATACTTCTGTTCTTCTGTGTTTTGGTCAGATGAAACAAAAATTGTATTGTTTAGTCACAATGATGTTTCCTTCATTTGGTGTAAGAAAGGAGAAGCCTTCAACCTAAAGAACACCATCCCCACTGTCAAACATGGTGGTGGGAACCTAATGCTTTTGGGCTGTTTTTCAGCCAATGGACCAGGGAACCTAATCACAGTAAACGGCACCATGAAAATAGGGCAATACGTGAGGATTCTCAATGACAACATCAGACAGTCTTCAGAGAAACTTGGCCTTGAGCACCAGTGGACATTTCAACATGACAATGACCCAAAACACACAGCAAATGTGAAGAAATGGTTAGCAGACAACAAAATTAATGTTTTGGAGTGACCCAGCCAGAGTCCTAACTTGAATCCAATTGAGAATCTTTGGAGGGAGCTAAAGATCATGGTGATGGCAAAAATACCCTCCAACCTGAAATTTGGAGGGTCATTGCTAAAGATGAATGGGCAAAAATACCCGTGGAGACATGCAAAAAGCTGGTCTGCAATGTAGCATTTAGTGTGTCAGCAGATGAGACCCAGGAAGCGGTGGCGAGACTACACGGGAGCACATGCACCGACTAAGCATGCGGTGAAGGTGACGTGATTGAGCCAGGATATGAAAACCTGCCAGCCGGCCAACATACGGGGGAGAGCCCGGTCTGTAAAACTCTACGCCTTATATACGATTTGGGACATGTGAGTGCAAAACGATTTTATTGTAATAAAACTTTTTAGCAGTATCACGCTATGAGTGCTATTTTTTATTGAGATTGATCATCATAAGTGGATCAGTGAAAAGTATTAGAATAAAAAGAGGGACCTAAAGACTTCCTGAGTGGTGAGGGATGACCCAGGAACGGTCCCAAGGCGCGTCAGACCCCTAGATTGGGTCAGAAATTGCGGTGAGTGAACCACAAAAGGGTGTGGGGGTTGCCTGTTCATATAGGAGGGAAGTGACAATTGAACTACCTAAGGAAAAGGAAGGATTGCTGTTTGTTGAAATAGTGGTGCAAGTGGAATTGAGAGGACTGGTTCACACTGGCTGTTGCTGAACTGTCTATGCGGAGAGTGCAATTGGCATTTTTTAGAATACTGTATAGTAGATGTTGGTTTTATGGACTGGATTTAAGTGGATAGTATATGCAAACTGTGAGCGCTACCTCTTGAGAATTAAATGTAATTGTATATAAGAGGAGGCAAACTGGTCTTTGCTGATATTATTACAGCTGTGAGTGCATACCTCTTTTATAAAATTTTAAGTTCACTCAAGAGTTCACTCAGATCCATAGGATGGGTGTACGGTAATGGAGGTGTGTGAACAGGTACGAGACAAAAGGAGGAGGACCCTGCCAGAAGGCTTACAATCTAGCAGGTGAGGTAGGGACATAAAAGCTAGGGGGCCAGTGTTCAGCTGCGGGTTTAGAGCACTTGTGAGGGGTGGTAGGCCAGAGTGAAAAGGTGAGTTATGAGGGCCTTCTTGAAGATGTTGAAGGAGGGGGAAACCCTAATGGTGGAAGGTAGGGAGTTCCATAGTGTTGGAGCAGCTCTGAGAGATCCTGGAGGCGTGCATGGAATTGGGTTATGCGGGAGGCAGTCAGTCAAAGTTCGGAGTGAGCACTTAGGTGTGTACCTCTGGGTGAGATTGGAAATGTAGGTTGGGCAGGTTTTGTGGGCAGATTTGTAGGCCAGACACAGTATCTTGAATCTGATTCTGGACTGGATAGGAAGCCAGTGGAGTGATTCACAGAGGGGAGCTGCTGTGGTGGAGGGATGGGAGGAGTGGATAATTCTGGCTGCCACATTCATGACGGACTGCATCAGGCAATTCGGGTCATAGGGAGACCAGACAGAAGGATGTTGCAGTAGTCAAGGCGGGAAATTATGAGAGCATGGATGAGGAGTTTGTTGGTGGCAGAGGTCAGGAAAGGGCGGATCTTGCAGATGTTATGGAGGTGGAAGTTGCAGGACTTTGTGAGATTTTGGAAAATGGGGGGTGAAGGGTGTGGAGTCCAGGATGACTCCCAGACAGCGGGCTTCAGAGGTAGGGTGAATGGAAAACAGGGACATTCATATCTGGGTGGGTCAGGGATGGCCAGGGTGGGAAGATCATATATTCCGTTTTGTCCAGGTTTAGTTTCAGAAACGTAGCGAACATCCAGGAGGAGATGGCTGATAGGAGGAGGAGACCTTGTCCATGGCAGTGGTGGATAGGTCAGGGGTGTGGAGGTAGATCTGGATGCCAGACACTTTTTGCTCAATTGTAAATACAGATGTCGCGAACATAGAATGGGAATTTCAGCAAATGTTCGCGACCATGCCAACTGCCATAGACTTCAATGGGCAGGCACATTTTAAAACCTACAAAGACTGTTTCTGGACACTAAAGTGATGGATCTAACACCTGGACTGTGGCATGCCGGAGGGGAATCCATGCCGAAAGTCCCACCAAAAATTACAGAGTTGATGCAAAGTCGGGTTTTAATCCCTAAAGGACAGAAATCACATTACATTTCTACAAATAATGTACTGAAGTGGTACTGTGCATGCAACTTAATGTAGCAACAATAGCAGTAGTGTGCACAGCTCTGGGTGTCAGTGGACTGTGGAATATCACACACAGAGAAATGGAATAGAACTATCAGAATACAGTGAAATAATAATGCACTGGAATGGTTCTGTGCCTGCATATGAATGTAGCATCAGCAGTAGTGTACACACAGCTCTGGGTATCAGTGGGCTGTGGAGTGTCACACACACATACACAAACATACACACACACACACACACACACACACACAAACACACAGGAGACCAATGTACTAGCTTTTAAAAGGACTGTTTGGGGTGCTTTTACAGCAGGTGAGGCACAAAAACACAGGCCTAGCTAATGCAGCAATCTGACCCTGCTTTTACTAACAGTCAGCAGCCAGCAGAGAATGTATCCAATATGGCCACCGCAACTGCTTTTTAATAGGGGAGTGGGGGTCCAGGAAGGGGGTGCTAGCTGAATGGCTGCCATGTGCCTGCTAACTGTGAGGCAAGGGGTCAAAGTTTGGCTCCATGATGATGTATAGGGGGCAGGTCAAACATGCCATATGTTTGCAGTTCACCAAGAACATAAACAGGGGAAATTCTCTGAGAATTGTCAGCCGGAAAACTGTTCGGGACACCTCTAATTGTAAATGCCATTTTATATTGTCTTATTATCTTTTTGGAGACACCTATGTCATTTCCCATCAAAACATTACTTGCTGGTTGAATAAAAGTAACTTTAAGTCAACATTTGCCAGGGGCATGAATAATTATGGGTAGCACTGTAAATATATAAATATATAAATATATATATATATATATATATATATATATATATATATATATATATATCAGAATCAGAATCATTTTATTTCGTCAAGTACAACGGTGAGTTGTACCCGGAATTATTATTGGCACAAGCAGGGTTGGTGATGGTACAGTAGACAAACATTAAGCATTACACAAGTTAAAAACAATTACAGTAGACAGACATTAAGCATACCTTACATAGAACACATTGCACATCGACGAGAGAAAGACAGGAAAGGCCAGAAAGGCCAGAGGGGTCTGTCCAAGGGCTATGTCGAGTGGAGCTGCCTGCCAATCTGAGCGGCGCTCACTGCTCTGCAGCCCTCCAGACCCCCCTCATAAGTGAGAGATAGACATAGAGTCCCTTCGTCCCCATGGGTGTTATCAGTCCACATGGTCCCCAACAGTCCCAGCCCCGCAGCTCCCGATGAAGACCTACAAAATTAGCCCCTGGCCTACGGACCCCCTCACAGCAGATGATCCGCAGGGGCTGATGATGGTTGTCCGTTGCTGTGCCTTCAAAAAAGAAAATCTGTGGTGGCAGCAGCAGGGTGCAAGCCCCCCTGACCTGGCAAATGTGTCCCAGCAGGGCAACAGAGGCAGCCCGGGCCTATCTGGATAAGAGTAAAAAAAATACCTTGTTAAAATGGAATGGAACCATGATTCTGAGTAGTTTGGGTGGGTTTCCTTTGGCCACTTCAGTTCTCTCCCATATATTTTAAAAACATTGATTTCCTCCAAAACTGGCCTTAGCCTTTAGAAAGGAAGAATAGATTATGACTACAGTAACGACTGGATTGTGAGCTTCTTTGAGGGACAGTAAGTGACTTTACTTAATTAGTTTGTTAGTTACATACTTTATTAATGTGCTTTGGAAGTTGGCAGCCTTATTTAAATACTCAATGATAAGATTAATAATATTTACAAATGAAGCCATAGTGGCTGTAGTAATTCTTTTTTATTCAAATAGCAATCCCTATCGTTCTCAGTAACTTGGAAATGAAACTGTTTCAAAGCTATTCACAAACCATCTGTAGAACAGTTAAGTATAAACTATGGTTTTAAATACTGCACTGTTAATTTGGCTCTTCCAGTTTGGTGCTGGACTGGTACTAGAGTGCAATCTGTCTTCCTCTTCAATTGAAGTCCTGCTTCTATCACTTAGTATTATGCTGCAATTGCTGTGCTTACGACTTCCACAGCATTAGAATTACACCCTTCCCCTCCACAAAACTTAGGAGAAAAAGTGCATTGCATAAGGGCCATAGTGAGCTAGACTATGGCTCTTATGCAAATCACTTTTTTCTCCTAGGTTATATTTCACTCCTTATCAATAAAATGCCTTTTAAGTCAGCAGCCTGTGAAAAAATACTCAAAATAATTGTGACAATACTTTTTCACCTACTTTTTGATACTTTTTCCTAGGGCATTCTGTTCTAGCCCACAAAATTCCTGTACATTTGCATTCTTTTTATATGAATTGGCTTTTGGTGTGAACCCAATAAACTGTTTCCTTTCATTCTAAAATCTGTTCTTTAGTTTAAAATAAATATAATTTATTTTATTCAAGTACGAATAGTTGAAAAAGGAAGCTTTTATTTGGCTTTTATTGTATTGAGATATATAAAAAAGAATAGCTGCCTAGGTATTTAATAAAAATAGAGCAAAAGAAAAAAATGCAGCAACAACCAAAGTCACAAATTGAATATATTCAACTCAGTACCAGGGACCTTTCAAGCCTCAAAAATGTGTTATGAGGTTATAGTGCAACTACAAATTACACTAAACAAGCAATATAAAATTGGGTTTAAAAACCACTGATGAAAGGTTTTTCCACGCTTTGTTGAATAAAAATGATTTAATGAGCTCCACAGTAAGCTACCTACAAGAAGCAGATCTCCTCATAAATATATTTAAAAATACATAAGAAGTATGCCCACTACTATTTCACCAAGATTAGAAACACCCTGAGGCTAAATATATAAATAGCAATAAACAGTTGCCTAAAATATTGCATCAGATCTAACAAAAAAAGCAATTAGCTGTAAATCTTCAATTAGCTTCAAATACAAATAGATCAGGTTAGGGTCCCTAAGAGCCAACAGGCTGGCACGTAGGAAAAATAAAAAAGAGGGTCCTCTATTAATTTATAATGGATACCATGATGGGTTTAATTGGTATGTTGATTCAGCACAGATTGGCTTCCAAAAACTGCTCTTCTAAAACAGTGGATTTACCATCAGCAGTGGCTGAATAGAGTACTGGTTAAGGGCCCTGCCTTTGACATGAGAGACCAGGGTTCGAATCCTGGCTAGGGTCAGTACCTATTCAGTAAGGAGTTCAAGGTAAGACTCCCTAACACTGCAGGGTGGCCTCCTGAGCGCGTCCCAGTGGCTGCAGCTCTTGAGCGCTTTGAGTCCGACAGGAGAAAAGCGCTATATAAATGTTCGGATTATTATTATTATCAGATTTCCAACTTGGAATAAAATAAAAGTAACACCTCTAAAATGGGGTGTTAATTGTTGTAATTACAAAGTCAGCAGAAGAGTATGTGAACCCTTGATCCTGTAAGGTGTTTTTATTAATTGCCATCATCAATAGTAAAGCATTAAGCATCCACATTTAACCCTCTGGAGGCTAATCCCGACACTGCATCGGGGTGAAAAAAGATGCCCATTTGGATAATCCCGATGCAGTGTCGGGGAAGAAAAAAAAAAGTTCCCCGGCACTTAACTGTTGCTGCATGTGTCAAGGTGGCGTCCCCGTCCTCCAGCTGTCCTGTCCCACCACCCGATCGTCCCGCTCCTCCCTCCTCCGGTCCTGGGCCTTCCGATCCCCGATGCAGTGTCGGGGAAGAAAAAAAAAAAAGTTCCCCGGCACTTCACTGTTGCTGCCAGTGTCAGGGTGGCGTCCCCGTCCTCCGGCCGTCCTGTCCCACCAGCCGATCGTCCCGCTCCTCCCTCCTCCGGTCCTGGGCCTTCCGATCCCGTCCTCTGAACACTTCCGGCCCCATCGCGTCTCCTTCCTCGCATTCCGCGATGCGTAATGACGTACGTCATTACGCATCCCACGCTAGGGGGCGGTAAATTTGAATTTGTATTGGATTGAATACTCCTGTATCCAATCCAATACATTGTAATGAATAAAAACTGTGAACAAAGTATACACAACAGACACATAGTAAAAAAAAAACACCATTTGCTGTTTGGCTATTGCTAGTGACACTTGCTATCTGATTTCTGCTTTCTGGTTTTGACCCTTGCTTTGGACTATCGAATATTCTATTGATTGCTGCCTGCATTTGACCCTTGCTTTGGACTATCGACTATTCTATTGATTGCCGCCTGGATTTGACCCTTGCTTTTGGATAACGACGATGATTTGATTGCCGCCTGGATTGACCCTTGCTCCGAATTTTTTTCTGCCGCCTGCCCTGCTATGGCTTCCAGCTCCCATAGACGCCTCTCCCCGCGAACCCTGATGCAGGAGTTTGATGACAGCGAGGATGAGCAGCTGTTTTTCTCAGACTCAAGTGACAGCTATGTGGCGAACATATCATCTGACTCAGAGTCTGACAGCGATGACTTCACCGAAGAGGTTAAGAACATCCGCACATGGATTGTTATAGACCCTACCCAGAATAATCCTGCCTCCCCACGATTCCCATTTACAGGCAAACCCGGCCAAAAAGTTCCCTGTGACCCTAACCCCTTGGCCTATTTGAAACTTTTTTTGGACGAGGCCATAATCCAAAATATAGTGGAGGAGACCAACCGCTATGCGGAACAGCAGCCTGGTCCAATCAGGAGGTTTGCTAGGGGAAAAAGGTGGGAACCAGTCACCCAGGATGAGATGTGGCTGTTCCTGTGCCTGCTCATCCTCCAGGGAATTGTGGGGAAACCCCGCCAGATAACATATTGGAGCACCAACCGACTGATTGCTACACCTTTTTTTGGGATTGTCATGTCACAAAACAGATTTAGCCTCATCATGAAAAACCTGCATTTCATGAATAATGAGACCTTTGATGAGGCCACCCATCCTGCACCAAAACTGTGGAAGATCTACGACCTATTTCAAATGGTCATTCGCAAATTTCAGTCCGTGTATGTTCCAGAACGAGACGTAAGCGGGGATGAGAGCCTAATGGCGTATAAGGGGAGACTTGCCTGGAAACAGTATATCTCTTCCAAGCATGCCAGATTTGGGATAAAATCGTTCCTATTGTGCCAATCTAATTCCGGATATATTTGGAATGCCATTATCTATACTGGCAAAGGCACACAATTTGACTCCAGCTACAGCCAGTTTGGCCTTGCATCTGCCTCTGTCCTCTCCCTCATTTCACCGCTTCTTGGTCAGGGATATTGCCTGACCACAGATAATTACTACACCTCCCCTGAACTATATGAATACCTCCTCAGACACAAGACTGATGCATACGGCACTGTCTGGCCTAACCGTCGCGATCTGCCTTCAGCCTTTTCTGCTCAGAAGCTGAAGCCAGGGGAAATCGTGGCATGGCAGAAGGGTAAGATGATGGCCCTCCGCTGGAAAGACAAAAAAGATGTTGCCCTTATGTCCACAGTCCATAACACTGACACTGCTGAAGCCAAGAATCGTGCTGGGAAGACAATCCAGAAACCCCAGGTCATTCTGGATTATAATCAGACAATGGGTGGGGTGGACCGTGCTGACCAGTGCATAACATTCTACCCCGTTGTGCGCAAACAAAAAATATTATAAGAAAATCTTTAGACATCTGGTGGAGCAGTGTCTTTGGAACTCTTATGTCCTCTACAAGAAACAAAATGACAGGCCTCTTCCTCACAGTGACTACATTTTGAAGGTTTGTGAGGAAATATGCTTACAACATCAGAAACCACAAACTGAGGCAAATAGACCAGGACGTCGGGGCTCCTATTTCGTAAATCCAGTGCGACTCACAGGACGTCATTTTGTAGAGCACGTGCCACCCACTGAGCGCAAAGCAACACCTACCCGCATGTGCGTGGTGTGCTGCTCTAAGAGGGGGCCGAATGGAAAAAAGGTGCGCAAGGAGACCCGCTTTTACTGCCCTGATTGTGATGTGGGACTTTGTGCTGTCCCTTGCTTTAAAATATTTCATACTCAGGAAGTGTATTGATGTTTCAATATTTTTTGTGCTGCAACTGCTGCTTGATCTGAATTAAGATGTTTTTTCTGTTTACGTAATGTTACTATTAAATGTTTTTTTTGCCATGATTTTAGTGTTTTTATTATTTTATTATGCTTAGGATAAGCACTAAAACCTTGTTTGGTAATGATTTGGTAAGTTACAGGCCTGAAATATAAAAAAAAAATATTCAATGGAAAATCCCATAGACTTTTTTGGACAGAAATTAGGGGAGAATTGAAACGCCCAGGAGGTTAATTCACAAATCAATCCCCCTCCCCCAACACATACGCGTGTGCGCACGTATGCACACACACACTTTTTAAACTAAAACAAATAAAAATTGCACAATTTGCAGATAGCAACCATCCAACTTTCCTTCCATTAAGATGCATACATCAAAAAAGGCACACAGGAAACCCGATAGTAGAAATTTGGGCACCCCACATCACTCAATAAATATTGGGAGTCGGGGCCTAAATTTCAGCATTCCCTGTCCATAGGTAAGTATCTGACTTTTTTTTGTCATTTTACGCTTACTTTAAATTATAATAAATAGCAACTCATTGATCGTTTGTATTATTATTATTATTTTTTTATTATTATTTATATAGCGCCAACATCTTCCATAGCGCTGTACATAATACAAACAATAATGGGGAACAAATATACATAAGAAATTCGAAACACTGTTCAGTCATGACATTGAATAGAATAAATACAAATACATACATAGTTGATGTGTAGTTGATACATGTACATATGTTAAAATTACAGCAGTATGAGAGACAGTAGGAGGAGGTCCCTGCCCTTGCGAGCTTACAATCTAGAGGGTAGTGAGGAGGAAACAAAAGGGAAGGAAACATAAGGATTAGTGGGTGAGCCAGTGTGCCTTCAGTGCTGCCTATTAACAGCATCCCCTGTAGTTGTCCTTACAACAGTCATCTGTCATGGAAGCTAAACACTCCTACAGTATAGACAATATATTCAGGTGGGAACTGCATAGTGTTTTTGACGATTTGTCGAACAAGGTCGATGACAGTGCTTTCCTTTTGGAACATGTTCAAAGACTTTTCTAGACTGACTTCTCCTGTTAAAATGTGATTGATGTATATTGCATTTTAGGAGGTTTGATTTCATATCTGACATTTACTGCCATCTCTGCAAATGCTCTAAAGGGTACACAAAATGAAAGATTTATCAACTGCTGCTTATGATGAATATACGACTATTATGCTGCTTTATTTTGTAATGGAATCTGATTTACAGTGACAAATAAAGATACATTTCAGTTCTAAGGCATTACATTTAACTGGATAAACATTTTTTGTGCTCTAAAGTAGACATTTTAAAACATATCACATTAGTCAGAAAAGACAGAACAGTGCTGTTCTTCACATGAGACAGCTGTGTCATTATGGCAATATTTGATAAGGCAAGCTTGTAGTTTATCTTAGAAGAAAAAAAGCAACTCAGTGTCTGTATAGAATAGTATGGTACACTGACTGTAGATGTGTTAAAATATTCTGATGAGAAACCCAGAGTAAGCTATAATGGTGGACATCTACCATGCATAAACACTGCATGATCTCTATTGCCACTGCAAGCTCAGAATGTCAGGCTACATACACATGTGGGCTAACTGTCACCTGAACTAATCTTTCTTGATCACTTTGGATCAGTGGTGTATCTAAAATATATAGGACCTCTTCAGAATGATTTGGACACCAAACTTACGCAGCATTTAGCCCTCCCTTTCCCTTCTTCTCTCCTCTCCAGAATTGACAAGTCGGCAATGTACAATTACAATCAAGGCACAAATCATGCAGTGAATGGGCATAGAGACATTTATGTACCCTTGTCCAAGTTCTTTATCCTGTAATATCCTCAATCCCCATCCTGCATTTGTTTCAAATCTCCCTTCCTGAGCTCCACTGCTTAATTTAAATGTCAGTGCCTTCTCTTTGCAGAGCATGTGTTTTTCCCATGGAGGAGATGTCACCAACCTACATTTTTTGGCATTGAACAGGATCAGAAAAATAGGAGGTGGTGGGGACTGGCATAGGAGACTCTACAGAGAAACTACTAAGAGAAAGTAACTGGATCTCTTTTTTATGCTGTGGAACCCTTAGGCCTAAACAAACAAAACAATTTACCTGTATTTATTTAGGCAATTGACGTGTAGGGGTAGCTTTATTGGTAACTGCTTTTATACCTTTCAATTCTATGAATTGAAAGGTATAAAAGCAGCCCTTAATCATTTGGTGCTATGATTAAGGGCCGAATGGCCTGAAACATGTCAGCTTATGTACTTTATATTTGCTGTAAGGACACGTCCTAAATAAATTACGGAATCTGTGTAGAGAACTTGTTGCGGACCACATCTTTTCCAATCCTGCTTCAGTATCCGGGCCTGGCTGCCTTTGGTCCAGCACTGCTCTACACGGTGCAGTTGAGCGGTGTTCCACTTCCTTCTATCCCCATATGCGCTTATAGTGGTTGCCTGGTCTTTGGCAACCCGTGTTTGTGAGTATATATCTCTATTACTTATTATACCATCACTCATCACCAATAATACACTATTGGGGGCTCCCGTCTCTACTTTTGTCTCCTTACATGCTGGAAGTTGCGTATGGGCACACTTCTGGAATGGGTTCCACCAGAACAAAAGTCACCGGCCTGTGCTCTCTTCTATGTTTATTGGCCAATAAACATGGCATAGAGCACAGGCTGATGACTTCTGTTCCAGCGACCTGGGGTAAAATCTCAGCTCTTCCTGTTCAGTAAGCCAGCACCTATTCAATAATGAGTCATTGGGCAAGACTCCCTAACACTGCTACTGCCTACTGAGCGCACCCTTAGTTGCTGCAGCTCTGGTGCTTTGAGTCCACCAGGAGAAAAGTGAAATATAAATGTTATTTGTGGTTTCCAATGTGCAACATCTCTCAGTCTAGTTAGCACTAGCAGTCTCGATCGCTTACCTCTCTTTTGTTTCCTTTTCCTTTGCTTTCTGCCTCTTCTATTTCCAAGTATAGTAGTAGTTAAAGTTAGTTAGTAGTAGATCTGTTATTTACACCAAAGTAAAATAAATATATTACCATTTCCCCGTAATTCCCCCTCTTCATTTTGCCTATTTTTGCCGCTCCCCACTGCCAATAAATAGTTAAATTAATAAAATATAACTTTAAATCATTTGGCCAAGATGGCCACGATGCAAATTGTCTCCGGAAGTGTTTCCGGGTCATAGCAAATGATGACAAAGGATGAGAGGAAATCTCTGTCCCTGACTATGTTCTTTACAGGAACGAGAGCTGAGCTGAAGCAACAAGAGGCAGCTCTCACCCCTGATGTCAGCCTCACAGGAGCAAGGCAGACCTTCCCCCTTTTAAAAAGGGCCACAAAACCCCTTTAATGTAAATCCCAGTGATCTGAGAAACTCCTGCAGAATGGATTCCATGTCTCCTGTGCTGCTTGATCCGATTCGTAGAAGCTCCTGGTGATTGTAGTGGATACTTGCTTTTGTTTGTGAAACAGTGAAGGTCAATATGAAACAAAAATGCTTGCAGAATGCTTGTTTACTCTAGGTTCTGAAGCCAGTAGAAATAATACCTGTTCTCCCAGAGCACTCTGTGAGAATTCCATATAGCTTATCAGCAGTGGCGTACCTACCGTCAAGCGGCAGGGGCGGCCCGCACCGGGTGTCTTGATGCTTAGGGGGTGACACCCGGAGTCCTGTGTTGCCGCCCCTGCCGCTGCAGTCAGTGCACATGTTGTGCAAATTTGGGATTTTACACCCCCCGTGGCCGTCCCCGCTGACAACCTATGCTTCCCCCCCCCCCCCCGGGCCTTCCCCGGTGACAGGCAGGACTCAGGAGCAGCCCAGCTTCAGACCTCCGACCAGCCGGCGACCAGTATGCGGGCGCTAGGACCCAGCGGACACCGCACTGATATGCAGAAGTGACATCACTTCCGCATATACAGCGTGGTGTTCACTGAGTTCGGTGCGCCCGCATACTGGTCGCCGGCTGATACTGAGGTCTGAAGCTGGGCTGCTCCTGCCTGTCACCGGGGAAGGCCTGTGAGGTGAGGGGGGGTAGGTTGTCAGCGGGGACGGCCACGGGGGGTGTAAAATCCTAAATTTGCACAACGTGTGAAGGGCACCTGTCACTATCTAACCTGGGGGGGTCCCTATTACTATCTAACCTAGGGGGTCCCTGTCACTAACCGGGGGTCGCTGTCACTATCTAACCTGGGGGGTCCCTGTCACTATCTAACCTGGGGGGTCCCTGTCACTATCTAACCTGGGGGGTCCCTGTCACTATCTAACCGGGGGTCGCAGTCACTATCTAACTGGGGGTCGCTGTCACTATCTAACCTGGGGGGTCCCTGTCACTATCTAACCTGGGGGGTCCCTGTCACTATCTAACCTGGGGGGTCCCTGTCACTATCTAACCGGGGGTCGCTGTCACTAACTAACCTGGGGGTCGCTGTCACTAACTAACCTGGGGGGTCCCTGTCACTATCTAACCGGGGGTCGCTGTCACTATCTAACCTGGGGGGTCGCTGTCACTATCTAACCTGGGGGGTCGCTGTCACTATCTAACCTGGGGGGGTCCCTTTCACTAACCTGGGGGGTCGCTGTCACTATCTAACCTGGGGGGTCCCTGTCACTATTTAAACGGGGGTCGCTGTCACTAACCTGGGGGTCGCTGTCACTATCTAACCTGGGGGTCGCTGTCACTAACTAACCTGGGGGGTCCCTGTCACTGCATAACCTGGGGGGTCCCTGTCACTATCTAACCTGGGGTCGCTGTCACTAACCTGGGGGTCCCTGTCACTATCTAACCTGGGGGTCACTGTCACTATCTAACCTGGGGGTCACTGTCACTATCTAACCTGGGGGATCCCTGTCACTATCTAACCTGGGGGGTCCCTGTCGCTATCTAACCTGTGGGTTGCTGTCGCTATCTAACCTGTGGGTCGCTGTCTAACCTGGGGGGTCACTGTTGCTGTCTAACCTGGGAGGTCGCTGTCTAACCTGGGGGGTCGCTGTCGCTGTCTAACCTGGGGGGGTCACTGTCTAACCTGGGGGGTCGCTGTCGCTGTCTAACCTGGGGGGTCGCTGTCGCTGTCTAACCTGGGGGGTCGCTGTCACTATCTAAACTGGGGGTCCCTGTCACTATCTAAACTGGGGGTCCCTGTCACTATCTAAACTGGGGGTCCCTGTCACTATCTAAACTGGGGGTTCGTGTCACTACACACACTGGGGGTCGCCAGTCACTACCTGAACTGGGGGGCACCAGTCACTAGCTGAACTGGGGGGCACCTGTCACTACCTAAACTGGGGGCTCCTGTCACTACCTAAACTGGGGGGTACCTGTCACTAACTGAACTGGGGGGCTCCAGTCACTAATTGAGCTGGGGGGCTCCTGTAACTACCTAAACTGGGGCGCTCCTGTCACTACCTAAACTGGGGGGCTCCTGGCACTACCTAAACTGTGGGGCACCTCTCACTACCTAAACTATCTAGGCCAGCCAGCCCAACATAACCACCAGCCAATCAGCCCAGAATCACTGGCAAAAAGGCCACAGCATCACCACCAGTCAGGCCAGCATTTACTTCAACCAGCCAGTCCAGCCACAGCATCACCGCCAGCCAGCCCAGCCACAGCATCACCGCCAGTCAGGCCACAGCATCACTACCAGGCCTTTCAGCTCACACATCATCGCCAATCCAGACAAAAATAGTATTGCCAGCCAGGCACAGCAGCCAGTAGAGGAGAATTCAGAAGCCAGGTGAGAGGTGTCTACCATATTAATGGGGCATTCTGCCTATTTATTTGAAATGCTGTCTATTTATGTGCCTCATGACTGCTGAATTTGTCTTGTTGGGGGGGGACTCATGGTTCCTGGATTTGTCTTGTTGGTGGCCTCATGATTGCTGAATTTGTCTTGTTGGGGGCCTCATGATTTGTTGTGGGCCGCAAGATTGCTGAATTTGTCTTGCTGGGGGCCTCATGATTGCTGAATTTGTCTTGTTGGGGGACTCATGATTTATTGGGGGCCTCATGATTGCTGAATTTGTCTTGTTGGGGGACTCATGATTTATTGGGGGCCTCATGATTGCTGAATTTGTCTTGTTGGGGGCCTCATGATTTGTTGGGGGCCTCAAGATTGCTGAATTTGTCTTGTTGGGGGCCTCATGATTGCTAACTGCGAGACTATGGGAAAAGCGGAATCAACCTCATATGAGACAATAGCATTAAAGGAGTTATCCGGGCAGTTTTAATAAAATGAACCGGCCTCTCAGCCGTTCGCCGGAGCTCCGACCCGGTCCCCGGCGATGACGTCAGAGCGACCTGGAGGTCGCTCTGTACTGCGCCTGCGCGATCGGCGCTGTCAATCACCGCCACGTGGGCCGGAGTGGACTGCGCAGGTGGTAGTAGTTCTGAGCCTGCGCACTCCGCCCCGGCCCATGTGGCAGTGATTGACAGCGCCGATCGCGCAGGCGCAGTACAAAGCGACCTCCAGGTCGCTCTGACGTCATCGCCGGGGACCGGGTCGGAGCTCCGGCGAACGGCTGAGAGCAGAGATGCGGCGAGGGAGGTCCTGGGAGCTTGGGGCGTTCATTTTATTAAAACTGCCCGGATAACTCCTTTTAAACCTACTTTTTTTTTTTTTTTTTTTTTTTTAGCTTTTTAAAACAGAAAATAAAACTGGGGGGTTCTAAAAAAAAAATACATTTTTCAGGAGTAGGTTGGATGAAATTGTTTATCTTCACAGTTTATTTTCAACTTGGATTTTCCATAATGTTCATGTATGAGTTAAAATGTTTGTATTTAGTTTAAATTGCTGTTGGCACTTTGCGATAGATAAGCAGGGCCGGATTTGTACTTTTTACCGCCCAAGGCCAACTATACTGTCTGTTTGGTTTTTATATCTGTGTGCCAAAATGAGAATTCTACTTACTTTCCATCATTGGATGTCACAGACAATAACTATTTTAGTAATATGCGTATAGACTATGTTATGTTTTCCTTAAGAACTTTTATGTTATGCTTGCCATCTCGGTAATGATGGAACCATTGTCACACCATGAGAGTTAGGCTGATGTGTACCTGCATGATAGAGCTTACAAGTCTTGCAGGGACGACACAAGTACAGGACAGAGGGTTCAAAGGGTAAATCTGTCCTTGTAGATAGGGATGGCTGCATAGAACAGCTTTACTGCCCCTCACTGAGCCGCCCCTAAATTTCTGGTGCCCTAGGCCATGGCCTATGTGGCCTTGCCAGAAATCCGGCCCTGTAGATAAGTGACTTTTCGCCACCACTGTCCTAATCTAATGTCCCACCATTGCTAAGTTCATGTAAACTTGTCTCCACCCGTGACCACACCCACATTTTGGTATATGACCACACACATTTTTCGCGCAACGTAGCCCCAATTACGGGGGGGGGGGGGGGGCAGGGCTGTGGAGTCTGAGTCGAAGAGTCGGAGTCTGGGCAATTTTGGGCACCTGGAGTTGGAGTCGGAGTCGTTGATTTCATAAACTGAGGAGTCGGGCGATTTTGGTACAAAATCCACAGCCCTGTTAAGTATTAGACTAAGGAGTCGGAGTTGAAGCTATTTTGGGTACCCGGAGTCGGAGTTGGAGTCGTGGTTTCATAAACTGAGGAGTCGGAAGATTTTTGTACCGACTCCACAGCCCTGGGGGGGGGGTGACTGTGGATAACCAGCACCGGGTGCCAAATACCCTAGGTACACCACTGCTTATCAGCCTCGGCTAAGTATCATTGGAGGCGGTGTTACACACCAATATACAGCAATATAAAGATATAGGAAGTGTTTCTAATGCTGAAACCAGGATAATTAATGTAAAAGTAGGTGACTTAAATAATTTACTACATTCTACTATATGTCACTACAATGTGTGTGTATGTGTTTGTAGATGTTTTGGGCAGAAGTGAAAGTCACCCTGGAAACTGTCTAGACACGCTAATATTCATAACATTTTATTATGCAGTTTAAGAGCGGAGACACTAAATTATATCATGACTGCCTGGTTGTTATTTTTTAGTGTCCTCACAAAATGCATGTTCTTCTAAGCACAATGATGAAACACTTGTATCATTATCTCATTTGCACCACAGTATTACTAAACAGGGGCAGGAGTTATTAATATGCTGCTCCTGTTCCTGTTTCCCTTCTAGAAAAACAGATGGACACAAACCTGAGTAGTTAGCCTTGCATGAGAAGTATCTGAGTCATAAGAGGGCAGACAATTTGTCAGCCTCCACTGGGAGCACTTTACCTGAAAGTCACAGATTGACACATATATAGTAATGTGAAACTAAACTGAAGCCCAGGAGACAAGCTGAAGAATGTTCAGTGACAATGTTAGTTGTTGAGATCACTTTTCATTTCTCAGTTTTCATCTCAGTTTGCAGTCCCAAAGGTGCAGGCTCTCATTAACAAGCATATGCCCACAATGCTCTCTTACCCGTTTGCCTCCGTGTCACTTTCAATTAGAGTGCCAGGAACAATGCCTGCTAACATGTACAGTGCCAGGGAGCAGCAATTCACATTACCGGTGTTCACTTAGAGTAGAATACATGTCGGACCCATTCATTTGGAAATACTGAGCACCAAATAGAAAGTCAATAAGCTGAAGTCGAGCAGAAAGCTGTGAAACATCCTAAAATAAAATAGAGAAAACAATTTATTGTAGAATGTGTGAATTTCCTTGCTTGATTTCGCAGTGTGGTTTCATTAGATGTGTAAAGAGCAGGACATGGGATTGTAAATCGCATAGAGGAACTGGTGCAAGACGGGTGTCAGATAGTAAAACAATGTGAAATTCCATAAATACAATTATGCATGTAATGTTTGTATGTTTATATTTGTTTGTGTACTTATTTATAGCAGAATCACTTCCATGGTTATTCCCAAAGAGATGTACTATGTAAACGAGATTTCATCTGCTAAAAATCTGCTGTAGCTTTAAAGAAAACAAATCATTTTTCAGCATGGGCAGTAGGTGGAAGCAGCTGTCTGACAGAATGACAGACGGACCATCGTACACAGAATTGTTTCTGTTTGGCTTGCGGTGGTTCCTTCACTGTTAGGAGGAGGCAAGCATACATGCATTTGATTTCAGTCATAGCAGCCTGACATCATTAGCTTCAGCACTGGAGCTGTCAGGGCAATGGAGTGCATCATAAAGGACAACAAAGATCAGCAATATGTTTTGCTTCTGATCCTAGCCATATCATAACCCCTTGCAGCATAAAATACTACCCCCTCCCCAAACTAGCTATTCCCCCTCCCACTTAAGTTAAGTTGTGCATGTTTTTCCATTTATGGCAAAACACGTGCAAATGCATCTAGTATGTACCCTGCCTAAAGGGAACCTTAACCTGTTGAGGACTGCAGGGCTAAACCCCCCTAGTGACCGGGCCATTTTTAGTAAAATTGGCAACTGCAGCTTTAAGGCCAAGCACAGCACACAAGTGATCCCCCCCCCCCTTTTCTCCTCACCAACAGAGCTCTCTGTTGGTGGGGTCTGATCGCTCCCCCATGTTTATTTTTTTAATAATAAATATTATTGTTCGTGTTTTTTTTTTTTAAAAACCTGTTTCTTTAAAACCCTTCCCTCCCTCCCTCCCCACAGCCGGCCAGTTACGGCGATCGGCCTTCATAGGCTTCTGTCACACGGCTGTCCCCAGTGCAGCGCTGCGATCAGCAGCGCTGCACTGGGGACAGCCGTGTGACAGAAGCCTGACAGTGTAAATAGACGGCGATCGTGCCGTCTAACCGTCTCCCAAGCGGCAATAGCCACTCGGAGACTGAAGGCGGGGCGGAGCTCCGCCCCCAAACAGAGCCCCAGGACTTTACGCCAATCGGCGTTAGGCCATCCCGGGGCTGCCGCCGCGGCCACGCCCGTTGGCGTGACGCGGTCGGCAAGAGGTTAACTAAACTGATAAAAAGAGTTTCAGTTACTTGGGGCTTCTACCAGCCCCCTGCATCTGCCCTGTGCCAGTGATGTCCTGGAATGATCCTCTGGCCCCCAGTGGCTTAGTTTAGATTCTGGAGCCAGTCCGGATTCTGGCAACTGCACGGACCTGGCTGCGCGTATCCTCAATCATGCTCCCACCTCTGGGAGTGTCTTGCGCATGCGCAGTAGGAGAAACTATTATACTTCGCATGTGCAGAACACTCCTGGGGATGATCCCATTCTAGTTTTCAGAATAGTAACATTTATGACATGTATCAAATGTTCTGTTCACTACAGGGCCTTTAATAAGGAATAAGGACATTGTTACAACTGATTATGTATATTGGTTATAATTTTAAGCATGACGAGCGAGAGAATAGAATTTGGGGTGTTTGAGAGCTGAGGCCTATGTAAGTTTACTTTTTTTGGGGGGGGGGGGGCAATGTGAAAAACCCCGCAAAAATACCATTTTCAAAGTGATGGTACAATTTTAGCAAAACCGCATAAGTACAAATGTTACAAAATATGTATATTTGAGTAGGCCTGTGTCTCTAGTTTTCAGAATGGTGACATTTATGGCTTTTCTTGACTGTTCAGAAGCTCTATGGGCTTTTCTAAGAAAGTATGACTGTATTACTTTTGGTACAAAAAATGGCCTTGAAAAATTGAATGGGGCTGCGTATGGCTAACAGTGTATTGCGTGGCCAGAAAGCTATCTGATTATTGATATAGGGTATCATTTTAATTGTGACAAGCGAGAGAATAGAATTTGGGGTGTTTGAGATCTGAGGCCTATGACATTTGATTTTTTTTTAGCTGCAAACTAAATGAGAAGCAATCAAATTGGTATTCTCATATACTTTGTACCAAAATAAAAGAAAAAAAAAAAGAAAAAAAAACAGAATTGAAAAGAGGATACATGAATAGTTACTTTAGGGACTAGTTTTTTTTTTTTAAATACGGTATATGTGCCATGAGGGTGTATTACTCTTATTTTTGCTAATAAGAGTTTGTAATCGTTGCAATAATTTCCAAATAATATATTATCACCTTACTTTGTACTAGGGACATAATTCAAATCTTGTGAAAAACAGGACAAATAGGCAGATAAAATGTGTGGGTTTTATGTACGGTAGCATTGTTTATTTTAAAACTATAGGGGATGAGTTTGGAGAAATTGTGTATTTTTTCATTTTTTCTTTGTTTTTCCCTTTAAAATGCATAGAAAGTAAAATAATTACTGAAAACAAATATCAACCTTAAAAAAACTGATTTGTGGTGAAAAAAACAAGGTATAGATCATTTGGTGTGATAAGTTTCGAAAAAGTTATTGGCAAATGAAACTGAAGAGAGTTGACAGGGGAAAATTGCTCTTGTCCATTAGGGTAAAAACCCTTGGGGGTGAAGTGGTTAAAGGAAAAAAGCCAGAGTGTTCACTAGAGGGGTTGATTTTACTATGAAAACCTAAATACTTTGGATGCATAATGTGGAGGCCAGATTCTTTGGAGAAAATTGAGTGCAAAAGAAGAAGAGGATGGCAGAGGCTAAGATGGATAGACAGCATATGTGAAGCTATGAACATGACCATGCAACAACTGAAAGAAGCAGTGATTGACAGGCACATCTGGCGTTCAAAAGTTCATATGGGGACTAAGAGTCAGGGTGGACTAATTGAATGAAGAGGAGGAGGAGAGAAGATATTAAAAAATCTTATTATCACCAAGGCTAAATAGTTCTACTTTTTCTACTGTGCATGCTATCTGCTCTACAAATTACTACATGTATAAAGAACATGTCTTATCCTTGAAAATGTACTGATTTGTTAAAAAGACAGAAACATCCTAAATCTACTTCCAATTGTTAGAGGTATATAACTCATTTCAGTTTTCTTTCCATCATTGTTAAGTGGCAATGAAATTGGGCAAAAATACCTTTAAATTAAAATTATTCCAGTATTAGAATACGTGTATTGCTATTATTACTGTAATGATCTGCTCTGCTGTCTGCACAGGCAGACAGCTTTTTGACCATTTTTTAGGTCTGAGTGCTGCAGGTCCCTGGAAAAGAGACCTGTCTTTACTCTGCAAGTTGCAGAGTTGCTGTTCTGGTGAGGAATTTGCATCCACTTGTCTTGCAAATTGCTTAGCTGCTTCCTTTGATGGCTTGCAGTATAAATACCATTTCCTCCCAGAATTCCCTGCTGGTCATGAAGGTTTGTTCCTCCTAACTTACCTGGAGTCTCAGTCCTCTGCTCATTGTAGGCTATTATTGCTAGCTTAGAGTAGCTTCCCTCTGGGAGTGCTCCTTGCATTCCTATTTAGTGCAGTCAGGTTTGTGTTATATTTGTACTGCCTATTCTGTCTTGTCTTGTCCTTGCGATTGCACTGTCGCCAGCGGTTGGTGGTAGTGAATCGTTTTGTCTTCCTTTGCGATTGTTCTGTTGCCAGCGGCGGCTGACAGAAAATCGCTGTGTCTGTTTGGATTGCACTTGCCCTAGCGTTAGAGGCGGTGGATCTCTCTGTATTCTGTCTTGAAGTTTAACCTCAGCTGCGGTTGCTGCTGGTTACTCTTTCTGTCTGTCTTGTTGTGTGGATCGCACTCGCTCTTGCGGAAGAGCAGTGGATTCTTTCAGTCCTGTTCCTGTGTATGGATCGCACTCGCTCTTGCAGAAGAGCAGTGGATCCTATCTGACTTGTTCCTGTCGTCTGTTTGTCCAGAGCAAACTCTTGCTGTTGCTTGAGGTAAGGCAACCGGTTAGCAAGCGTTTCTGTTATTTGTTTGGTTGTGTTTCTGGGTTTATGTGTTAGTAAGGGTTGGCGTGTTTTGCCTCTGTTGCGCTTTTCATGCGGAGACCGCGTCATTAACGTGTTTTGTCGCTGTTGCCGCTTCTTGTGCGGCGACCACGTTTAGTGCGTTTGTTATTTTCTTTGGTGTTTTGATCTTTATTGTTTGCTATGTCTTTCTTTCTACGTCTATGCTCTGTCTTTACTCAGTCTTGTATCGCTGTTAGCAATCGCCATTTCTTGCGATTGCTTTCCCACTTGGTCTTCACTGTTGTGTGTTCACTGTCACCAGGTGGCGACTAGATTGGTGGACATACATACATTCTGTCTCTGTGCTCACTCTCTTTCACTGGGGGCTATCTTGCCCTATATTGCTTCCCCTCGTACAATTCCTATCTGGCATCTGTGGCAGTGCAGAGGGTTTTACTCCTCTGCACTCCTCTGCACTCCACAGCTCCATATGCCGGTGGGACTTCCCATCTACAGGTGCATTGCACCACAGCTGGGTTCTGTTATTCAGGCGTTTGTGGAGGATTTCCGCAGTGTCAGTGCACATCCTGTGTGCTGACCATGGAGATATTCCACAATCGTTACAGTATGACCAGCAAACCGAAATTCCCAGTGTAGAGGGAATTTTCGATTTGTACGATTTTGTCAGTTATGGTTCTTATACCTATTAGAGGTTTAAAAGACTAGACTCTGAAACCAAAGAGGACTTCCTGTCTGAATGTGTAAGATTCTTTCTGAATCCTACCTTTCAAATCACTGATCCGTCCACATGGGCTCTCCAATTGGCTTGTGTTCTATTGCAGGGGGATCCTTTTTTGTGGGCTTATGAGGTTTTGAAAAATCATTCCTGCAATGATAACCCTTATCAGTTTCTTACATTGATTTTTTCCCATAAACTGCTGTTGTTTGCCATCTGTTCTTGATGAATGTGTACCTGCTAATCAGTCAGCTGTTCGATCCCTTTCATGCAAAACCATTCAGTGTGACAATCAGTTTAATGTCCCTGTATCTAAAGCAACTACAAATGAAGAAGTTATTTCTGTAAAGTCTGAAATGTGGAACACACTTGAATGTGATAAATCCAGGGAGACTTCTCAGTCTCAGGTTTTATTACCCCAAGCAAAAGCATATGTGGATCCTACGATAGGCAGAATTATTCACTCTATTAAAGGAGTAAGAAAATCTATGCATGTTCCTGATCCCAACCCGTATGAGAGTTACCTTGATACAGAGTTGTTTGAGCCTCCATTTGCTCCGTGGGAGATTGGGGCTTTGATTGAGGAAATCGAGATTGATTGGAAGGCGTTCTGTGATTTTTACATCGCAGAAAGCGAAGAGATTCTCAATGCTTGTGTTAATTCTGTGCACACTTTGATTGAATCTGATGAGTGTGACGAATGTTTTGTGGATCCGGTGATTTGCGCGTGGCAGACGATTGTGGATGAATTGCATACACACCAACCAAATTGATTCCAATAAAGAGACACCGTTATGGGATGATTTTTCCTGCCTTTCTGGGGTAAAGCAAGTGAGTTTAGACACTGTGCGATCTGAAATTAATGGGTGTACTACTGTTGTTGCCACCTGTGTGAATTCTGAGAGATTCTTCCCTGCTTGTGTGGAGCTTGAATCTGTGCGATCTAATGCCTGTTTCCCAGGCGTTCCTGTAGATTATGATCTATATGAATGTGTCAGTTTTGTCAAAGATATGTGGGATCCCTTGTCATTTAAAAGCAGATCTTTTTCTCCCAGTAATTCTTTAAGATCGTCCATCTATGATCCTGCTATGGGGAAAATTCCTAAACTATGCAGCCTCAAGAGTAATATTAAAATGACTAATAAAGTTTCTCATGTTGTTGTCACAACTTCTTCTGCAAATAAATGTATGTCTCGCTCTGTTCACACCTGTAAAGGCACGTTGCCAGATGACAGTTGTTACAGTGTCCCTGTCCCGAACACTTTGCAGTCTGGTCCACAGATTGTGGAGGCTGGCGATTTGGAAGCGTCAGTTTCACAACCTAAGGCGATTTTGGATTTGAAAATTTTGCGTTCTGACTCCTTGGATTCGACATTGTTAGCCGAGTCTAAGGGTGGGACAGCGCTTTGGTTTTGCGAATCTGATACTGAGGGATCTTTGCTCTGTCTAGAGAATGCTACTGTGAGCCTACCCTGTATCATGAATAAAACTATGATGTCCACTCGCACTGACATTTGTGAGTCCCTTTCTTGCTCTGAAGAAAGTACTGACTTTCCACCCTGTACTATGGATGAGTCAATGTTTCCTTGCATAAAATCTCCTGCAGGGAGCCCAGAGGCTCGTCTAGGTATTACAACTAGTCGCATCTGTTTTTCTGCCATTTCAGAATTGCAGTCTGGTTTGACTGCTATGAAGGATTCTGCCTGCAGTGAAACTAGACTCAGGGAGTCAGTGTTGGTTCCACTAGATATTCCTGTGCATCCTGTTCATGAAGATGAAATTCAGGCTCAGTGTATGGTAAAACCATCCCTGGGACATCTGCCCTGTCCACAGAATGTATTTTATGTCCGGCCCTGTAACATGGATAGTTCAGAATCCTTGATTACTTTGTCAGAAAACTTGGGAAATGATGCTCCTGAGGTTTTGTTTGATGTTCTGGAGGTCTCCAAGTTCCTCCCAAAGGGTGTAGAACTTTTAGGAGATGCCTCCTGCCCCCCAGGTCCTTCTGAGGTATTGCCCACTTCAGTAGGCATTGCTGTTATGCTGACTACCTTTGCAGCTCTTGTGGAGCTTTAGTCATGCGTAGTCAATGATGAGTTTTTGTTAGATACAATTACAGTCACAGAGTCCAACTCTTCTTTTGAAAGACCAGTACTTGTGACCACTACTCGTGATGATTTTCTGCCCGATCCTGGTTTTGGTTTTGTCGTGACGGACTCTGAGGTTGGCAGTTCCTCGACATGTCCTGAGGTTTCTCTTGTACTAGTGTACCCCGATGCGCTCTGTGAGCCAGAATGCCCAAGTGTGTCTCGGTTACCAGCATGCTCAGATGCTTCCTCGGTGGAGACATGTTCTGATATTGCCTGCCTGCCTGCATGCCCAGAAGTGGTCCCTGAAAGCCCTGATCTTGATGGTTGTCCTGGTAATCCTGAATCCGGAATTGTCATGGGTTCCATAGGGGTTCTTGATAGTTCTCCATGTGAGCCTAATGAGCATTCTGGACTCTTGGGATCTCTGCGGAGCTTCAAAGTGTTCTGGGAGATTCTGGGAGAAATCTGTCTTGGTACCCTGGATGGAATCAACAGTGGCTTTTGTGTTGACAGGGACACTTCGAATAGGTATTGTGGGAGGTTTGGTATTTTTGGACAGTCCCTGGAAGGTGGTGGGTATTGCTCGGAGATTTTCGAATGGGTTCTTTTCTGGCACTCACAGTTCTGATGGGTGTTACGCTGAGGCTTGTAGTACTGATGGGCATGTTTCGGTGGCTTCTGCTTCTGACGAGTTCGGTTTCGGGAGGATTGACTCTGGAATTGGGCCGTGTCAGGCTGAAACGACCTTCATGAGTGTTCAGTCAGACTGTTTTGTTGAAAATGTCAGTTTTGAGGGACGTCTGGAAGCCGTCCCCGTAAGGGGGGGGGGGGGTACTGTAATTATCTGCTCTGCTGTCTGCACAGGCAGACAGCTTTTTGACAATTTTTTAGGTCTGAGTGCTGCAGGTCCCTGGAAAAGAGACCTGTCTTCACTCTGCAGGTTGCAGAGTTGCTGTTCTGGTGAGGAATTTGGATCCACTTGTCATGCAAATTGCTTAGCTGCTTCCTTTGATGGCTTGCAGTATAAATACAATTTCCTCCCAGAATTCCCTGCTGGTCATGAAGGTTTGTTCCTCCTAACTTACCTGGAGTCTCAGTCCTCTGCTCATTGTAGGCTATTATTGCTAGCTTAGAGTAGTTTCCCTCTGGGAGTGCTCCTTGCATTCCTATTTAGTGCAGTCAGGTTTGTGTTATATTTGTACTGCCTATTCTGTCTTGTCTTGTCCTTGCGATTGCACTGTCGCCAGCGGTTGGTGGTAGTGAATCGTTTTGTCTTCCTTTGCGATTGTTCTGTTGCCAGCGGTGGCTGACAGAAAATCGCACTGTCTGTTTGGATCGCACTTGCCCTAGCGTTAGAGGCGGTGGATCTCTCTGTATTCTGTCTTGGAGTTTAACCTCAGCTGCGGTTGCTGCTGGTTACTCTTTCTGTCTGTCTTGTTGTGTGGATCGCACTCGCTCTTGCGGAAGAGCAGTGGATTCTTTCAGTCCTGTTCCTGTGTACGGATCGCACTCGCTCTTGTGGAAGAGCAGTGGATCCTATCTGACGTGTTCCTGTCATCTGTTTGTCCAGAGCAAACTCTTGCTGTTGCCTGAGGTAAGGCAACCGGTTAGCAAGCGTTTCTGTTATTTGTTTGGTTGTGTTTCTGGGTTCATGTGTTAGTAAGGGTTGGCGTGTTTTGTCTCTGTTGCGCTTTTCGTGCGGAGACCGCGCCATTAACGTGTTTTGTCGCTGTTGCGCTTCTCGTGCGGCGACTGCGTTTGTTATTTTCTTTGCCGTTCTGATCTTTATTGTTTGCTGTGTCTTTCTTTCTATGTCTATGCTCTGTGTTTGCTCAGTCTTGTGTCGCTGTTAGCACTGTTGTGTGTTCACCGTCACCAGGTGGCGACTAGATTGGTGGACATACATACATTCTGTCTCTGTGCTCACTCTCTTTCACTGGGGGCTATCTTGCCCTATATTGCTTCCCCTCGTACAATTCCCTACTGGCATCTGTGGCAGTGCAGAGGGTTTTACTCCTCTGCACTCCACAGCTCCATCTGCCAGTGGGAATTCCCATCTACAGGTGCATTGCACCACAGCTGGGTTCTGTTATTCAGGCGTTTGTGGAGGATTTCCGCAGTGTCAGTGCACATCCTGTGTGCTGACCACGGAGATATTCCACAATCGTTACAATTACTAGACACCATTATATTGATGCAATTCCAAATTAATTCATGGAATAAGATTGTGTTGTATATAATGCAAAATATTAAAAATAATCCTCTAGAACTAAGGTAAGAAAATAAGCCACATTGTGTAAACATCCACACATTCTAAACAACACTGAAGGACACTTTTTAGCATTTTAGCAATAGCAGAGTAAGTATGAGTACAAGTACGTTATGTTATGTTTGTACCCAAATCACTTATTTAAACTTTCACTTGAATTCATTTTCTTGTCACATCCCAAGGGAGAGAAGGACACAGTGCTTTTCCCATTACAAAATAATTCCTTTGTTCACAAACGATATTGCTTTGCAAACAGTTATTGATTGACATACCTCTCTTGAGTAGCTATTCAATTCTTTCAAGTCAAATGACAAAGGTTTAGAGCCAGAAAAATATATTATTGTCTACACAATGTTATTTGGAAATGTAACTTGCTCTCCTGCATAATATAAGAACAACAGTAATGTTTTCTCTTTCGTTATTATATACAAAGTATACAATGGATGATACCTGTGATAAGTACTATTCTAGGTCAGACTCTATGCTCTTTTCTCATAATGCATTCACATCTCTGTCCTGTTTTGTTTAACAATGTTTACACATAAGTAGTTTTTGTTTTGAACAGACAGTTTTATGTCCTCACGGTACCTGCAGGCAGTTTCAGCTAAGCATTGTTGGAAGGGGAGTTGTTGATGCAAGCCTGAAATCCTTTCTCCATGCAAGTTTTGCTCTCCCTCTCAATACATTGTGAAATATAATAACAATAATTGCAGAACTGGAGTCTGCATGCAGGCTTTTCAAAGCTTTTACATTAGAGCAGAAAAAGAAAAACAATTTTTATAAAGTCCATTTCTCCCACAGAACTCAAAGTACATAGCATGTTTCAGTTAAGTAATTAGTGGCTGTATGGATATGTCACAGAAGGAAAAGCTACATGTCTATAAATCCCAGATTATGTAGGTGGCCTTTCAGTCTGGATTCAAACACTTTTTGGACAGTGCCCTAGCTGATTGGGGTAAAGGGTTTTATAGAGTAGGAGAAGCATGACAGATGGCTCTAGTTCAAAGGTTTTTGAGGTAGACTTTGTGGTTGACTAGATTAGTTCCTGCTGTGGTTGACTAGATTAGTTCCTGTTGTGGAGTGGTTTAGCTGTATTTTTTTTTACATAGGTAGGGCCTAAATCCTGCAAGGATCTCACTTCCATTAGTTCAAAAATGAAAACTAAACTCCATTTTATTTGACTGTCTAGCAGCTGCATTCTGCACTAACTTTAGGTGTTGCATGTCTTCATTTGATAGTCCTGTGTATACCAGCCATGATTTAATGAAAATGAATTAAGGATGACAGATCCTCCAGCAAGAGGGGTTATTTATTTATTGCAATATTCTATTGACGGAAGTAGGAGAAGGAACAGCCAGGCACTGCCCTCCAATGCCAAGAACATCAGCTTTGTAGTTATGTGGTTTCGCACAGTTGTCATTGATTCATTTCTCTAGCTCTGGTAAGTAGGTATTCATGATTTGAGTTGGGATTTTCATGTCAGGTTTGAAGGCTAAATTTAGCTGGGTGCCCTCAGCATAGTAGTGTTATGGAAAGCCAGGTGTTTGGTTGAGTTCATTAAATTGTAGACTGTATATAATGAATAGAAAAAAGGGGACAGCATTAAGCCCTGTGGCAGGCCATACTTTTGGCATACAGAGTTGAAGAGGAAAGTCTCCAAAGATACTCTTTGTGCTCCGACAGCCAAGAAGTATCAGTATTCATGGTCAACTGCATTTTCATCTAAGCCAGTTGCCAATTTGAAAGCCAGATCTGGGGGTTATGTTCATTCATGTGTCGCTGCTGTCATTACCGGATTTGAGGCAAGGCCACACAGACCATGGCCTAGGGCACCAGGAAGAAAGGGGCAGGCAGTGGGCTGGCACACTAAGGCAGTTAAACTGCTAAACATGTAAATTGCAGCAGTCACAAACCAAGTCCATTGCCACCCTGTTTCCACAGAGGAGAGCAGTGGAGCACGGGGCCTGTGCTCTTCATATCCTCTGATGTGCCCCCAAGCACAAGATGAGTGCACGGGACAAATGGGTTCGGGGGAGCACACAAGATGGGTGGTGCACAGGATGGGGTGGCAGGGTTGGTGTCAGTGGACTTGGGCAGAAAAATATTCAAATCCGGCCCTGACTGTTTTTATGTTGTTTATTGACCAGGCAGGCAGTACCACTTTGTTGGTACTTCCTTGGGGTTGAGACCCATGTTGAAATTCCTCCAATTTTCAGTAGACTGGGTGGTTACTAACGATACAACGTTTTTCATCCAGTTTTACCAAATCTATGTAGTATAAGGGTACACTGAGTGAATATATTGAATGGATAATTTAATAATTTAGGTAGTTACCTTATATTGCATAGAAATGGTAAGATTGGTAAGAAATGGTAAGATTGGATGAAAAAGATTGTATCGTTATTGGCCAGCTTTAGAAAATGCGGTCTAAGTAAGTAATTTGCCTGCACACTCACCTGTGAGTACACTGTTGGATTACATTGTAACAAAACTGAGCACATGGTTACAGTGTAGTAACACTATACTCCTAATAATGTCAGATGTAGCATCACCCAGTCTGTGTCTCTTATAATGTACTTATCGGCATGCACACAGTGGGATTAGTCAGATTCAATGTTTATTCATTGCAAGGAAAGTATTGTCCGTGCAGCTGCATACTGACTTTTTCCTTTACCAAGTGTGACTACATATATTCACTTACTGATATATTCGGGGCATATTGCTGCATTTTATGCCAAGACACATTTATAAATTGGATTTTAAATTGCTGCATATTAGCAACATCTTTAGAGATTTTTAACATTTACTTATATCGCTTGTCCCATTAATTTTATAGTCATTTTTGCCAGTGTTGGGAAATCAAACAGCACACATTAAAAAATTAATTTCCCATCCTCCTGTGATCAGCTCTAGTTAGGCACCAAATCAAATAATTTCAGCTGGCAGCAAAAGACGTTTAAACTGATAAAATGTCCTAGAACAGTCTTGCATTGACTGGAGAGACTTTATTCTTAACTTTGTTATAAGTGGTGAAGGTTTTGGAACACTTCCAGAGACAGACAATGAGAGAGATTGCTCTCATTACAATAAGAGACTTTTTTCTCCTATTGTTGGATAATAAATATATCACTAACATTTGTCTGCCAGTAAGCAACCTCTACATCAATAGAGATTCAGATGAATTATGATTACAGAAAAACAACAATAAGCAGGGGTTTACATTAGAAGTAAAACAAGTCTCAGATTCATTTTGTAACTACAATAAAAAGGCATTTACCGTATGCCCTACCTATATGATAATCCCATGAGAGTGCCTGTCAAAAAAGGCTTAGAACAATCCTGCCCACGTGTGTAAGTTAGCTGGGCAATTGCCAATTCAATTGACACACGTAAAGACAGACTTGGTAGTCAGGGTGCTGATCAGATCTGTCAGACAGCCCACACTTTTACCTCATAAGGACACCTACATACTGTATGATAAAACATGTGTCTGTAATTTTTCACAGAGTATTACACAGAGAGTAAAGGATCTGTGTATACACTTTTAAAGTAAATGTGCAAAATACATTTAGCAGGACAAAACCCAAGTTAAGTAAAACAGTGTGTTTAAAAGGTACCTGAACTGACATGTACCATGATATCATAAACATAGATACATATAGTACTAGCTCTTCTAAGAAATTGTCTGAATTCCCTTTCAGATTGCCTGTACAGCAAGTGGTAAAAAACTAATTTTGTCATCTATGCAAAGAAATCAAATTTAGCCAAATGCCCTGAAAATTAATAAGAAGGCAAAACACTCAGCCGAGGAAACAATGGTGATAAGGTTTTAGTGCTAAAAAGTCCAAAGGACTATTACTTCTGTTTGTTTTGCAGTTGAATGCAGCTAATATAGCATCATGGCTGCTGTTTAGGATTCAGTCTTACAAATTCAGATCTTTGTTAAACTGAAAATAAAAATATGAGACTCTGTTCTGTGTTCCTAATGCTCTATTTACTTTAGTACTACACATGCCATTAATTATCTCATAAGTTTTTATTATTTACTAGCTGATGGCCCGGTGTAGCTTGGTTATTTATTTGGCTGGTGTTGGCTCTGCCCACTTTTTCTAACCTTAACACACAATTACTCAATTACTCAATGACCCAGTTTGTGAGCTTTGCGGTAATCAGTTGATTAGCTGTGGCTCCACCCCCTTTTCTGAATTTAAACCCCAGTCACCCAATGACCAACTGTACCAGGTTTGAGGCTTGTGCCATTAACAGTGCAAGAATGGCAGCAATAAAATATTCCCCTTGAAAATCAATAGGTGAAATTTTAGGCTCCATTCGCTTTTCTTAATATGAATCCCAGTCACCCAGTGACCAACTGTGCACAGTTTGAGAACCCTACATAAACAGTGTAAGAATGGCTGCATTTTCCAATGAAATTTGTATTTGTCTCCCCCCATTGATGACCCGGCATTGCCAGGGTATGTATTTGGGCGGTGTTGGCTGTGCCCACTTTTTTGAACCCTAATACACAATTACTCAATTACTCAATGACCAAGTTTGTGATCTTTGCGGTCTTTGGCATCAATAATTTACACTGAAATGAAACAAATCTGATTGGGTGTTTGTGGCTCCACCCCCTTTTCTGAATTTGAACCCCAGTGACACAATGACCAACTGTACCAGGTTTGAGGCTTGTGCCATTAACAATGCAAGAATGGCAGCAATTAAATATTCCCCTTGAAAATTAATATGTGAATTTTGATTGTTTTTTGTCGGTTCCACCCACTTTTCTGAATATGAATCCCAGTCACCCAGTGACTAACTGTGCAAAGTTTGAGAACACTACCAATAACAGTGTAAGAATGGATGCAGTTTATGTTTTCACAGTGAACTTTGTATTTGTCTCCACCCACTTTTGGTTATGGGGATAAAAAGGATTCTATATGTTATTGCTGGTAATGTACTATCTGTGTGCCAAATTTCAGTCAAATCCATTCAGCCATTGTTGCGTGATTGAGTAACAAACATCCAAAGTTCCGCATTTATAATATTAGTGAGATTTTCAGTTCAGGTTTGCTTTAAGACATGCAATGACTGATTGATCTGTGTGCATCATTTTATGCATATGTGTGGATTAAATAATGGTTCTGAATGCTAGTTTTGGGGCAACTGATCCACTTTTTCTCCAGTTTTTTTTTTCTTTCTCTTATCTTGATTAATCAGACCCAGTGACTGATGTGAGACTTTTTTAACCATGGTCTGTACATCTTGGGAGAAGATGAGGTAGAGGAAGCTCCTAGTACTACTTGTAAAAAAGATTGTTTTCCATTAAGCACAAGTTATTTTTGGGTATATTTGAAGTTTAATGTAGGCTAAATATAGTCTAAAGTAAAGCAAGCCCCAATAAAGCATCTTTAAAAGTGCTCTTGGAGTGAAGCCTGCGATACTAGTGGGTCTGTCTGCCACTTTATAACCACCTATATTCCTCTCAAATCTACTGGTGATGGAGCCTGGCCCTTTCCTTATTTAGCACTTCCTGGGAGATGTTTATATGCGTATTGCACACTGTTACCTCCTAGTACCAACATCATAATTTACTGCACTAGCACCTTGCTAATGGAAATGATTTTCCTGATGCATACTGTATGTTATAAGTGGTTTGGTTTTGCACAGGAGTTTATTTGCATGCCTTTGATTGTTGTTACCTTGCTGATTTAGTAATTTGTTCATGATTATAGTACATTCTGTTGCACAGGATTGAGAACAGAGTAGTATTTATTGGCATATATGATTTTGGACCAGAGGCAATATTAATGAATGATAAATGATGTATGATAATTAATTGGTCAACTGAGAGTTGTAAATGTTTTAATTGTATATAAATTGTTTACAATCATGTTTAGATATGTTTTGGATATTAATAAAAAGAGTTATTCCTGAGATATTGAGTAGTGCTGTTTCCATGGGCAACATTCTCTTTGAAGTTGGTATCTTTGAAAATACTTCTGGTCCCTTAACAAGCCAATGGGATTCCTCTTTCTCAGAGAGGATTCCCATTGATCTGTTATCATAACAGGATGGTACATATATTATTTTGGGTAGAGCAGGGATGGGAAATTGTTGGCCTTTAACAACCAGGTTGTATACTTTTACATATATTTATATGAGGGTCTAGTATATCTTGCAAGTTTTTTGTAATCTATGTCTGCAAAACTATTAGGGCATGAGGATCTTAAAATTAGCTATCAAAAGCTTACAGCTTCTATCTCCTATGCCTTAAAGGGAAGATCTGCGCAGACTATAAAAAACAAACTGCACTAACCTGGGGCTTCTTCCAGCTCCTGGCAGTCGATCGGTGCCCTCCCCGCAGCTCCTCTCCCTCCCGGCATCCAGCGGTGAAGAAGCCGACCTCGCCAAGTCGGCTTTCGGGTCGGCTTCATGTGCGCTCCATGGCGCGGGTCACGTGGTGTAAGTGACATCATCTGGTCTCTACTGCGCAGGTGAAGTAGTTCTCCGCCTGCGCAGTAGAGACCAGATGACGTCCCTACACCACGTGACCCCCCGCCATGGAGCATACAGAAGCCGAACTGGAAGCCGATCTGTCTAAATGTTTAAAGGACCACTGTCGTGAGAATCTTTAAATGTAAAATATATGTAAGCACATACAAATAAAAAGTACATTTCTTCTTGAGTAAAATGAGCCATAGATTACTTTTCTCCTATGTTGTTGTCACTTACAGTAAGTAGTAGATATCTGACATTACTGACAAGTTTTGGGCTAGTCTATCTCCTCATGGGTGGGTTCTTACGATTTTCTTTATTTTCAAATGCACTTAGTGAATGGCAGTTCCTCCATCCAACTGCCAAAAAAGTGTACGGTGAGCAGGGAGGCTGGCCAGCATCTTTGTATAAATCTTTTTCAGAGAGTACCTTTATAAAGAATAAAGACCATGCTGAGAATCCCCTATAGAGAGATGGACCAGCCCAAAACCTGTCAGTAATGTCAGATTTCTACTACTTACTGTAAGTGACAGTAACATAGGAGAAAAGTCATCTATGGCTCATTTTAGTCAGAAACTCTTAAGAAAATTATGCCTTTAAGCATATCCTCAGGTTTTTACATACCTGTACTCTTCCTGCAGGTTTTTTAAAGGAGCAAGGTTAAAATTATGCTTTTTCTGACCCTACTAGTATTTATATCACAGAAAAGGCATCAGTTTTCTGCCAGAGTTTTTTTCCCTCTAAAGTTGCCTAGAAGTGCCCTATCATAACATATCTATATAGCTCCTTTCCCTTTCTCACTTGGTAATCTAATCTAACACTCTCTAATCTTCCCCAGCATAAGTCTGCATACTGTTTTAGGTGGCTACTGTAAAGAATTGAACCTAAATAAACAGGGAGCTAAATTAGTTGATTAAGAGCAGAGCTGAACGCAAAGGCTTTTGTTTCTAAGGCAGGATCTCTACCACTGGCATATTGGATCTACATTATGAAAATCAGAATCAGAATCAGAATCATCTTTATTGTCGCCAAGCACACCGATTGGTGAGCCCGGAATTGCTTGTGGTTCACATGGCAATGGCAGTTCAGGAACATATATAACATATGACAGAAATATAACGCCCGGCAGACATGAGCAAGGCAAAGCAAAACATACACGCAAATATATAGAGCAGCACAGTTAGAGTCTTGGGAGGGTCAGAATTTACAGCTTTGGGGGAGGGTTGCCCTGGGGGCTAGGGTGTCCCAGTGGTGGTGGTGGTGCGGGGGGGGGGGGGGGTCTTGAGTTTAGTGAGTTCAACAGGTGGACTGCTTGGGGGAAGAAGGTGTTCATGTGTCTAGTGGTTTTGGTGGGGATGGATCTGAACCGGCGACCCAGTGGAAGGGTCTCAAAGTAGCGTCTGCCCGGGTGGGAGGGGTCGACTAGGATCTTGGAGGCCCTTGACTTCATTCTCATGGAGTAGAGGAGATCTAGCGAGGGCAGGTGGGCGCCTATGATCTTTTCTGCTGCGTTTATCACTCTGTGGAGTTTGTATTTATCCTTAGCAGTTGCGCCGGCATACCAGACGATGATGGAGCAGCAGAGGATGGATTCGATGGTCGAGGTGTAAAAGCTGGTAAGCAGTTCCCGTGACATGCTGAATTTCTTCAATTGGCGCAGGAAGAATAGCCTTTGCTGTGCTTTCTTCTGAGTTTTAGTAGTGTTCTGCTCCCATTTGAGGTCGCTTGTTAAGGTTGTGCCGAGGAACCGTACGCTTTGAACTCTGGAGACCGACCCGTCGATGAACACAGGGAGGGGGGCAGGGGGGAGTTTCCGGAAGTCCACGATCAGTTTCACGGTCTTTGCCGTGTTGAGAACGAGATTGTTGTCCTTGCACTAACTACAGATCTTCGCAAAAGCAGCATGAAATCTTTTATTTAGGTTCATAACTCTGTGAAAATGACCAAACGCAGTTCATTCTTCACCTCTGAAGAAGCAGGTATTGCCCCTGTAAATGGGTTGTCTAGAAGAGCAATGATAAAGCAATCCTTTGTGATCTTATTTGGAAGGCAAGCTAAGTTACTGTTTTAATACGTTTTATTTATTTAGAGCATCTCCTTTATGTTAACCTTTGATAACACTGCAATGTATCTGTAATAATTACTGGTGATGGCCACTGCCAACCTAGACAACTCCTGGAACGCCAACTACCAATCCACCATCCTGTGATAGTCTCCTCCCAAAAATCATAATACATTAATATGTAAATAGATAAATAGACAAAGAAATTTCATGACTATAAATAAAACAGAGCTACATTTTGAAGGGTGAAAACGTTAAAATATTTTCTTTTCTTCTTTTTAAATTTCAAGGGCCTTCTCTCTGACCTTTCAGGCTATTCATTGCTGCAATCCAAATGTGGTATTAGGAAAATTAAAGTGTTGAATCTCTCTCTTTTTTTTAAGTGACAGATGCCTACGTATTGCTTGCTATCCATCCTATAGCTACTAAGAAAACAACCTTCAGCAAAACTGAAGCATAACATTGCTTTTGTTAGTTATTTTTTATTATTATTATTATTTTATTATTTTTTTTATTTATACAGTGTCAACATATGCAGTGGCATTGTACATAGTTCAAAACATACATGACGTGAATACAGAAACAGTCGAAACTGGCAGCCTAGATCCCTGCCGGTGATCTGTAGGTTTGTTCTCGCATGTTTTTTTGTCCCCCATAGATATGTGTTCCATTGTTAATACACTTAGGGCCATATCCTATTCAAGGTGATAAGTAGCTTGCAGATGCGAGCTACTTATCACCTTGCCATCACGCGAGGATTACCGGCAAATCCTATTGCCCATATCCTTCGCGCGATGGCCGATCGTTAGGGAGCATTACTCAGGCGAAAGCCTGAGCGATGCTCCCTTTTACCGAGCGATGGGGAGTGAGGTTTACGCTGTGGTGCTGTCCATCAGCACCACGGCCTCACTCCCCACACATGCGCACTCGCCTGCCTAACATCCGCCGCCATCTTCCTCCGCAGCATCTGGGGGTCTCCTTTAATAAGGAGACCCCCAGAGCTCCCCGTCGGGTCGCCACACAGTTTAGAAGCCCCCACGCAGCTCTGCACCGGCACCCCTGTTGGCATACATACCGCCGCAGATCACCCGCCGCCTCTCGCTGCAAAATCCATCGCGTAATTACAGTGTATCTGACACTGTAATTACTGTCCGCATAGAAGGAGCCCGGGCAAAGCATCTTTGAATCTGCAGCCTGGGCTCTCCATTGGTCCGCTGTCTTTTATTGGTTCAGACAGCGGACCAATGGGGAGCCCAGGCTGCATATTCAAAGATGCTTTGCCCGGGCTCCTTCTATGCGGACAGTAATTACAGTGTTAGATACACTGTAATTACACCATGGATTTTGCGGCGAGAGGCGGCGGGTGATCTGCGGCGGTATGTATGCCAACAGGGGTGCCGGTGCAGAGCTGCGCGGGGGCTTCTAAACTGTGCGGCGACCCGACGGGGAGCTCTGGGGGTCTCCTTATTAAAGGAGACCCCCAGATGCTGCGGCGACGACGTGCGTTAGCTAGTTTAGACCTGCTTTTTGCAGGTCTAAGCTAACGCTCATGTCTGCCGGGAAGCATCGCTTCCCGGAGACATGATAAGGGTAATTGGATTCGGTGTTAAGAACTCGCTGGGCGATTATATCGCCCAAGCGAGTTCTTTTCCGCCTGGGGGGGGTCTAAAGTTTAATTAGATTAGGCGATGCCCCCATCGCCTAAGTTAAGAACTCGCCAGTGCTTAGCGCTGGCGAGTTCAGCAATAGAATATGGCCCTTAGACCCATATGCAATTCACTTTTTTACCTGAATTTTCATCTAGGAGATCATTTTTCACCTTCTATTTACAATAACTATTAACAATAACTATTAAACACTTTTCAACTAAAAAGAACCAAAAAGTAAATGAAAAAGTACTATCAAAATTATTTTGAGGATTTTCTTGCTTTCTGGTGGCTTAAAATGCATTTTATCGACAAGTTTAAAAATATCACCTAAGTGAATTGCATATGGGCCTTAGTGTTTGTGTGTATGTGTTTGTATGTGTTTGTATGCACTGCTAGCTTAAGGACCCCACAATGATATTAGCCTTGCCATGCATCAAGTTTTGGCTCTGATTTAGCCATTCTTTCCATTATTTCTATATGTATGGGCTCATGTGACCCAAACAGTCTGGTGCCATCACACTAGTTATCACATGTGGAACTTAAGCGACTCTTCCCAGTGCTGTATTTTAAAAAAAGTTACCAGGGCTGCTATTGTTTAACCACTTAAGCCCGAAGGGTTGAAATTTTTTTACATCCGAACAACTTTCACCCCCCATTCATTTGCCAATAACTTTATCACTACTCATCACAATTAATTGATCTATATCTTGTTTTTTCCGCCACCAATTAGGCTTTCTGTGGGTGGTATATTTTGCTAAGAGCCCCTTTACTGTAAATGCATTTTAACAGGAAGAATAAGAAAAAAATGGAAAAAATTCATTATTTCTCAGTTTTCAGCCATTATAGTTTTAAAATAATACATGCCTCCATAATTAAAACTCACGTATTGTATTTGCCCATATGCCCCGGGTATTTCACCGTTAAAATTATGTCCCTATCACAATGTATGGCGACAATATTTTATTTGGAAATAAAGGTGCATTTTTTCCGTTTTGCGTCCATCACTGTTTAGAAGCCCATAATTTATTAAATCATATTGATATACTCCTTTGACATGCATATTTAAAAAGTTCAGACCCTTAGGTAACTATTTATTATTTTTTTTGTTTTTAATTTGCTATTTGGCCACAAGATGGCCAGAATCAAAAAGTCCTGGGAGCGATCGATCTCGCTCCCAGGCAGAAGAAAGGAGCCCAGAGCTCAGAAAAGCCGCAGCATCTGAAGAGACGCTGTCGGCTTTTCTCCGGGGGGGTCCAATCAGCGAAAGGGATTTATAATCCCTTTCACTGATCGGTGGGCTAGTGGCCAGCAGCGGGGGCGCACACGGGGGGGCCCGCGGGAGCGCGCGCGACCCGCGGGAGTGCGCGCAGCCCAACTGGACGAGAAATCTCGTCCAGTTGGGCTTAAGTGGTTAAAGAATTAATATTGTGTTTATACAAAAATAACTTATAGGCGTAACAGTTCATTATTTTATACTAATTGGAGGCGTGATGATCACCATAGTACTGCCTACTTACTATTTTCCAAACTACTCTACTGATGGCTTTGGGGATTGGCTACTTTATTCTGAATCTGTTGATCAAACAAATCTGTTTGTTCAATTTAGCCCTCTAGCTGTTTAAGAAACACAGACTTGATTGAAAAAACAATCCACATTCTTATTGTAAATGTTATTAGTGTGGGAACATTACTGCAGTTGATATTTTCCAACGAGATATATTTAATAGCTTATTTGGCAATGGAAAGTGCCTGGTCTCGGTCTGTAGCAAATTGATAGGTATAATGCACATCATAGACATAGAATATAGGAATAGAACGATAGGTGAGCCACAGGAAATTCACATTATTGGTCTTCATGATTAAAAGATTCCTTAAGGCTGCTTGCACACCAAGACGTTACAGGCGCACGTTAGTGCGCCTGTAACGCTCCCCCAACGCACAGCAATGTAACACAAGTGGGCTGTTCACACAGCCCACGTTGCGTTACATGTAACGCTGCACGTTCTGTGCAAAGTGCAGCATGCTACGGCGTTTTAGCGGCTATAGCCGCATTAGACTGTTTACACATGCGCAGTGGGGGGCGGAGGAGGCGGGGAGAGCCAGCTACAGTAGCCGCGCACATGGCTATTTAATATTCACTGCACTGGCGGGCGCTGATTGGCCGGCGGGACCACGTGATGCGGAGTGTCTCGCTCCGCATCACGTGGTCCCGCTGGCCAATCACCGCCACTCTGGGAGACATTATAGGACTCGAGCCGCCTAACGCGGCTCACTCTACCGTCGGCTCTTGCAGCACCATACGTTGTGTTAGGTGCACGTTATGCGACCTTAACGTGCCACCTAATGCAACGTCTTGGTGTGCAAGAAGCCTTAAGCCATGAACTGTGTTCTCATCAGTTAGACTACAGAAGGATGTTAGTTTTTTTTTTTTTATTATTTCTCTAAACCTATCTGGCTATTTTGAGTGAGGGTAGGTGAGGTTAAAGATTGCTCCTGTCAGTAAAGCAGTCACCTCTATAAGCACACCATCAGTGCGCAGTTCTAAGAGTTGTTTTTGATAGTTTACTATTTCAAATATCCTAGTACTCAGCTAAATGCAATATTCTAATTGCTTTGTAACATGAAATGAACCCTGTGTTGACAGATTTTAAATGCGCTTTACAGCTGAAATCAATATCTTGCAAATACAGCAATTGCCAACAATAAGCTCACCTCTTGGTACTAAGTGATTAAAAACCTTCAGTTTGGCAGGGTTTTCATCTTGAGATGAGCAAGCATTTTTCCTGTATTTGATTTACCTTTTACTATTCTTTTCTGGAGACAGTTTTTCGCCCCACACTCTTTATAGGTTCATAATCACTCCTTACAAAGTTATATTTGCATTGTATCATTTTATCTGATTCTGAAATTCTAGGGATGGTAATAACTTCCTTCAAAATGCCAAAATGCACCCACTTCTTCCACACAACAATATTTGAATACATACTTGAGCCTCAAGTACCCACCATACCCTTGATTCTTTGCTTAGGCTGATATGGTAAGGGACTCCCTCAGCCTTGCAACTACAAAGTTTTGGTGGTGGCAGCACACTGCCTGACAATACAAACGCCGCCTCTCAGGCTCAATGCTTCAGGCCTGGAACCCACTAGAAAGCGCAAAGCGATATTGCAATCGCTAGCGATTTGTGATAGCAGTTTGAAAACGATTTTGAGAGCAATTTCCCTGCTCCTATACAATTCATTGGAATGGAAATGCTCCCAAAATGTCCCGCGATTGTGATTTAATTCATCGCAATCACTCTAGGGGAATCTGTTCCATCCATTTACATTGGCAGAGCGTGCTAGAGATTGAAAGCGCTCCCTAAATGCTCAAAAAACGTTCTAGCGGGTTCCAGGCCTCACTCTGGTCATATCCCACTGACAGCAGGAGATGAGAGTGTGGTTGAGCTGCTTGAAGCAGTGCCATTCAGTGCTGTGCAATTTTTACCAGATATGGCTGTGCTGAGTCAAATCCCCCTCCCCCATCTCACCTCACCACTGCTTTTCACAGGGAAAACACTTGCTTTCACCACTTACCAATTCTCTGCGTGGCTATTTCACTTTTTTGGAGTGCCTTGTCTTGCTCTATCCATACAGTAACTTACCTTAGGCTTTAAAGTAACGGTAAAACTGGTCAGTTCCTGGATATCTAGAGGGGTTCAGCAAAATCATTTCAATCAGGTGAACTGCAAGATATCTCCCTACCTGGATGAAATATAAGTTTCCATATATTTCTGTCAACACAACAGGGCACTATCCGCTGAGTCTTCTGCAGAAAGATGACACAGTCACTCTGAGCTGATGCAATGATCATATATCATTAAGGAATGTGATCACTGTAATTTTCTCTTTGAAAAATCCTTACATGATCTACAGGGAGTGATAGCAGGTTGACAAATGAAAAAAGCTTCTGCTATAGCCACTAATGCGACAGATCTCAAGATATCTGTCAGATTAATAAAAAAGGCAGGAAATTTATGTTTTTTAGTCACATCATTGGTTCCCTAACTCTAAACCTGGCAACTAGGTCTAGGATTACAATTCTGCTAAACAATTGTGTTTAACCTCTTCACCACCAAGTGATTTTTACCCTTACAGACCACAGCAGTTTTCACCTGTCAGTGCTCCTACCTTTCATTCTCCAATAATGTTATCCCTACTTATCACACCAAAATGAGCTATGCTTTGTTTTTTTTCGCCACAAATTAGGCTTTTCTGGGGTGATATTTGTTTTCAGTAATTACTTTATTTTCTATTAATTTTAAAGGTAAAGCAAGGGAAAAAAATGAAAAAATACTCTATTTCTCCAATCCCATGCCCTATAGTTTTAAAATAAACAATGCTACTGTAAAAAAAAACCCACATATTTTATTTGCCCATTTGTCCTAGTTATTACAACATTTAAATAATGCCCCTAGTACAATGTATGGTGACAATATATTATTTTTAAATAACTGTGTATTTTTTCTGTTTTGATTTTTCTGTACCTGATCAAAAATTACAAGCCTTTATTTGCAAAAACAGTGATATACCCTTATGACATACATAGTAAAAAAGCGCTCTACTTTACTAATATTTTCCTATGGCCTAACCTAACCCTGCTCTCACACAGAACCCTCCCTCTACCGATGCCTAACCCTAATAATTCCATCTTGTATGCAAACGGTATGCAACTTGAAAATGGACAAATCATATGCATTGTTTGCTTGTTTTAATTGGTACACTGTATATAGTTTGCATTAACTTTGCATTCAAGCCAGAATGATTAATATCCCACTGACCATCCCTCTATATATGCTATTTTAGTTATGTTGCCAAATGAGAATAGATTAAAATGGCTATTTGGCTAGTCAAAGTTTAGTTATATGCATAAATATAGATCAATGTACATGTATTCCCAGTTCAACAATCAGCACAGCTCATTAGGATTTTAAGAAAAAAAATAATCAGAACTGATAACCATTTCCTACAACCATCCATTGTTTAGGTGATACTTTTCTCATAAGACAATGACAAAATTGGATACCTACACACAGTCAAGAACACTTACTGAACATATTGGCAAATCCAACTTGTTGAAATGAAACTGTGCAATTTAAAGCACTGTTGTATTAAAAAGCCATAAATATTTTAACATTTGCCCAAGATCACAATTCATTTTATTCAGTAATGTCATTCTTTATCATCTCCAAGTTATTGCTAGATTACAGAAGGCAGATTGATTGCTCTGTGGTGTATAAGCAGTTGCAGCATTGCCAGATGAAATTCATCTTCCATTTCCAATGGTAAAACTCATTATAATGTGAAACACGCTACCAGTTTGACTTCATCCTCAGCATTTGTCTTAAAGTAGTATGTGGACTGATTTCTTAGAATTACATTATTATTAATATTATTTATTTTATTTATAAAGCGCCAACATATTACGCAGCGCTGCACAATAGATAAATGGGTTAACATAACACAACAAAACAAGATCATGCAAATGATTTGATAACAGTACAGTGTCATAGGTCAAAATAGAGACTGTTCTAGTCCACAAGAGGGGTGACTGATAGTAAGATTGCATAATCAAGCTGGAAACACTAGGGAGGAGGGCCTTACAATCTAAAGGGTGGGGGTGGAGACAATAGGTGCATCTATTGAGAGGGTGTCTAACAGAAAATATTATGGTGCTGTTGTAGGGGGGTATGCGAGCATGAAAAGGTGAGTCTTGATGGCTTGTTTGAAGGTATTAAAGGTGGGGGCGAGTCTGATGGCTGGTGGGAGTGAGTTCCAGAGAGTGGGGGTAGCCCTAGTGAAGTCCTGCAATCGTGCATGGGAGTGAGATTGCTTCAACAGCTCAGAATTCTATTTTTTTATTTTTTACAAAATTAAAAAAAAAAACAATTCACAAACAACTAATAAACTGTTTTGCAACATCATGTGTGGCCATGGTTATTTCACTTCACCTTCACCTGTCAACTTCTTTTCATAAAGTCAGAAACCATATAAACCACATTTGATAATGCAATGGTGATTTTTTTATTGCTTTTCCCGAGCTGTCTTTAGCACTATGCATCACTTATTGCCTCCATGCTTAACTATTATTTTTACATCTTCTCTTTACAGGAGGTAGGTACGTAGTGACATGCACTTTTTTAAAACAAATTTTACTATCACCTGGGGAGATTGCTTTCTCCCTAGACCATAAATTTTTGTTTCTCTAGAAGTGCACTCCAGGAGGGGTATACCGACAGAACATTTGGCTCCGGCAGATTGTATCTTATCCACAGGTTTGTGTGGATTCCAGAGGGAGTCATGTATTTTACATGTCAGTGTCACTTCAAATAAGCATTATTTAATGTATTCCCCTCACATAGCGATATATTGCGCTGTTTGAAACTCTTAAGGAAAGTGCTTGAATTCAATGCACACACAAGTTTAACATTTGTACTTATAAACTAGTTTAACATTTTAAATGTGGTTTCCACTTGGAAGCAGTAATGCTACAGACAAAAAAACAGAGTGGAATACATCATTTGCAGGTGCAGTTCTGATCTTGTTAAATGCCAGTTACTACAATTCACAGAACATATTCATCATAATGTGGTTTGGCAGACCTGAACTGAACTTTCTGCTGAGAGCTTCATTAAGGAACACAAAGTAAAAGTGACTGGTATGTGCATGGTGCACGTACACATGGTTATACTGTATATAAAAAGACCCTACATTTATTGTTTTATTTTTTTATTCCACCTTCCCTTTATAGTACCTTTTCAATACCTACTAAGTAAAAAAAATAAAGCGAAAAGGCTAATCACTTTAAATGACACATTTTTGAATAATTCTGTGCTTACTAATTGTTGAACATTTAATAGGAGAACTAAATGAGAATAGAGGCGCGTAATTTGTTCATGACCACTGACTGTTTATATCCCTACCTATTGCCTGATGAGGTTATACTTGCTAAATGCATTGCATCTTTTTGGGGGAATATACAATAAATGTATTTGTTGAAATTCACAGTTACTGTGTCTGCTTTTGGGAGGTAAGTCCACCACTGCCTCCCAAGCATTTTAAAGTTTTTAGACGATTTTTGTCCTGCTGGCGCCTCTGTTTAGCATTGTGTCCACCCCTGCTGGAGGGGTGACCTATTCCCTTCTTTTCCGATCTACAGAGAGCGACGTCTTAATCCTAAATGAGGACAGGTCCAATCACCTCACCGGCATATACAGTGGTTGCCTGGATGGTAACCCTGGTTTGTGAGTATCTTATGCTCACATTTTACTTATCTCCCCCAATTCAGCACATACTACACTATATTGGGCTCTCGGTGTTCTTCTTTTTAAATGAGAAACAGAAAATTCTATTAGGAGAGAAAATGTTTTTTGTTTTCTCTATTTACTTCAAATGCTCAATACAAATTCATTTCTTACTATTTTGTTTTGATTTTGATTTGGTTAATTTCTGCGGGGATCTTTAAGAAGTCTACAATGTTACAGAAACCAGAGCTGTCAAGTTAATGGTGAATAAATATAGTGCCACACATAAGTATTTGAGGCCAATAAATTCCTTACCTACTGCATACATTATTGTGCTTCATAATGGAGGGTGGGGGTTGGGAGCTAGGAAGGCAGCAAGCTTTGGAATGTGTTATTGTGCCATTGGTGTACATATTGGGCATACTCTCAGAAAATCAAGGTCATGGACAGGAAGGGGCCACGGTAGTTCATGTTTGGCTCCATTGTTTGTGCTACATAAGTATGCATTGGAAAAAAGTTTCAGATTGCATATTTTTTGTATCATAAGATGACTGTGAGTTAGAACATTCTCTGCTCCAGCTCAAATTATTATTATTATTATTTAGTATTTATATACAGTAGCCCTGACATCTTCCACAGAGTATATATTAGTCTTGTCACTGGCTGTCCTTCAAAGATGCTCATAATCCAATCCTTACCATAGTCATTGTCTAGGGCCAATTTCAGAGGGAAGCCAATTAATCTATCTGCATGTTTCTGGTGTGTGGGAGGAAACCAGAGTGCCCAGAGGAAACCTGCGCTGACACAGGGAGAACATACAAACTTCTTGCAGATAGTGTCCTGTCTGGGAATTGAAGCAGTGCTGCAAGCTGAGATTGCTATCCACTATGCAACCATACTGTCACTGTAAATTTCTATATAGATCTTAAAGAACCTGCAGAGTTAGTAATGAGCCCTACGTAGTAACGATTTTCACACAAATCATTCTGTAATAAAATGTGTCTGATCTAATAGAAACATTAAATGTATGTATGTATGATTTATGTCAATTTGCTCTTATCTTCTGAATAGCATTATCATTTTTTAAATCAGCTCAGTCATTGTCTGTAGGTATATTTCAACGTAAACATTTATCCTTATTTCCATTTAACAGTTTTGCATGGAATTATTCAACATTTCCTTTTGTTTCTGTTTAATATAGTAACCAAGAATTATTTATGCTCTTTCCCTCAGAGCATGGATGACTTCATCAGAAGAATAGCCTAATTTCAGTGTCCTGATTTACAGATGCATTAACATGACACAGTCATAATCTCATCCTCTGCCATTGTAACACTATAATTCCCTGTGAAGTCAAGCATGCCATGTTTGTAGTGACTGTCAAAAGCAGCAGGATGAACACTATAAAATGTGTGTCTGAAGAATTAGTCAACTTTGACCTCTGCATTGTTTTCACGCCTGCAAACAGAAAAAAAAAATAATAATAACTCACTACACCAAAATAACGTAAAGCTTGCTGGAGGTGTTAGTAACATTTCAAATGAAGCTTTTTCAGTTGGAAATTATTTTATTTTTGGCTTTTCCAATTACAACATGACATTGGTTTATGCCATTTTTGATTGGTTTCTGCAAAACTGAAGTAAAGCATGGGTGGGTGTCTCCAAAATGCACCAATTGAGGAATTTTGACCCTTAACAGTGGACCCATATGCAATTCAAATTTTCTCCTAATTCTTCTCCTAGGTGTTATTTTCACATTTTGTCAATAACATGCCTTTTGAGATACCAACAAGCAAAAAATACTTGGAATAAGGTTATTTTAAAGAACAGATGCCAAATTATCTCCTAGAGGAAAACTCAGGAGAAAAAAATTAATTGCATATGGGCCATTGGCAGCAGAAAAGCCACTTGCTCCTATTAAAGGGAGGTCTGTGTGACTAGGAAGGAAAGATTTGTGGGGAAAAGAAGGAGCAGTGATTGGAAGAACAAAATAAAGATCAAACGAGCAGGTGGATTAGATAGTGAAGCACAGTATAGTCAGGGCCGGATTTGTACTTTTCACCACCCAAGGCCAACTATACCGTCTGTTTGGTTGTTATCTCTGTGTGCCCCAATGATAATTCTACTTACTTTCCCTCATTGGATGTCAGTTGTCACAGATGACTATTTTAGTAATATGCGTATAGATTATAAGTCATGTTTTCCTTAAGAAATTTTATGTTATGTTTGTTATCTCATTAATGATGGAACCATTGTGTCACCATGAGAGCTAGGCTGAAGTGTACCTGCAGGATAGAGCTTACAGGTCTTGCAGGGACGACACAAGTACAGGACAGGGAGTTTGAAGGTTAAATCTGTTCTTGTAGATATGGATGGCTGCATAGAATAGCTTTACTGCCCCTCACTGAGCCGCCCCTAAATTTCTGGTGCCCTAGGCCATGGCCTATGTGGCCTTGCCAGAAATCCGGCCCTGAGTATAGTGAAGACTTGAATAGTGTATGTAGAGCTGTTTTGTTTGATGACGACACCTGAGTATGATTTCAATTTGTTGTTTTACTAGTGCCAGCAGGACTGCCTTCTGTTCTGATAAGCAGTGCAGGGGCACACAGTCACAGCTAGGGATGAGTGAGTGACATTTTTGAGTTTGATTTTCCAACAACTCATCAAGACTTTCCCAAATCTACAGCCAGATTTCACACCAGATTTAGCATTCTACATTGCAGTCAATGATCCTGATTTCTGCTGTTAACAGCAAAGCCACCATACAGATATGTTGAGGAGGATAGTGAGAACAAGTAAAAACAAATTGAAAAGACTTGTAGTTCTTGAGAAAATTGATTTTAAAGCTATGATAGGAAAAATGTTTTTAAACATGGTTAAAAGGCTGTACACTTAATGATAAAATGTTTTATACATTTTATTACATTTAAACAAAATGTATAGCATGAGGTACCCCTCCCAAGCCTTTTTTTTACCCTTTGTTACCCATGCAAGCCTGTATAGTCAGGATTTGAAATCCAGACAGTGAAGGGCTCATGCCCTAAGCTATACCCGCCCACATGGTTCTTGACATGAGGGGTTTTGGAGAAAGAGGGGTAGCAAAGCATGCCCCTCTCCCCAAAGCCCTTGTCAATGTGAAGAACAAGGGATCATCTCCACCTCCAGTGCCCACTAGGAGTTAAGGGTAACTACCACAATGCCTGTAGGTGTAGGTCCTGGTGAGGGAGGAGGCTTAAGGTAGAATCTGGAGCCAGCTTTTTGATCGAGGGCCCCCGAGATGAAATGGGTATAGGGTTCATATACTTTACAGTGAAAAAAATATTTTTATTGTTCTAAATGAACCATCAAGTTCTAGAAGATATTAGTGTGGTATTATTAATTAAAGAGCCCCCCCCCCCCGGCAGTAAGCATCCGCACGCACTGTTCTACTATTGACATCAACTGCCAATAAGCAGCTTATGCCCATAGATGGGAAGTGACATCATCACCTTGGCTGCAAGGGATCATCTGATTCCCTACTTTGGGCTAGGTTTAGAAAACATAGACATTTTTAAGTGTTCAGGGGATCAGGGCAGAGAATGTTATTTTCCCCTGGATACTTCATTCATGTCGATATACTAACCTCCTATACGTATTGCATCTGAACATTCTACCAGCTCTGCATAAAGAATATGGGATAAGTTTAACTAATCTTGATAGTCTACAAATCATGTTATGCATTCCATTGTGTATGTATATCTTATGTGTCAGCATGTAGATTGTAGATGTGCCATTTTTCTGCTGAACTCTACAAATTGATTACATTACATCCAAAATAAATAGGCTTGTAATGATGAAGCCCCGTGTCAAATCAAACAGCTATAAAAAACTGCATTGATAATTTTACTTCTTAGAAACATGTTTTACTAACCCTTCTAAAGATAAGGTATAATAACAGTATCAATAAAGCACATGGTCTACAAATATTGAAAAAGACGTTGTCATCCTCAGCTCTGTGATGCGAGTGGCAATGAAGGTTAATTCCCAGTGATGAATTATTAATGAGAGAGAGATTTGATATGTTCTTGTATGGCAGGATTCACAGTTCTTGCTGAACTTTAAACTGACTTGCATTTCATTGATCTTTATATTTTTTTGAAGTTTATCCCTTGGTGCTACATAAATCTTTCAAATTAGTTAAGAAGCTAAAATGCTGCTCTCCAATACAATAATGTGTTTTATGAGACTGTGGAGAGGACAAAGCCCAGAAGATGTAATATTTCAGTTAAATTCCAGATTTTTTAAATATTTATTTTAACTTTAAATACTGTGTAAAATGTTACTTTCAGTAGTTTTTATAGCTGTCTTGTATCCTCATGAAGCATTGTTACTTTCATATGTAAACTGTTATTTCCAGAGACAGATAATGAACATCAGCAATGCTAATTAGTAATGGACCAAATCTACAGTACTGAAACCCAATGCCTGAAGAAAAAAATATATGGGAAGTATAGTAAGCGTTTATAACTACTTTTGTTTTTTAATTACTGTAATGTGTACACATCAATGAGAATTTTCATCACCTCCTGTTGAGACAGGAAGGGGAAGTGTTTCCACTAGAGATGGCCTGAATGGTTCGCCAGCGAACGGGAACCGGCAAACTTCCAGGGTTCGCAATCGTGGAGAACTGCAAACTTTTCCGGAAGTTCGATTCACCCCCATAGTGCATCATTAGGGTCAACTTTGACCCTCTACATCACATTCAGCAGGCACATTGTAGCCAATCAGGCTACACCCCCTCCTGGAGCCCCACCCCCCCTTATAAAAGGCAGGCAGCGTCAGGCATTGGACTCACTCGTGTGCCTGCAGTAATTAGAGAAGGGAGAGCTGCTGCAGAGAGAGCTATAGGGAGCGCTTAGTTAGGCTTTTGTAGGCTTTTTAGCTTGCTCCTTGCTGAGAGCTAATCTTGTTCTTGTGATCTATTTTTTTTTTGGCCCACTTGCATTATATACAGCTTTGTCAGTCAGTCGCAGCTGGCCTTTGGCCCCTTGGTGGTAATTCCTACTGTGCCACTGCCAGGCCCAGCACATTCAGTGACTACATGTGTGTGTGACAGGCAGCTGCACATTTGTAATCCCAATCACTGCACCTGTTCACTGTTCAGTGCACCTACCTACCTATACCTACGTGAGCGCATGCATTGTTAATACCACCAGTCATTGCACTTGTTCACGGTACCTGTGTGTGTGTGTGACAGGCAGCTGCACATTTGTAATACCAATCACTGCAGTGCATACCTGTAACCTGTTCAGTGCACCTATGTGAGCGCAGTGTAATATACCACCAGTCACTGCACCTGTTCACGGTACCTGTGTGTGACAGCTGAACATTTGTAGTACCAATCCCTGCATACCTGTTTACTGCACCTGTGTGACCGCATGCTGTTTAGTATACCAGTCCATGCATACCTGTTAACTGCACCTGTGTGACAGCTGCACATTGTATTGTAATACCAGTCACTGCATACCTTTCACTGCACCTGTGTGACTGCACATTGTATTAGTCAAGTCAGTGCATACCTGTCACTTCATCCCACCCCCCCCCCCGATATGGACAAAACAACAGGCAGAGGCAGAGCCAGAGGCAGGCCACCCAGCAGGTCTGTTCGAGGTCGTGCTGACATGATTTCGTGCGGCCCTGGCCCAAAGTACAGTACTCAGAAGAAGGAACGTCCCACCAACTCCCAAGATTTTCAGGACATGGTTGACTATTTAACACAGAACACCTCATCTTCCGCAGCCACCAGCGCTACTACAAGTACCACATCCCCTACATTTGACACTTGGCAGGAGTTATGTGGTGGGGAAATCACTGATTCACAGCCATTATTGTTACAACAAGATGAAGGTGCTAAGCAAGTTACACCACCTCATATGTCTGAGTTAGGCGACACTATGGATGTAACGTGTGAGGAGGAGGATGATGAAGTACCTGCTGTTGGTGCAGTTTTGGAGGTATTTGATACAAGCGAAGCTGGGGAGGATGATTATGATGATGCGGATGCCACATGGGTTCCCAATAGAGGAGATGAACAGGGGGACAGTTCAGAGGGGGAGTCTAAGAAGAGTAGGAGGAGACGAGTTGCTGAAAGAAGCAGGGGGAGCTCGTCATCAGAAACCGCTGGTGGCAGTGTCCAGTGCCATGTATCACCACCTATGGACAACCAGCCAACATGCCCTTCAACGTCAGCTGCTGACGCCACCATAGTGCCATCACCCCAGGGGGGCTCAGCGGTTTGGAAATGTTTTAGTGTGTATGCCAAAGATCAGAGCAATGCCATCTGTACTCTCTACCACCAAAAATTGAGCCGTGGAAAGGCCAACACCCATGTAGGGACTATTGCCTTATGAAGGCACATGCATAAAAGGCACAAACTGCAATGGGAAGGCCACCTGAGCAAAAGCAGCACACAAAAGCAAACCCACCCTCCTTCTCCTCTTCCTCCTTCAGGTGCATCATCTTCTTAAGCCGCTTTTTCCCTTGCATCTTCACAATTCCAGCCAACCTCCTCCACTCCGCCTCTCACCTTGAGCGGCTCCTGCTCCTCTGCCCACAGCAGCAGCCAGGTGTCCGTGAGGGAAATCTTTGAGCGGAAGAAGCCAATGCCTACCAGTCACCCCCTTGCCTGGTGTCTGACAGCTGGCTTGGCGGAACTGTTATCCCGCCAGCTGTTGCCATACCAGCTGGTGGACTCTGAGGCCTTCCGAAAATTTGTGGCCATTGGGACACCGCAGTGGAAGATACCAGGCTGCAATTATTTCTCAAAAAAGGTGATACCCACACTGTACCGGGAAGTAGAAAGGCAAGAGGTGTCATCTCTGGCACACAGCATTGGGCCAAGGGTCCATCTGACCACGGATGCCTGGTCTGCCAAGCACGGTCAGGGCAGGTACATTACTTACACAGCCCATTGGGTCAACCTGGTGACCGATGGCAAGCAGGAAGTACATGGCTGTGCAATGGACCAACTTGTGACACCTCCACGGCTTGCAGGCAGGCCTGCTGCCACCTCCTCTCTTTCTCCTCCTACTCCTCCTGCTACATCCTCTTTGCTGTCATCCTCCTCCTTGGCTGAGTAGCAGTTCAACTCTACTGGTGCTGTGATCTCCTCTCCAGCTTCACAGCCCAAGCTCCCCAGGGCCTATGCTGCATGCCAGGTACGATGGTGTCACGCCATCTTAGACATGTCTTGCCTCAAAGCAGAGAGTCACACTAGAGCAGCTCTCCTGGCTGCTCTTAACAAACAGGTGGATCAGTGGCTGATCCCGCACCTACTGGAGATCAGCAACGTGGTGTGTGACAACGGCAGCAATCTCATTTCGGCTTTGAATTTGGGAAACTTGACACATGTACCCTGCATGGCACATGTGCTCAATCTCGTAATCTAGAGATTTTTGTCTAAGTACCCAGGCTTACAGGACATCCTAAAGCAGGCCAGTAAGTTGTGTGGGTATTTCAGGTGGTCTTACACGGCCATGGCACGCTTGGCCGATATTCAACGGAGAACCAACTTGCCGGTGAGGCGCTTGATTTGCAATAGCCCGACTCGCTGGAATACAACCCTCCTGATGTTCAACTGCCTGCTACAACAGGAGAAAGCCATCAAACAGTATCTCTACAACTACAGTCAAAGGACACAGTCTGGGGAGATGGGGATGTTCTGGTCAAAGTACTGGACACTCATGCGAAATGCCTGCAGGCTCATGCGGCCGTTTGAGGAGGTGACAAACATGGTGAGTGACAGCGAAGGCACCATCAGTGACTTGATCCTGTATGCCTTCTTCCTGGAGTGTGCCATGTGTAGAGTGGTGGATCAAGCTGTGGAGGAGTGTGAACAGGAACAGTTACAGGAGGAAGCGTTATGGGATCAATTCTCATCAGAACCAGATGTTTCCTCAACACCTGCGGCAGCACAGAGGGGGGAGGAGGAGGAAGAGTCATGTGGAGAAGAGGAGTCAGATGATGAGGAAGGTGTTTTTATTTTTTTTGAGGAGGAGGCAGCAGAAGAACAACTGCAGCAGGCGTTGCAGGGGGCTTGTGCTGCTCAACGCTCCTGTGGTATTGTTCGTGGCTGGGGGGAGAAGGAGAACTTACCTGACATCACTGAGGTAGAGCAAGAGGAGTTGGATAGTACGTCTGGATCCAACTTTGTGCAGATGGTGTCTTTCATGCTGTCCAGCCTGTTGAGGGACCCCCGTATAAAAAACTCAAGGGGAATGAGCTGTACTGGGTTGCCACGCTACTAGACCCACGGTATAGGCACAAATTAGCGGACATGTTACCAACTCACCTGAAGGCAGAAATGATGCTGCACATGCAGAACAAGCTGGCAACTATGCTTTACAGTGCGTTTAAGGGTGATGTCACAGCACAACGTAATAAAGTTGCCACTGCCAGTACCATGTCCTACCATGTCCACGCAGGCAAGGACAGGACGCTCTAGCGATCTCATGGTGATGTCGGACATGCGGACATTCTTTAGTCCAACACCTCGCCTTAGCGCTTCCGGATCCACCCTCCACCAATGCCTCGACCGCCATGTAGCCGACTACCTGGCCTTAAAGAGAAACTCCAACCTAGAATTGAACTTTATCCCAATCAGTAGCTGATACCCCCTTTTACATGAGAAATATAATGATTTTCACAAACAGACCATCAGGGGGCGCTGTATGACTGATTTTGTGCTGAAACCCCTCCCACAAGAAGCTCTGAGTACTGCGGTACTCTGGGCAAACTGCCACAATGTAACAATGTTCACAGACAGGAATTAGCTGTTTACAGCTGTCTCTAACAGCTAAAACAGCTAGGAGCAGCTACATAACCTGCCCACAGTAAAAATGTCACCATGTAATAAATGTCAGAATGTAAATCGGGGAGAGGAAAGATTTTACAATGAGCAAAAACTGACTAAATCATTTATACATAATTATGGTAAAAAATGAAGCACTTTTTTTACTACATTATTTTCACTGGAATTCCTCTTTAAGTGTGGATGTAGACACTGTGAGCAGTGATGAACCCTTGGACTACTGGGTGCACAGGCTTGACCTGTGGCCAGAGCTGTCACAATTTGCCATCCAACTTCTGTCTTGCCCTGCCTCAAGCATCCTGTCAGAAAGGACCTTCAGCGCAGCTGGAGGCATTGTCACTGAGAAGAGAAGTCGCCTAAGTCACAAAAGTGTTCAGTACCTCACCTGTATCAAAATGAATCAGGCATGGATCCTGGAGGGTTACTGCCCGCCCAAAGACTAAGTCAGTCCACGCACACAGCATCTCTGCCTGCAAGTCATGTGACTGGCTGCCTGCCCCAAGACTAGGTCCGTCCCCACACAGCATCTATGCCTTCAGGCCGCTTGACTGTCACTACCAACAAGGGTCCACCAGGACTCCAGGTGGATTCCTGAATTTTTAAGGCTAGCAGTGGCAGCAGTAACAATTTTTCTGGTGCGTGTACATGCCTGCCTAATTTTTCTGGCTGCACTGCAGCTGCAACAACAAAACAAAAGGCATGTGCATGTGTCAATTCCCCTTTGTGATCATTACCTTACCGTGGTGAATGGGCTTGCGTATCACAATGAAGCAATGACCGACGGCTATATGAGTGTGTTGGGGTTGGGGGGCACACCTGACCCAAGAAAATAGATAATAAGGTTGTTGCTTCATTGTGGACAGACCAAATTTAAACAGCTGGACACTCAGTCACTGTTGTTCTGTCATTCAGCTACCTCAGCCCGACCATATGGGCTTGAAAACCGCCATGTCCTGCACTCTGGCCATGGTGCGCACCAGTCCAGCACGGCCGTCACTACACAAACAGCTGTTTGCGGTGTGTCACACAGTGAGTTTGGTCTGTCAGTGTGAAGCAGTACACTAATTACACTACCTGATTGATGTATACACATGCAAGGTGTTTAACCACTTGAGGACTGCAGTGCTAAACCCCCCTAGTGTCCAGGCCATTTTTAGCAATATGTGCCACTGCAGCTTTAAGACTAAGCTGCAGCTCCGCACAACAGAGCACACAAGTGATTCCCCCCCCCCCCCCCTCTTTTCTCCCCACCAACAGAGCTCTCTGTTGGCGGGGTCTGATCGCCCCCCCCATGTTTATTTTTTTTTAAATAAATATTATTGTTATTGTTTTTGTAAAAAAAAAAACTGTTTCTTTAATTATTATCCCTCCCTCCCTCCCCACAGCCAGCCAATTGCGGCGATCGGCTGTCATAGGCTTCTGCCTATGAGAGTTGATCGCTCTCTTGTCCCCCAGGGGGACAGCCGTGTCACACGGCTGTCCCCAGTGCAGCTCTGCTGCTGATCGCAGCGCTGCACAGAGTAAATGATCGCCGTCTAACAGTCTCCCGAGTGGCAACCGCCGCTCGGAGACAGAAGAGGGGGCGGAGCTCTGCCCCCCAAGCAGGAGATGCACCCGCAGCCTGTGCGCGATCTCCTGCAAAACAGAGCCCCAGGACTTTACGCCGATTGGCGTTAGGCAGTCCTGGGGCTGCTGCCGCGGCCACGCCCATCGGCGTGATGCGATCGGCAGAAGGTTAAAGCACTTTAGGCCTCCAATTTAGCAATAAAATGTGATTTCTGCCCTTAAAACGCTGCTGTGCGTCAAATCCTGATTTTTCCCCGGGACTGTTGGCATGTATCCCACTCCGCCATGCCCCCCTCCAGGTGTTAGACCCCTTGAAACATCTTTTCAATCACTTTTGTGGCCAGCATAAATGTTTTTAGTTTTCAAAGTTCGCCTCCCCATTGAAGTCTATTGCGGTTCGCGAAAGTTCGCTTGTTCGCGTATGTTTGCAGAGGTTCGCGATCACGGTTTGCGAACCGAAAATTGAAGGTTTGGGCCATCTCTAGTTTCCAAAAGTGAGAAAAAATAGCAACAAAATAATAAGAAAAAATGTACAGGTTTTCCATGTGTAGTGTATAGCATATTGACTGCTCTTCTGTGTAGAGCTTACTGATCTGGACAGTTTGCATGATCTTCTCAAGGCTACCTTTTGTGAAATGGTAAAAATATTTTTGGATAAATCTGGAGACTTGAAGCATGGTCTAGGTGGTAGCTTATGACTATCTACTGCCATTAATGCAAACCTGTGATTTAAAAATCACAAAAGTTAGATACTTACCTCTGTAAAGAGAAGCAGCTTCCCCAATCCTTCTTGGGTCCACTGCTGGTTATTGGAACCCTCTTCTTCTTTGTGGCTGTGTGGGAACGAGCATGATGCAAAAGTCAGGAACAAGCATGGATGCGCTGCACAAGTAATTTATCCAAAGGCTTCCCAATACTGAGGTAGTTATCTAACTTTTTTCAATGTTTGCCTACGTAGTTCACAAACAATGCACACCAGTGTGGCAATGCATACTCAAGTGACTGTAAAGCCACAGACTTTTAACTAGGAATATGTAAATATGCCATAGCAGAAATTTCTATTGTCAGGTGTGCCTTATATCATCTATCTCTTTAACCCGTGAAAGGTAATTCCATTTTTTAAATAAAAATGCCATAAATATAGATTAGCATTGCACAAGTCTTTTTGTAATGTACTGTTATTTATTTTGCATGTTATTTATATCCTTACTTTGCATAGTATGTTATTTATATCCTTACCTTGCATAGGTTTTAGTATGCATTGCGTATTTGTGCATGCTAAGAGGTATGAAATAAACCCTATGAATGAACTTGGACCAACTTATCTCTTGCTGACATCAGGCATTCAGCTCCATTATCTAAGACATCACCCCATTCTTCATCATCAATTTCTCCCAGGTCTAGTTCCCATTGTGTCTTGGCCATTTTATTCCCAAAGTGTGACAGTAACGCTGCATAAATAGAAAAGAGGGGGTTATCTAATTCTGCAACTAGCAGAAGTGCTTCTAGTGGGTCTGACTCTAAAGTCAACTGATCTTGTCCAAATTGTGCTTGCAAGGCATGGCACAGTTGGAGAAATTGGAAAAACAGGACGTAAGTAATGGACCCGTGGGGGCAATGTCTCTGAGCATTTTAATATCTTGCCATTTCTAAATAGCATTGTCTAACTATTGATTCATCTTGCTATGCTGGTCAGAGCCTCGGAATGTGTTGTCCCTGTGGAGTAGGGGCTGCCATCTTGCTTTCTGTAAATTGTAAAAATGAAGTTACCTGAAAATAGTTAATTTCTGACTCTAGGCTTTTCTTAGAGAACACTGTTTAAACAGAAGGAAAGGGCAGTGCAGCTATTGCCACTGCAGGCAGAATTTCACATTAAGTCCATAAGGATATCTGAAGAAGTGTACATCACAGAAGCAAACTAAATATAAGAAGGAGGGAATATATAAATAATGTTTACTTAATACATCTAGAGTTTTCACTTTAAAAGGAACAGTTGACACTGAGGCAACTGAAGGTTTTTCATTACAGGCTTATGTGGGTTGGGTTTAGCACTTGTGATCCACGGCCATTGGATTATTAGTAGAGGAGACATTTCACAACCGCAGCAGTTTTTGACATATAACCCCAGTTTGTTTGTGCTGCAACAAAGGTGCGAGTGTGGTGAATGTATATATACCAATATCATTGGAAGTCCCATCAAAGTAAGATTATACTCAAAACTAAATTTTTTCATTAAAACATTATACGCTTGAATATGAAACAGTATAAAACAGGTCTCACATAATTTAAATGCATACAGTTAGATCCATAAATATTTGGACAGAGACATTTTTCTAATTTTGGTTCTGTACATTACCACAATTAATTTTAAATGAAACAACTCAGATGCCGATGAAGTGCAGACTTTCAGCTTCAGTGGGGTGAGCAAAACGATTGCATAAAAATGCAATTAATTTGTCTAATTACTTTTGAGTCCCTAAAATGAAGGGATTGTGCTTTAGCTGCCTCACGGTTTTATGCAATCAATTTGTTCACCCCACTGAATTAAAACTGAAAGTTTGTGCTTCAACTGCATCTGAGTTGTTTCATTTAACATTTATTGTGGTAATGTACAGAACCAAAATGAGAAAAAAGTCATCTCTGTCCATACATTTGTGGACCTAACTGTGGTTACACCTCCCTGAAGCTAACTGGTATCGTTGGTGGCTGCAGGACACATTATAAAATAGACTTGTAATTAAGTAATTAAAGAGCAAACAACAAAGAGAAAGTTCTATGCTGCCCCCCTAAATACAGCAAGAACCCTTTCACTGCCTTGGGAACCTCTCAAATGGTTTTAATGTTCATTTTATGCTATGTTAATGCTTAACCATAGATACTATTTGAGTGTAATCTCACAGTAACATTTTCTGTGGCTTTATGATTTCTAGTTATGCCCTCAGGATTAATATTCTACCTTGCTCTTTTTGTGCAATATGTGTTGCTTAGCAGTGTATCAAACTTACTCGACTTTATTGCATATACTCCTCTAGTTTGTCACTGTATTAAGTGCTTCTAATGTGTGTATCATCTTTGGCTTGTTCCTGACTATTGCTTTTCTAAATGAGCTCTAAGCCTGACTGCAGATCATGAAACTATATCATGACTAGTGGCGTTATTGCTTCCTTTCCTTCTCTTCCCTCTCTGGCCAAATGTATTAAAGCCCCAGCATGTATTTCTCACAGGCTGTCAGCTTTATCACTTAGCTGTGAAACTGAGCTAAATTTCATCTGTTATACTAAGTAAAGCATGTCATGCATTAAAGTGTTTGCAGCACATGTTGTATATCATCTTTAATTATGTGATTATATGATTTTGTATCACCATGCTGTTGGGAAATTTGACACTCCATCCAGTGCAAATTGCTACAAATTGTATTAATTGCCAGCGAGGAGAGGGCCAGCGCATACCACAAAGGCTTCATCTGAAATGACCAACAGCTCACAGGTGCAGCACCTCTAATCGCATTCAATTCAGATGCAAATCATATGCATAACTGCTATTCCTTACCATGCAAACGGGAAACTCGGGAATACAGGCTGGGAGCAGCTAACCTGGTAGTTACATACTAGCATAATTATGAAAAAGGAGTGGTGCATGCCTGAGCAATTATCCAGTCAATTGCAGCATGTTTTTAGGTATGCGCAACCTCCCCCCCTCCTTTTTCAAATTCTATTAATTAATTGTAATTCATGTTTAATCCACAATGTCTGTGAAAAGGACTTGAGTACACATGTATATCAGTACAGTTGTTATTATTATGTGGCAGTGATGACCAGTGTACATTTCTTTCTACAGTAAAGTGCACATATGCATAGGAAAATAATGGCCTAGTAATCATGAATAAACACAGAAAAAGTGTAACTGCTCTTTTTTACAAGACAACAAAAAACAATCCTTAGCAAATTAATGTTTTATAATAAGGAGTAAAGTGTTGTGCCAGAAGAAATAATACACTTGCAAGCTGCTATCTTAGTTTGGTGATCCCTCACACCAACAAAAAATGGTATAAATAAAATAGATCTAAGGTGCACTAATGAGCTCAGACGAAGGAAGCCACTTAGCTTCTGAAATGCGTAAGTGATTAGCAGAGAGGAGTGACATCACCACCAATCTGAATTAAGGGGCTGGACTTCTTGTTCTGGCGTGGAGTGCGGAAACCTGCATACCCGAACCCGATCTGCTGACCCAGTGCTGCAAAGAAACTATTTACAACTTGCACAAAGACTCTCCCGATGCAGCCGCCAGCCGGGGCCACCGGGATTGAGCAGTACTGGAAATCCCATGGACTATTGTGTACCAGTGGTGGAAGTGGTAAGCTCCACTCACCTATAGGCTATTGGTCTGATTTATCCTAAAGTTTTATAACAAGTCGTTGCTTGGAATATCTAAACAGAAGAAGGAAAACTTTTATTTGTATGATTGCAAGTGTTTGATGGAGGATTTACCTTTTACTCTTCATTAGCCAATCTACTAAATAGTGCTTATGTGGGTTTAGCACTTGTGATCCATGGCCATTGGATTATTAGTAGAGGAGACATTGCACAACCGCAGCAGTTTTTGACATATAACCCCAGTTTGTTTGTGCTGCAACAAAGGTGCGAGTGTGGTGTATGTTTGCATTAAGCAGGATCCTGCCGTTATGTTGTTGATTTTACCTTGTTCATTATCATTGAGCTGCATATCTTTGAATTAAATTGATTACTGAGACCTGACATGGTTATATCAGTTCATTAGTGCACCTTAGATCTATTTTAAATAATGTTTTATTTTTATACACTATAACATGTTAACAAGTTGTTACACTAGCATATTTGTAGAGCTGTTGGTGCATTTAGTATCAGTGACTTCATTGTGTAATTTTGAGTGGGAGAGATTACATTTCTTTAAAACATACCTCAAGTGACATGTGACATGATGAGAAAAATATATACACATATAGTAATATCCCTACTAAGACATTATCAGAAGTCCCTTTCTGTTTTACAGTACAGCAATAGTTAAAACATTTTGATAGTACTTTTTCACAAAACTTTAGGTACTTTTTAATTTGTAAAGTGCTTAAAAGTTATTTTAAAGAAAAGAGGAAAATTATCTCCTACGACAGTGATCTGCAAACTTTACTCTCCAGCTGTTAAGGAACTACAAGTCCCACAATGCATTTGCCTTTATGAATCATGACTGTGGCTGTCAGACTCCCGCAATGCATTGTGGGACCCGTAGTTCCTTAACAGCTGGAGAGCCAAGTTTGCAGATCACTGTAGGAAATAAGGGCCACTATTTGTCTTAACCAGCCGGGCGGTATGGACGAGCTCAGCTCGTCCATCACCACCGGAGGCTGAGGCTCAGGCCCTGCTGGGCCGATTTTCATGAAATAAAAAGCAGCACATGCAGCCGGCCCTTTGCCAGCCGCGTGTGCTACCTGATCGCCAAGAGGGTCCCCCCAGCCGCCCGAGTCCAGCGTAGCAGGAACAAACAGTTCCGGCCAGCGCTAAGGGCTGGATCGGATGCGTCTGATGTCAGGACGTCGGCTGACGTCCATGACGTCACTCTGCTCATCGCCATGGCGACGAGGTAAGCCAAACAAGGAAGGCCGCTCATTGCGGTCTTCCTTGTTAATTCTGATCGCCGGAGGCGATCAGAATGACGCATCCGGAGCACCCTCTAGTGGGCTTTCATGCAGCCAACTTTCAGTTGGCTGCATGGAATAGTTTTTTTTTATTAAAAAAAAAACCTCCCGCAGCCGCCCTGGCGATCTTAATAGAACGCTAGGGTGGTTAAGATTTATCCTAGGTGATATCTTCACACCTTAATAATAAGGCATTTTAAACCACCAGCAGGCAAGAAAATATTCAGAATATTTTTTTATGGCACCTTTTCACCTACTTTGTAGCACTTTTTAAATTGCAAAATGCTAAAAAAATAATTTTTAAACACAGCATGAAAAAGGATCTCCTAGGATAAAACTCAGGAGAAAAAGTTATCGGCACAGAGGCCTGTGTAATACATGTTTGCACTGCAGTGTATTTATCTAATAAACTAGGTTTTATTTTACATTTTCTTGAGACAGCATTGGGTTACAAATGTTGGCTTTTGTATACATGGCTTGTTCTGTAATGAGAAATCTTGTGGGAATCAGTGGATCAGACATCACACCCTCTAAGAAGTTAAAGGGAACCTAAATTGAGAAGCATATGGATTTTTCCTTTTAAAATAATACCAGTTGCCTGACTCTGCTGCTCTCTCTAATACTTTCAGCCACAGCCCCTCAGCAAGCATGCAGATCAGGTGCTCTGACTGAAGTCAGGCCCAGTGCACACAAAAAACCTCTAGCACAACTGCAAACCGCTAGAGGCTTTTGAAGCAGATTTCAGAGCGATTCTAGGCATGTTTAGAGACTTTTCTAAACATGCCTAGCATTTTTTGGAGCGTTTTTGTGTAGCAGATTACAAATATTGTTACAGTAAAAGCTGTTACTGAACAGCTTCTGTAACAAAAACGCCTGGAAAACTGTTCTGATCTAGCGTTTTTCAGAGCGGTTTTCCACTTTCCTACACTTTAACATTGGGGCAGAAATGCCTCAGAAATCTAAAAAATGCTTCAGCCCCCCGAGTTTGCGTTTGTGGAAAAAATGAACCGCTCTGGTGTGCACCATCCCATTCACTTTCATTAGTCAAGCAGTTTTCCCCCTGCAAGCATTTTAAAAAATGCTTTAGAACCGCTCTGGTGTGCACCAGCCCTCAGACTGGATTAGCTGCATGCTTGTTTCAGGTGTGTGATTCAGCCACTGCTGCAGCTAAAAACATCAGCAGGAGAGTCAGGCAACTGGTATTGTTTAAAAGAAAACATCCATATCCCTCTCAGTTTAGGTTCCCTTTAAAGGTGTTTTTCAATGGGTCAGCTTAGGTTAAACTGCAGGTTATTTGTATTTATCAACTCACAGGGATCACTCATTCCTGCTGCAAGTCACATGTCAGCCAGTGCAGTGTAGCCATCCCTGATTATAAATAAAGGGTCATATTGATTATGGGCCGGTTCACATAGACTGTTGGCGGCATCCTCCGGCCTTCCGTTCTGCGTTGTCACGTTCTGAGGCGCCGCCGGGCTCCCTGCGGCAATCGTTGGCATCCTGTTACGTTGGCGGTTTTTGTCCCTGTAAGGGGACATGAAGATGCGGCAGTAAATCAACCCTAGAAGCCGCATGCGGCTGATACAATGCCTGAAATGACGCGGTAAATCGGGATTGCATTTACACAATTAATGGTAATCGGCGGTAACTGCGCTATGCTTAACGCTCCCATTCACTTGCCTCTTCAATCTATTTCATCTTGCTGTCTATATCTCTTAAATGATTTTCACTTTAGTTTTAAACTTCAGCTAGTTCTGGTAAATTTTACCCTGAACAGTATTGGAAACACATCAGTAACTGTCCCAAAGCAACGCTCACAGTCTTACACTCTAATGTCTTCTCTACAGTCTTGAGACAGTTATGTGGCTGTATAAGTTATTTGAAATCTTTCCATTTCATTTAAGAGATGGACAAGGTTTCTTTTTACTGCTACCTCTTAAAAAGGCACTGAGGTGACATACACCATATGGCACTGTAAATACAGTGAATTATTCAGGATTTCCACCTTTATGGTAATGTTCCTGGTTTCAGAATCAGAAACACTTCCTATATCTATGTATTGCAGTATATTGGTATGTTGCCCCACCCTTCCAGTGATGCTTAGACTAGGCTATCTAACTATGTGGACTCCCCCCAGCATTCTGGGAGACCAGGTATATTTTGTACTGGCTTTGGAACTCTCAGTAAACAAACAATCCACAGAGCTGCACCTGACAGGACTAAAGCTGCCGTCACCTGTGATAAATTTCAGAATGTAATTCAGGGTAAGGAAAGATTTTACAACGGCCAAATGCTGACTAAATAATGCATCAATTAATTTTGTAAAAAAAAATGGCAATTTTATTTATTAAGTTATTTTCACTACAATTCCTCTTTGGGAACTTTTCCAGTTTTCTGTATTCAAGGTCTACATTGTGTGCTTCCAGCCTGCTTTTCCCACTTGCCCTAACAAAGGCTATGATAGGCCACATATCCCCAAAGTACCTGTTGTACTTATGTGGCCTTTCCAAAGTTTCAGGGATGGCATTATGCTATGGCTTCCAGCTGGGTCTCCACTAAGTTCATGAAGCTAGCAGTTGTATCTTCACCTTAGATTGACAGTGTTCATAGTCTTTGCAGCCACTAACCCTCCCCTAGGATAATGATTGGAACTGGGTGTTGCTACTGCATACTATGCAGTGGACTTTTCACATAGTGCAGTGTTGCCTTTCTTAATGATACCTCTTTCTGATCACTAACAATCAACCTGACAACCTGATCTTTTACCTGTGCCTGTTCATTTACACTAAATGCTTCCTAACCTTTCTCCCAATATATTATTAACCCTTACTTGAAATAATACTTTCTTCTTACATGAATCCATATCCCTGACTTGACTCTGTAGGGGAGATTTATCAACGCATTACCGACAGTTTTTTCTTCTTAATCTGTTCTAACCAGCAGGGAGAACCTTTCTGCATGATAATAAGAACCTTCTTAAATCCTAGGTAATACTGGCAATTTAGCATGAATTTCTAGAGCTGCACTACAGTTAAGAAAAGTGCAAATCCATCCCTAAACTGGCGCAGAATAAGAAGTGCTTGATAGCAGTTCTAAAGATGTAGAACTGCAGGCTAGACATGATTGCAGAGTGCAGGCTATACATGATTTGTGATCTGCTCCTCCCCCCTGCTGAATTCCTCAGTCAGAACCCGCTGCTATCAATACAGCAGGTGTTTTGGTTACCTCAGCAACAGAAATTCCCCTCACATACTGCACTGTCTGAGAGACTCCTCCTAGCTCCTCCTATTTTACAACAGTTTTAGAAGGAATCTGCACTATCTAATGATTTCTTAAGATGCCTGAGACAGTTCTGCATGGATTTCTAAAAACCTACTAATATTTTGTCTCAGACACTCTTGATAAATCTGGCCCTGTGTCTCCCCACCCCTAACTTTACCTGATCTGATCTTTCTAACACCCAAAATGTTTCATACTTTCCTGGGCATTTTGCATTTTCCTAAAGTCCTCCTCCTAAAGCTAATAGTCAGGAAGCTAGAAGGCCATAGGAAAACCCAGAAACTTCAACTACGAGGTAAGTATTTATCTTTCTGAAAATGGTGATTTGTGTGATGCCCAGGCTGCCCAGCGGCTGATGACTGTACACCTGCTATGTTTACTGTTTTGTCAGTAGAGGATTTATTGGTATTTAACATGCCAAAAATGGTGTGTGTGTGTGTGTGTGTGTGTGTGTGTGTGTGTGTGTGTGTGTGTGTGTGTGTGTGTGTGTGTGTTTTTCAAGGACCCACAGATGTTGTAAATCTGTGTGCACGTAAATAATGATAATTTTCATAAGCCATATCATATCATAATAATATATATATTTTTATTAATTAAATCCATGCGGGTTAAATTGATTCTTTATAAATGAACAATCATTATATTTGCCATAAAATGCAGTAGTACTGTATTTGTCTGTTACCCTGTAAGTGCACATCTCATACAAATGTGACTATTTTGGAGAGTGCAGTCATTTTAGTTACTATTCCATATGTGCACATTTTTATGCATTCAACTTGAAGAATTTTGTTCTGCTGAGCACAATAGCACCTCTGTATTTCATATACCTCCTCCAAAGTTTACAGTGCTGCACTCTCAGCTGAAATAATCTCCCTCAGAATTTGCACAATAGACTAGAAGTGATTTACCTTGAATAACCTCTGTATATGATCATCACACCAACAAAAAACAGCTGGCACAACATTTATATAGCAGTAAAATTACTGAAACCTATTAAAAGCTAGTTTGCAAGTGATGGCTGAGGTGTCTGATACCGCCGCCAGAATGTACAAATTGTTTCATTTCATTTTTATGATGCTGGTGCTGTACTGCAAACTCATGACCTGTGGTTGCTGTAATAATTGCAGTATTTTTTATTTGTGCATTTATCAGGTGTGGTGGCTACTGCAATGATATAACTTACAGTTATTAAAGTTCTACTAAACTACACCTTGCTTGCCTTATACACTGAGAATGTGTCTCAAGGTAGACATTCTCACTATTTGACGGTTTACCATTTTGGAAGGCACATTTAAAAATGTACATTTAAGATTACTACAATTACTACAGCAGCCATAGTTCAAGGATGATTTGTATGACAAGGTTAATGTAATAAAAAGGGAATAGAATTTATAAATTGTAGAATTGCTGAGCAAGACTTTTTGAGGGATATTTGGCAATGAGAGATTTGGGTACACAAACTATAAAGTCAAGTGCAAGCTGAAAACTGCCGGCACAAGAGTAGGAGGTTAGAGAAAAACCGAGCTTTGGAATAGTTAGGGTTAGGGAAGGTTAAAAGGGTTGGGGTTGGGCATATAAGAAGAATCTAAGTTAGGAGGATCCAGAAAAAGTCATGGTTTTAGTAACAATAACCCAAAGCTTAAATCCTGCTGCATGGAAAAGTCGTGACACTGAGCTCAGGTTATTTTTTAGCCTTGATACTAGTAAGAGGTCCACATTTTTATTGCTTCTGATATATGAGTGTTTGTTGAGGTAGAGAATTATATGGGGAACAAAATTTGGAATCTGAATAAAGTGCTTTATTTTAGGCATGGTATCAGTTCAGAAACGTTTCAGAGTAATGTTTATTCTATGGCTACAATCCTTTGTAAGCTACTCTCCTGGAACAATTCTGCAGATCACATGTTCTGATTCTATTCACAGTCACTCCTAATTGATGTATGTTTGCTAGGTAAGTGACTCAGAAAACATAAGCAGAGGGTAGGTATTACAGCCAGGTCAGTATTCCCTTTGGAAATGCACTTTTCAAATGCAAAGGCTCTTTATGCTGCTGTAGTTTCCTGAAGATTTGCTCCTTTCTCCCTAGACTTTAGACTACTGGAGACTGGTTAGTTTCCCTTTACCCAACTGAGGTCTCACAAACAATTGCTCCCCACCACCTTCTTGTGAACGTCAAGTCTGCCTTCTCTGAACATTGCTAAATTCAAAGAGTAGAGGATGTGAGCTATAGTGGAACTTGCCAAGCAAATATGGACCATTACACAGGTATTCTTCCGCTGCTGTGCAACTATACAATGTTTCTGACACAAGCGACCTGGGTTCGAATCTCGGCTCTTTTTTGTTTAATGTCTCTGCGTGTTCAGTAAGCCAGCATCTATATAGTAGGAGACCTTGGGCAAGTCTCCCTTACACTGCTACTCCCTATAGAGCGTGTCCTAGTGGCTGCAGCTCTGGAGCTTTGAGTCAACCAGGATTAAAGCGCAATATAAATATGATGTGTTTGTTTGTGTTTCTATTCACTTTTACTCAGCCTAATTGCTATTAGAATATGATTTTTTTTATATATTCATTTTATGCCTTTACAACCCTTCAGTTTCATTGCAAGATGAAAATATCTTGTGATGATAAAGACTTTTTAAATAGGTTGATAAACAGGTAATACTAATAATAATGCAAAATAACAAGACAGACCTCGTTCAGTATGACCGAAAATGGAAATGAAAATGTCCAACTTTTTTTCAGCCTGTTATTTCTGAAGTATGATAAAAAAAATAAATGCTAACAAAAAGATAGACCCATATTTACTGAATCTTGCCAAGTACAAAGGAAACACATAATAAAATGTCAACTGGTTGTTAACATTCCTCATTGTTCCATTCACAGCAGAGCATAGAGCAAGAGCACAGACCTTGACCTTGTGACTGTTAGAGTAAAAAATACACGAATTGTTCTTTTGAGTTTGAAGACCAACATAAGTCACACCAGAAGAAAATATAACTCAGACATAAAAAGTCTGCCTTTGGCATCCCTTAGATTCAGAATGCTTAAATTGCTTTATTTCACTGTCAATTTACAGTTCTTCAGTATCGCTGTTTCATCCGTGGTTTGTTTGATCACTGAGCAAAACATTTGTTATCTTCTGAAAGAGCACACACTTAGCTTGCAATATCAGTTTCCAGGCTGCCACCTGAGAGTCATTTTAAGATACTAGAGAATGCTATTTATCTAAGGCAGAAGAATTACCACCTGCTATAACAAAGTGCTTTGCAAAGGTTTACAGTATTTTGGATCCAAATAAATTCTGCATCTGGCTGTTATATTTGGCTATACTCTCACATAGGCATTAGATGAGTGTCATCTAAAATGAGTAGATCAGGTGATAGGCTCATGTCTGTACAGGTGTTTCTTGTGGATGCTTCACAGGATGCTGTGGGGATGTGAGGATGCTTCACAGGATTTTTTCAGCTAAGCCCCCCACAGATGGAGGTCTTCTGCACCTCTCTGCAATCCCCTCTGGGAAGAGAAGTGTAGGGACATTTATGTGGAAAGGTGCTCAACTACCATTAAATGTCTGAAGTTCACCCATCTTTACAGTAAAAATTAATCTTATGTGTGAATCACAGCAGTAATAGATCCTTACCACTAGCTACCTAATGCCTAAGTGTAAATGCTCATTTACTAGAGAGCAGGAGCTACCCAATGTACTGTATGTGCTGAACATGCGATGAAGCTGTTGCTGCATTATCTGTACTAAAAAACCCTTTTAAAAGAGTTCTGTGGCCCTTTTTCTGATTGCAATTTAAATAAAATGATATGTTCCTTTAATAAGTACAAATCCTTTTTTTTATTGGTGTTGAAAAAGCTGTGCTGTCTCTCTCCAGCTCCTTTCTAATTATTCGTCTTGTTAGACAAATATTGTGCTGCAGGACGAGGTAGACTAACAGCAGCTGTTCCTCCTGGTCTTTCCCTCCCGTTGCTGTCTGGAGCGTGCACAAAGGTCAATGATGACTCACGATGACAAGACAGCAGAGGGAGGGAAAGGCAGATAGCAGGGAGGAACAGCTGCCGTTAGTCTGCCTCGTCCGGCAGCACAATATTTGTCTAACAAGACAAATAATTCAGAAAGGAGCTGGAGAGAGGCAGCACAGCTTTTTTAACACAAGAGAGGTAAAAAAAGATTTGTAGTTATTACAGGAACATATCAATTCATTTATATTGCAATCAGAAAAAGGGCCACAGAACTCTTTTAAAGACACATGTAAAACAAACGAAAGTGCCCTAGACCCCTAAACCTACTAACCCCCATACACAACCACAGAAGTTATTGGTAGCTGGAATAAAGCATTGAACATGCAGGTTTTCTCTTCTGATTGCTTGAGCTTTATATTTGTGCCTGAAGATGATGACTCTCCCTCCCCAATTCAGAAACATCATATCAGAAGTAGTAAAGTAGTCATAACCACTAGGCTAGTAATTGCCAAAAACTGAAGGTCTCCTTCCCCCCCAACATATTTTAAGGAAAGTGGATTTCCACCTTTACACTCATAAAGCCCGCTGCTTGCCATAGCTGGCACTGCAACATCTTTCCTCAATAAAGTTTGTCCATGGGTTATATTTTTCTCTGATGCTAAGCTCTTCCTACAAACATTAACCAGTATCACCAAATAAAATTTCAAACTAGCCCTGACCTTTAATTGTTCTCTCATCAAGATCAGCTTTGCCAATTGATGGGTATTATTACTATTGTATGCCACCTTAAAGTAATATCTCCTCTTCCCTATGTATATAGGGTAATAGACTGCACCCTCAGTTATTATACTACTACTGTATTGTAGTTAATTCTGACTTAATTTAATTTGGTTCTGACTTGCATTGTTACTATATCTTTCAACTGCACCTGTTTTTAAGTTGTTGTTATTTTGTTCTACAACCATTGGCCACTTGACATTGCCACTTCTCCATTTCTGTATTTTTCTTGACTTAAAACTTATGGTAGGGAAAAACTATTGAAAGTAAAAAAAACATGTTTATCTGAATTTCATTTGCCCCTCCCATTCCCATCCCCTTTTCCCTAATAAACAATTTTTAATGTAATTCTATGGTGGCATAGATGGCAACTTTGTTGGGGGGACAGTAGTGAGAAACGCAGTGGTCACAGCAGTAATCAGATAATCAAACAGTCATTTTGGCAGTTGAATAAATTATCCAAGGCCAAGTCTAGGGTGTGGTGGAATCACCATTATGATAACTTATACTCCAATGAGAGTCACACCCCTCTCTGAATAAGAATACAAATTAGAAATGACTAATTTGTTAGGATTGAGCTGCTTTGTCCCTTTCCCCTTGTTTTACAGTAACCTCCTTAGTGGTTATTCCGAGTTAGGCTGGGGACTGAAATCCATAGCTCGGTAATCCCGTGCCTGAGTGAGTTATATGCAGGAGATGCTGCAGGTCTCTCTGTGGTATATTTTTTTTTATTGTTTTTAAAGTCTAAAAGCTTGTGAAAAAAAATTACACAGCTTTTAAACCCTAAATCTGGAAATAATAATACCAGGGAGGTTAATGCAAATCCTAACCACTCTACACCACAATCTAACTAGCCAAACCAGGGGTGGGCACATTTTTGAATTGAAGGCCACACGGGTTCTCAAGTTTGACCAAAGAGCTGGACTACAACAGGAGTGTGGCACGTGAAGCACCACGGCAAAAAAATGGGGGTGGCGAAGCTAACGTAACAGGATAACGATAAGACCAAGTTGTCTCCCAAAACACAAGCAAAGTGACCCTAAAAGTAATTAGACAATGCTACCCTCACCCACAAACAGCAAATGGCAGCAGCCAGACTTCTTTGTCACCAAACAACAAAGGCCCAGGGGCAGTAGGCAAACCAGCTCAGCAAAAAACAGCGTTTCACCACAAAATATACATAATGTGGCAGCATTTCCCCAGAAAACACAAATAATGCGGTAGCGTTTCCCCAGAAAATACAGATAATGCAGTAGCGTTTCCCCAGAAAATACAGATATTGTTGTATGTTGTATCTCAGTGTAGTTCCGATATGATTAAGTATGTTGGTAAGACAGTCCAAAATGACTTAAATTGTGAGAATGTCAGGCATTATACTAAATCACATAACATTTTCTTAGTTATTTATTTAGAAACCAGAACATTCCCAAGCATTCACCGTCTTTTCTTTTAACGGTGTTATATTTAATCTTCTCTGTAGCGCTTGGTCTTTTTAATAAAGCAATTCCTTTGAGAAAGAAAGCAATGACTCTGCGTGGCTAGCCACATATATCTAGCTGGCCATCTTAATATAAAAATAAAGAGTACTCACAAATCTTGCTGTAGATCAAGGCAATTCGATCAAGCTACACAGATATCTGATTCTGAGGAAACAAAATTAGCAAATATAGACAAACTCATTGACACATTTGCCAAGTGTGAAATAGGTTTATTGATTTTTAGCTGTCAGCAACACAGTTACATGAGAAGATCAAGGGATTGCAGTTGTGATCCACGCGTGCATACTGACCCCTTTGGAACCTTAAGAATGGATTGTTTGGAAGCAGCAAATTTAGAGCTCAAACCAGAAATTAAAGGGAACACTGCTGACAACGTTTGGAATACATTTACGGTAAACCACTTTTAACAGGGAATTTCAGATGTTTGCTGTCCAGTGTTGTGTTGCAGTTTGAATTGAAATTTCTGTAATACACACAAAATGAAGTGCTCTGGAATCTGCGGTAAACATGGCACCTTCTGCTATCTTCTCTGGCTGTTATACTGTTTACTGGTTATTAGCATGGTCAGATAACTATTGTATTTGTGGTTTGTATGCTTTAAATCCTTTAATCGGCTATGGAAGGGTTGGTTTTCAAATCGAAGGTGGAATTCAACTGTGGGTCTGTGGAATATTTATCCTATATACTAAATAAAGGATGTAATTATGCACAGGCACAGGCAGCCAATTCACAGATAAGCTGCACAGTTAGCACTCAGCAACTGCTCACTTAACATCTGATCTGCCTGGAATCCTACATACTAACTGAAGGAAGCATGCATTGACACACTTGTGGGAAGTGACTTAGTGTGGGCAGTGAATATGTGAGTGGTGGCTTAGCGTAGGCGTTGGCTTAGTGTGGGCTGCACAGTTGTGGGTGGTGGGTAGTGAGTGACTCCTTAGTGCAGTGGCATTTTGCTTTTAAAATGCTAGAGTAGGTACAAAAGCTCAGTGATTCTCAACATTATTTTGGTATGTACCCCTTATGAAAGCATGTACTTGAAAAGTACCCCCTGGTATGAGTAACATTACCCCAAGTACCCGTCTGGTACCCATTGGCACAAGTACATTTATTAACAGTGCACCTTACTGGGAATAAATGATTTCCAAGCATTATCTGCTAATTTTAATAATCTAAACTGTACATTCAGGTTTGTTTATATATACCTAGTGACCTTAGCCCATTTAAAAACAGGCTAGGTCTGTCTTTACTTCGCTGCACGCCTCGCGCACGTGATATGCGCATGCCCGCCGCATGCGCACAATTGAAGCACACACCCACTGCCCGCACGCATGCCGTGCACACACATGCCGGCCCCTTCTGGCCCCGTCCTCCCCTGGCTCTCGGCAGTGTCCCTGCACATGCGCAGTGCTAAAAAGCACTGACACACGGACGGAGGCAGCGACACTTGCCTTTTATTAGGTAGGATTTACCAGTTTTCTAAGATACAAAATGTGTTAAATATATTTAAATCAATCCCAAGTACCCCGTACTCCCATCGGAAGAACCTGCAGAGGTACACATACTACATGTTGAGAACCTAAGCAATAGCTTTCACAGGAAGGTTATCATTTATCCCTGGGCTTATTATGCATTTGCTTATATGTATATAATACCTATGAAAAAATGCACCTCCATAAAAGGCAAAATTCTATGCTGCAGAAAATAGTGTGTTGCCACAAAAAAACGATGTGAGAAAAAGGCAATGAACAATGGAAGAGTGACAGACCAAGTGTAGACCTTTCTTACAGATAAATTGAAGAAAGTCAAGTTGTCAGTGACAGTATGTAGTCTCCTTCACCATAAAAAGGCACTCAGTAACTGGTGAAACCTTTGACAGGAGGAGATCTAGCAAACTTAGAGCGACAAAAGCATCAGAAGACACGTTTCTGCCTGTAGATCCATTTTTAATGTAAAGAGAAGACTTTGAGATGCGAGTTTGATAGGTCAAGCTGCAGTAAGAAGACCATTGTTAAAGATGTCAGAATAAAAAAATGAGGCTTGTCTAGGCAATAAAACACAACCAATAGACTACTGAAGACTGCAAGAAGATGTTATGAACTGATGAATCAAAATTTGACATCTTCGGCTCATCACATAGAATTTTTGTACACAATAGAGTAGGCAAAATATAGTTGACATCAGCTGTCAAGTGTGACTTGTACGATGTTAGAGGCAACCTGAACCATGCAGTGCCATGCAGTAGCCTCTGGTATATGTCTTGCCATTCAGTAGTTCATGCTAGAGCAAGATAATGACCAATACATAAGTCAAGGTATGCCAGAAAAAAACTTATATTAAAAATAATAAGATGGAAAGCTTATAAACATGAAGTGTCCAACACAGTCTCTAAACTTAAATTCTATTAGGCTGATATAGGTGAACTGGACAGAAAAGTGAAAGCAAAGCAAAGCAACCTACAAGGGCCAGCGTTTGGAAGACTTTTTTCAAGAATATTTCTAATGCAGAAAGAATGGCATGACTGTGTTCAGCAGATACGTCTACCAAAGGAGGCAACTTTGATGAGTCAAACGTTTAGAATAGATTTTGGTGTACAGGTCCTTCTCAAAAAATTTGCATATTGTGATAAAGTTCATTACTTTCTGTAATGTACTGATGAACATTAGACTTTCATATATTTTAGATTCATTACACACAACTGAAGTAGTTCAAGCCTTTTATTGTTTTAATATAGATGATTTTGGCATACAGCTCATGAAAACCCAAAATTCCTATCTCAAAAAAATAGCATATCTTGAAAAGGTTCTCTAAACGAGCTATTAACCTAATCATCTGAATCAACTAATTAACTTTAAACACCTGCAAAAGATTCCTGAGGCTTTTAAAAACTCCCAGCCTGGTTCATTACTCAAAACCGCAATCATGGGTAAGACTGCCGACCTGACTGCTGTCCAGAAGGCCATCATTGACACCCTCAAGCAAGAGGGTAAGACACAGAAAGAAATTTCTGAATGAATAGGCTGTTCCCAGAGTGCTGTATCAAGGCACCTCAGTGGGAAGTCTATGGGAAGGAAAAAGTGTGGAAGAAAACGCTGCACAACGAGAAGAGGTGACCGGACCCTGAGGAAGATTGTGGAGAAGGACCGATTCCAGACCTTGGGGGACCTGCAGAAGCAGTGAACTGAGTCTGGAGTAGACACATCCAGAGCCACCGTGTACAGGCGTGTGCAGGAAATGGGCTACAGGTGCCGCATTCCCCAGGTCAAGCCACTTTTGAACCAGAAACAGCGGCAGAAGCGCCTGACCTGGCCTACAGAGAAGCAGCACTGGACTGTTGCTCAGTGGTCCAAAGTACTTTTTTAGGATGAAAGCAACTTTTGCACGTCATTCAGAAATCAAGGTGCCAGAGTCTGGAGGAAGAATGGGGAGAGGGAAATGCCAAAATGCCTGCAGTCCAGTGTCACGTACCCACAGTCAGTGATGATCTGGGGTGCCATGTCAGTTGCTGGTGTTGGTCCACTGTGTTTTATCAAGGGCAGGGTCAATGCAGCTAGCTATCAGGAGATTTTGGAGCACTTCATGCTTCCATCTGCTGAAAAGCTTTATGGAGATGAAGATTTTATTTTTCAGCACGACCTGGCACCTGCTCACAGTGCCAAAACCACTGGTAAATGGTTTACTGACCATGGTATTACTGTGCTCAATTGGCCTGCCAACTCTCCTGACCTGAACCCCATAGAGAATCTTATGCAGGAGAACAGAGGCGCCAAAAGGATAAAAGGAAGCTAAATGAGCTTAAAAACCAAATTCTTGGTAAATAGAGGAGGTAGTGGTGGACTTACCTCCTCCAAGTAGACACACAACAACTGTAGTAAAGACAGTCAATATATTTTATCTATGAACTCCAAATATGCACGCGTTTTGCAGGTTTGATCCTGCTTCATCAGGCAATAACAACGGAGCAATAGCTGTAAACAGAAATAATTGGCTCATAACCCATGTGTAGTCATACAGTCATCAACCCTCCTGGCGGTTTAAAAAAATCCGCCAGGGGGCAGCAAAGTAGTGGTTTTAAAAAAAAATTCTCATGTAGCGAGACAAAGTCTCGCTACATTATAGCCGCTGCTCAGCGGCATCCCCCCAGCCCCTCCGATCGCCGCCGGCGATCGGAGATCAGGAGATCCCGCTCAAAGAACAGGATCTCCTGGAGGGCTTCCCCCATCGTCATGGTGACGGGCGGGATGATGTCACCGACATCGTGACGTCAAAGGGGACTCCCATCCACCCCACAGCACTGCCTGGCACTGATTGGCCAGGCAGCGCACGGGGTCTGAGGGGGGGGGGGCGCGGCGCTGAACAGCGGCGGATCGGCGGGTAGCGGCGGCAATCGAATGCTACACGCAGCTAGCAAAGTGCTAGCTGCGTGTAGCAAAAAAAAAAAATATGCAAATCGGCCCAGCGGGGCCTGAGCGGTGCCTCCCGGCGGCATAGCCCGTGCTCAGCATGGGCTTACCGCCAGGGAGGTTAAATTGTATAAAAATAAAATATATATAAAAACTTATAACTATAAATAAATATCAAACATTAGAGGTGAAATAGGTATTAAAAAGTGGGGTGATTGGGATAAAGACAGTGGAAGAGGTAATTGTGAGCAGTGATGAGCAAAACTGTTAATATTCTTTTCGCATAAAATCTTGCAAAAATAATTTTTAATTCAGATTTCAAGTAAACAATTTTAGGAAAAAAAATTCCTGTTAGCTTGCGCGTTTTTTTGCGTACATTGCACATTTCCACGAAAAAAAACACTGATCTTTCGGGCTAGAATCAAAATTATTGTTTTAGACGTTTTGCGCTTAAATATAGTTTTATGTGTTTTCACAATAAAATATTGATCTCCTGTATTTTTGTGCTAAAAGCAAAGAATGTAAAGTTCAAGATAAACCTCGAATCAAAAACCGAATTCTCAATGCAAAAATTCACAAGCAATGGAAAAAAAATAAAGGTATCATCAGGAAAGAAAGCTGGGACTTACCATATGTGGTCAGTAGAAGAGCCAGGCACCTCTGTGAGGGCTCACTTCCAGGAGTGCTCATTTATACTACTTTGGGGGTTGATTGACCAATTACAGTGCTTGGTAAATGTGCTCATTCTGCACATGTGCCGATGCAACTAGCAGTTGCTGGTGCCATTTTGGAATAGGGCAAGAGTAAGGGCAAGTTCCTTTTAGTGATGCAGTGCCATCTAGTGGTGGATTGTGATGTACGCATATAGGTGATTGTATGAAAAAATGCATAGCAGAGCGTAACAATTACATATTACCTGAACAGATAAAATAAGTACCTGCAAGACAGGTTAAAATGATGTGATACATGTAGAATAATAAGATAATCAAAGAATATTAATAACACATACTATAAAAATGTATAAAAATATATAAAAACATTTAAGAAAAGCATGATATGGAACACTAGGAAAGATTGTCACATCTGTGTCACTTGATGTTGTAGCATCATGATATAAAAAAAAACATATTGTTGTCTATCCATCCATAGGTTTTCACAGTTTTGTGGCAATGTATTGATTATTCATAATTTACAGTAAAAATATAAAACTGTAAAATCATAACATCAGAAATTAAAAATTAAAAACTTAAAAGAGAGGACTAGATAAAAGTGTGAACGGAACAGTATGAATATATTGCTTAGAAAATTAATAGATTTTTTTCTAGGACCTCGTTTAATCCTTCCGGAGCAAGTGTCCTAAGAGTCTGGATTCAGTACATTTCTAGTTTTTTGAGTTTCTCAAATGCCGCTGGTTCTGATTCATTAATGGTGTCTGTTAAGGTGATGGAAAAAGTGTCGGGTTTGTTCTGGTGCATGAGGTGAAAGTGGCGTGAAACACTGTGCATGGGCAATTTATTAAGAATGTTCCTTTTGTGTTGGCCAATTCGGCCCTGGGCTTCTTGAGTTGTTCTGCCAACATACTGGAGATGACAGGCACAAGTAATCACGTGAATAACGAATTTGGACTGGCAGGAGATGTGTTTCTTTATGGAGGAATGGGTATTGGTGACAAATGATTTAAATGAGGAGGTATTGGAGACAAAGGTGCATGCTAGACAACGGATGTGGTTGCAGGACCAGGATCCTGGTGTGGAGGGGGATTGGTTAGGTGTACTTTCAGTTTTGTGGGAGCAGAGTCTGCTGGGGGCTAATTATTTGAAGGTTGACTTTTTTGTTTTAAAAATACTTTTCTTTTATTGGTCGGATGAAATGTGCTAATTTTTTGAGATAGTAATTTTGGGTTGTCATGAGCTGTATGCCAAAATAATCAATATTAAAACAATAAAAGGCTTTAACTACTTCAGTTGTGTGTAACGAATCTAAAATATATGAAAGTCTAATGTTTATCAGTACATTACAGAAAATAATGAACTTTATCACAATATGCTATTTTTCTGAGAAGAACCTGTATACATGGATACCATGATTTTAATTTTAACCTCAATTGCTAAATTTCTCTATGATTTTATTCCAGAGTACAATAAAACAGTGATCTGCTTGAATTTCAATTTTAAAAAATTGAAAAATGTGTGTTCTAAAACTTTTGACCACTGCCCTTCACTTTTATTTCTTGGTTACTGATGAAAATGTAAAACATTGATTTTAAAGTCTATAGGCTCGATTCACAAAGCGGTGCTAACCCAGTTAGAGACTTTAGGCGTGATAACCATTGCACTACGCTGGTGAAAAGCCTGTTTAGGCGTGATAAGTTTAGGCGTGATAAGTTTAGGTGTGATAAGTTTAGGCATGATAAGTTTAGATAAGTTTAGATCGCGCGCAAAGTCCCGCACGCAAAGCAGCACCATTAAACTCTATACGAAGTGCACCAGACTTTGCTAGCGCCAAACTTTTGATCAGCTGTACACTGCGGTGTTAACCCAGTTGGTGCTTAAACTTATCATACCTAAACTTATCACGCCTAAACTTATCATGCCTAAACTTATCACACCTAAACTTATCACACCTAAACTTATCATGCCTAAACTGAGTTTAGGCGTGATAAAGGGCTTTTCACCAGCGTGCTAACTGTTAGCACCGCTTTGTGAATCAGGCCCTATGTGTGTATATTTAATTATTTGCAGTAAAGATGAGGTGAAACAATGGGCCTGATGCTAATCCAGGTGATAAGTAGCTTGCAGATGCGAGCTACTTATCACCTTGCCATCGCACGAGGATTACCGGCAAACCCTATTGCCAGTTTCACTCGTGCGATGGCCGATCGTTAGGGAGCATTACTCAGGCGAAAGCCTGAGCGATGCTCCCTATTCTCGGGCGATGGGGAGTGAGGTTTACCCTGTGGTGCTGTCCATCAGCACCACGGCCTCGCTCCCCACACATGCGCACAACCCGCCGAACATCCGCCTAATGTCCTGTCCTGTCCAGAGTCCTGGCAAAGCATCTTTGAATCAGCTGCCGGGGACTCTGTTATTAGTGACTGTAATTACAGTAACTCGTACACTGTAATTACACAGCGGGGACTTGCGGCGAGATGCGGCGGCCGACGGGTGTAAAGCGGCGGTAAGGAATTTAAGCATTTAGCTTTGTGGGGGGTTGCGGAGACGAGCGGCGGCCGGCGGGGAGCTCTGGGGGTCTCCTTATTAAAGGAGACCCCCAGATGCAGCGGCGATGTCGTGCGCAAGCATGTTTAGACCTGCTTTTTGCAGGTCTAAGCTAACGCTCATGTCTGCCGGGAAGCATCGCTTCCCGGAGGCATGCAAAGTGTAATAGGATAGGGTGTAAGGAACTTGCTGGGCGATAATATCGCCCAAGCGAGTTCTTTTAGCACCCTGCCTAGGGCTAAATGCAATTGGATCAGGCGACTTTATAGTCGCCTGATTATCGGACTCACCAGCGTTTAACACTGGCGAGTCTGACAATTGCATCAGGCCCAATGCCTTTAACTATTTGCAGTAGGGAGGTGAAATGACACCTGACTAGCTGACCAGAGAGTTGGTCCCAACTCCAGTAGGTTGTACATGTATTTTCCCTAACAGCAGGTACTCCTTGGCGCTGTGCTGATCATAATGGGTAATTATGAATTTTCGCATCATTTTTTCAATTATGATTCTGATCCTAATAATAGTTTAGTGGGTAATCTTGATTTTGCATAATTTTAACAAGTTACGCAAAATAACATTCACAGAATTGACGTATTTTCTCCTAACTTACAAAAGTACATTCTGAGCAGTTAGGAACGAAGATGGCCATTTTCTTATACCCTATTTTTTGTGAAAATGACATTTTTATACAGATGTTAAAGTGGAGCTGTCAGCCATACTATCTCAGAAAAAAAACACAAATGTAAGTAGATAAATACTTGCTCTACTTACATAACATATGTATTGCACTGTCCACATTTTGATTTTAGTGATTCTTCTATAGTAAAAAAAAATCCTTCTTAGGATTTTCCATTTTGTCTGTCTATCTTGAAGCCAATCCCAGCATCATTTCCTCCCTTACTCTGTCTGTGTATCATTGCCCGCCCACCTCCCAGTCTTCAGGCACCCCCACCTAGGTCTTCCTAGAAAGTGCATTGAGAAATATTGGCCAATCAGAGAGGAACAGAGGGGTGGGAGAGAAAACAGGAGGGAAAGAGGCTTTAGCCAATCAAATACTGTCGTCATGAAGGAGTCCGCACACAGATTTTAGCCAATCAGGCTGCATTAGTTAAGTCTGAGGGGAAGTAAAATAGAAAAAAACAACAACATGCCCTGCAACTTTCTTTGTGCAGCAGATGTACCAAATAAGAGCCAGAGAATCTAGGGAATAATGTTTTATGGAGAAGAAAAATAAGAGTGATTTTTAACTTTTGGATTGGCGGGTTAACATCCTTATTACTTGTTTACCAGATAAAAATAAAGAATTGATTTTTGATTTTATGCCCGACAGTTACTCTTTAATAACTGCAAAAATATATGGGCAAGTGAAGACACAATTTCATCAGTCAGTGGGCGTGAGAAAATAAATTATCGAAAAAGGCCTAATTTTCACGAAAATCATAATTATGTGTAAAATTGACTTTGCAATGATTTGAAATATTGCATTATGATTTTGAATAATAATTGTGAATTTAGCTGCAACATTACTACTACATTATAATCCCTTGATAGTAAACTCCAAGGGAACAGGCAAAGTTGTTATAATTATAAATATATAAAAAGTTTACTATATTGGAAATGACCATACTCAAGCACATAAATTATACTATAGTACTGTATCTTAATTCAGTAAATATTTGGGATTCAATGCTTCAAAAAGCAAGCACAGACAGCATCTAATCTAGATCAAAATGAACAGTACTCAATACAGGAAGCATGGGTCTCATCAGGTAATGCAGGTACAGTTCTTTTAGTGTGCTCCTCAGCCCACATTTCTGTGCAGCCTGGATGGTACTGTAGCATTGCAGCCATGTGAAAGCAAGTCACAGATAACAGGCGATCCCCAGGCAGCAGCTCGCATAGGAAGCATATGGCTCTCCAGCTGTTGCTTTTGAGGTAATCTACACGGGCGAGTAGTGTGCAAATAGCGAGCAGGCTACAAGTGGCAGCCAGTCCACCTATCGGCTTATGGATCTCCAACTGACATATGATGTACATGCCCACCCACTTTCCACTATAGCCGGATACAGACTATCACAGGGGGCCAAACAACAGGCTTACTATAACAGAAGAACTTTTATATCTGGGTTTACTATACTAGGTATACCATATACTTATAATGGTGCTTGGCTGGGACCTGGACATTTAGTTTACTATACGCAGAGTTTACTTTAGTGAGATTATACTGTATGTGAAATTTGAGCTCATCACTACCACTAAGTGCCAAACAATTCAGTGTCTTTGCAAATTATGCTTATTTCTGGGCATGCGTCTCACAGCACCTTCCTCATACTTAAAGGGAAGGTTCAGGGTGGCTCTTAAAAAAATAAAAATGCCCATCCACTTACCTGGGGCTTCCTCCAGCCGTGGGCAGCCAGGACGTGCCCTCAGCGCCGCTCCGCAGGCTCCCGGTCCCCTCCGGTGGCCGACCCGACCTGGCCAGGCCGGCTGCCAGGTCGGGCTCTTCTGCGTTTCAAAATGCGCCTCACGGGGGTGCGCTGACGTCATCGGACGTCCTCCGGGCTGTACTGCACAGGCGCAGTAGTTCTGCGCCTGCGCAGTACAGCCCGGAGGACGTCCGATAACGTCAGCGCGCCCCCGTGAGGCACATTTTGAAACGCAGAAGAGCCCGACCTGGCAGCCGGCCTGGCCAGGTCAGGTCAGCCACCGGAGGGGACCGGGAGCCTGCGGAGCGGCGCCGAGGGCACGTCCTGGCTGCCCACGGCTGGAGGAAGCCCCAGGTAAGTGGATGGGCATTTTTATTTTTTTAAGAGCCACCCTGAACCTTCCCTTTAAGGATATGCTGTACATATCAGGAAGCAAATATGGTTTCCTTGTCACTGCCTTCCCATGGGGATAGTAAGGATCTTGCCTTTTTTGCCAAGACGGCACAGTTGAGAAAAGGATCCCTGTAGTTTATTTTCTTTTTTTCTACACTAGAAACTGTAGAAAACAATTACATATCTTCCCAGTGCTTGTCCATAAATACACAGAATCAGCACCATGGACAGCAGTGGTATCAGCATCTTGTTGTGAAAACAGCATGACATTAAAAATACTTGAAACCTTCTTGAATTTTTATTCACAGTGAACCTGATTTTTTGATGTAAGTCTAAACTTGTACAGTACTTCGTTCTAACCCTTTACAACCCTTTTTTCTCATTCAGTTGCACAACACAATATTACACATACAATTAAAGGGTGATAGCAGATTACAATTACTTCCCCTGGCATTGCTTTATTTCCAAATTGTTAATGTTTCATGGCCTTACAAGAAACCTAAAGCAAAATGACCTGCTAAAGTACAGCCCACTAGACTATTAAAATTAGGGATTGGTCGATAAAGTGAACTTCTGCTGCAGTACACTCACTAGTGAGCCTTCTAATGCTGCACCAGGTGTCTAAGAACTGAAAAGGAAAATGTTATTTTCTACCATAGTATGCAGCATATTTAGTATCTGGAAAAAAAACATCTGCAACCACTTAATGCAAACAACACAATTTCCTAACTTCCTATTAAAATTTTACATAAAAAACATACATAAAGGATTACCTTACAGTCATTAAGCTAAGTCATAGGATGTTCTATATTCATATCCCGCTTTGCAGAAATAGTTGACTTAACTTGGGTTTAATGTTTCAAAACAATGGACAATTAGAAGACCAATTAGGAAAACAGCGAATGAGAGAGAGTTCTGTGTTTTATAAAAGAATGAGCTCTTAAGATAGACGAACATATTACTAGGGACTGAAACATCTGCACTATGAGCCAAACAATACTGTGGATAATTGGACAATCACAGACTGTCAGGCGTTTGTAAATGAAGCCGTTGTAATTAGAGCCTGGAGATCTCCGTAAAAACTCGCCAAGCAAGAATATAGAGTAATGGTGAGACATCTCTTTTGTTACACTATAGGAGCCTGTGGATAACTTCAGTATAAAAGTGAAGCCGTTTCTCAATTTGCTTGACTTACTGTGTGCCTCCAGGTGATGTTACAAGTGAAACATCATAAGCTAAATCTTATTTCCTTCTTCAAATGCACATATCAGTCCATTTAATAGGCCCTTTGCATTAATCATTTATGCAATCAACTACTCAGACTAACCCCGTGCCTATGTAAATCTCATAATGCAATATGAATTAACGACTTATAAAATTTATTTTACTGATTATCTGCGTTAACTACTTAAAAATCTGTAAGCATATTAATCATTTGTTTTCCTTCCCTCTAAAGCAGAATGGAACATTTTATTCTTATTTGTCAATGGTATTACTTTTGTTTTGTTTAATCCAAAAATGCCCACATATGTGACATTGGCAGGCAGAATGCAAGCTTAGTAGTCAATTTGATCATCTTAAGGGCCAATCGCACTTGTTGGAATTTGCATGAGGCCTGCAGAATTGTGATTTGGGGTTTATAGCACCTATAATGTATTTCAATGATATTGGATTTGACCCCTGTTTTTCTTATTTTTTCTTGCATTTTGTGTCTTACATTTTTTTTAAATCATGGTGCAGTGATGATTTTTGAATGTGCCGTGTGCAATTTGCATGTAATGTAAGTCAATAGAAACACAAAAAATTTGCATTTGTTTTGCAAAAATGTCATCCAATTTTGAGATACATTTTCATGTAAGTTTATTTTATTGGTATGCTAGAAAAAAATCACAATCCAAAACATCACATAAAAAATGCACACAAGAACCCAAATCACAAAGAAAAAAAATTAAGGACAAAACCTGAAAAAGCATAAATTGCAGAATCAAACATGGATAAATGCGGAAAATTGCACATGGAATTTCATGCATAAGTGTGAAAATTGCCTTATAGAATTGACTGGAAACTGGATGTTTTGACAATAATCATTGTTAATGGAAATGTTTTGATTTATTTTATCAAATTGCTGTGTTTGTGTTTATGGTTTCAGTTGATGGTAACTCCATCTTCAATTGCTATGTGTGTTGACAATATAATGGATAAAATAATGTTACGATAACAATGCTTTTCGGGTGAAGATTTAACCTTTACTGTGCCAATTTACATATTCGAATAAAATTAAACATATTTCATCATACACAAGAATTGTGTATTTACTGGCAATATTTTGAGAGCTTCTTGCTTTGTATGTCCACCAGTCAAGCATCCTCTCACACCACATCAGCAAAGCTATATTATTAGACAAACAACTCAAATTAATGTCTAGCAAATGTGTCTGTTGGACACAACATATATTGTCAAAGTTATGTTTAGTAAGATTTCTGTGGGCCAGCTGAAGTTTTCTTCTTCTGTGTTCTATTTCCCTCTTTAAGCATCCAACTTTTTCTACTTCTTTGTGCTATCTGTGTTTCAAGCTCATGCTTGCTGTCTCCAACTAGATAGCGTACTTGTAATGTACGAGGCAGCTGCCTCCATGGGGCTATCCATTCCTCCAGCGTCCAGGACGCCCAGGACGGAGCCGTCTTACTTGCCAGGGGTCGCCTTAGCACGCAGGCGCGCGCACAGACGGGACCTTTATGCGGGGAGGAAGCCCATCAGCTGACTTGCTGGTCAGCTGACGTGAGAGGAGACCCACGGCGCCCAGGATTGGCTGATGGGAGGGGGGCGTGCCAGTGAGGTCTCCTCTGCTTCATAAGCCTCCGGGCTTCATTGTTACATTGTCTGTTGTCGTGAATACTTGCGTGTTAGCGCTCAGACCTTAGGCTAGTTCCCTGGTGTTGATGCTAAGAATTTCACACCTAGACTAGGATATTGCTATCTTGTTATTGTTATTTGTTTAGACTAGTTCCCGGGGGTTGATGCTAAGGATTTCACACCCAGACTAGGTTATTGCTTACTGTATTGATTTCCTGTGTATGACTCTTAGCGATTACTCGGAACCTCTGCCTGATTACCGATTACTCTCTTGTCTCACGATCCTGTACTGATACTTACCTCTCTGTTGCAGAACCTTGCCTGCCTGACCATTCTACTCACCAGTGGGCCCTTGCCACTGGTGAGGTGTTACTACGCCAGCTCCGCTGGTGAAAGCAGTTCTGCTAGGCTATAGTTCAGCCTTAATTACCTGCTCGTTAGGTAACCTGTCATTGTAGTATTATTGTGTCTCGCAGGCTGCAGTTCAGTCTGACTCACCCGCCCCTCGGGTGTTCATTTGCCTGCAGTATATTCTGAATCACCCGCTCCTCGGGAGATTCAGCCTCATTAGTATTGTTCCTCCAGCTTGCTGGAGGTGGTACGTTAGTGCACGCTTAGTGTACTGTTTATACCTCACCAGGCCCTCTGGTGAGGTCTCATTAACCATTAACGTTACGGTTGCACCAAATCACTACACACTCTGCTCTTTGTCTGCTATACTGGTATTATTGGTGATTCTGCAGATCACACATAATCGGGTATAGCGTCTGCATTATTGGTGATTCTGCAGATCACCACATAATCAGACATCTGAGCTACGACACAAGACCGTTACAGTACTGTTAAGGCTATTGTCTTTAATGTAGGATTTGAGCCTTTGACCAGGGTTTGAGTTCTAGCTCAAGCCAGTATGTAAGACAGTAAGGAGTCTTTAGGGAAGGCTTCCTATTGATCCTGGTCACCCATGGAGCATATTCTAAGTGGCTGCAGTCCTGGTGCTTTGAGTCCACCAGGAGAAAAGCACGTTGTAATGTTCTGTGTCTTGTCTTGTCATGCCCTCTGATAGATTGCTAGCACATATACAAATTGTTGTTCCTGCAGGAGCAATAGTTCTGGTGAGAATTCCCATCAATAGATACATACTCCCTTAAAATTCCTTAGGCTTATGCAAAGGGCAAAGGGACATGATCTACATATGGAAGAAAAAAGTTATTGCCCTCTATATAGATTTTTTTTTAGTAAGAGTGCTTAAAATGTGGACTATCTTACTACAGGAAGTAGTTATGATACATTGCATGCGTCAAGAGAAATAAAAAAAAAAATATAATAATATTTTTGTACTAAAGCTGTATTTCTAGACAGTTACTAGTTGGCAAACATTGGCCCTGTAGACATTCCATTAGGTGTTGAAGGAGCACTTCTAGGAAGCTTCTCTCAAAAACTCTTGCCTTTGTGTATGTACTGTATTGTTAATAACTTTATGCCACTTTGCACATTCCTGCACCAATCACAGCATATACATGATTCGGTAAATGGTATCATTAGCCAATAAAAATGGACAACCATATCCAAGGATCTGTAAAACCATAGCAAATTTGATAGTGCAGCATATGGGGCAAGTTGTTTGTTGACTGTCCAAATGAGCAATTTGAATTTTAGAATCACACATCCTTGAAGAAACAAGGTATTCCCTCAAGAACTAGATGCACTGAAGTTATGTCAACCAACATAACCAGAGAGTCTTACCATTTTGTTTTTCTGTATATTTTTCAGAATCTGAGGGCAAGACACTTGTAATATCAGGTAATATTAAGTAGTAAATTAGTATGTTTGCACATAGACTATTAACTGGAATTCCAGATATCATGAATTAGTTGGACAAAGTTACATGAGGGCCAGTTCACATGGATGCTTGGTGGCATTTACCGCCAAGCATTCGGGACTCATCAGTTAAGTGATCCCATTCAAATGAATGGGAACTTTTAACATCAGGTGGCTACCGTCGATTACTGATGATTGTGCAAACACACAGTTCCGATCCCGTTTTTCCCCATTGTTTTATGCAATCCTGGATGCCTCATGTGGTTTCTAGGGTCGATTCACCGCCCGTCTTCATGTCCCTTGTGGAGACGAAAACTGCCAATCACGACGGACGCCAATGATCGCTGCAGAAAAGCCCCCGAACGTGACACCATGAGACAGATGAGATGAGAAGCCGGAAGCCATCTGCCTGAACTGGCCCTAAGGCAACCATGTTTATAGACTACAAGATAAGGGTTGTCAATGGCGCATCTAGGGAAAAAAGTGCCTACAACAAGAACTAAAATTATGCCCTGGGAATGACATGACCACTTAAGGTAGGCTAACCAGGCTAAGTGAGGCATGGACAGTAAAAGGTGGGGCAACAGGTCAGTCATACCGAAACATGTAAATAGGTTAACATATACATGTCCCTCCCAAAAAAATATGGTATTAGCATATCCCCAAAATAGAGCTAGGCAACAAGAAATCAACATCAAAATCAGACTGGCATTTCTCTCAAATTAAAACATTTCTCTCAAATTAAAATTAATTAAACCCAGTAACAGAGAGCACCACATAATAGACCCCAGCAACAAACGGCACCCCATGACAGACCCCAGAAATGAAATGCACCTAAGGATGAACAAAATCATCACTGGCACTTCTGATGATTCAGAAAATTTTTAACAAATCAGTTTTGTGTACTTGCATTGAAGTCTATGGTGCCAAGTTGCCAAATTCTGTGGTTAATTGCAAAACCGCTATATATATACTATCATCACTAATTTTTCTAGGTATGATAGGGAGAATAGTAAGAACAAGTAAAGAAAAGAAATGTGGTTAATTGACAGATAATATATCCCTTCCCATCATTATTACAGCTGTACATAGATCCCAGGCTTTAGTTTCTGTCCCTCATGTACAAAGTTTATGTAGAAGCTCTGTATCAATTAACTGCAGAGGATTACATTACAGAATTATTTTACTATTTTACAGAGAGAAACTATTGACTTTATTTAAGAAACTATGTTGTCATACCCTCCCTAGTGCCCTGTGACTATATCTAGCGCGATTTGTGCAGGCCTCTGCAGGACAGAGTTAAAAATGTCCAACAAAGAAGGTCTCATGCCTTCAGGGCCTGTAACTTCTGAGAGACCCCTAATGTGGCCATTTTGCCGTATGGAGCGGTTTTCACAATCATCAAGCTGAGTGCGCGACTCATCCAGCTCCCGGTTGTGTCTGGTCACTTAACCGTGCACAGATGACAATTAGGCATGGGTCCAACACAATAATTTCTGGTGAACAGGTCTTCACTGCTTGGCATAAACCCCAATACAGGGGGAGAATTTTGAAACAACTAGTAGTACATTCCTGAAAAAAATTCCAAGTTCTCAATAATGCATAATCGTGTTTATTAAAGTATCAAATACACAGAACATACCCTTATATGTCTCCAAAAGTCCATCCCCTCGTCCACGCCGTGGGAGGCGGGCAACGTCACAAGTAGGGAATTGCCTATGGGGGCGAAGTACAGTGGGAACTTTGTGTGTCCCGTGACCGCTACGGTAGCTGTGAAGGCCCAGGAGGAATCCTGAAAGCGACAGCTAACGGGGCTCTGGTAAAAAGTCCTTGATCAGCAGATGTGGCGGAGAGGGAGTCCCTCGGAACGGCACTGACGGTGTAAAAGGCACCCTTTTCTCTCGGGTCAATAAGAGAAACCGCTGCCTTGCGGAGAGGCATTCCTCAAAGGCTAAGGGATAAAACCCTGACAGAAAATAAGGCATGCCCACAGGCTGAAAAGAGGCAACCCCTCCATTGGGCTAGGGGACTGTGGGCCAATCACCCGCATACCCGAAAATAAATGATTATAGAAACCTCAACAAAGAAAAGAAACCGGACTGATGAACTGAAGATGATTTTTGGCTTGAAAACTGTCACGAAAGTTGGTTTTTGGAATATAAGGACGTTAAGACAAACCGGGAAATTAAAGCAAGTGTGCTCTGAGATGATAAATTACATGCTCGACATCTTAGGCTTGAGCGAGGTGCGTTGGCAAAAAAAAACCATAGAGAACTTAAGACACAAGAAGGACCCATCTTTCTTTATTCTGGCAACGAGGAAGGCAAAGACCACTTAGAAGGTGTTGGAATACTTCTAAGCAAGAGAGCAAAAAGGAGCTTGATCGAATGGGAACCCATCTCAGGGAGAATCATAACTGCTCGCTTCAAAACAAATATTAGAAATATAACAGTAGTTCAATGTTATGCCCCTACAGAAACCTCAACTACTGAAGAGAAAGACCAGTTTTATACCAAACTACAAGAAACTTTTGACAAACAAAAGAAGAAAGACCTTGTCATTATGATGGAGGACCTAAATGCAAAAATAGGTTCCGACAATGAAGGAATGGAACACATTATGGGATCTCATGGTGTAGGAGACCAGAATGAAAATGGAGGAAGATTTGTCAATTTTTGTGCTGAAAAAGATCTTGTGATAGGTGGTACCATCTTTCCACACAAAGGATGCCACAAGGTAACCTGGGTCTCACCCGACGGCACTACAGCAAATCAGATAGACCATATAGCCATCACTAAGAAGTGGAGAAGATCTCTGCTGGATGTACGAAACAAGAGGGGAGCAGATATGGGAAGTGACCATCACCTTGTTACTGCCATCTTCCGAATGAAGATCAAAACAGTAAAGATGTTATCACAAAGACATCCAAGGAGATACGACATACTAAAACTCCAAGACCAGGACAAAAAGCTAGAGTACAGAACAAAACGTCATAACCGATTTGAGGCACTTCGTGAGTTGGTGGAGGTGGCTGAGAACGACACTGCCGAGACTAGATGGACCAAAGTAAAGAAAGTGTACACAGAGACCTGTGAAGAAGTACTAGGCTTTAGGGAGCAGGGAAGGAAGGACTGGATGTCAAATTATACGTGGCAGAAAATTAAAGCAAGAAAAGAAACAAAGCTAAAGCTAAATTCCTGCAAAACAAGAGGCCAAAAGGCAATCCTCCAAGGGAAATACAACGAACAAGATCGAGAAATCAAAAAAGTGCCAGAAGAGACTGACGGCTCTGGGTAGATGAGCAGGCCCAAAATGCTGAAAAGGCAGCAAAAATAGGAGACCTTAGAACACTGTACAATATAACTAAAGTTCTCTTAAAGAGGAAAGACAGAACAGGAAGTCATGTCAAGGATAAAGGTGGAGCAATCCTTACAAATGAGAGAGAACAGCTTCAAAGATGGAAGGAACACTTCCAGGAAGTTTTGAATAAGGATTGTAGAGAAAGCGGCCAACAATTTGAACAAGAACACCCAGAATGCAAGGAACACAACCCAAACATAAACACCGAAGCACCAAGGAAAGAAGAAATCATCAAGGCCATTGAGAAGCTGAAAAGCGGAAAAGCTCCCGCGCTCGATAACATTACAGCAGAAATGTTAAAAGAAGATGAAATTTCAGCTGCACTTTTACAACCACTGTTTGAGAAAATCTGGGAGGAAAATCAAATTCCCGCTGACTGGAAAAAGGGTGTCCTTGTGAAGCTGCCAAAAAAGGGTGATACAACGGTGTGTGATAATTGGCGGGGGAAAAATTACTTTAAACAAACATATGGACAAGCACCATCCTAAATATATTATTATTCAAAATAATAGGGATGGTATGTGCTAATTGGGTAACAAATTAACCATGAGCACCAAAGAAGAAAAGTACCCAAAATACAGCACCAAACCAATCCAAATAATTCCAAAACAGTAGAAACTTTATTGATTTACGACAATACATTTAAAAACAATATTAAAATTCACCAAAAGGTGATAGCAGCGGTGTACATAAATAACAATAACCATATAAATAATAATCCATAATTAAGGGACCTCACTCCCAAATACTAATTAGAATATATATATATATATATATATATATATATATATATATATATATATATATATATATATACAGTATATATATATATATATATATATATATATATATATATATATATATATATATATATATATACAGTATATATATCTACCGTACAGGCAATCAGTCAAAACAGAACCCTCTAATGAACTGATTTACTATGATTATATATAAATATATAAAAGAAAATTCTGTTTTGACTGATTGCCTGTACGGTATATATATATATTCTAATTAGTATTTGGGAGTGAGGTCCCTTAATTATGGATTATTATTTATATGGTTATTGTTATTTATGTACACCGCTGCTATCACCTTTTGGTGAATTTTAATATTGTTTTTAAATGTATTGTCGTACATCAATAAAGTTTCTACTGTTTTGGAATTATTTGGATTGGTTTGGTGCTGTATTTTGGGTACTTTTCTTCTTTGGTGCTCATAATTGGCAGGGGATCACATTACTATCTATTCCCAGCAAAGTATTCACAAGAATTTTACTAGATCGAGTGAAAGACCACGTGGATCAAAAACTCAGGAGAGAACAAGCTGGTTTCTGCAAAAACAGATCTTGCACAGACCAAATAAACACACTGCGCATTATAATAGAGCAATGTCTGGAACTAGGAGTCCCACTGTATTTGGTCTTCATAGATTTTCTCAGGGCATTTGACTCCTTGGAAAGAATGTCTATGTGGAAATCCTTAGAGAAATACGGAATACCAAGAAACCTCGGACTATACATGCCAAGTTGTTCACAATGGCATGCTAAGCGATCCAATAGAAGTGAACACAGGAGTCAAACAGGGGTGCACCCTCTCCCCCACTATATTCCTGATAGTAATGGATCTGGTCATGAGGAAGACATGTCTTGGAAACAGAACTGGACTACAATGGGGGCTGACACAACATATAGAGGATCTCGACTTTGCAGACAATCTTTGCTTACTCTCACAAATTTTCCAACATATGGAAATAAAGTAAGCCCATCTACTAGAGGAGAGCAAGAGGGTAGGTCTGATGATTAACTGCAAGAAAACTAAAGAGATGAGATTAAACAGCAACGTTGATCCTAAACGAAAGTTCCAGGTGTATGGAAAACCTATAGATACTGTGACTGAGTTTCAGTATCTGGGCAGCCTGATGACAATGAATGGTGGTGCCAGTGCGGATGTCAAAAGTCAAATCAAAAAGGCAAACGCAGCCTTCGTACAACTGTACCAAATTTGGAGATCCCATGATATTTCCATGAAAAACCAATATTCCAAAGTAATGTGAAGACAGTCCTCCTGTATGGATGTGAGACATGGAGGGTGACAGCAGAGATAACAAAAAGCCTCCAAACCTTTATAAACCGCTGCCTTCGAAGAATACTAAATATCTGGTGGCCAAATGTAATTTCAAATTAAGAGTTGTGGGAAAGAACCCAAGAACAACAAGTGGACTTGCAGATCAAACGCAGAAAGTGGAGATAGATTGGCCATACTCTTCGCAAGGACAAGTCAATTGAGAAAGAAGCCTTAAAATGGAATCCTCAAGGCAGCAGAAAAAGAGGAAGACCAAAGATAACTTGGAGAAGAAGTGTAGAGGAAGAAATAAAGAAGGCAGAGGCATCATGGACTGAGATAGAAAAAATCACCCAGGACAGAAACCGGTGGCACACATTTGTTGAGGCCCTTTGCTCCAGTGGGAGACACAGGATTAAGTAAGTATTAAGTATCCCCTTATATAAAACTCCCTCTCCCCCTTAAAACTAGCCTACACTTGTGTGTTGAGGTGTACATACAGATTGCTAGTTGTGGTTTTTAGCAGGTCCGGAGGACACATATACAGCATGCACTAGGCCATGTACACCAGCCCATGTAAAGGCACACACAACATTCAAAATTATATTTTATTTTAAAAATAAATTACATTTATTAGCTTTACAATGTGGTACTATGTTCAATGAAATATAGAGAAAATTAAATGATATTCAGATAATGGAATTTTGTTTCTGTTGAAATTTCGAACAGTGTCCAGACTTCTTTGAAAAGGAGGTTGTACCTGAAACAGCTATATTCATGTTTCTCCATAATTAAGGTCTATAAGTGTTACTGTAAACCACCTTTTTATGGATATAAGACTGGCACACATGGAGGAAAAATAAATAATTTACATGCTTTAAATCAGTATTCAAGATTGATGCATTATAGCTGTTTTATCTCAAGGAGAAGCGATCACATGCAATTATCTTATTATTATTTAAGAAGGAAATACTGTACTGACATATCTAACAACAGTTTTTCAGGATCTTTTTCCTAGGCTATTCTGGCTGTCCAAGGCAATAGTCTACCATAAGGACCTGCTTGGTAAATAGCACCTTTACAGATTCATACAGCTTCACTGACTATCCAGTTCTGCAGTCCTTACTCATTAGCCTTAACATGCTTGTATACATAGTGCAAAAGCCTAGCCTCCAGTGAGACAATTTTGCTCCATTTTTTTATATATCCAACTTACAGTAAACTTCAGTGCATTAATAAATTGTGCCATGCAGTTTGGTCTCAGGTTTACAGATGCTGCATTTTCCACATCTTCATAACTAACTGAGATCAGGATGTCCCAATGCACTACATATTCACCAATCCTCACACCTGTGACTAAATGACTAACCATTAGAACCATTTGTTAATTAACAAGCGGCTAGGTTGGGATGCAGCTTTACATATAATACTAGCTAAGGAACATTGGGCTCGATCCAATTACTTTTTCTCCCAGGGACGGATCTAGGGGGGGGGCAAGCGGGTATCTTGCCCCAGGCGCAGTTTGTTGAACTCTTAAAAAGGCGGCAAAATGAATGGCAGTTTAGGCGCCAAAACCTGTCCTTTAGGCGCCAAAACCTGACCTTGCCCCAGGCGCAACTTGGTCTTGATCCGTCCCTGTTTTCTCCTAGGTTTTCTGCTGAGAGATACTTTTTCATCTTCTGTTTAAAATAATTTTGCACTCTGCAATTGCAAAACGTAAGGGAAAAAGTATTATCAAATTATTCTAAGTATTTTTATTTTGCTTTGTGATGGCTTAAAAGGCATTTTATTTATAATGTGAATACATTACATAGGAGAAAACTTGGGAAAATAAGTGAATTGGATCGGGCCCATTTTGTTCTTGTGCAAAAGCTGACAATGGTGACAGCACAAAATAATATAGAGACTTAAAGACTTGCAATTATATCTTACAAAAAACTAAAGTGTGTGTGTGTGTGTGTGTGTGTGTGTGCGTGCGTGCGTGCGTGCGTGCGTGCGTGTGTGTATGCGCGTGTGTGTGTGAACAATGAGTAGTTCAATGAAGTTTTCTTTTTCATTACTCTCTGAGCTGAATGGTCAGTTTCAAGGGCCACAATCTATGAAATGTTGACCATTTATTTATTTCCTGCTCTCAGAAGATGTTATATTCCAGGAGAGAGTCAAGCTAGGTACAACTGAACTGACATTTGTATACCTTTGTAATAGATAGCGGAGATGCCGCTGCAGCGGTGAGCGGCATGGCGGCTGTCTCCACGTCTCAGCCGGCGGACTCCGCCGCGCAATTACATTGTGGGGTTTTGCCTGGTCCTTCAGTTGCACATAGACTGAGGGCTACGCGCGCGCACCAGGCGACAGAACCTTTATTCGAATAGAAGGGGAGTCACCTGATCGGCCAGTCAGCTGACTCCAGCAGTGCTCCTGATTGGCTGAGTGACTGGGGCGGCGCTGTGGGGGCGCTCTCAGTATATATAGGACCTGCCTGTCTGTAGCTCCTCGTCTGCTGTTGCAAATGCTACGTGTTAGCACTCAGACCTTAGTCAGATCCCAAAGTGTGCTAGAACCAGCAGGAGCTGGGGATCCACACTTAGTCAGATTCTGTTGATAGCTAAAGTATTAATTGAATTGTATTATTTGTTATAACCTTCTGCTAGTCTTGACTACTCTTCTGCCTACTGATTCTGTGCTTCTGCCTATCTGATCCTGTTGCCGACTCAGCCTGAACACTACTCTGATTTAGCCTTCTGTCTTTGTACCGTATCTGTCTATTTGTTGCGGAATCTGCTCGTCTGACTCTCCTGCCCTCACCAGTGAGCCTAGTCCCTGGTGAGGGATTATCTGTACAGTCTGAATCACCTGCTCCTCAGGTGACCAGTAGCTGCAGTACAGTCTGAATCACCTGCTCCTCAGGTGACCAGTAGCTGCAGTACAGTCTTAATCACCTGCTCCTCAGGTGACCAGTAGTTGCAGTACAGTCTTAATCACCTGCTCCTCGGGTGATTAGGAGCTGCAGTACAGTCTTGATCTCCTGCTCCTCAGGTGACCACCGGCTGCAGTGCAGTCTGAATCACCAGCTCCACGGGTGATCAGTATACGTTGTCTTACTGTGCACCACCCGCTCCTTGGGTGAACTGATTACTAGTTCATCTGCATCTCCGGCTTGCCGGAATACTGATCCGTGTGTTCTATAGAGATATCTCCCTCTACTAGCTCCTCTGGGAAGTTAGTATCTCTATCTGTATTACTGTTGCACCAAACACCTATCATCACATCTGGTTGTCCTGTGTCTCGCTATACTCGCATTATTGGTGATTCTGCAGATCACTACATAATCAGGTATAGCATCTGTATTATTGGTGATACTGCAGATCACCAGTAATCAGAAAATCTGTTCTTGCTGACACCAATCGTTACAGAACAGCAGACCAAACATTATGGACGCACTGCGTAGTCAGGTTGAAGTCCTGACCACCGTGGTAAACAATCTTACCGGGGTGATCAATACCCAACAGACTCAGATCACTCAACTGTCTGGGACAGTACAGGTACTTCAAACGACTATTGATACAGTGCGATCCCCTTCAGTCACGGACCTTCGTATGTCTGTGCCCGAAAAGTTTTCTGGGCATAGATATGACTTTCAGAATTTCAGAAACTGTGTGCTATCCTATTTTGAGTTGAGGCCCAATCTGTCAGGATCTGAGAACCAGAGGGTAACCTTTATAAAGACCCTTTTGTCAGGAGATTCACAAACATGGGCATATAGGGTTCACACAGGGCATGAGGCATTATCCTCAGTTCAGGAGTTTTTTAACCACTTGAGGACCTAGGGCTTTCTACCCCTTAAGGACCGGCCACTTTTTTTCCATTCAGACCACTGCAGCTTTCACGGTTTATTGCTCGCTCATACAACCTACCACCTAAATGAATTTTGGCTCCTTTTCTTGTCACTAATAAAGCTTTCTTTTGATGCTATTTGATTGCTCCTGCGATTTTTACTTTTTATTATATTCATCAAAAAAGACATGAATTTTGGCAAAAAAATGATTTTTTTAACTTTCTGTGCTGACATTTTTCAAATAAAGTAAAATTTCTGTATACATGCAGCGCGAAAAATGTGGACAAACATGTTTTTGATAAAAAAAACCCCATTCAGTGTATATTTATTGGTTTGGGTAAAAGTTATAGCGTTTACAAACTATGGTGCAAAAAGTGAATTTTCCCATTTTCAAGCATCTCTGACTTTTCTGACCCCCTGTCATGTTTCATGAGGGGCTAGAATTCCAGGATAGTATAAATACCCCCCAAATGACCCCATTTTGGAAAGAAGACATCCCAAAGTATTCACTGAGAGGCATAGTGAGTTCATAGAAGATATTATTTTTTGTCACAAGTAAGCGGAAAATGACACTTTGTGAGAAAAAAAAAAAAAAAAAAAAGTTTCCATTTCTTCTAACTTGCGACAAAAAAAAATGGAATCTGCCACGGACTCACCATGCCCCTCTCTGAATACCTTGAAGGGTCTACTTTCCAAAATGGGTCATTTGTGGGGTGTGTTTACTGTCCTGACATTTTGGGGGGTGCTAAATTGTAAGCACCCCTGTAAAGCCTAAAGGTGCTCATTGGACTTTGGACCCCTTAGCGCAGTTAGGCTGCAAAAAAGTGCCACACATGTGGTATTGCCGTACTCAGGAGAAGTAGTATAATGTGTTTTGGGGTGTATTTTTACACATACCCATGCTGGGTGGGAGAAATATCTCTGTAAATGACAATTTGTTAATTTTTTTTACACACAATTGTCCATTTACAGAGATCTTTCTCCCACTCAGCATGGGTATGTGTAAAAATACACCACAAAACACATTATACTACTTCTCCTGAGTACGGCGATACCACATGTGTGGCACTTTTTTGCACCCTAACTGCGCTAAAGGGTCCAAAGTCCAATGAGTACCTTTAGGATTTCACAGGTCATTTTGAGAAATTTCGTTTCAAGACTACTCCTCACGGTTTAGGGCCCCTAAAATGCCAGGGCAGTATAGGAACCCCACAAATGACCCTATTTTAGAAAGAAGACACCCCAAGGTATTCCGTTAGGAGTATGGTGAGTTCATAGAAGATTTTATTTTTTGTCAAAAGTTAGCGGAAAATGACACTTTGTGAAAAAACACAATTAAAATCAATTTCCGCTAACTTGTGACAAAAAATAAAATCTTCTATGAACTCGCCATACTACTAACGGAATACCTTGGGGTGTCTTCTTTCTAAAATGGGGTCATTTGTGGGGTTCCTATACTGCCCTGGCATTTTAGGGGCCCTAAACCGTGAGGAGTAGTCTTGAAACGAAATTTCTCAAAATGACCTGTAAAATCCTAAAGGTACTCATTGGACTTTGGGCCCTTTAGCGCAGTTAGGGTGCAAAAAAGTGCCACACATGTGGTATCGCCATACTCGGGAGAAGTAGTACAATGTGTTTTGGGGTGTATTTTTACACATACCCATGCTGGGTGGGAGAAATACATCTGTAAATGGACAATTGTGTGTAAAAAAATCAAAAGATTGTCATTTACAGAGGTATTTCTCCCACCCAGCATGGGTATGTGTAAAAATACACCCCAAAACACATTATACTACTTCTCCCGAGTACGGCGATACCACATGTGTGGCACTTTTTTGCACCCTAACTGCACTAAGGGGCCCAAAGTCCAATGAGTACCTTTAGGATTTCACAGGTCATTTTTGTTTCAAGACTACTCCTCGCGGTTTAGGGCCCCTAAAATGCCAGGGCAGTATAGGAACCCCACTAATGACCCCATTTTAGAAAGAAGACACCCCAAGGTATTCCGTTAGGAGTATGGTGAGTTCATAGAAGTTTTTATTTTTTTGTCACAAGTTAGCGGAAATTGATTTTAATAGTTTTTTTTCACAAAGTGTCTTTTTCCGCTAACTTGTGACAAAAAATAAAATCTTCTATGAACTCACCATACTCCGTACGGAATACCTTGGGGTGTCTTCTTTCTAGAATGGGGTCATTTGTGGGGTTCCTATACTGCCCTGGCATTTTAGGGGCCCTAAACCGTGAGGAGTAGTCTTGAAACCAAATGTCGCAAAATGACCTGTGAAATCCTAAAGGTACTCATTGGACTTTGGGCCCCTTAGCGTACTTAGGGTGTAAAAAAGTGCCACACATGTGGTACCGCCGTACTCAGGAGAAGTAGTATAATGCGTTTTGGGGTGTATTTTTACACATACCCATGCTAAGTGGGAGAAATATCTCTGTAAATGACAATTGTTTGATTTTTTTACACACAATTGTCCATTTACATAGAAATTTCTCCCACCCAGCATGGGTATGTGTAAAAATACACCCCAAAACACATTATACTACTTTTCCTGAGTACGGCGGTACCACATGTGTGACACTTTTTTGCAGCCTAGGTGCATCCGGTCATAAGCAGGGTGGCCTTTTAGATGACAGGTTGTATTGGGCCTGATCTGATGGATAGGAGTGCTAGGGGGGTGACAGGAGGTGATTGATGGGTGTCTCAGGGGGTGGTTAGAGGGGAAAATAGATGCAATCAATGCACTGGGGAGGTGATCGGAAGGGGGTCTGAGGGGGATCTGAGGGTTTGGCCGAGTGATCAGGAGCCCACACGGGGCAAATTGGGGCCTGATCTGATGGGTAGGTGTGCTAGGGGGTGACAGGAGGTGATTGATGGGTGTCTCAAGGTGTGATTAGAGGGGGGAATAGATGCAAGCAATGCACTGGCGAGGTGATCAGGGCTGGGGTCTGAGGGCATTCTGAGGGTGTGGGCGGGTGATTGAGTGCCCTAGGGGCAGATAGGGGTCTAATCTGATAGGTAGCAGTGACAGGGGGTGATTGATGGGTAATTAGTGGGTGTTTAGGGTAGAGAACAGATGTAAACACTGCACTTGGGAGGTGATCGGACGTCGGATCTGCGAGCGATCTATTGGTGTGGGTGGGTGATCAGATTGCCCGCAAGGGGCAGGTTAGGGGCTGATTGATGGGTGGCAGGGACAGCGGGTGATTGATGGGTGGCAGTGACAGGGGGTGATTGATGGGTGGCAGTGACAGGGGGTGATTGATGGGTGATTGATAGGTGATTGACAGGTAATCAGTGGGTTATTACAGGGGAGAACAGATGTAAATATTGCACTGGCGAATTGATAAGGGGGGGTCTGAGGGTAATCTGAGCGAGTAGGCGGGTGATTGGGTGCCCGCAAGGGGCAGATTAGGGTCTGATCTGATGGGTAACAGTGACAGGTGGTGATAGGGGGTGATTTATGGGTGATTGATGGGTAATTAGTGGGTGTTTAGAGGAGAGTAAACGCTGCGCTTGGGTGGTGATCTGATGTCGCATCTGCGGGCGATCTATTGGTGTGGGTGGGTAATCAGATTGCCCGCAAGGGGCAGGTTAGGGGCTGATTGTTGGGTGGCAGTGACAGGGGGTGACAGGGGGTGATTGATGGGTGATAGGTGATTGGCAGGTGATTGACAGGTGATCAGTGGGTTATTACAGGGAAGGATAGATGTAAATAATGCCCTGGCGAATTGATAAGGGGGGGTCTGAGGGTAATCTGAGCGTGTAGGCGGGTGATTGGGTGCCCGCAAGGGGCAGATTAGGGTCTGATCTGATAGGTAACAGTGATAGGGGGTGATTGATGGGTAATTAGTGGGTGTTTAGAGAAGATAACAGATGTAAACAATACATTTGGGAGGTAATCTGACGGCGGGTTTGCGGGCGATCTAATGGTGTGGGTGGGTGATCAGATTGCCCGCAAGGGGCAGGTTAGGGGCTGATTGATGGGTGGCAGTGACAGGGGGTGACAGGGGGTGATTGATGGGTGATAGGTGATTGGCAGGTGATTGACAGGTGATCAGTGGGTTATTACAGGGAAGAACAGATGTAATGAATGCACTGGTGAATTGATAAGGGGGGGTCTGAGGGCAATCTGAGCGTGTGGGCGGGTGATTGGGTGCCCGCAAGGGGCAGATTAGGGTCTGATCTGATAGGTAAAAGTGACAGGTGGTGATAGGGGGTGATTGATGGGTGATTGATGGGTAATTAGTGTGTGTTTAGAGGAGAGAATAGATGTAAACAATGGATTTGGGAGGTGATCTGATGTCGGATCTGCGGGCGATCTATTGGTGTGGGGGGGTGATCAGATTGCCTGCAAGGGGCAGGTTAGGGGCTGATTGATGGGTGGCAGTGACAGGGGGTGATTGATGGGTGATTGACGGGTGATTGACGGGTGATTGACAGGTGATTGACAGGTGATCAGGGGGGATAGATGCATACAGTACATTGAGGGGGGGTGGTCTGGGGGGGGTCTGGGGAGAATCTGGGGGGTTGGGGGGTGATCAGGAGGGAGCAGGGGGCAGGGGGGGGGGTATTAAAAAAAAATAGCATTGACAGATAGTGACAGGGAGTGATTGATGGGTGATTAGGGGGGTGATTGGGTGCAAACAGGGGTCTGGGGGGTGGGCAGGGGGGGGGTCTGATGGGTGCTGTGGGCGATCTGGGGCGGGGGGGGGGAGAAAATCAGTGTGCTTGGTGCAGACTAGGGTGGCTGCAGCCTGCCCTGGTGGTCCCTCGGACACTGGGACCACCAGGGCAGGAGGCAGCCTGTATAATACACTTTGTAAACATTACAAAGTGTATTATACACTTTGTATGCGGCGATCGTCAGGTTAACATCCCGCCGGCGCTTCCGTATGGCCGGCGGGATGTTGCGGCGAGTGAGCGGCGACAGGCGGAGGCGGAGGATCGCGTCACGGATGACGCGATCGCTCCGCCCATGCCCAAACAAGGACCGCCGCATTTTGTCAATACGGCGGTCCTTGCGGCGTCTGCTTCCCGGCCGCCATTTGTCTATACGGCGGTCGGGAAGTAGTTAAGGCTATGGCCGTTATATACGATGATTCGGATATTGCTATCACGGCTGGGAGGAAACTAAAGACTCTCCGGCAGGGTCGCAATCCAGTGGAGGTTTATGCCGCAGAATTTAGGAGGTGGGCTGTATCAGCTAGATGGGAAACGTATGCTTTATTAGACTGTTTCCTGTCAGGACTATCCGATGCAGTTTCTGATTTGATGTTAGGTCATCCTGAGCCTAAATCTCTAGACAAAGCAATTTCATTGGCGGTGCGGGTTGATCGCCACCTTCGCGATCAAAAACAAACCCATGGGAGAAATGCTGTAAGATCTGTTTCCTACACCTCTTCTCCACCCTCGTCACCTCAGGACGAACCGATGCAGTCGGTCAGTCTAGGTTAACACAAGTGGAGAAGAATTGCAGAAGGTCAGAAAGACTCTGTCTATACTGTGCTGAGGAGGGTCACATTGTCCAGAATTGCCCTAAAAAGTCGGGAAACGCTGCCGCCTAGGTGTAGTCAGAGGTAATACCCTAGGCGAGCCGTGTTTACCTCTAGATAATAACCGTTTACTCCTCCCTTGCTCCATTACCTGGGAGGGTCGGGCTACGGCCACAGAAATTCGTGGACTCAGGCTCTGCAGCTAATTTTATAGATTATGACTTTGTCAAAAAATTGGGGATTCCCTTACTTCCTTTAGACCGTCAGATTTTGATCACAGCGGTAGATGACTCTCCGTTACAGTGTAAACAGCCTCTCTCCCAGGCCCCCTTGTTGTGTGTAATATAGGGGTTCTACATAAGGAAAAACTACAGTTCTTTGTCCTGCAAATGGCAACCTCTACCATAATCCTCGGTATGCCTTTGTTGCAACTACACTCCCCTCAGATCCAATGGGCTTCATGTCAGCTACGGAGCTGGTCAGCCCATTGTCATCATCATTGTTTGGAGAAAGTTGCTGTTTGCGCCACCGAAGGTTCAGGTGAAAGGGGTGCCAGTGCAGTACGCAGAATTTTCTGACGTGTTTTGTCCAAAATCAGCAGAGAAACTCCCGCCACACCGGAGCTTCGACTGTCCCATAGAGTTAAGATCAGGTTGTATGCCCCCTAGAGGCCATCTCTATAATCTGTCGGGGCCAGAGAAGCTGGCTATGCAGGAATACATTAAAGAAAATTTGGCCAAGGGCTTTATCCATCCTTCCCGGTCACCAGCAGGGGCTGGGTTCTTTTTTGTACAGAAAAAAGACGGTGGGCTTCGACCTTGTATTGACTATCGGGGTTTAAATAAGATCACAGTGAAAAATCGCTATCCACTGCCTTTGATTGATGATTTGTTTGCTCAGGTGACTAATGCCAGTATCTTCTCTAAGCTAGACCTACGAGTAGCATACAACCTGGTACGCATTAGGGACGGTGATGAATGGAAGACGGCATTCAACATGCCCGATGGGCACTACGAGTATCTGGTTATGCTCTTCGGGTTGTGTAATGCTGCTGCCGTCTTCCAGGAGTTGATCAATGAAGTCTTTAGGGAAGTTCTGGGAAAATTTGTGTATCTGGATGATATACTGATTTTCTCACCCAATCTAACAGAACATCGGAAACATGTGAAGTTCGTTTTAAGAAAATTGAGGCAGAACTCATTGTATGCGAAGTTAGAGAAATGCCTCTTTGAAGTCACTAAGGTCCCTCTTTTGGGATATATCATTTCCACTTCAGGTCTCTCCATGGATCCTGAAAAAGTCTCTGCTTTATTGGAGTGGCCTCAACCTGTAGGATTGAAGGCACTCCAAAGATTTCTTGGCTTCGCCAATTACTACAGGAAGTTCATCAAAGGGTTTTCTTCTGTAGTGTCACCCCTCACCAACCTTACCAAGAAGGGGGCTGACACCTACCATTGGACAGTAGAGGCACAGTCTGCCTTCGCTACGTTGAAAAAGTTATTTTGTTCTGCTCCCATTTTGAGACACGTGGATGTCACCTTCCCCTTCATTGTTGAGGTGGATGCATCGGAGATTGGGGTTGGGGCTGTGCTGTATCAACGCTCTGGCCTTCAAGGCAAGCTACATCCCTGTGCCTTCTTTTCTCGTAGGTTCTCTCCAGCCGAGAGGAACTACGATATTGGCAATAGGGAGCTCTTGGCCATTAAGTTAGCCTTTGAAGAATGGCGCCATTGGCTGGAAGGGGCAGAACATACGATCACGGTCTATACTGATCATAAAAATTTGGAGTACATCGAAGGGACCAAAAGACTTAGCCCCCGACAGGCTCGCTGGTCCTTGTTCTTTTCAAGGTTCAGATTTGTCATTACGTATACTCTGGGAAGTAAGAATGTCAAAGCAGATGCATTATCTAGGTGTTTTGAGCCCGAGACAGTTCAGCCATCAACCCCTGAGACCATCTTACCTCAAAGACTGGTGGTGGCAGACATGGAAACCTGGGAAGACTGGGTGCTTACCCTAGGGCCTTACCAGCAAGATATTCCAGAAGGGAAGCCCGAGGGGGTTCTGTTTGTGCCACTTCCTTTTCGCCTACAACTCTTGCAATTGTTCCACGCCCATAAGAATGCAGGGCATTCCGGGGCTGCTCGAACTCAGAACCTACTGGCCAGATGTGTATGGTGGCCTTCATTGGCTCTTGATTGCAAAGAGTTTGTGAGAGAGTGCTCTGTGTGTACCAGAAATAAACCCTCTCATCAAGCACCAGTAGGTACGCTACAACCTTTACCGGTGCCAAATGAACCACGGACTCACTTGTCTATGGACTTTGTAGGAGAACTCCCCAGGTCTGAGGGCAAGTCAGTCATCTGGGTGGTAGTTGATAGGTTCAGTAAAATGGCTCATTTTGTCTCTCTAAAGGGACTCCCCTCGGCCCAGGAATTGGCTGTAAGAAGTGTCCGGGGTCCACTCCTCAGGGGGGGGGGGGTACTGTAATAGATAGCGGAGATGCCGCCGCAGCGGTGAGCGGCATGGCAGCTGTCTCCACGTCCCAGCCGGCGGCCTCCGCCGTGCAATTACATGGTGAAGTTTTGCCTGGTCCTTCAGTTGCACACAGACTGAGGGCTACACGCGCGCGCGCCAGGCGACAGGACCTTTATGCGAATAGAAGGGGAGTCACCTGATCGGCCGGTCAGCTGACTCCAGAAGTGCTCCTGATTGGCTGAGTGACTGGGGCGGCGCTGTGGGGCGCTCTCAGTATATATAGGACCTGCCTGTCTGTAGCTCCTCGTCTGCTGTTGCAAATGCTACGTGTTAGCACTCAGACCTTAGTCAGATCCCAAAGTGTGCTAGAACCAGCAGGAGCTGGGGATCCACACTTAGTCAGATTCTGTTGATAGCTAAAGTATTAATTGAATTGTATTATTTGTTATAACCTTCTGCTAGCCTTGACTACTCTTCTGCCTACTGATTCTGTGCTTCTGCCTATCTGATCCTGTTGCCGACTCAGCCTGAACACTATTCTGATTTAGCCTTTTGTCTTTGTACTGTATCTGTCCGTTTGTTGCCGAATCTGCTTGTCTGACTCTCCTGCCCTCACCAGTGAGCCTAGTCCCTGGTAAGAGATTCTCCGTTCAGCTTAATCACCTGCTCCTCAGGTGACCAGTAGCTGCAGTACAGTCTGAATCACCTGCTCCTCAGGTGACCAGTAGCTGCAGTACAGTCTTAATCACCTGCTCCTCAGGTGATTAGGAGCTGCAGTACAGTCTTGGTCTCCTGCCCCTCAGGTGACCACCAGCTGCAGTGCAGTCTGAATCACCAGCTCCACGGGTGATCAGTATACGTTGTCTTACTGTGCACCACCCGCTCCTCGGGTGAACTGATTACTAGTTCATCTGCATCTCCGGCTTGCCGGAATACTGATCCCTGTGTTCTATAGAGATATCTCCCTCTACTAGCTCCTCTGGGAAGTTGGTATCTCTATCTGTATTACTGTTGCACCAAACACCTATCATCACATCTGGTTGTCCTGTGTCTCGCTATACTCGCATTATTGGTGATTCTGCAGATCACTACATAATCAGGTATAGCATCTGTATAACATCTGTATTATTGGTGATACTGCAGATCACCAATAATCAGAAAATCTGTTCTTGCTAACACCAATCGTTACAGAACAGCAGACCAAACATTATGGACGCACTGCGTAGTCAGGTTGAAGTCCTGACCACCGTGGTAAACAATCTTACCGGGGTGATCAATACCCAACAGACTCAGATCACTTAACTGTCTGAGACAGTACAGGTACTTCAAACGACTATTGATACAGTGCGATCCCCTTCAGTCACGGACCTTCGTATGTCCGTGCCCGAAAAGTTTTCTGGGCATAGATCTGACTTTCAGAATTTCTGTTCTTGCTGACACCAATCGTTACAACCTTACAGAGAGAAAAAAAGGAAATGAACAGAGCCTAGTTCAATGCAGAAATGGCACTGTATGTACACATGTTCATCTCATCATTGTCATCAGTCATTGTCATGTTAATTCAGGTACTCTTAGTCAAGTAGACTTCCTCCTGTGCCTCAAGTGCCTAGATATATAATTATTAAAAGGCATCTTTTTATACTTCTTACACAGGAATGAAACAGTAAACAGAATTTTTTTTTCTGTCATAGGTAAAACGAGATACTATAAGTGGCATGTAGGATGAATGTCTAGCACTCTCATGCTGCAGCACTAGGGTTCTAGGCTTGAACCTCAGCCAGGTCACTAATGGTGTGGAGTGTGTTTCTTTCCCTTGCCTCTATGGGTTTCCTCCTACATCCTAAAAAAAACATAGTGGAGAGATAATTGGTAGTACTTAGACTATGGTAAAGACATTGCACTATGACTGTGTACCGGATTACATAGAAAATTATACTGTAGGACAATAAGTAACATGAATTGTTTAGTTTTCTATATAAAGCGTTGCAGAAAATGGCTGTGCTATGTAACTTAATAATAATATAAATAATACTGTTTAACAAAAACTTGTTATGTGGCGATACTGGCAAGTGTCCTAATGATTTATGTAAAGAATAACTTATGGTGACAGGTCCACTTTAGTGCCTGTCCATTAGGTAGAATCTTGCGACATTAAAATGTTGATGCTGTGACTATTTTTTCTTTCATTCGGTCAGCAAGAAAATTGTGCCTTCTCAGCTGCAGTATGGAGAGCCAGCTGCCTACCATTCATGTTGCTAATTCATTAAAGCCAGTTATTCATCCTCTCTGGAAATCACGGTAGCCTTGCATACTGGCAGACAATAATGTTCTAGTATTTGCTGCCGCAGTCCCTGACAATATCAATTATTTAGTTTTCTGTCAATTCCCATTAGACATTTCTAACCAGAGAATATACACTGAGTTATTGAATTACAAGCAGCTAAAAGCTTTAGGGAATCTAAACTAATTAGCAGGTGTTTGTAAACCCCTTTGTTCATGGTAATAATTTGTTTACAAGAGTAACTCAACCTTTTAATTATGGGTGAGTGCTGGGCTACATACCATTATAGCTATTTAGGTAAGGAGGTGCATTTTATGGCATGCACATAGGTATACTTTGCTTTGGATAAGCTTTATACTGTAGACCCAACATGCAATGAGATTGCAAAAAATAATTATCTATAGCTGTATGTGATAAAACAAAAAAATCAGTTTAGATTGACGTACATACAACTCTACATTCATGCTTAAATGCTCAAACTAAAAATCAATTGGCTTGCATTAAAATGTTACATTAGCTAACCGCTACCATTTGCCAATTAGAATTTTCTTTGGTTCATAAGTGCTAACCATAAATGCAAGACACAGCGATTTAATTAGTTGCAGTTAAAATGTGAATGCACAGAGGCCATTGACTGATAAGCAGTATATTAAACCCACTCTTTGGAATTTCCCAGACTCCTCTTTAGTGCAATGACTTTTTACAGTCTTCAGTCTAAACCTTTAACATGATTTCAATAAATCTCAAGCAGTAGATATACTGTATATTGGCATGGTTTTCCAAAATCAGGTCATTTTGTTATTTTCTATTGGAGTATAACTGTCTTAGTAGTATATATCACTACTGGTAGTTTAATTAAGACAATTCAATAGGTTGAATGAACTTTTTTTTAAGACTATACTGTATTTCTCTTGTCTTTTTTCTTAACCAGTTCTGTGCCGCTGGTACGTGTATGTACGCCCCTGGAAACTTCACTTAACAACCAGCGGGCATAGATGCAAATACCTGATTGTTTACCTTGCCGTTCCCAATTGCCACATTGCTGAACCGCCATTCTGCCACAATCTTGCCATTCCATGATTAGGGAATGAGAACAGCTTGTTCTCAAAATCGATCACAGTGCCTGTAATGAATGAGAGCCTGCGGCTGTGAGACGCAGCCTCTCATTCACAAATCCCAAACATAAACAGTACCTCCATTTACTATTTATAGCACATGGAAGTAAGCTAGCACCATCTTCTGGCCAGAAAGTGAACCCTAACACACCACTACATACATACATTTCATTATATATATATATAAACAGTGGGGGGAGCTTGGTCCCCATTAGCTACCTATGCTGGGGATAATCTCTTGCTATCTATACTAAGTATATCTTTCTAGTTGTCTATAGCTGTCTAATACAGGGGGCTCCCCTGGCTACCAAATATTGGGGACACCTCACACCTATAACACCAAAATTTTCCTATGGGGCCCAGTCATTTCTAGCTATGCTCTTGGAAGAACAAAGAGAAATCGAGAGCCCAATATGGTGTAGTATTGTTAAGTTGGTTGTGGTTTAAAGCAAAATATTAAGATATACTCACAAACATGGGTTACCCATAGGCAACCACTTCAAATGCAGGTGGGGAGTATTAGAACCTGACCCCACTCAGGTTATTAAGATGTCGCTCTCTGTAGATAGGAAACGGGGTAGCACCCCTCCACCGAGGGTGGAATCAAGATTTCAGCAAGGCTTGGTGTACAGAGGCGCCAGAGTAGAATAAAAATGTTTAAAAACCGTCTAAAAGAGGGGGATGTTCAGGTGGACTTACCTCCCTCAAAAATATAGAACTCAATTGAGTTCTATATTTTTGAGGGAGGTAAGTCCACCTGAACATCCCCCTCTTTTAGACGGTTTTTAAACATTTTTATTCTACTCTGGCGCCTCTGTACACCAAGCCTTGCTAGCTATGCTCTTGTTTATTTGCACCATTTTGCAAAATTTAGAATACATAATTTAGCAAACAAATTGTCATACACATGAATGCACATTTAAAAAAGTATTTGTAATCACAAGGTTTTATGAATGACTCAACGTAACTTATCAAGTCATTTATTTATTTTTCTATAAAGGCTGGTAAAGGAACAAAGTAATACATGGTAGCTTTAAAACACATCCCTTATGTCCCCAAATAATTTTCTCTGCAGTACGGGAAAGTGGTAATTGTTTTAATAGCAATAAAATACACATCATGCTTTCAAAGATAGCTGTAGCCGTATAATATAATTTTTACATGCTTGCTTCTCAGCTTGACTCTAGTAACTTATCTCAATATATCCCAGCAGAATGCATCTTGTGTTTTTCAAGTCCTCAGAAGATGAGACAGGAATGCTGGAGGAATTACAAGACAGAGAATCTTTATTGCAAGAGTGAACAAGCTGGAAATTACAAGGTAATGGAATCTCAGCAGGAGCCGGGCCTCTAAACCCTGCCATTAGCTAAATCCTACAATGATTGCTGCCGAAATCGCTGGGGCTGTATAAGTTCAATGTTTTATTTTCTGCACTTGATGTCTCCAGCAAGCTACTAAGCTGGTGTAATTACATAAAGTGGGAAATATATTTGTGAAAACAACTCATAATGTATTAACAACAAAGTATCGAGTCTTGTAAAGGTGATAATTTTAGCTACCTTGGCATTAATGCTTCTAAATAATGTTAATTTTGAATGTGTATGGTTAATATTGCTGAAGGTATATCTGGAATTAGAAATTATAAAAATTAACCCTCCCACTGTGGCTCTTCACGCACTAGTTATAAACCAAACACACAAACACAGTTATGATTTTTGGTTGTACTGGGTTTAATACAAAATCTAAAAACTGAATATAGTACTTTCGGAAACTGCACCACCAAGAATGGCGTAGTCTCTGGGTGACTATGCAGGCAGCGTTTACATTAGGATGAGGGTGGCTGTGCAGATAGAAAGAATATATATAGTACTGGTTAGGTTGTAATGCCTCTGTCATCTTGTCTTTAGTCTCCCCATCACTCCTATCTTTCTAATACACTTCAATGTAAATGTGTTAATGTTTGTACTCTGCAGTGGCAGGACTACCCTGGGGCCACCCATGTGATTGTGCTGTCCTGAGTGGAGCGTGCCTGAGATGTTATTTAATCACCTCTTTGTGCCGGGATCTGTCTTCTTCCACATCCAGCATCCCCTCTCTAATCTCTATGACTCCAGTGGGTTCTCTCTCCCAGAGAGGGGGCACTAGACACAGCTGAAGCGAGTTCCCATGCAGAGAGGTGAGTAACTTCTCAGGCATGCTCCACTCACTAATGTGCATATATGGAGGTCTTATTTCTGGAGGGACATCTGGTTACTTATAGTGGGTGGGGGGCTACCTAATACTGGGGGCACATATGGCTACCTATACTGGGGGTACATATACTGGGGGTACCTATACTTCTGCCTCATACTAGGGGCACATCTGACTACTCATAATGGGTGGGTGGGGGTTTACCTAATATTTGGGGGCACATTCCAAATCACACCAGCATGCAATGCAGACGGCAAGCCTATTGTCTGAATAGCAATGTTTTGCTATTGTTTCTGTCTGGCTTGTATGTGGGGAAACGCTGTGTATTCAGACGTAGTAAAAATGGACCCATAAAGCAGCCAGCAGTATTTATGTTTAAAGTCTATTGAGGCTGGGAACACACTAGGCAGTGCGGGAAAGGTTGCATTTTGCAGCATATGTGTTTGTGCTCTTTTAGTATGTTTCCCCAGCATTTTATGTGCCTTTGGGATTTGCGTTTTTTCCCCACATATGCATTTTTCTTGCATTTTGCATGCATTTTAATGTGTTTGCGGTTGCGGTTTTGTATGTGTTTTGCATGCATTTTTTAATGCATTTTATGCAAGTCCCTAGGAAGTCAACAGGACGTGGAAATACATCATCAAACTTTAAAAAAAAAAAAAAAAACCTGCATAAAAAAATGCATAAAAAACGCATCAAAAACGCAAAAAATATCTCAGTTTCATTATGTGCGTTTCAGATGCGTTTTGGAAAAATATGCAACAAAACATGCGTTTTTAAAAATGCATATTGCAGAACACAAACACATGCATTTTTTCATGCGGCCCATTGACTTGCATTGTACACATTAAGCTAGCATTTTACGCTAGCGTTTCTGCCTAGTGTGTTCCTACCCTCAATCAACTTTGAAACAGGATACTGTGGTAAATTAACCTGGTCACAAGCGTGATACGGAAAGAACGTATGTTAATGGACATACTAACTAACATGGTTTACATTTTATTAACAAGTAACTGCTCATTAGAGTGTAATATGTTCCTGAATATATTTTCAAGAGTATAAAAGTAAATTATTTATATCTAATGCTAATAAGCGTATGTGTGTTTTGAGCTGAGTTCTCAGATGATATGTGACTACACTTCAAGGGAGATGTTCACTCACTATTGGCGCAAAATAAGTGGAAGCTACTTTCATATCACTAATATGCTCTCGGGGGGGGGGGGGGGACTAATTTCTGTCATGCACCTGTAGTCCACAAAATCCAATAAAGCTACTGTGGGTATTGCATTTTTACAGCCAAAGCATACTGATGTCAATGAAAAACAGGCAACACTACCCTCATTGAAGATAGTGTAAATTTACATAATTTGCAGGAGGCAGAAGATCTGAAGAAAGATGCTGTTCTTCAGTAGGGATTAATGAGAATGCCTTTGACAAGTTTTGCAAACATTTCCTTAACCACTCCCCTACCACAGGGTTTTTCCACTTCAAAACCAGAGCAGTTTTCACATAATGCTCCTCCCACTCATTTATCAATAACTTTATGACTACTTATCATACTGAAACGGTCTATATATATTTTTTTTTGCGGGACAAACTAGGCTTTCTTAAGGCAGTACATTTTGCTAAGAATTATTTTATTATATATGCATTTTACAGGGAAAAAGAAGAAAAAGATTGCAAAAAGTCATAATTTCTCAGCTTTGAGCCATTGTAGTTTAAAAATAAATGTGCACATTATTACAATGTTTAAATTGCATCCTGTAACGATTGTGGAACTTTCTCCGTGATCAGCGCACAACGCGTGCGCTGATACGGCGGAAATCCTCCACAAGCGTATAATTGCAGGCACCCAGCAAAAGGTGCTACGCACCCGTAGAGGGAAATTCCTGTCGGCAGATGGCGCTGGGGAGTGCAGAGGAACCAATCCTCTGTACCTCCACAAATGCCAGACAGGAATTGTACGAAGCGCAGAACGCAATCGCAAGAGAAGCGATTGCGAATGAGAACGAGCAAAGGGACAGATTGTATGTGTGTGCGCCAATCTAGTCGCCACCCCGCGACCGCGCACACACAACAGCAGATACGAAATAGGAACACAATCGCGAGAGGTGCGATCGCCAGACGTGACACAAGGCAGATCAGAACAGAATACGAGGATAGCAAAGGCACAGCAAATCATACAATGAGTAGATGCGGAAAATAACAAACGCTAGCTAGCCGCGAACACCGCACTCATTCGCAACAGTGCACGCAGTTATGCGCGGTCTCCACATGATAAGCACAATAGAGACAAGCACGCCTAACTAACCATCGACAGACAAACATGAAACAGAGGACGCGAACGCTTGCTTAACGGTTACCTCACCGAGCCTCCAGCAAGCGGTCGTAGCAGACAAGACAGACACACGAAAACAGGGACAAGCGAGAGATAGGATCCACAGCACTAGCGAAAGTGGCTAGCGCGAGCCAGGAAGACAGAACAGAAGGATCCACAGCGCTAGCGAAAGTGGCTAGCGCGATCCAAGGAGACAGAACAGAAGGATCCACAGCGCTAGCGCAAGATGCTAGCGCGATCCAAGTGAGACAGATCAGAAGGGATAGCTGGTAGCAACCGCTGCACCAGCTATACTCCAAGAACAGAGATCAGAACCATTTCCTGTCGACCACCGCTGGGACAGGACAATAGCAACAGAACAAACAAACAGATAAGCAATCCTAACTGCACTAAGGAAACCTGCCTAGTGCAGTTTTCCAGGAATTACTCTAAGCTGATCTTCAAATAAAGAGCATGGCTGACACTCTCCAGAGTGTTTCACAGGAAGACTCCTTATGATCAGCCAAGCATTGTGGGAAAGACATAGTACTTATAGTACACGCCTCCAATGAATGTGGCCAGGCAATTTGCATGACAACGTATGCAAATTCCTCTGCAAGCACAAGCTGCAAAACTGACAGAAGCTCTTCTTTCCAGAGTCCTGCAGCATGCAAACCTAAACAATGGTCAAAAAACTGCCTGCCTGCACAGGCAGCCGAGCAGATCATCACACATCCCTAGTACAATGTATGGTGATAATATTGTATTTGAAATAAAGGTGTATTTTTCAGTTTAGTGTTTTTTTATACTATAAAAATAATTATGAGCTTTTATTTACAAAAGCAACAGTAAAATACCCTCATAACATACATATTTAAGATAACTATGTCGTTTTTTTTTATGTTGTAATTTATTTATTTTTTATTTTTTTACAAATTTTATCTGATTGCCATCTGGAGTCGGGAAGAAATGTTTTCCTTTTTGGGTCTAATTGGATCATGCCTTGTAAGGGTTTTTCACCTTCCTCTGGATCAACAGGGATATGTGATTGAGCAGGCTGGTGTTGTACTTTGTTCTCTGGTTGATCTCGATGCACGTATGTCTTTTTTCAACCCAAATAATAATGTAACTATGTAATTATGGGGTAGGGGTGGAATGGGTAAAATATAATAAATATTTAATAAATGTTTGAATGCAAAAGTGTCTTATGGTATAATTGGGTGTATTTGGTTGTAGTTTACTTTTTACACACTTAGTTCACCATCTGCTGTTTACAGCAGATAGGAACGAATGTGTTTGTCACAGTTTCCTTGCGGTTATTAATGAGAGTTGCATCTCTCTCCCATTCATAACGGCAAGGTGATCGGGGCTAAGAATAGATGATTCTCATGCCTCGATCACAGAATAATAGGGATGCGGTGATGGCGAACGGAAACGGGAATCACTATTGTCGGCGGTAAGTAAACAGTGCGTATACTGTATATATGCCCCTGATCTGCAAATGGTAACAACAGGGGCGTATATATACGTAGCAAAAATCCAGAACTGGTTAAATTCATTTGGTACCACAAATTTTCATTGAAACTGAATTGTAAATTCCATTAAACTCAATGGGCCAAGTTTAGAAGTTAATAGCAAAGACCCTGTACATGTTACAATCACCAAATTTGCTAGGTATGTGAAGGAGAACAGTGGTAACAAGGAAAAAACTGTTCCAAAAGACCTTGTGGATTTCCTGAAAATTGCAGTTAAAGTGACAGCAGGCAAATTGGAATTTTGCATGTTGGACAGCATACAGAAAGCATTACAGTCAGTCACTCTTAGTGAAAATGTCAAAATGGAATGAAATTAAGATAATTTTTATTAGGGTGGGCAAATGGCCACAGTATAACACAACTGCTTGGTTTGACTTGTGCAATAAGTAAAGAAGTGCTAAAGCAGCACAAATTCACTCCTAACAATGACATTTCTCTATGCTGACACTACAATGCAGCTACTTAAAGTGGTATTGTCACCATAAAAATTTCAACAGCAACTGGTCTGAGTGTATTAAGTGATAAAGATGCTAATTCTGCATTCAAAACTTGCAAAACTTTTTCTGCTGTTAAGGTTTGTAGTTATCACATACTTTAGGAGCACTGGCCCTAGTGCCAAACAGTGCCAAAGAGTTGAATGCTGGGAGTTCTTTTTATCTATAATATATTCCTCCTCTTCCATTTATTTCCCTATCTAACTGCTTATCAGAAACACCCTCTGATTACTTGTGTTCACAAGCAAGGCTGAGGTGACTCAGTGATTGGTGTGTAAATAAAAAAGACAGTGCAGTTGTTAGTATACACCTCAGTGGGAGTGTCTGAAGACTCTGGGAGGAGGGCAACTAATGAATACACCTGAGCAAGAGAAGGAAGGGGGGAAAACAAGAGTCAGAGAGGATATGATGTCAGCATTAGCTTGGCAAGATGGCCACTGCCTAGCATAGGATTTTCTGCTTTTCCTTTATAAAATTCACAGAAATCATTACGTGGATAGCACAATACGGGCTTGATTCACAAAGTGGTGCTAACTGTTTAGCACGGGCCGCAATTTGCACACGCGAAAGTCTGCGATCGCGCGAATCGCGGCACTTTGCGCGCACAAAAGTCCACGATTGGCACTTCACGCGCTAACTGTATAGCACACCCATGCTTAACAGTTAGCACCGCTTTGTGAATCAAGCCCTACATCTGTTATGTAAGTAGAAGTAGTATTTATCTACTTATAAATGTATTTTTTATTTCTAGGCTAGCATGGGTGTCGCTTGTTCTTTAAGGGACAATGGGCCTGATGGAAAAAACTAATATGAGAAAAAAAATCTCATCCCTCCATCCCCTTTATATCTGCCTGCGGTAAGTTTTCTCATTGGCTGCTGGTCCTTGCTGTGCATCCTGTAAGTAAGTTTGCCCATATCCGTTCCTCAAGAAAAAGACAGCATGGAAAATCACTGCTTACACAAAACTTCAGGAAGCTAGAAAGGTCCAATTCATTGCAAGATTGAACGTATGAATCTTCCTTATCCCTATTCTTTAAGCTACCAGGGTGTTGCCCTAAATCACTATTTTATGATTAGGGGGTGTATGCATTAAACTGCATCAAGCAACATTATGTGTGCAAAGTCTTATGTAGGATGAGTAGAGCATAATGTATTGCATGTAATGTATTGAATTAAAAAGGATCTCCACCATACAACACAAAATCCCACAGCACTGCTGAAATGAAAAGTTATATTTACCTGCGGATTCTTGTCCCATGAAGCAGCCCCGAAGTGTCTGCATCACACCACTTCCAGCGCCTGTCCCCGCCTCCCCTCTCTCCTCTGAGAAAAAGCACCCAGCTATTTACTGCAGTCTGCAGCAAATAGCCAGCATTTTTTCTATGGGAAGAAAGGGGAGGCGGAGCCAGGCGCCATAAGTGGAGTGATGCGGGGGCTTCGGGATGGTTTCATGGGACAAGACAAGGTAAATATAGCTTTTCATTACAGCAGTGCTGCAGGATTTTGTATTATAGGATGGAGATCCTCTTTAATGTATTGACTTCTTTTCTACTCATCGTGCGATAAGACGTAACATACCTTAGTTTGCAATTTAGTAAATTCACTCCTATATGACATTAACCCACAGTCAGGAAAATATCACAGTCATGTATTCATCACCATGTAAATTAGGTCCCACACTCCATTATGTGATTCCTGCTCCAGTCAGTGCCTAGTGTTAACCACTTCAGCACCACAGGGTTTTTTGCTTAAAAACCAGAGCAATTTTCACATTTCAGCGCTCCTCCCATTCATTCACCAATAACTTTATTGCTACTCATCAGATGTAAATGATCTATATCTTGTTTTTTTTCCCACAAATTATGATTTGTGAGGGTGATATTTGCTTTTAGTAATTATGTTATTATCTGTGCATTTTAAAGGGAAAAATGAGAAAAAAAAGAAAAAATACACTATTTCTCCATTTCCATCCACTATAGTTTTCAAATAAACAATGTTACCATAGGTAAAACCCACACATTGTATTTGCTAATTTGTCCTGGTTATCTCAACATTTAAAGGGAATGTCCAAGCAAAATAAAAAAATGAGTTTCACTTACCTGGGGCTTCTACCAGCCCCATGCAGCCATCCTGTGCCCTCATAGTCACTCACTGCTGCTCCAGTCCCCCGCTGGCAGCTTGCCGACCTCGGAGGTCGGCGGGACGCATTGCATACATTTTTACGCATTCCCACTAGTGCAGGAACACTAACACATACATTTTTATGCATTACTGGTTCATTGCGTAAAAATTTACGCATTGAAACAGTAACACGTAAAAATGTATGTGTTAGTGCTCCTGCACTAGCGGGAATGCGTAAAAATGTACGCAATGCGGCCCGCCGACCTCCGAGGTCGGCATGCTTCCAGCGGGGGACTGGAGCAGCAGTGAGTGACTACGAGGGCACAGGATGGCTGCATGGGGCTGGTAGAAGCCTGAGGTAAGTGAAACTCATTTTTTTATTTTGCTTGAACCTTCCCTTTAAATAATGTTCCTAGTGCAATGTATGGTGATAATATATTAGTTTCTGGTTTGTGTTTTTTGTTTTCTCATTGTACTCTATCAGTAATTAAAAGTCCTTATCTTCATGATTAACAGTAATACACTATCATGGCATACATATTTTAAAAGCTAAGTCCCTAGGGTAACTATGTATTCTCTTTTCAATGCTGTCACTTTTGTTTTTTTTAACAAGTATTTATTTAGGGGTATAGAGTACATGAAAATAACAGTTTTATTGCTTTTCATTCAGTTTTCCGGTAAAAAAAAATCACATGACTTAGCCCCCCTCAGTTGTCAAACAACACAAAATCTATTCTCTCGCTTGTCACGGTTAAAATGATACCCTATATACATAATCAGATAGCTTATTGGGCATACAGCACACTGTTTACCACAAGTACGCCTATCTACTCCCCTGAGCTTCAGATGAAGTTTTGTGGGGAGTAGATAAGCGTAGCAAGGGATTCAAACAGCTAATCGCTGGTAAAGCTGCTATCTTAACCCATTCGCGTTCCGTCGTTTTCACTTGAGAAATGTTCACCTCCCATTCATTAGCCTATAACTTCATCACTACTTATCACAATGCACTGATCTATATCTTGTTTTTTCCGCCACCAATTAGGCTTTCATTGGGGGGTACATTTTGCTAAGAGTTACTTTACTGTAAATGCATTTTAACAGGCAGAATAAGAAAAAAACGGAAAAAATCATTATTTCTCAGTTTTCAGCCATTATAGTTTTAAAATAATACATGCCTCCATAATTAAAACTCACGTATTGTATTTGCCCATATGTCCCGGTTATTACACCATTAAAATTATGTCCCTATCACAATGTATGGCGACAATATTTTACTTGGAAATAAAGGTGCATTTTTTCCGTTTTGCATCTATCACTATTTACAAGTTTAAAATAAAAAAAAATATAGAAATATTTCATCTTTACATTGATATTTAAAAAGTTTAGACCCTTAGGTAAATATTTACATGTTTTTTTTATTGTAATGTTTTTTTTATATATTAAACATTTTATTTGGGTATTTTTGGGAGGGTGGGGTGTAAACTATAGTTTTATAATGTAATTGTGTGTTGTTTTTAATTTTTTTTACTTTTAGTTGTAGTTTTACTTTTTGGCCACAAGATGGCGGCCATGAGTTTGTTTACATGACGTCACTCTAAGTGTAACACACGCTTAGAGTGACGCAGGGGGGAGGCAACGGCCAGAAAAAGCACAGCTTCCGAGAGAAGCTGTCGCTTTTTCAGTGGGGGAGAGGAATCAGTGATCGGGTACCCTAGCCCGATACATTGATTCCGTGGCTACCGAATCCGCGGCAGGGAGTGCGCGTGCACGCGCACGATCGGCCGTGGGAGCGCGTGGTAGCGCGCATGGTTCCTGGACGTAGTTTCTAGTTCCAGGAACCAAAATAGGTTAACATTTTTATTTTTATTTATTTTTATTATTTTTTTTTTTTTGCAAGGAAAAGGTTTATAAAACATCTCTGCAAACTCAAATTTTATTGGTTTTTAACAGTTTTATTGATAGCAATAAAAGAACAGTGTAGCCTTCCTCCAACCAAAGCCTTATTAACTTGTAGACAACTATGTGTCATCAGAAAAGCAGAGCCACAAGCGTGGAGATCCATCCCTTTGCCTTCCCATATGGCTTTTAGCAGTGTTGTATTTAAAAATCTAAAATGTTATCAGGCGTTGCTAACTCTCTAGTGGGCTAAAAAACTCTATTCCAAGAAGTTTTGTTGCTCTGCTCCTTAAAAGTTCCTGCAGTGGGATGCCACTTGTTCTTCATCTCCCCCTCCCCAATAGTACATAATATACTGCTTGGCCAGAAGCTGTGACAGCTCCAGACAGTTTTGTCATGTAAAATATATATATATACTATGTACAGCGCTGCGGAAGATGTCGGCGCTATATAAATACTAAATAATAATAATAATAATAATAAAATGATGTCTATTGATTGTTTTAGGTGACAAATAACATAATGTGTGTATGTAGCTTAACCACTTGAGGACCGTGGGCTTTACCGCCCTTAAGCACCAGGCACTTTTTTTCCATTCAGACCACTGCAGGTTTCACGGTTTATTGCTCGCTCATACAACCTACCACCTAAATGAATTTTGGCTCCTTTTCTTGTCACTAATAAAGCTTTCTTTTGGTGCTATTTGATTGCTGCTGTGATTTTTACTTTTTATTATATTCATCAAAAAAGACATGAATTTTGGCAAAAAATGATTTTTTTTAACTTTCTGTGCTGACATTTTTCAAATAAAGTAAAATTTCTGTATACATGCAGCGCGAAAAATGTGGACAAACATGTTTTTGATTAAAAAAAACCCATTCAGTGTATATTTATTGGTTTGGGTAAAAGTTATAGCGTTTACAAACTATGGTGCAAAAAGTGAATTTTCCCATTTTCAAGCATCTATGATTTTTCTGACCCCCTGTCATGTTTCATGAGGGGCTAGAATTCCATGATAGTATAAATACCCCCCAAATGACCCCATTTTGGAAAGAAGGCATCCCAAAGTATTCACTGAGAGGCATGGTGAGTTCATAGAAGATATTATTTTTTGTCACAAGTAAGCGGAAAATGACACTTTGTGACAAAAAATTAAAAAAAAAGTTTCCATTTCTTCTAACTTGCGACAAAAAAAAAATTAAATCTGCCACGGACTCACCATGCACCTCTCTGAATACCTTGAAGTGTCTACTTTCCAAAATGGGGTCATTTGTGGGGTGTGTTTACTGTCCTCGCATTTTGGGGGGTGCTAATTTGTAAGCATCCCTGTAAAGCCTAAAGGTGCTCATTGGACTTTGGGCCCCTTAGCGCAGTTAGGCTGCAAAAAAGTGCCACACACGTGGTTTTGCAGTACTCAGTAGAAGTAGTATAATGTGTTTTGGGGTGTATTTTTACACATACCGATGCTGGGTGGGAGAAATATCTCTGTAAATGACACTTTTTTCATTTTTTTTACACACAATTGTCCATTTACAGAGAGATTTCTCCAACTCAGCATGGGTATGTGTAAAAATACACCCCAAAACACATTATACTACTTCTCCTGAGTACAGCGATACCACATGTGTGGCACTTTTTTGCACCCTAACTGCGCTAAGGGGCCCAAAGTCCAATGAATACCTTTAGGATTTCACAGGTCATTTTGAGAAATTTTGTTTCAAGACTACTCCTCACAGTTTAGGGCCCCTAAAATGCCAGGACAGTATAGGAACCCCACAAATGACCCCATTTTAAAAAGAAGACACCCCAAGGTATTCCGTTAGGAGTATGGTGAGTTCATAGAAGATATTATTTTTTGTCACAAGTTAGCGGAAAATGAAACTTTGTGAAAAAAAACAATAAAAATCAATTTCCGCTAACTTGTGACAAAAAATAAAATCTTCTATGAACTCACTGTACTACTAAGAGAATACCTTGGGGAGTCTTCTTTCTAAAATGGAGTCATTTGTGGGGTTCCTATACTGTCCTGGCATTTTAGGGGCCCTAAACCGTGAGGAGTAGTCTTGAAACAAAATTTCTCAAAATGATCTGTGAAATCCTAAAGGTACTCATTGGACTTTGGGCCCCTTAGCGCAGTTAGGGTGCAAAAAAGTGCCACACATGTGGTATCGCCGTACTCGGGAGAAGTAGTACAATGTGTTTTGGGGTGTATTTTTACACATACCCATGCTGGGTGGGAGAAATAACTCTGTAAATGACAATCTTTTGAATTTTTTACACACAATTGTCCATTTACAGAGGTATTTCTCCCACCCAGCATGGGTATGTGTAAAAATACACCCCAAAACACATTATACTACTTCTCCCGAGTACGGCGATACCACATGTGTGGCGCTTTTTTGCACCGTAACTGCGCTAAGGGGTCCAAAGTCCAATGAGTACCTTTAGGATTTCACAGGTCATTTTTGTTTCAAGACTACTCCTCACGGTTTAGGGCCCCTAAAATGCCAGGGCAGTATAGGAACCCCACTAATGACCCCATTTTAGAAAGAAGACACCCCAAGGTATTCCGTTAGGAGTATGGTGAGTTCATAGAAGATTTTTTTTTTTTTGTCACAAGTTAGCGGAAATTGATTTTAATTGTTTTTTTTTTCACAAAGTGTCATTTTCCGCTAACTTGTGACAAAAAATAAAATCTTCTATGAACTCACCATACTCCTAACGGAATACCTTTGGGTGTCTTCTTTCTAGAATGGGGTCATTTGTGGGGTTCCTATACTGCCCTGGCATTTTAGGGGCCCTAAACCGTGAGGAGTAGTCTTGAAACCAAATGTTGCAAAATGACCTGTGAAATCCTAAAGGTACTCATTGGACTTTGGGCCCCTTAGCGTACTTAGGGTGTAAAAAAGTGCCACACATGTGGTACCGCCGTACTCAGGAGAAGTAGTATAATGTGTTTTGGGGTGTATTTTTACACATACCCATGCTGGGTGGGAGAAATATCTCTGTAAATGACAATTGTTTGATTTTTTTTACACACAATTGTCGATTTACAGAGATATTTCTCCCACCCAGCATGGGAATGTGTAAAAATAAACCCCAAAACACATTATACTACTTCTCCTGAGTATGGCGGTACCACATGTGTGACACTTTCTTGCAGCCTAGGTGCGCTAAGGGGCCCAACGTCCTATTCACAGGTCATTTTTAAGGCATTTGTTTTCTAGACTACTCCTCACGGTTTAGGGCCCCTAAAATGCCAGGGCAGTATAGGAACCCCACAAGTGACCCCATTTTAGAAAGAAGACACCCCAAGGTATTCCGTTAGGTGTATGGCGAGTTCATAGAAGATTTTATTTTTTGTCACAAGTTAGTGAAAAATGACACTTTGTGAAAAAAAACAATAAAAATCAATTTCCGCTAACTTTTGACAAAAAATAAATTCTATGAACTCGTCATACACCTAACAGAATACCTTGGGGTGTCTTTTTTTCTAAAATGGGGTCACTTGTGGGGTTCCTATACCGCCCTGGCATTTTACGGCCCTAAACCGTAAGTAGTCTGGAAACCAAATGTCTCAAAATGACTGTTCAGGGGTATAAGCATCTGCAAATTTTTATGACAGGTGGTCTATGAGGGGGCGAATTTTGTGGAACCGGTCATAAGCAGGGTGGCCGTTTAGATGACAGGTTGTATTGGGCCTGATCTGATGGATAGGAGTGCTAGGGGGGTGACAGGAGGTGATTGATGGGTGTCTCAGGGGGTGGTTAGAGGGGAAAATAGATGCAATCAATGCACTGGGGAGGTGATCGGAAGGGGGTCTGAGGGGGATCTGAGGGTTTGGCCGAGTGATCAGGAGCCCACACGGGGCAAATTAGGGCCTGATCTGATGGGTAGGTGTGCTAGGGGGTGACAGGAGGTGATTGATGGGTGTCTCAAGGTGTGATTAGAGGGGGGAATAGATGCAAGCATTGCACTGGCGAGGTGATCAGGGCTGGGGTCTGAGGGCATTCTGAGGGTGTGGGAGGATGATTGAGTGCCCTAGGGGCAGATAGGGGTCTGATCTGATAGGTAGCAGTGACAGGGGGTGATTGATGGGTAATTAGTGGGTGTTTAGGGTAGAGAACAGATGTAAACACTGCACTTGGGAGGTGATCTGACGTCGGATCTGCGGGCGATTTATTGGTGTGGGTGGGTGATCAGATTACCCGCAAGGGGCAGGTTAGGGGCTGATTGATGGGTGGCAGTGACAGGGGGTGATTGATGGGTGGCAGTGACAGGGGGTGATTGATGGGTGATTGACAGGTGATCAGTGGGTTATTACAGGGAAGAACAGATGTAAATATTGCACTGGCGAATTGATAAGGGGGGGTCTGAGGGCAATCTGATCGTGTAGGCGGGTGATTGGGTGCCCGCAAGGGGCAGATTAGGGTCTAATATTATGGGTAACAGTGACAGGTGTTGATAGGGGGTGATTGATGGGTGATTGATGGGTAATTAGTGGGTGTTTAGGGTAGAGAACAGATGTAAACACTGCACTTGGGACTTGATCGGACGTCGGATCTGCGGGCGATCTATTGGTGTGGGTGGGTGATCAGATTGCCCGCACTGGGCGGGTTAGGGGCTGATTGATGGGTGGCAGTGACAGGGGGTGATTGATGGGTGTCAGTGACAGGGTGATTGATGGGTGATTGATAGGTGATTGACAGGTGATTTACAGGTAATCAGTGGGTTATTACAGGGAAGAACAGATGTAAATATTGCACTGGCGAATTGATAAAGGGGGGGTCTGAGGGCAATCTGAGCGTGTAGGCGGGTGATTGGGTGCCCGCAAGGGGCAGATTAGAGTCTGATCCGATGGGTAACAGTGACAGGTGGTGATATGGGGTGATTGATGGGTGATTGATGGGTAATTAGTGGGTGTTTAGGGTAGAGAACAGATGTAAACACTGCACTTGGGAGGTGATCGGACGTCGGATCTGCGGGCGATCTATTGGTGTGGGTGGGTGATCAGACTGCCCGCAAGGGGCAGGTTTCGGGCTGATTGATGGGTGGCAGTGACAGGGGGTGATTGATGGGTGGCAGTGACAGGGGGTGATTGATGGGTGATTGATAGGTGATTGACAGGTGATTGACAGGTGATTGACAGGTAATCAGTGGGTTATTACAGGGAAGAACAGATGTAAATATTGCACTGGCGAATTGATAAGGGGGGTCTGAGGGCAATCTGAGCATGTAGGCGGGTGATTGGGTGCCCGCAAGGGGCAGATTACGGTCTGATCTGATGGGTAACAGTGACAGGTGGTGATAGGGGCTGATTGATGGGTGATTGATGGGTAATTAGTGGGTGTTTAGGGTAGAGAACAGATGTAAACACTGCACTTGGGAGGTGATCGGACGTCGGATCTGCGGGCGATCTATTGGTGTGGGTGGGTGATCAGATTGCCCGCAAGGGGCAGGTTAGGGGCTGATTGATGGGTGGCAGTGAAAGGGGGTGATTGATGGGTGATTGACAGGTAATTGACACGTGATTGACAGGTGATTGACAGGTGATCAGGGGGGATAGATGCATACAGTACATGGGGGGTCTGGGGAGAATCTGAGGGGTGGTGGAGTGATCAGGAGGGAGCAGGGGGCAGTTAGGGACCTAATAAAAAAAATAGCAGTGACGGATAGTGACAGGGAGTGATTGATGGGTGATTAGGGGGGTGATTGGGTGCAAACAGTGGTCTGGGGGGGGGGGGCAGGGGGGGCTGAGGGGTGCTGTGAGTGATCAGGGGGCAGGGGAAATCAGTGTGCTTGGGTGCGACATAGGGTGGCTGCAGCCTGCCCTGGTGGTCCCTCGGACACTGGGACCACCAGGGCAGGAGGCAGCCTGTATAATACACTTTGTAAACTTTACAACGTGTATTATACACTATGTATGCGGCGATCCGTGTGCTAGTAACCCGCTGGCGCTTCCGAACGGCCGGCGGGTTACAGCGCAAGGGGGCGGAGTGAGGCGCCGGCGGCCGATCGCGTCATTCGTCGCCCATGCCCCTACAAGGACCGCTGCCATTTGTCTATACGGCAGTCCGTGCGGGGTCCACTTCCCGGCCGCCAATTATCTATACGGCGGTCGGGAAGTGGTTAAAGAGGCTCAGAGTTGAAATGAACTCAAGCTCTGATACTTACCTGGGGCTTCCTCCCACCCCATAAATGTGTCTAAGTTCCACGCCATCCTCCTGCGGTTTGCCGTTCAGCCGCGGTGAGCTCCGTTACCAGCCTCAGTGATGTCAGTACGTGTCTAATGCGCATGCGTGGGAGGTCTGTGCATGTTAAGTTAATTTCATCTCTGAGCCTCTTTAAAGAGGAACTGTAGAAATGTAAAATGTAAAACACATACAAATAAGAAGTACATTTCTCCCAGAGTAAAATGAGCCATAAATTACTTTTCTCCTATGTTGCTGTCACTTACAGTAAGTAGTAGAAATCTGACATTACCGACAAATTTTGGACTAGCCCATATTCGCATGGGGAGGGGGGTTCTAAGGGTTTTCTTTATTTTTAAAAGCGCTTAGATAATGGCAGTTGCTCCGTCCAACTGCCAAAATAGTGTGCAGCGAGCAGGGAGGCTAGCCAGCATCTTTATGTAAATTTTTTATAGGGAATGTCTGGCGGTTCTGGATGCTTGCTTGGTTTAACAAGGGCGGAAAGGGATAATTTGCATATTTAGTAGGTGTGCATTGTGGGTAACCACAAATGTTCATTTATAACTGAATTATTGCAAATGTCCTTCTGTTTTAAGAAGGCAATTACACCTAGCTTTGCTTTTTTAGTAGGAGGGCTTTTTGGTTCCTTTCATCCCCCTATACATTCCTAGTAGTTTGGGTCACCCTGAGCTGCTTGGTTACTCTGTTTATAAAGAATAAAGGCCATGCTGAGAATCCCCTATGGAGAGATAGACTAGCCTAAAATCTGTCGGTTCTGTTAGATTTCTACTACCTACTGTAAGTGACAGCAACATAGGAGAGAAGTAATTTATGGATCATTTTACTCTGGAAGAAATGTACTTCTTATTTGTAGTGGTTTACATTTTTAGATTTTCGCGACACTTCCTCTTTAAGTATGTCAGAATCAGAATCAGAATCGTTTATTTCGCCAAGCATGACTGGGTCATGCCCGGAATTGCTTTTGGCACAATACATGTAGCTCAGAAAAAGACAAAACATAGATATATAGAGACATAGGTAAAAAGCAGCGAACAGCAGAGGCATCAAGTTACCATTACATTGCAATATACAACACAGATCCCAGTATGCCGCTGAGATAACTGACAGTCTTGTGGGCTGGTAGTTCGGTTTAATGATCAGCCGTAGCTCGGCCAACCTCTCCGCCGATTGGGGCTTGAGTTGTCGGTAGTATGTGGAGGGAATTTAGGAGGCTGACCGCCGAGGGGAAAAAAGAGTCTCTGTGTCTTGTGGTCTTTGTGGAGATGGCCCGTAGCCTCCGGCCCAATGGCAGCAGGCTGAAGTAGCGGTGGCCTGGGTGTGAGGGATCATTGGCAATCCTCAGTGCTCTGGATTTCAGCCTTTTGTTATGTAGTAGGGCAAGTGAGGGGAGGGGGCACCCAATGATCCTCTCCGCTGACCTGATGACTCTCTGTAGTTTGTTCTTGTCACTGGCAGTAGCGCCAGCATACCAGACCAAGATGGAGGAGCAGAGGATCGACTCAATGGTGGCGGAGTAGAAGCTGGTTAGGATTCCTTGAGTCATGCCGAACTTTCTCAGCTGGCGGAGGAAGAGGAGTCTCTGCTGGGCTTTCCGTTGGGTGGCAGTGATGTTGGGCTTCCAGCTGAGATCACTGGAGATAGTAGTACCCAGAAGCCGGGCACAGGGCACTCTGGCTACCTCAGTGCCATCAATATAAATTGGAGGTTGGGTGGGGGCGGACTTCCTGAAGTCAATGATAAGCTCAACGGTTTTTGCAGTGTTCAGCACCAGTCTATTCTCCTTGCTCCAGTTGCAGATTCTCTCCACCTGCTGGCGGTACTCCTGGATGTCATCCTTGGTGACAAGGCCCACGATAGTGGTGTCATCGGTGAACTTGATGACCTTGACAGAGTCTGCCTCAGATCTACAGTTGTTCGTATAGAGGGAGAACAGTAGTGGAGACAGGACACAGCCTTGAGGAGCACCTGTGTTCGTGGTCGCTGCTTGAGAGTGGATATCGTCCAATTTGACGACTTGGGACCTGTTGGTGAGAAAGTCTGTGATCCAAAGTTGTAGGCTTGGGTGGACACCAAGTGCAGCCAGGACCCGTTGGAGAATGCGTGGGCAGATGGTATTAAAGGCCGAACTGAAGTCCAGGAGCAGTATCCTGGCGTATGTGTCTGGTCTGTCGAGGTGGTTGTTGATGAGCTCCAGGCAGATATTGATCGCATCATCTGTGGACCTATTTGCCCTGTAGGCAAACTGGTAGGGGTCAAGGAGGGGTGAAGTGGAGAGCTTAAAGAGAAACTCCAACCAAGAATTGAACTTTATCCCAATCAGTAGCTGATACCCCCTTTTACATAAGAAATAGAATGATTTTCACAAACAGACCATCAGGGGGCGCTGTGTGACTGATTTTGTGCTGAAACCACTCCCACTAGAGGCATTGAATACCGCGGTACTCCTGGCAAACTGCCACAATGTAACAATATATTTACAGACAGGAAATGGCTGTTTAGAGCTGTCTAACAGCCAGAGCAGCTAGAAACAGCTACATAACATGCCCACAGTAACAATGTCACCATGTAATACATGTCAGAATGTGAATCTGGGAGAGGAAAGATTTTACAATGAGCAAACACTGACTAAATCATTTATACATAATTATGGTAAAAATGAAGCACTTTTTTTATTACATTATTTTCACTGGAGTTCCTCTTTAACCTTCCCAGCGTTCAATTTCCCCAGGATTTCTGTGCAAACAGTGATAAAATTTATTTTTAAAACTTTTTTTTCCCTGTAACTTGCCAAAATGTGTCAAGCAAGGGTCTAGTATACAGTGCAGGAGAGTATTGATGTGTATGCATGTTTATACTGTTCACAGCATGTTTTTTTGAACGGACATTTCTGTCCATACCGCTAGGGAGGTTAAGGTAGGCTAAGACTGCCCGCTCCATGGTTTTCATGATGACGGACATCAGGGCCACAGGCCTGAAGTTGTTAAGTTCAGAAACCCCTTGTTTCTTAGGGACAGGTATGATGGTGGACCTCTTGAAGCACACAGGGACCTTGCCTTCCATTAGAGACTTGGTGAATATCGCAGAGAGGATGGGAGCAAGTTGCCGGCAACAGGTTTTCAGGCAGGCTGGAGATACTCCGTCGGGGCCGGAGGCTTTCCTGGCATTTAGTGTTGATAAGAGGCGCAGGACCTCGGCTTCATTCACCACCGAGGGAGAGGGCAGGCTCAGCATGTTGTTTGCAGGGCCCAAAGGGACTGGTTCCAGGTTCTCCTCCGGTGCTTCCTGGTTCTCGAACCTGCAGTAGAATCTGCTGAGTTCTTCTGCTAGTAAAGGGCTGGGAGTTGCATGCTGTGGTTGAGGCTTGTAGTTAGTGGCAGCCTTCAGCCCCTTCCATACAGCACGTGAGTCATTTGAGCACAGGTTGTGTTTCATTTTCTCAGCATATTCTTTTTTGGCAGCTCTCAGCTCCCGATTAAGGTCATTTCTTGCCCTTCTGTAGTCCTCCTGGTTGCCGGACTTGTGAGCAGCCTCCTTTCGCCTCCGCAGCTGCCGTAGCTTGTTGGTGAACCACGGCTTGTTGTTCGGGTACACCTTGAAGGATTTCGTTGGTACACAAGAGTCCTCGCAGAAACTGATGTAAGAGGCGATGTTGTCTGCCCATTCATCCAGGTTTGGCACTTCCAGGGACTTCCAGTCTGTGCATTCAAAACAGGCTTGAAGTTTCAGTTTGGCCTCGTCTGACCACATCTTGACAGACTTAATGATCGGTTTAGCTGATTCTAGGCGCCTCCTGTAGGTGGGGATAAGATGTATGAGACAGTGATCAGAGGAGCCCAGGGCTGCCCATGGGACTGCTTTGTACGCGTCCTTCAGTACCGTGTAGCAGTGATCGAGGATGTTCAGGCCCCTGGTGGGGCAGGTTACATGCTGATGATAGCGTCGCATCTCCTGGTGTAGGTTGGCCTTGTTAAAATCACCTGCTATGATGAACAGTGAGTCCGGGAGGGATGTCTCCCACTGCGAGATGGTCTCGCTTAGTACCAGTATGGCAGAATTGATATTGGCGTCGGGAGGGATGTACACTCCGGCAAGGACGTAAGAGGAGAACTCCCATGGTGAGTATGACAGCCTGCAGTTGATTAGTAGTAGTTCCAGATCTGGGGAGCACTTCCTGTCGAGAATCGACAAGGTGGGGCACCATGAGGAGCTGATGTAGAAGCAGATGCCTCCACCTTTTTTTTTCCCTGAGAGGACAGGGTCACGGTCTGCTCGAACGATGTTGAAGCCCGGGAGAAAGAGGGCGTTCTCGGGGATGTCCTCATGTAGCCATGTTTCTGTGAAGCAGAGGGCCGGGGTGTTACTGACGAGGTCTCTCCTGTCGCAGAGAAGGCGAAGTTCATCCATTTTGTTGGGGAGGGATTGGACATTTGCCAGGAGGATTGAGGGGATGGCTGAGCGTAGGCCCTTCATCCATTTTGTTGGGGAGGGATTGGACATTTGCCAGGAGGATTGAGGGGATGGCTGAGCGTAGGCCCTTCTTCCAGAGCCTCACGCGGGCACCGGCACGACATCCTCTCCGTCGTTGACCTGACCGGAGTATCAGGGCTGGGTCCAGGACTTGCTGTATGTGATCCCAGACTAGAGTGGTCAGGAGCCTGGCTTCAGTGGATGGGGGACCACGTGGTTCCCACCCTATGAGCTGTTCCCTAGTATAGGTGGTACGTGTGGCGGTGGGCGGCATGGACGGGCCATGGCTGCCAGCACGAGGGGTGGAGGGGCGCCAGCGGGGGGTGAAGGAGCATGGCATTCTCGTGCCTCCCGCTTGCTCAGCAGGGGTGCCTGCTGGCTATTCACCCACTGATCCTTCATCGCATCTCCTCACGGTCGATCACAGCACCCCAGGTCAGTCTCAACACCTCCAAAGTCAGTCGCAGCGCCCCCCAGTCTAGCCTAGCACTCCCAGAGGTCGTGAGGGCAGGCTTGGCCCAGGGATTGTCAGGGCTAGGCCAGGGGCTGGCAGGGTTGGAGGGCAGTAGAGCAGTGCCGCTGTGGGTCAGCAGTAGTGCATGCAGGCACGGCATAGGCAGGATAGCAGGGTTGGAGGGCAGGGAAGCAGGACCACTATGGGTCAGCAGATCAGCAGACAGATGCAGACAGGCAGAGTAGAGGGCGAGTCTTACCCCTGATGAGTGGCAGTCTGATGAACGGTGCCATATGGGTCTGGGTGCTCCTTGCCCTGCTGCAGGTGCAGATACAGGGCTCTCGTCGGGCACCAGGAGTTGACGGGCATCTGAACTCTTTTGATCGGCTCGCAGGAGTGGCAGCTCCGGAGGTTGGCTGCAGGCCTGCAGCGTGCGGGAGCCTCTCCACTGCTAAGGAACCACATGGGGGGCCTAGCTGGCCAGAGCGGTCTAGCTCAGCGGCTCGCAGTGAGCACGGAGGGTGGACGCCAACTGCGGTGAGGAACAGCCGGCTTCCGCAGCAGGGACCCGACGTACTGTAGAGGTGGAGGTCCTGGCGGGATCAGCAGGCGGTTCTCCTAATGCTCCGGTCTTCCCCGGCACGTGCAGAGTTGCGGGAGCAGGAGGCCCCGGGAGAAGGGATGCCCCTCTTTGCAGTCTGTTGGAGCCTGTGCGTGTTCCACGGGTCGGTACTTCCACGTGGGTGGCCGGGGATGTATCTGGCGCAAGAGGTGGAATCCCGGAGATGAAGATGTGTCTTGCAGCCAGCAGTGGAATCCGAGCAGTCCGTGCGGGTGTCGTGCAGTCGGAGGTAAGCTGGGTTTGCTGGGACTCACAGAGAGGTGGCAACAGACTAACTATGCTAAACTAATCTATTAAACTAATACAGTAAATTAGAGTAACTAAAACTAAAAGATAACTAAGATAAGTACAGAAAACCAAAAAAAAAAAAGTATGGAGCTATGTGCCGTGGCTGCTGCTCAGCGCCATCTTAGATCCCCAATCTGTCTAAAGTCTACCACTTATAGTGCTGGTTGTATAATGCAAGGGGGAAGGGGTTAGTCTATTCAGGTTTTCTTTAGGTTTATAAGAAAGTTGTAGTTCATATCATTCCCTGTATAGGGCAATACATAATATATTAAGAGAGGTGTAATTAAATACATTATTTGCAGTATAAGTGTTCATTTAAAGGTCATCTAGATATTTGTATTCCCTTTACTTGAGTGTGAAAAATACAATAAGCATAAATTATTTCTCTGTTCACAAATGCTCATGAATATTTTACAGTGCTTGCAAAACGTAATACATGAATACATTTTGCAGCTCCTTAATGTGATTTATGGCATTGGATGCATAATATACCCTTGGCCATTTGATTACTTGCTGTAGTGTTTAAAAGAACACATTTGTTATTAAGGGACTATGATTATAATCATAGTGGTAAACTCTGTGTAATTACCCATTTTGACATGTGCTAAATAAACCAAAAACGTTGATAGTCGAGATTTATTTGTTTAGAAATTCATAATTACTTCCAAAGAAATGTAGAGATTTCAACAGACTGACTAATTATAAAACTCCACAGGGGTGCTGATATTAATGATAGGTATTACAACTTTAAGTAATCTGTGTTGACTTTCTCTGTTTACTGCAATCAAACTTTTTTTTTTAAGGGCTATAGAAGCTGAATCCAGTCTCAGGTCTTCTAAAGTTTAGACTGAGAGTTGGTGTTCTAGAGGGAAAACACAAAATCAGTCCAAAGCCCATCCTTTACATTCAATGACTGTGAGATCAGCAGAAATGTCAAATATACCTACATTGGTCTAGAAGTCAACTAGTCTGGAAGCCTTACACCAGCCATAGAGGCCCTAAAAGACAAGGCATGCAAACATTCTATTCCATCAGGAAATAACTGTACCACTTCAAACAATCACTAATGGTATGGCTGAAAGTTTTTGACAGTTTCATCATCCCAAATCTACACTACTGAAGTGAAGTATGGAGCCTCATCAGCTACCTGAGAATCTAGCCCAGCAAAAATATTCCAACTAGAAATCTGAAAACACCTCCTCCATGTCCTTCAGAGTACCTCAAACACTGCCTGCTGAGCTGAGTAGATTCCCATTACTGCTTGAGATTAGAGATGTCGCGAACCTCCGTTTTTCGGTTTGCGAACCCTGTTCGCGAACCTCCGCGAAAAGTTTGGTTCGCGAAAAAGTTCGCGAACCGCAATAGACTTCAATGGGGAGGCGAACTTTTAAAATTTTAAAAAATTCTCCTGGCTAGAAAAATGATAGAAAACATGTTTCAAGAGCTCTAATACCTGGAGGCACACCTGATTGAGTGAAATACACATCACTGCTGGAGGACCCGCTCTCCCTCCCTCCTCCAAGCAAGGTCATTATATCATTTGACTCAGTTGTCTGCCTACACTAATTAGTTATGGGACAGCTGCTACACACTCTGCTAGGGAGATTTTAATTAGCCTCTTATGGGTTCCCCTCCTCCCACCCCCCACCCTTCTACCTATTCCCTCCTCCCTCCTACTGGAGGGAGGAGGGTCTCTTCTGCCAGGGAATTATACTATTTTAAAAACCAGTATACATCATACCATGGCTGGGAATCGAACCCAGCTCTCACTGTGTGGTGGGCAAGTCACCCTAACCACTGTACCACTACAGTAGTAAGTAAAGCTGGCCTAAAAATTACCATTTATGCTCAATGCAATAGAAACAGGTTTCTTACGGGGAACCTTAACTGAGAGTGATATGGATGTTTCCTGTAAACAATACCAGTTGCCTGGCAGTCCAGCTGATCTTTGTGATGTAGTTGCAATACTACTTGAACATGGTTCTACACCTGCTGATGGCTCTTACTGAGCGTCACAGGTGATCTTTACTCAGATTTATATTCATGATAGACATATTGATATCAAACTTTTCTAATTGAATTCATAGTACAGGATGTGATGTTACTGTGGCTTATGTGGAGTCGATCATTTTAAATGTTTTTAACTAATAGATAGTGAATTGTTTACTGATGATCAACTAAATTGTTATACATTTCTAATTCTGGTGTAGGGCCCACAAATAGCATTTTTTTGCAGCTTAAGGATGGCTTCTTTCAACTGCATGGAGAGCTCCTTTGCCTGCATGTTGTTTGTTCACACTAAAATCTTCCACATGGAAGCACCACACCTCAAATCATCTCCAGGCCTTTTATCTCTAGAATAAGTATTCTAATAAGTATTCTAGAGATAAAAGGCCTGGAGATTATTTGAGGTGTGGCGCTTGCATGTGAAAGATTTTAGTGTGAACAAACAACATGCAGGCAAAGGAGCTCTCCATGCAGTTGAAAGAAGCCATCCTTAAGCTGCAAAAACATTTTGAGAAATTGCTACAATATTACAAGTGGCAAAATCTACAGTTTGGAAAAAAATGAAGCACTGTAGAACTCAGCAATGATCTAGAATTTAATAATTCTGGCCATCCCTAGTGATGAACAAAAATATTTTCCAAACATTGAAATCTCCCCTGACCCAGCAATATAATTCAATTTAGCAAATAAAACCCTCTAGCGACTAGTTAATTAGCTATGATTATCTCCCTGATCTTTAAGTTATATAATAGATAACTTAATTATTTCATGTTTTAATGACAGGTAGAACTACTTGGTACACCAGCCATTAAAATAATGTATTTTTGTGTAATTCCGTTTTCATGAGGTTGATATTGTTTGCATTCATGGAATGCTAACCAGGGTGTTCAGCTTGTTTACTCACGTTTTAAAATGAAAATGTATGTACAATTAACTACATGCTGAGAAATCAATACAGGGTGAAATTTCAGTTTTGTTTTAGTAACCGATTTTCTTTGTAAAAATAATTACTTGCATTGCCATCAATTCTCTCATACCTACAGAAGCATATATTTGTAATTTATGAGACTGAAGGATTTACAAACTAGTGTATTAAAACAACAGCTAAAATTGTAACTGAAACCATTACTATAATAGCAGGATTAAAGCATCTGAACTCTTCAAATGGAATTAGTCTGTATAAGTTAGTCTGTATTAGAGTAGTAGTTGAATGGTTTACTTTTAACCACTTTAGCCCACAGATGTTTTTATCTCTAGAACAGAAGCAATTTTGCACTGTCAGCGCTCTTTGCATTTATTCGCCAATAATTTTATTACAACTTATCACAACAAATCAATCTAAATTTGAAGGGGGGGGGGGGGGTCACCACCAATTAGGCTTTATTTGGGTGCTATATTTTGCTAAGAGTTATTATATTCTAAATGCATTTTAAACCTCTGCCGACCACTCCACGGCAATTGGCATGAACGCGACGGCAGCCCCAAGACCACTCCACGCCAACTGGCGTAAATGGCTGCGGGCGTTGATTGCAGGAGATTGCGTGCGCTGATGCACACACATATCCGCATGCATCCACCTTCAGTCTCCCAGCAGTGATCGATGCTAGGAGGCTGTTAGACAGCAAAACTGCCGTCTATTAGGACTGTATAGTGCTGCAATCTAAGGCAGCGCTGCACTGGAGACAGCTGTGTGACATGGCTGTCCCCCTGGCAGGCTCAGTGTTGATCCGCTGTCATAGGCTGAAGCCTATGACAGCCGATTACAGTGATTAGCTGGTGGCAGGATGGAGGGTGGGGATAATCTTAAATAAAAAAAAATAGCAACATTTATTGAAAAATAACATTTGTATAAAAATAAAATAAACAAACTTCACAGCAGAGATGAGAAACAGTGGGGGAATTACTTGCTGCCCTGCAGCGAGGCCTTAAAGCTGCAGTGGCCTATTTAGTAAAAAATAGCCTGGTCACTGGGGGGGTTTAACAACGCGGTCCTCAAGTGGTTAACAGGAATAATTAGAAAAAATGGGAAAAATAATCATTATTTCTCAGTTTTCGGCCATTATAGTTTTACTGTGCATAATCCCGAAACATTGTATTTGCCCATTTGTAATGGTTATTACAGCGTTTAAAATATTTCCCTAGTACAATGTATGTCACTAATATTTTATGTAGAAATTGTAACGATTGTGGAACTTTCTCCGTGATCAGCGCACAACGCGTGCGCTGATACGGCGGAAATCCTCCACAAGCGTATAATTGCAGGCACCCAGCAAAAGGTGCTATGCACCCGTAGAGGGAAATTCCTGTCGGCAGATGGCGCTGGGGAGTGCAGAGGAACCAATCCTCTGTACCTCCACAAATGCCAGACAGGAATTGTACGAAGCGCAGAACGCAATCGCAAGAGAAGCGATTGCGAATGAGAACGAGCAAAGGGACAGGTTGTATGTGTGTGCGCCAACCTAGTCACCACCCCGTGACAGTGCACACACAACAGCAGATATGAAATAGGAACGCGATCGCGAGAGGTGCGATCGCCAGACGTGACACAAGGCAGATCAGAACAGAATACGAGGGTAGCAAAGGCACAGCAAATAATACAATGAGAATAACAAGGAAAATAACAAACGCTAACTGAACACGAACACCGCACTCATTCGCAACAGTGCACGCGTTCGTGCACGGTCTCCACGTGATAAGCACAATAGAAACAAGCACGCCTAACTAACCAAGACAAGACAGACACCACACAAACGCGCTTGCTACACGGTTGCCTTACCGCAGGCACCAGCAAGCGCATGCAAACAGACAGACAATGAGAATCGATCAAACAGGAACCACTGCTCTTACCGTCAGAGCCAGTGCGAACCAGGTATCAGAAAGATCCACTGCTCTTGCTGTCAGAGAAGTGTGATCCAAGCACACAACAAACAGAAGGAGTAACCAGCAGTGACCGCAGCCGAGGTTAACTCCAAGATCCAGACCAGAGGAATCCACTGCCACTAACGCTAAGGCAAGTGCGATTCAGACAGACAGAACAGAAGGATCCACAGCACTAGCGAAAGTGGCTAGCGTGATCCAGGAAGACAGAGCAGAAGGATCCACAGCACTAGCGCAGGATGCCAGTGCGATCCAGGTACAGAGTAGCAGAACAGAAGGATCCACAGCACTAGCGCAGGATGCTAGTACGATCCAGGGAGGCAGAACAGAAGGATCCACAGCACTAGCAAAAAGAGGCTAGCACAATCCAGGGAAACAGATCAGAAGGGGCTACCAGCAACAACCGCTGTTGCGGTTAGCACCCAGACACACAAAACGATTTCCTGTCGCTGGGACAGGACAATCGCAACAGACAAACAAAACAGATAAACAATCCTAACTGCACTAGGGAAACCTGCCTAGTGCAAGTTCCAGGAATAACTCTAAGCTGATCTTCAAACAAAGAGCATGGCTGACACCCCTCCAGGAGTGTTACACAGGACTAAATCCTTATGACCAGCCAAGCATTGTGGGAAACAGATAGTACTTATAGAGCAAGCCCACAATGGATGTGGCTAGGCAATTTGCATGATAAACGTATGCAAATTCCTCTGCAGCAAGCTGCAGAACTGACAAACGGTCTCTCTTAAAGAGACCTGCAGAATGCAGACCTGAACAGTGGTCAAAAAGCTGCCTTCTGCACAGGCAGCTGAGCAGATTCTCACAGAAATAAAGGTGCTTTTTCAGTTTTGTATCCATCACTAATTACAAGACCATATAGGAAAAAAATAATAGTAATTTACCCTCAGAACATACATATTAAAAAAGTTTAGTCCCTAAGGTAACTATTTATGGGTTTTTTTTTTTCAAATTTAACTTTTTATTGCTACTTGCTAAAAGACAATTACAACATATGCATCATATTGTACAGGTAGAATTTCCTTAACATCAAACATTCGGTGAAAAATACAAACAAAGAACAAAGTAGATAATTGCTTAGGGGAAGCCAATTAACGTATCTGTATGTTTTTTGGGATATGAGAGGCAACCTTAATGCCCGGAGGAAACCCACACCAACACGTGAAGAACATAAGTGGCTGGGGTTCGAACCGGGAACCCAGTGCTGCAAGGTGAGAGAGCGCTAACCACTATGCCACTGAAGTGGCATAATGGTTAGTAACTAGGTGGCAACTAGGTGGTGCTAAGCACTCTCATGGAAGTTGCCAGGAGGTGCTTGTTCTTTTTTTTTTTATATTTTGTGACGTTCCATTTTTATGAATTAGCATGCCTCGTGATTGGAGGCATGTTGATTCATTTACAGGGGATCAGTTGCCTCGGGGGAACAGTCGTTCCCCTTCCGCAATCAATCCCCTTTAATAGTGGCGATGAACGAGCGTGCACCTGACAGCTACAAGCGAGCACCTGCCACAACACTGCTGGATGAATAGATTCATCAACTTGGGCTTAAGTTGTTAACGCAGTCATCCTGCATTTCATGGTTTGATCATAGTTTCATACACAGGTGACAATTCCACAGTTTTCACTACTGCATTTATCATGACTTTTGGCAATAGGCAAATAATGATAGAATTGGAGGTTAGGAACACCAGGGAAGGGTTTTATTCTGGGAGGTTAGGATTTAGGTTGGATTTGGGTTGCATTAGGACAGGGCTGTCCATGTGAGAAAACGCGGAAAAGCCGCTGCGTGTGCTGAAAGCAAGACGGCTGATTCCGCGTCCAACGTGGCGGTTTGCACGCGTAGGCACGCGTCTGGTAGTGTGGCAGAACGCGGAAAAGCCGACGCATGTTCTAACAGCAAAGCGGCTGTTTCCGCGTCCAAAGTGGCGGTTTGTACGCAGCAGCGTGCCTTTGGAGTGGCTGGGTCTGTTAGTCCACATAGATGGATGAAGAGCTACGCGCGCGCGGGCCAGAAGTCAGGACCTTTATACCAGCAGGGGAAGTGTCAGCTGATCAGGACGATCAGCTGATTCCTGCTGGACTCATGATTGGCTGAGTGGCTCGGGCGGGGCAGCAGAGTTCAGCTACTATATATTCTGCTTGCTTGTAAGTTGCTGGTTGTCTGCCATTGCAAACACTTTGTGGAAGCATTCAGACCATAGTCAGATCCTTACAGTGTGTTTGAACCAGGTGGACCTGGGAATTCACACTGAGCCAGATTACCTTGTACTGTTATTATTATTTGTTAGACCAGTTCCAGGGTGTTGAGATCAAGGCCTTCACACCCCAGACTAGGAATACTGTGTATCTTCTGTGTATTCTCTAGCATAGTTCCAGGGTGTTGAGATCAAGGCCCTCACACCCAAGACTAGGGAATTGTGTTATCATTTATGTTATGCTGCAGACTAGTTCCAGGGTGTTGATGATCACGGACCTCACACCCAAGACTAGGGAATTGTATTATCATTTATGTTATGCTCCAGACTAGTTCCAGGGTGTTGTGACTACGGACCTCACACCCCAGACTAGGATTGTGCTGTTACTGTATTACGTTAGCCCAGTTCAGGGCAAAACCTTCCATATAAGCAGCAGGGCTTCCTGCAACCCAGCCTTGGTCCCTGGCCCAGGGGTCCACAGGCTACAGGAATATCACCCACAGTCAGGGGTGAGTTCCTCAGGAGTCTTAGGCCGCCAGCTCCTCTGGTGGTCTCCACTCAGAGTTGTTACTGTTACACCAAACTCTCTCACTATTCTGGTGTCCAGAGGTTAGTAATACATCTGTATTATCGCTGATTCTGCAGGTCATCGATAATCAGGCGTATATCTGCATTCTTGGTGGTACTGCAGATCGCCAATAATCAGAATCTCTCTGCGTGCTGACACCAATCGTTACAGTCCAACTCCAGTCCTCGAGGGCCATATCCATGCCTGTGTTTAGGATGGACTGAGAAATATATTCTTCTTGATTAACCCCACTTTTCCTGATTCAGTTCCATCAATTAATATAATTTATGCCAAAAATGTGTGAGGACTTAGGCCCTTGTGGACTGGAGATGGACAGCTCTGTATTAGGATTAGGATATGGTTAATGAATAGTGGTTTTAGGAATAAACAGTATGTAAGTGCTAGGCTATTTAAGGTTTTTTTTAAGCTAAGGGGTTAAGGGTAGGTGCAAGGTTATTGGTAAGAATGATAGGGCTGCAGTAGAAGAAAGGCTGGGTATCAGTGGTGTAGCAATAGGTGATGCAGAGATTAAAGGCAGGACTGGTTCGCTGCCTGTACTTTCAAACAAATATGCAGGGTGAGAGTGCAAATTCCTCTGCCTGGAAGTTTTTGATGTGACTTACTGGTATCTTACTCCTGAAGGAATAAGCTGGAGGATGGAGTGAGCTGGGTGAGAGGGGTCAGAGGCAATCTTGGTGGCTCTCTTTCTGCACCTGCTAGTGTAAAGATCCTGCAGGGTAGGTAAGCTACAGCCAATTAGGTACTTATCCGTTAGCCGGGCGCATCCGGCAGGTGGCGCTAATTACTATTCCCCCTTCAGGCCGCCATGGATAGTAGGGAAAGATGTAACTCTGGTGGAGTTTTGCCGCCACCTAGAGGATGCGCCTGGCTAGTACCGCCAATTATTCTTTTTGCTGATCAGATGATGCGCTGCAGTCTCACCTTTTCTTATACAGAGCATGAGCCGACCCAGGCAGTCATAGTTGATGTCATGTTGGATTTGATGATCACAGTATAGAACTGCATCATTATTTTTTGTAGCCCAAATCAGAATCAGCATTATTACAATGGTTTCAGAGTCTATGAATTATTAGTTTAATTCATTCTTTTATATTTGCCTTCAACGTTGCCATTTACATCTCTTGGCTTACAGCCCAGTTAAAATCTTTTGTTTAAATTACTATAATTTAAAACTAAATATGTGTTGAGTTGTAAGCATTTTCCTGTCATTCTCTTTTGTTGGAGAGTCAGAGGTTTGCAGAGTCTTTGAGGCACTTTAGAAGCATAGACTGGGGTGATAAAACAGTGGTGAACAGCAAAAGAAGCAGCAAAATTTTTTGCCTGACATCATGTCATCAAAACTGCCATACAAAATTATTGTGAATTATACTAGCCTGCTGTGCATTTGATTTCCCCCAGCTGCTATCACAGCGGCCTCTTTCCCGAAAATTAAATGTGTTTCATCTGCTCTCAAATATGCCATGTCTTTACCTACAGGAGTCTGTATCAGATTTTTCTCTTTTTTATTTCTGTCCTGCCTTCTCAACATGTGAGATTTATAATTCATATTATCTGGCAAGTGCTGCCTGCTGTATGTGAGATTTAAGGTAGCCATATCAAATATCAGTTCTCCACCTGCAGAACAAATAGCTTTAGCTTTTCTTTCTTAAATGCCTTATCTCAGCAGAGCTATTGCCAATATGAACTGGGATTTTTTTTTACAACATATTCAGTTATTTATACATATTTTGCAAAAATCTACGAAGCATTAATACTACAGGCAAATCCAGAAATATATTGGGCGCATAATACTAAGGGGACCCTTTCTCCAGATGAATATTGTGTTAGGTATCACTGAAGGGGATCCTCAAGTGTCAAGGAGTAAAGGCACAGTGGCTGGAAACTGGAGAAAGATCTTCTTGTGTGAGAGAGGAGACTGGAAATCGTTTGCTTTGGTCTGCAGCCAGCTATGGCTTTTCCGACATGTCAAATGATTTATTTACACTTCCTACTATACATCATTTTCTGGTCAGAGCGGCCTCAAATTTCTTTGCCTCTGTGATTGGCTCCAGAAATAGTAGTAAATCAATGGGCTTGATTTACTAAGCTGAGGGAATACAATTTGCAAATGTTGGTAACTTATGGCTGCTATAGCCAGGGTGGGTACAATTGCATCCTGTCCATCACTGATGTAGCCGTGAAATTACACATCTTTCTGCTCATCAGGAGCTGCAATTACCTCCACTGAAATAAATATGGGAATGAGCTATTACATTTGTGTTTACCTGTCCATTGGTGAGTATCACACTGCTTGGTACACAGGCCATCCACACGGTTTTTGAAATAAATGTGCAGCAGCCCTGTAGTACAATGCCTGGCAGAGTCTTGTACTCAAGCAAAGTCCACGGAATACTAGGGGCCTTTTTAACAATTTTATTATTATTATTTATTGTATTTATAAAGCGCCAACATATTACGCAGTGCTGGACAACCAAACAATTATTTTTTTTGCCAGTATTGCAGACCCTTGAAACTTAATTGAAAACTAAGTGATGAGATAAACAATTGTATCTATCCTCCAATGTCTAAAAACTTGAAAAAACGAATTTATTGTTTTGTCTCAACTCAGTCTGTCCTCTGTGTCTCAGAGTGGTCAAATATATGAACTATTGACCTTTTTATCTATTCTCTTCTGACAGAGAACTGGGCTTCCTAGAGCAAAGAATTTTATGGCTGTAATTCCTTATCATTGAGGGAGCTACAGTCTGACTGGGTCCCGGATGGAAAAAAACTGTCTGTTGCAAAACGAAATATTGACTCTTTCAGGCAGAGAAAAAAGAAACACATCACAGCATATTTATTTGTGTGCTAGGCACTGTACTTATACATGTCTATCTCACTGGTCACTGAAAGAGAATCTTGAAAACAGATTATTACCTAAGGAGAGGGAAGGCTCTGGGTCCTATATAGTGTTCCCGTTCCTCTCAAGGTCCCCCCATTCCAGTGCTGGCTCCTACATTCTAATCTCCCACTGTGGGGGGCTTGGGATGTCTTCTGGAGCTCGAGTGCTCCTGAAGATGGGTAACTCTGTACTGTGCATGCATGAGTGTGCAAGAAAAAGTGACCGCCCATGAACTTTACGGAGTGGCCCATCTTTGGAAGCACTCGGGCTCCCGAAGACTTCTGAAGTTTTGGGCAGTGGCAGAGAGCAGTCTCTGACCTATCGGTCAGAGATTCGGAGATTGCTCATGGGAAGCCAGCAGTGGAAGGCGGTGACCAGGAGAGGAACAGGAAGGCTAAATAGGACCCAAAGCCTCCCCCTTCCTTATGTACAGTGGGTTGTAAAGGTATTCGGCCCCCTTGAAGTTTTCCACATTTTGTCACATTACTGCTACAAACATGCATCAATTTTATTGGAATTCCACGTGAAAGACCAATACAAAGTGGTGTACACATGAGAAGTAGAACGAAAATCATACATGATTCCAAACATTTTTTACAAATAAATAACTGCAAAGTGGGGTGTGCGTAATTATTCGGCCCCCTGAGTCAATGCTTTGTAGAACCACCTTTTGCTGCAATTACGGCTGCCAGTCTTTTAGGGTATGTCTCTATCAGCTTTGCACATCTAGAGACTGAAATCATTGCCCATTCTTCTTTGCAAAACAGCTCCAGCTCAGTCAGATTAGATGGACAGTGTTTGTGAACAGCAGTTTTCAGATCTTGCCACAGATTCTCGATTGCATTTAGATCTGGACTTTGACTGGGCCATTCTAACACATAGATATGTTTTGTTTTAAACCATTCCATTGTTGCCCTGGCTTTATGTTTAGGGTCATTGTCCTGCTGGAAGGTGAACCTCCGCCCCAGTCTCAAGTCTTTTGCAGTCTCCAAGAGGTTTTCTTCCAAGTTTGCCCTGTATTTGGCTCCATCCATCTTCCCATCAACTCTGACCAGCTTCCCTGTCCCTGCTAAAGAGATGCACCCCCCGAGCATGATGCTGCCACCACCATATTTGACAGTGGGGATGGTGTGTTCAGAGTGATGTGCAGTGTTAGTTTTCCGCAGGGGCGCCTGGAGGCACAGGCACTACAGGCAGCCACTTGGGGCGGCATGTCTCTCACTAGGCGCTGGCCTGGCCACCTTCATTGATCTCCCCGTTTTGCAGGCTGAGGCTTGTGCACGCTGCAGGGCTCACTGCTCCGGTACCGGTGCCAGCGTCATGCACAGCCTTCACTCGCCCCTTCTACTCCGGCTGGCCAATAGAGAGAGAGCAAACACGCTCTGCCCCTCCCCTAAGACCACCCCTTTCTGGCTTCCCTGACAGCCATAGGCACACAGTGCAGTTTCTGAACTGCCTGCGTGTGGCCTTAAACTCCGCCCCCGCCAGCCGGAAGTTCGGGGTTCCAGTCTGGCTACAATAGCCAGCATGCCTCCCAAGTCCCTGAGCCTGACGTGGGTGCGGAGGAGAGGTGACCAGGAGCTGAGATGCAGCAGGGGAGACATGAGCCGTTAGTGTGGCCAAAAGCGTTGTGAGGGGGTTGCGTAAGTGCGGCCCGCACTGGGGTGTGAGCTGGGCAGGGGTGACGTCACTTAAACAGCACAGTCTGGGGCCCGATCAGTGGCTCTGCCACATTTGCCCCACCTGTGATAGTAAATTCTCTCCTCCCGTCTCTGCTGCCGCCCCCCAGCTGTGCTGGCATTGTATACATTGCAGACCTGCAGATCATCAGCGCAGGGTGTGTGTAACAACTCCCCTGATTCCAGTGCGGGAGCCTCTCTGCTCTGCTCTCCTGCAGCCCTCCAATCCTCCTGCTCTGTATCTCTCTGCCTCGGTTTTCCTGTATGTCACATGGTGAGTTCACCCGACATACAGGAAGACCAGCTGGGCAGAGAGATGCACTGCAGAAAGATCATCAGAGGGCTTCAGGAGAGCAGAGAGCAGACTCCCCATGCTGGAATCAGAGGGATTCCCGGTGCTGATGATCTGCAGGTCTGCTGTGTCATATTGTAGCCATTAGGCTCCGCCCCCGCACGGCCATTAGGCTCCGCCCCCGCACGGCCATTAGACCCCGCCCTCGGGTTCAAGCCACGCCCCTTTGGGCACCTATGAGGCAGCTAACCCCACTGACAGCAAAGAATTGTAAGTGCTGCCTGCTGTGACCCCCTGCTGCCTTGGCTTCTGTGTCACTCACTGCTGTGGACCAAACTAGGAGCATAACAGAAGGCCTATGCTGTAATCAATGTTTGTCGCCCCTTCCCACTGTTACCGGCCGCCTCCTCCCACTGTCATCACTACTTGTCGCCCCTTGCCGCTGTTGTCACTACTTGTTGCAGTAAAGGTGCAATAAGTAGTTTGCAGTAAAGGTAGCCATACGATCCCTCTCTGATCAGATCCGATCAGAGAGGGACCTATCTGTTGGTCGAATCTGATGGCAAATCGACCAGTGTATGGCTACCTTACGAAGAAACAATCCAGGCACCAAGTTTCCAAGCCCTGTCTCTCTCCCCACACTCACCCCACCTGCCTGCACTATCTAACATTTTCCTACAGAAATAACAGTTTGTGGATAATGACTGGAAGTTGGTATCCACAATTGATATGCGGGGGACGTGGTATCTGCGTTTGATGTGCGGGGGACGTGGTATCTGCGTTTGATGTGCGGGGGACATGGTATCTGCGTTTGATGTGCAGGGGACGTGGTATCTGCGTTTGATGTGCGGGGGACGTGGTATCTGCGTTTGATGTGCGGGGGACGTGGTATCTGCGTTTGATGTGCGGGGGACGTGGTATCTGCGTTTGATGTGCAGGGGACGTGGTATCTGCGTTTGATGTGCGGGGGACGTGGTATCTGCGTTTGATGTGCGGGGGACGTGGTATCTGCGTTTGATGTGCGGGGGACGTGGTATCTGCGTTTGATGTGCAGGGGACGTGGTATCTGCGTTTGATGTGCGGGGGACGTGGTATCTGCGTTTGATGTGCGGGGGACGTGGTATCTGCGTTTGATGTGCAGGGGACGTGGTATCTGCGTTTGATGTGCGGGGGACGTGGTATCTGCGTTTGATGTGCGGGGGACGTGGTATCTGCGTTTGATGTGCGGGGGACGTGGTATCTGCGTTTGATGTGCGGGGGACGTGGTATCTGCGTTTGATGTGCAGGGGACGTGGTATCTGCGTTTGATGTGCGGGGGACGTGGTATCTGCGTTTGATGTGCGGGGGACGTGGTATCTGCGTTTGATGTGCGGGGGACGTGGTATCTGCGTTTGATGTGCGGGGGACGTGGTATCTGCGTTTGATGTGCGGGGGACGTGGTATCTGCGTTTGATGTGCGGGGGACGTGGTATCTGCGTTTGATGTGCGGGGGACGTGGTATCTGCGTTTGATGTGCGGGGGACGTGGTATCTGCGTTTGGTGTGCAGGGGACATGGTATCTGCGTTTGATGTGGAGGACATGGTATTTGCGTTTAATGTGCGGGGGACGTGGTTTCTGCGTTTGGTGTGCAGGGGACGTGGTATCTGCGTTTGATGTGCGGGGGACGTGGTATCTGCGTTTGGTGTGCAGGGGACGTGGTATCTGCGTTTGATGTGGAGGACATGGTATTTGCGTTTAATGTGCGGGGGACGTGGTTTCTGCGTTTGGTGTGCGGGGGACGTGGTATCTGCGTTTGATGTGCGGGGGACATGGTATCTGCGTTTGATGTGTGGGGGACGTGGTATCTGCGTTTGATGTGCGGGGGACGTGGTAACTGCGTTTGATGTGCGGGGGACATGGTATCTGCGTTTGATGTGCGGGGGACATGGTATCTGCGTTTGATGTGCGGGGGACATGGTATCTGCGTTTGATGTGCGGGGGACATGGTATCTGCATTTTATCAGTGTGTGTATGTAGGGAGGGGGGGGCGCCACAAGTTTTCTCGCCTGGAGTGACAAAATGGCTAGAGGCGCCCCTGGTTTTCCGCCACACATAGCGTTTTGCATTTTGGCCATAAAGTTCTATTTTGGTCTCATCTGACCAGAACACCTTCTTCCACATGGTTGTTGTGTCCCCCACATGGCTTGTGGCAAACTGCAAATGGGACTTCTTGTGCTTTCTGTTAACAATGCCTTTCTTCTTGCCACTCTTCCATAAAGGCCAACTTTGTACAGTGCATGACTAATAGTTGTCCTATGAACAGATTCTCCCACCTGAGCTGTAGATCTCTGCAGCTCGTCCAGAGTCACCATGGGCCTCTTGACTGCATTTCTGATCAGCGCTCTCCTTGTTTGGCCTTTGAGTTTAGGTGGATGGCCTTGTCTTGGTAGGTTTAAAGTTGTGCCATACTCCTTCCATTTCTGAATGATCGCTTGAACAGTGCTCTGTGGGATGTTCAAGGCTTTGGAAATCTTTTTGTAGCCTAAGCCTGCTTTAAATGTCTCAATAACTTGATCCCTGACCTGTCTCGTGTGTTCATTGGACTTCACCGTGTTGTTGCTCCCAATATTCTCTTAGACAACCTCTGAGGCCCTCACAGAGCAGCTGTATTTGCACTGACATTAGATTACACACAGGTGCACTCTATTTAGTCATTAGCACTCATCAGGCAATGTCTATAGGCAACTAACTGCACTCAAATCAAAGGGGATATAATAAGGGACGAATAATTATGCACACACCACTTTCCAGTTATTTATTTGTAAAAAAATGTTTGGAATCATGTATGATTTTTGTTCCACTTCTCATGTGTACACCACTTTGTGTTGGTCTTTCATGTGGCATTCCAATAAAATTGATTTATGTTTGTGGCAGTAATATGACAAAATGTGGAAAACTTCAAGGGGGCCGAATACTTTTGCAACCCACTGTAAGTATCTGTTTTTTTGTTTGTTGTTTGTTTTTTTTGTTTGGTTTTTTTTGGGCATGAACAAGAAGTGAGGTAAAATCTCTGCCACCGAGACACATACAAAATATAAACACTTTCTTTAAAGGACAACTGAAGTGAGAAGAATATGGAAGTTGCCATATTGGTTTACTTTTAAATAATACAAGTTTCCTGGCAGCCCTAAGCATGCAACTAATCTTGTCAGATTTTACAATAATGATCTGCATATGCTTGTTTGGGGTCTATGGCTAAATGTATTAGAGGCAGAGGATCAGCAGGACAGCCAGGCTACACTTATTGCTTAAAAGGAAATAAATATGGCAGCCTTCATATCCCTCTCACTTCAGTTGTCCTTTAAAGGTAACCAGAGATGAACGTTACACACACAAGAAACATATCATTCAATTGCTTTTGTTGAGAAAATCCTCTTACCACTATTTTCGTGTGCTCTGGTGTGCCTTATAACGTTTATATTTCCCCCGGGATAAATCAAAGATGGCCGCCGGCTCATACCCTTCTTCTTCCGGGTCATGAGCAACTCTAATCGTCATTATCTAGGCTTGCTGTGCTTCCGTGCTGCTCAGCGCACAAGCCTAGTTAGGGTGGACGCATGCGCAGTGCTGTTCATTGCTCCTCTCAGCAGTCATCACAGCCACCCGGTGTACTTAGGCTGACCAGATGTCTTTTTCCCCCGACAGGTCCTCACAGGTATTTGAAATGTCCCGGGTGAAGAGAGCCGAACACAGAGCGAGCCAGAAGAGCCGATTGAAGAGACAGAGAGCTGAACACAGCCTAGCGGCCAAGACTCAGTCCAGTGTTTTCCCCAGAGCCTATCAGCTGGGCAGTAGTGTTGTCCGGATCATGAATGATTCGGATCTTTGATCCGGATCTTTTTTGTGAGTCGAATCATCCGGATCATTACACTGAACGAATGATCTGGATGATTCGACTCACAAAAAAGATCCGGATCAAAGAGCCGAATAGTTCATGATCCGGACAACACTACTGCCCAGCTGATAGGCTCTGGGGAAAACACTGGACTGAGTCTTGGCCGCTCTGCTGTGTTTGGCTCTCTGTCTCTTCAATCGGCTCTTCTGGCTCGCTCTGTGTTCGGCTCTCTTCACCGGAGACATTTGAAAAACCTGGGAGGACCTGTCGGGGAAAAAAAGACATATGGTCGGCCTAGATGTACTGTATACTCGTGCAGCACTATGCATTGCTCCTCTCAGCTCCCTTCTCATCACAGCCCTCTGTGATGCTGTGTATGCAAAACAGGAAGGCAGAGCCAGGAAGGGGAGGGCTTGAAATGACGTCACACAGCAGACAGACTCAGCTAATCTGATTCCAGGTCAAACTTAGACTGGCTCAGTCGGGCTTTCTTATCTCAGCTGCTAGGAGAGTAATTGGGCAGAGAAGAAAGAAACTAAAAGCATGGTAGGTGTTTACTGTCATGTTCTCATTGATTTTTATGAAAAGTAATGGTGTGTCCGCAACACTAGAACCACAAGAAAAGAGTGTGCAAGGGCTCAAAGTACACATGTATAGCAATAAAAAGAAAGAAAGGCCATAAACATAGCACCACTCATGAATAGTAGTAAATCATTTATTCAAAAATTTATATATAGCTAATGCAAAAATATTTACTGACATATTAGAGTTTCACAGGTTAAAAACAATTAAAACCGACCACAAAGTCGTATATGGTAACAGCTGAATACAATCATGTCCCAATTAGTAATCAAAATGAGGTCATGAAAATCACAATATAATATAATATCATCAAAAGAATTAGCAATATGTGCCTGAATAAACACCTCAATGTGCATCTATTTAGAGCACATTCAAGGTTGAACCCGGGTTCAGTAAAGTGAAAACATGCATATAAACACATACATTGTGAAAGAGTATAGAATGCAGTAGTCAATTGACAACAAATAAATATATAGTGCAAACATGTATTGTGCAAACCAGCAAAAGGGCTGCTATAATAAACAACCTGGGAGCAGCCTATGTTCAGAGTGCATAGAGAGATGAAAGGTGCAAGTAAAAGGGTAGGAGAGATACTTAACCCGGGAAGACCAGGGAGGCTGGAACAGTGCAGCTGAAGATAAGAGGGAGTCCCTTCAAGACAGTCCCACAAGCTCCGCGAGCGTCACCCCGCTTTGGAAGGAGAGGGATACCATGCTGTCAGACGCCAGATCGGGGTGACGCCCGCGGAGCTTGCAGGACTGACTGACTATGCACTCTGAACATAGGCTGCTCCCAGGTTGTTTATTATAGCAGCCCTTTTGCTGGTTTGCACAATACATGTTTGCACTATATATTTATTTGTTATCAATTGACTACTGCATTCTTTACTCTTTCACAATGTATGTGTTTATATGCATGTTTTCACTTTACTGAACCCGGGTTCAACCTTGAATGTGCTCTAAATAGATGCACATTGAGGTGTTTATTCAGGCACATATTGCTAATTCTTTTGATGATAGTGTATTATATTGTGATTTTCATGACCTCATTTTGATTACTAATTGGGACATGATTGTATGCAGCTGTTACCATATACGACTTTGTGGTCAGTTTTAATTGTTTTTAACCTGTGAAACTCTAATATGTCAGTAAATATTTTTGCATTAACTATATATAAATTTTTGAATAAATGATTTACTACTATTCATGAGTGGTGCTATGTTTATGGGCTTTCTTTCTTTTTATTGCTATACTCATTGATTTTTATGATAAAATACATGAGGGTGCTTCGTCTCTGGTTCTCTTTAAGCAACTCTGTTCTGGCAGGATCTCGAAAAGCTTCATTCAAAAGAAAATTGAGAAGATTACATAGTATTACCATATACACTTAAAGTGAGTCTAAAGCCATTTGGAAAAAAAAAAGATACTCACAGATACTCACCTATTGAGAGGGAAGGCTTTGCATCACGTGAACTGTACACATCTTCATAGACCTGCATGGCCCTTGCGATGGGGGGAAGAGTACCGCAGTGCAACGTAGTGTGCCAGTGTGCAAGGGGCCTTAAAGGGAATCTAAAGCCATTTGAAAAAAAGAGGCTCCCGAAGACTTCTGAAGTCTTGGGCAGTGGCAGAGAGTAGTCTCCAACCCATTGGTCGGAGACTGGTAATAGGGAAGCAAGCGCTGGAATGTGGGGACTGTGAGAGGAGTGGGAAGGCTCTATAGGACCCAGAGCCTTCCCTCTCCTTAGCTGAGTAGCTTTTTTTTTTTTTTCTAATGCCTTCAGATTCCCTTTAAGGCCCCTTGCACAATGGCACACTGCGTTGCGCTGCAGTACTCTTCCTGTCTCAAGGGCCATGCAAATCTATGAAGATTTGCACAGTCCACGCGATGCATAGCCTTCCCTTTCCTTGGGTGAGTATCTGTTTTTTGTTTTTTCAAATGACTTCAGACACACTTTAAGTGTTTATGGTAATGCTATTTATATAGTATTAATCTTCAAAATTTTCTTTTCTGTGATGTGAAGATGTTGGCGTTATATAAATAATAATAATAATTCCTGAGTTTTGTGATTGGCCTCAAATTTCCGTGGTATTCCGATGGTAAAATTCTGCATTCTCTGATTGGTCCAATACTTCTGAGTCTCAGAAGTATTTGGCCAATCAGAGAATGAAAAGAATGACAAAAATAGACTCCTCAGAAATCAGAAATCCGTGAAATTAGTAATCAGCATTGGCAAAAATTGGAATATCCGCTGTATTGTAAATCGGCATTTCCAACTATCCCTAATTACCCCACCTGTGTTTCTGGTTTCCTGTAGGGTTGCTCGGAATTGCAAATCCGTGTACCGCGGTAAATTCCGCATACCGCCGCTCCGGAATTCCGTTACCGGGTCATTCCGCGGTATTCCGGATGGTTTCCGCGGTATTCCGGAGGGTTTCCACGGTATTCCGGCTATATTCCGGAATTTTCCGAGTGTATGTTTCCGTATTTTTATTACGGACTTCCGTAAATTACGTTAGCGTTGTTCATTCCGTCTTTTTGCTCATTGAATAAAGTTTTTGTGTATGGTTTAAATTTGTGATAACAGCGTGCTTTCGTCAGTTTCCGCCCATTTTTCCGGAATTCCGTTTTTTTTTTTCAATGATACACTGGGGGGCGGATCCCTGGAGGAATTCCGTGGTTTGCTCACTTCCAGGAACTTGTTGTGGAGTCTGGTGAGGCAGAGAGACCTGGAGGAGCAGATTGCACCTGCTATTGAGGTAAGTGAATAATATGTACATATATTTGTTTACATAGATGTTTATTATGTTTAATGATGAATGCAATTATTCCTTTTTTTTAGGTTAGAAAAACAAGTTACCATATTTGTGTGTTTGACACTGACCTGTCAGTCATTTGATTAGGAATAGGATAGCATCATGTTGCATTTGATGGAGATTTGTGGCATGCACTTTCTGTGCATGAAGTTACCTTCGTGGGCATGTAGCGCGGTTTTTATTCCAGACCACATGGTGGAGGAGGGCCAGTGTTAGGAGTTGGACCCAGGAATCTAAATTGGGTTGCAAGGGTTAGTGCTGCTGATGGGCATTATGGGGTTAATGTATGACTTGCATGACTTTGCACGTGTTCAATTTCATTTGTATGCTATTTTGTCGGGTATGCTGAAATGTTGGAACAAAGTGCAGACTGATTAGTCGCAGCTGTGCCCACAAAGTGCAGTCTGATTGGTCGCAGATGTGCCCACAAAGTAAAGTCCGATTGGTCGCAGATGTGTCCATAAAGTGCATTCTGATTGGTCGCAGCTGTGCCCACAAAGTGCAGTCTGATTGGTCGCAGCTGTGCCCACAAAGTGCAGTCTGATTGGTCGCAGCTGTGCCCAGAAAGTGCAGTCTGATTGGTCGCAGATGTGCCCAGAAAGTGCAGTCTGATTGGTCGCAGATGTGTCCACAAAGTGCAGTTTGATTGGTTGCAGATGTGCCACAAAGTGCAGTCTGATTGGTCGCAGATGTGTGCACAAAGTGCAGTCTGATTGGTCGCAGCTGTGCCCAGAAAGTGCAGTCTGATTGGTCGCAGCTGTGCCCAGAAAGTGCAGTCTGATTGGTTGCAGAGGTGTCCACAAAGTGCATTCTGATTGGTCGCAGATGTGTCCACAAAGTGCATTCTGATTGGTCGCAGATCTGGCCACAAAGTGCAGTCTTATTGTTCGCAGCTTTGCCCACTAAGTGCAGTCTGATTGTTCGCAGCTGTGTCCACAAAGTGCAGTCTGATTGGTCACAGCTGTGCCCAGAAAGTGCAGTCTGATTGGTCGCAGATGTGTCCACAAAGTGCAGTTTGATTGGTTGCAGATGTGCCACAAAGTGCAGTCTGATTGGTCGCAGATGTGTCCACAAAGTGCAGTCTGATTGGTTGCAGCTTTGCCCACTAAGTGCAGTCTGATTGGTCGCAGCTGTGCCCACTAAGTGCAGTCTGATTGGTCACAGATGTGGCCACAAATTGCAGTCTTATTGTTCGCAGAAGTGTCCACAAAGTGCAGTCAGATTGGTCGCAGCTGTGCCCAGAAAGTGCAGTCTGATTGGTCGCAGATGTGCCCAGAAAGTGCAGTCTGATTGGTCGCAGATGTGTCCACAAAGTGCAGTTTGATTGGTTGCAGATGTGCCACAAAGTGCAGTCTGATTGGTCGCAGATGTGTGCACAAAGTGCAGTCTGATTGGTCGCAGCTGTGCCCAGAAAGTGCAGTCTGATTGGTCGCAGCTGTGCCCAGAAAGTGCAGTCTGATTGGTTGCAGAGGTGTCCACAAAGTGCATTCTGATTGGTCGCAGATGTGTCCACAAAGTGCATTCTGAATGGTCGCAGATCTGGCCACAAAGTGCAGTCTTATTGTTCGCAGCTTTGCCCACTAAGTGCAGTCTGATTGTTCGCAGCTGTGTCCACAAAGTGCAGTCTGATTGGTCACAGCTGTGCCCAGAAAGTGCAGTCTGATTGGTCGCAGATGTGTCCACAAAGTGCAGTTTGATTGGTTGCAGATGTGCCACAAAGTGCAGTCTGATTGGTCGCAGATGTGTCCACAAAGTGCAGTCTGATTGGTTGCAGCTTTGCCCACTAAGTGCAGTCTGATTGGTCGCAGCTGTGCCCACTAAGTGCAGTCTGATTGGTCGCAGATGTGGCCACAAATTGCAGTCTTATTGTTCGCAGAAGTGTCCACAAAGTGCAGTCAGATTGGTCGCAGCTGTGCCCAGAAAGTGCAGTCTGATTGGTCGCAGATGTGCCCAGAAAGTGCAGTCTGATTGGTCGCAGATGTGTCCACAAAGTGCAGTTTGATTGGTTGCAGATGTGCCACAAAGTGCAGTCTGATTGGTCGCAGATGTGTCCACAAAGTGCAGTCTGATTGGTCGCAGCTTTGCCCACTAAGTGCAGTCTGATTGGTCGCAGCTGTGCCCACTAAGTGCAGTCTGATTGGTCGCAGATGTGGCCACAAATTGCAGTCTTATTGTTCGCAGCTGTGTCCACAAAGTGCAATTTGATTGGTCGCAGCTGTGCCCAGAAAGTGCAGTCTGATTGGTCGCAGATGTGCCCAGAAAGTGCAGTCTGATTGGTCGCAGATGTGTCCACAAAGTGCAGTTTGATTGGTTGCAGATGTGCCACAAAGTGCAGTCTGATTGGTCGCAGATGTGTCCACAAAGTGCAGTCTGATTGGTTGCAGCTTTGCCCACTAAGTGCAGTCTGATTGGTAGCAGCTGTGCCCACTAAGTGCAGTCTGATTGGTCGCAGATGTGGCCACAAATTGCAGTCTTATTGTTCGCAGAAGTGTCCACAAAGTGCAGTCAGATTGGTCGCAGCTGTGCCCTCAAAGTGCAGTTTGATTGGTTGCAGATGTGTCCACAAAGTGCAGTCTGATTGGTCGCAGATGTGTCCACAAAGTGCAGTCTGATTGGTCGCAGATGTGTCCACAAAGTGCAGTCTGATTGGTCGCAGATGTGTCCACAAAGTGCAGTTTGATTGGTCGCAGATGTGCCCAGAAAGTGCAGTCTGATTGGTCGCAGATGTGTGCACAAAGTGCAGTCTGATTGGTCGCAGCTGTGCCCAGAAAGTGCAGTCTGATTGGTCGCAGCTGTGCCCAGAAAGTGCAGTCTGATTGGTTGCAGAGGTGTCCACAAAGTGCATTCTGATTGGTCGCAGATGTGTCCACAAAGTGCATTCTGATTGGTCGCAGATCTGGCCACAAAGTGCAGTCTTATTGTTCGCAGCTTTGCCCACTAAGTGCAGTCTGATTGTTCGCAGCTGTGTCCACAAAGTGCAGTCTGATTGGTCACAGCTGTGCCCAGAAAGTGCAGTCTGATTGGTCGCAGATGTGTCCACAAAGTGCAGTTTGATTGGTTGCAGATGTGCCACAAAGTGCAGTCTGATTGGTCGCAGATGTGTCCACAAAGTGCAGTCTGATTGGTTGCAGCTTTGCCCACTAAGTGCAGTCTGATTGGTAGCAGCTGTGCCCACTAAGTGCAGTCTGATTGGTCGCAGATGTGGCCACAAATTGCAGTCTTATTGTTCGCAGAAGTGTCCACAAAGTGCAGTCAGATTGGTCGCAGCTGTGCCCAGAAAGTGCAGTCTGATTGGTCGCAGATGTGCCCAGAAAGTGCAGTCTTATTGTTCGCAGAAGTGTCCACAAAGTGCAGTCAGATTGGTCGCAGCTGTGCCCTCAAAGTGCAGTTTGATTGGTTGCAGATGTGTCCACAAAGTGCAGTCTGATTGGTCGCAGATGTGCCCTCAAAGTGCAGTCGGATTGGTCGCAGATGTGCCCACTAAGTGCATTCTAATTGGTCGCAGCTGTGCCCACAAAGTGCAGTCAGATTGGTCGCAGCTGTGCCCACAAAGTGCAGTCTGATTGGTCGCAGATGTGGCCACAAAGTGCAGTCTGATTGGTAGCAGATGTGCCCTAGATTGTCCACGCTCCTCCTATGCAGCGTGGACAATCCAGAACGCCGCACGCTGCCAGCTCCAGATGACACCAACGCTCTCTCCGTGTTCCCAGAGGCGGAAGCAGCGCTGTCTTCCGCCAAAATGGTAATTTTCTTATTCATTACTGCTCCCTAGCAAGTACATCAGGAATTTCTAGCACTTCAGAAGTATATGAAAGTATTAGATATCCACTTCCGTATTACTATTAATCAGATGATTTGTAACTAGATAGCCATTTACACAATAGTCATTGTACAGAGTATAGAACGCTATGTCGCTGTGTTTGCCTCAAAACAGCAAACTCATTGCAATTATACATGTTTTGATCATAAATAATTTCTCGTATGTGAAAAAATATATTTGATATTTTGCAATGTTATTATTCATAGAGTTGTACGAACATGGCAGATGCTGCTGAAGCCGGTGGGAGTGGTGGTGGTGATGGTGATGGTGGGAGGAGCAGGACGTCAGCCTCTGCTGCCTCCGCTGCACGCCTGCGGAAGCGGGAAAAGAATTTGATTATTAAAGTAAGTTTATTTATTTTTTTCTTCACTGTATTAATCCATGACTTTCAATTTATTTTGCTTGACTGTGTAATGCATGCTGCATCTGTAGCTACTTTAATAGTACCATGAAGCTTTGCAATTGAAGGGCTTAATGTTCAGACTACACAACTGTACGCCCCATACACACACTCAAGTCAACACTCAACAGCGGTCTGTAAAGGCCGCCGGGCGGATTGCTCAGAACCTCAGAAAGAGCCTTATCAGTCAGCCGACAGCCTGTAGACACGTCGGACTGTCCACGGAAAATCTGACCAGCGGGAGGTGACTACAGACCCGTCGTTGCCTCCCGTGTAGCGTTTGTACTGGCCTTTAGGCTCTCATAACTTTGATTTCGATTAACTTACCGAAAATCTACTTCTATTGTTCAAGGAGTTGATAAGACTGCTGATGATAAGTCAATTGAACATTAAATTGACTTTTCATCAGTCTTATCATATGTTAGTACAATAGCAAGCGATGTAGGTATTGTAAAGGTTACTTTTAGCGGATCATTAATTTTGTTGTTGTTTTTTTTTTTTCAGACAATGTTACGAGGGGCCTACGATAAGAGGAAGAGGGAGGAGAAGAGGGCTATTCTGGACCAGCTACAGCGGGACCTTGAGACCCGATACCACCGCACATGGTCGGTCAAGAAGATCCAGACCATGTGGAGCGACTTCAAGTCGAAGACACCATGTGCGGTGAGGAGAATTAAAGACCAGCTTCGGGAATGTAAGTAAATAATGTGTTTTTCATATATGTAGCGTGATGTGTACGTGTTTTCAACCTTGGAAATCCTTACGATTTTCATGTCTAACAAATTGTCTCTCCTATTGGGTATGTAACTCACACTTTTAAAAACAATCTCACATTCTTTTTTAGTGGATCGGTCTCAGGCACGCAGGCGGGCCCGTTCCGCCTCTGCTCCTCCCTCTTCCCGCAATATTGTGGACCCCACTCAGGAGGATCCTGCTGCTGCCTCCCCCCCTGCTGATGATGAGGCTGGACCCAGCACCAGCCAAAGGCCCCGTAGCAGCCGGCAGCGTGGGCGAAGGCGCTGCCGGCAGCGTGGGCGAAGGCGCTCCCGGAGCCGATCTGTGGCATGTAAGTATTTTTTTAACAAAGTTGCAACATTAATCAGATGACAGTGCTACGTCTCTTAGGAGATTAGTACATAATGTTTTTTTTGTACAGAATATAATTTTTTTTTTTTTTTACAGTCCCAAAAAAAAAAAAAAAAAGGTGAATGATACCATGTCTTCTTTTTATCTTAGCCTCTATCTCTGTGCGATTGCGCAGACGCCGGCCACGGCAACTTTCCTCCGGCAGGCCAGAAAGTGGTGCCATTGAAACAGCTGAGTGTAAGTGAAATTTATTGTTGTAGAAAAAAATACATTAATAAGTGTTTGATGCAGCTTATTGATTTGGAGCCATTGTGTAGTGTATGTATCGTATTGTACTCTAGGGTCTATTCAGGGGGAAGCCAAGTATACTAGTTGTAGATGTTTTGGATGTGGGCGGAAGAATGAGTGCTAGGAGGAAAACAATACAGACCGAAGTAAAAATAATTTTCTTCATCATAATTTTTTATTACATTTCAAATACAGAGTTCCATAGTAATGAAAACAGCTGACTGCATAATATTCATCATACATTCAAATACACTTGCAAACTATTCTATGAATAACACCCCTGGTCTGTCTTATTCCCATGAAGAACAGAGGGAGGTAATACATGAAGCACTCCTATGCGCTTAGTCCAGCCTGGGAGTTTTAACTTGACCCATACTAGGTAACCCCCAGGGCTCGGACATCAATGTACTGTATCAATTCAGTGGCCCGAAGGTTAGCCCTTGATACAGGGTTACAGGGATCCTGTTTCAGTGCTAGAGTGTCTACATAATGCTCGTCGCTGTAGTGAGTATAAAGTACAACACCTGTGGGAAGGACGGACGAGGTCTGACTAGTCTACCATAAGTAACACTACCTACTTAACTTATAGTGTATAGTATACCAGGAGCTATATTGGAAGTGAGATTCTAGTTAGTGTATTCCAACCAGGTACTAGGAAGGGTGAAGATCTTATGGTCCACTGAGGATCTTAGTCTAATTTTATATTCCATATTCAGGTTGCTGTTTACTAGGGAGATTAGTTGGGTAATAGATAGGTAGTCGGCCGATTTCCAATTGCTAGTTATCTGGGAGAGTGCCGACAGAATGATATGCATAACCTGGGGCTGCAAATTTAGTGGGATCTCCTCTAGCCCTACTAAGAGTAAAGCTAATTTAGCTGATAGACGTACGTAAGTAGGGAAGGAAAAAGCTATTAATTAAGGGCTGGTTCAGACGGACGTTTGCAGAGCGTTTACAGCCAGCGTTCAGGGCTTGGTGCTAAACGCTCCCATTCAAGTGAATGGGAGCGTTTGTACCAAGCTTTCAAGCACGTTTACACAAACGCGGCGTTTGGGTCCCGATTTTCCCTGGCGTTCAAGGAGCCCCTGGAAGCTACATGTAGCTTCCAGGGGAGGTTAACCGCGACGGCTAATGTCCCCCTAGGGGAAGAAAAAACGCGACCGCATCCAAACGCACACGAACGCTGCTGAACGCGACGCCAACGAACGCAACGCCTCCAAACGTCCATCTGAACCAGCCCTAAGAGTTCCACATGGTCCCAAAACTGAGCAATATTAGGGCACTCCCATAGCATGTGGAGTAGAGTCCCCACTGAGTTCTTACAATGCCAGCAGTTGGGGGAGTTATCCTCTGAGAACGAGGCCATTCTTCTGGGGGTCAGATACCACCTGAAAATAACTTTACGTGAAAGTTCACAGTGGGAGTTGTTCTTTGAGAGTTTTAGGCTTTTAGAAGTGGTCCTGACTGAGCACATGCTGGTCAGTTATGTTAGATTGTAGGTCATTGGACCAGGCTAAAGCATATCTTTTCAGTGAGGCATCACTCACTTCTAGTATCGACGTATACCAAGTGGAGATACCTCCGGCCAAAATGTGTGTGTGGGGGGGGGGCCTTTATTGTTAATGGCTGTTAGGATTAGGATATGACTATTGAGCTGGGGTATATTAATTGTGTTATTTTTGATCAGGCTATATATCCTATGGTAGGTAAAGAGTTGGTTGAATGGTAATTGGAATTCTTTATGTAATTCCTCAAATGTTTTAAGCTGAGAGCCTTGTGACAGTTGGTTTAGTGAGGTGATTTTAACTTTATCCCATGCGGATAGGTTCAAATGGGGGCTGAGGATTTTAAGGGCATTTAAAGAGATGGTAGGACTATGAGTCAGGGACGACTTAGGCGGGAATTTGATAAAGTGTTCCCATGCCAGCAAGAGAGCCTGGATAGTTGTGTATTGGGAAGATGGTCTCTTTGCTCCCAGGAGCATAGCTTCTGACAGAAGTAAAAACTTAAAGGACCACTATCTTGAACAAAGTTGGCAGTTAAAATGGGACAGATGACAGGTTTTGGGCCAGTCCATGTTTTTAAGGGGGATTCTCAGGGATTTCTTTGTTTGCAACAGCATTTCCTGAACATTTGCAAAATGTCACTGACATAATACAGTGGACTGTTCAAGTGATTAGTGTGGCCGGCTGGTTTCTTGCTAATTTTTCAGTTAATCAGATGTTATTGTTCAGGAAATGCAGTTGAAAACAAAGCAAACCCTTGAAATACCCTATGAGGAGATGGATTGTCCCAAAATCTGTCGGTTATGTCAGATTTTCAATGCCTACTGTTTTTTGCGCTCGTGGTCCTTTAAGGCATACAGTAAAAAATGGCGCGGAGGAAATAATGGCGCACCGTTCTGCCGATTATAAAACGCTATTTACCGTTTTAATGTAAATACATTAAAACGGTAAATAGCGTTTTATAAAACAGCAGAATGGTGCGCCATTGAAAAATGCAGGGAACTAGCAGAGGGGGTCGGGCTGGCAGCGGGGGTCGGGCTGGAGAGGCAGCGGGCAGTGGGCTGGCAGCGGTGTCAGGGTGGAGAGGCAGCGGGCTGGCAGCGGGGGTCGGGCTGAAGAGGCAGCGGGGTGGAGGGAGGATTACGCAGCATGTGTATATTGTGTATACATTACCTTGTCCCGGCCGGCGATCGCTCCTTCACTTCATAGCTTGCACGAGTTCTGCATCCAGCCAATCACCATGCGGCTTCAGTTTCCGCATGGTGATTGGCTGGATGCAGAACTCGTGTAAGCTATGAAGTGAAGGAACGATCGCCGGCCGGGACAAGGTAATGTATACACAATATACACATGCTGCGTAATCCTCCCTCCACCCCGCTGCCTCTTCAGCCCGACCCCCGCTGCCAGCCCGCTGCCTCTCCACCCTGACACCGCTGCCAGCCCACTGCCCGCTGCCTCTCCAGCCCGACCCCCTACTGCCCGCTGCCTCTCCAGCCCGACCCCGCTGCCAGCCCGCTGCCTCTCCAGCACGATCCCTGCTAAAAAAATTGAACATATAAAACGTTAAATATCGTTGTAATGCAGCGCCATTCTGACACTATTGGCGCTGTGCGCCATTTTTGCCTGTCCCCCCTTTAAGAACTACATCCCGATGTTGAAGGGATTGGAATCGTTGAAAAGCAAGAGCACTAACACACCAACCACCACTACATCACCCTGCCTCCAAATTAGAACACTTCTTCCGGCCAGTGATTATGTCCATAGTAAAACTAGTGTATCATCTGTAAATATAATGTAAGGACATGCTTTAATTTCACAACTTCAAAGGAAGCTTCATTCAAATTTGGCCATAAATAAATGTACATAATGGGGCAACATATCACTTGAAGAAATGTTGACAAGCTGCAGTACTATGCATGTGTGGAATGGTAGTATAAAGGTATTTCACATCCATTGTAGCCACAACAAGTTCTAATACATGTTTGATTTTTTTGGGTGGATTGCAAGGCACTACTTTTGGCAGTCATATTTCATTACTCTTTCTTTACTTTAGGTAAAACCAGGAGTTTTGTTTTTGAATCTGGATGATACCATTCATTGTCAAACTTAGACATGAGTAAACAGTGAGCTTTCGGATTTTAAAATGCCTTCGGCGGACTGGTTCCTGACTAAAAAGGAAAACCACACTTTATGTACACTGACATACAGAGTTGAATAATTTTTCGGCAAACATTAATGTATTTTTACATGTCTTAACTGTTACTCAGAACACTTTTCCTGGCCTCTGGGCTAAATTGATAAGTTAAACAGTTCCCTTCATGTAACGTAAAGTACACTCTGGTGATGATGATGGGTAACTATTGGAAATTCCAAGTTGAAATACTAACTGGGCTAGTAGTCATATGCCACATTAATTTTAAACTAAAGAGCATTCTGGCATTTCAAACCAGCATATGCAAGTAAAAAATAATGCATAGTGACAGTAAACAGTAAACACCATCAAACGCAAGCATATAACAGAAAAATTGAATTGAAAAATTAAAAATAAAATAAAAAGAATATTGTAATATTGAAAAGCCATTGTACCAGCAAGAGAAGTTGTAAACAAGAGTCCTGGTTTTAACCATGTTGTACAGATATGATCCAATGTATGTACTTTGTCTCTTTTTTAAATCTCATTTCTGACTTTAAGCCACCCATTAATACAGTGAATGTCAATGTTTGTAAGCCGTGTTTTCAGTGTTGGTCAGGGAAAAGTACAAGGAAGCCTTTTTATAATTAGAAAAATCTCATGTTATTTTTCTCAAAAACAGCCAATAAATGCTATCATCCTGTTTCAAAACTCCTTGTTTTTATGGCTAATACGGTACCACACTGTACTGGTTTGACTTTTATTAAACGTTATTGTACAATGTCCATGTATAGTGTAATTTTGTAATTTTGTACATCTTGTTTTTTACAGCTTCTGAACTAACCGCCCGTGTTGCTGCCCTTGAGCAACAAGTACAGCAGCAGCGGGTGGAATATGAAGCGCGCCTCCAGCAGCTACAAGCTGCTTTTCAGCAGCAGATAGAGCAACTGCAACAACAGCTGGAGGCACAGATTGAGGACCAACGGCAGAGGATTCTGGCCTGCAGGGAGGAGGGAGAACGGCTCCATGAGTATTTTGCCCAGGTTGCCGGGAAAAGGAGGATGTAAGGCGGGTCCTCCTGGAGTCCTCCGGAGTCAGATTAGATGGACAGCGTGTGTGAACAGCTTTTTTCAGATCTTGCCACTGATTCTACATTGGATTTAGATCTGGACTTTGGATGGGCCTTTCTAATACATAGTTATGTTTTGTTTGAAACCATTCCATTGTTGCCCTGCCTTTATGTTTAGGGTCATTGTCCTGCTGAAAGGTGAACCTCCGCCCCAGTCTCAAGTCTTTTGCAGAGTCCAAGAGGTTTTCTTCCAAGTTTGCCCTGTATTTGGCACCATCCATCTTCCCATCAACTCTGACCAGCTTCTCTGTCCCTGCTGAAGAGAAGCACCCCCAGAGCATGATGCTGCCACCACCATATTTGACAGTGGGGATGGTGTGGTCAGAGTGATGTGCAGTGTTAGTTTTCTGCCACACATAGCGTTTTGCATTTTGGACCAAAAGTTCCATTTTGGTCTCCTCTGACCAGAGCACCTTGTTCCACATGTTTACCGTGTCCCCCAACATGGCTTGTGTCAAACTGCAAACTGGACTTCTTATGCTTTTCTGTTAACAATGGCTTTCTTCTTGCCACTATACCATAAAGGCCAACTTTGTGCAGTGCATGACTAATAGTTGTCCTATGGACAGTCTCCCACCTGAGCTGTAGATCTCTGCAGCTCGTCCAGAGTCACCATGGGCCTCTTGACTGCATTTCTGATCAGCGCTCTCCTTGTTTGGCCTGTGAGTTTAGGTGGACGGCCTTGTCTTAGTAGGTTTACAGTTGTGCCATACTCCTTCCATTTCTGAATGATTGCTTGAACAGTGCTCTGTGGGATGTTCAAGGCTTTGGAAATGTTTTTGTAGCCTAAACCAGCTTTACGTTTTTCTATAACTTGATCCCTGACCTGTCTTGTGTGTTCTTTTTACTTCACAGTGCTGTTGATCCAAATATTCTCTTAAGACAACCTCTGAGGCCCTCACAGAGCAGCTGTATTTGTACTGAGATTACATTACAGACAGGTGCACTCTAATCTCTTACCCACCCTGTTTTAAAAGAGCAGGCAAATGGTTGATTTGATGTTGGCAGCCAACCTTTTGTTGAGGTGACAGGGGGCCAGATTTATCAAGAGCGTTTTAAACAAAATATTAGTATTATTTTTAAAAATCCTTGCAGAACTGTCTCAGACAGCCGAAAAAAATCACTAGATAATGAAGATTCCTTCTTAAACTGTAAGGAATAGAAGGAGATAGGAAGGTCTCTCAGGCAGTGCAATGTGTGCGGAAAATTGCTGTGGCTAAGGCTACCAACACACCTGCTGTCAGCAAACTCTGACTGAGAGGGGAGGAGCCCTTCACAAATCACATCTAGCCTACACTATCTGTAGAACTGCTAATGAGCACTTTTCTGCAACATTAAAGGAATGGATTTGCACATTTCTTAAATGTTCAGTTTATTGATTTTTATTATTTAAATGAATCACATATCAGTTACTTCATATGGAGAGCATATCTTTCTCCATAGACCTTGTGTTAAAAAAAATAGTTGCTATCACTTATTTTTGCTTTGGCAGCGAGCTGAGCTGGCTCATTAGCATACTGTACGACGACGGGCTTCAGCCTGCTTATAGCAGACACTCCAGCTGATTTATTATAACGCTGACTCACACACTACAGACAGCTGCTGTTCTGAGTTCTCTGTAACCAGTTAATTGAATAGATAAAGCAGTCGGCTAATTATGTACTTATGAAAAAGCATGTTTGTTTATTTACTTATCTAGTTACAGAGAACCGCAGCTCTCTGTAGTGAGTGAGTTAGCGTTATCAGCTTGAGTGTCTGCTATCAGAGAAGTCCGTCCGGCGCATGACACAGCCCAGCTCTCTGTGGTGTATGAGACAGCCTTATAAATCAGCTGGAGTGTCTGCTAGCCTATAAGCAGGCTGAAGCCTGTCGTCGCATACTATGCTAATGAGCCATCGGCCAAAGCAAAACTAAGTGATAGCATCTACTTTTTTTTAACACAAGGGCGTCAATTCACCAGAGAGGATTTACTAAGAGAAAAAAGGTAGGTAGATTATCTCATGAGGTATTTTAACACTCTGGAGTCAATTCACCAGTGTGAGAGGACAGAGAGAAAAGTGTTCGATAGCAGGGGATAATGGAGAGATATGCATGAGGAAAGTGTGAGAAAGCAGAGATTTAGGTAATAATCGGTATTAATGATTTACATGGGTTACTTCTCCGCTCTGTAAGCATGAAAGTGAAGCATTGTGGGTAGGAGGCAGAGTTTAACCACTACATGACCAGAGTATTCCCGCCTTATACTGCCGGATCACATCATTAATCATATCATTCACGAGTGATTCTGAACGTCTTAACCACCTCTGTCTCAGTAAAATTATCACGAACTGTTCTCACACGAAAAATACGAGGGGCGATTAAACAGACCCTTCTCCTGCGCCTTCGTATCCTCATAATAGAAGCAAGCTCTAAGGCCTAGTGCACACCAGAGCGGTTCGGCTGCATTTTTTGCGATCCGCTTGCGGCTGCGGATACGCGTGGGAGGCGTTTTGCATAAACGCATACTCCCGGGCTGCTGCAGATTTAGGATTGCGGAGGCGTTTCTGACTCAATGTTAAGTATAGGAAAAACGCAAACCGCTCTGAAAACCTGCACTTCACAGCGGTTTGTCAGGCGGTTTTTGTTACAGTAGCTGTTCAGTAACAGCTTTACTGTAACAATACAGAAAATCTACTACACCAAAAACGCTTCACAGAACTGCAAAATGCTAGCTGAAACGCTACAGAAAAACAAGAAAAAGCGTTTCAAAATCTGCTAGCATTTTGCGAATATACTAGCGGTTTTTGGTGTGCATCAGGCCTAACAGAGTAAGCTCAAAAGGCTCCATCTTCCACAGCAGCAGCTGCTGTGTGAAAACCACGATATCTCCAGGTTAATTCAGGGGGTTAAGAGATGTAAAAATTACGAATGACCACACACCGTTTCTTCCCTGGTGAAATGTGATTTGGGGAAAAACTAACTACTAACTATCACTTATTTATCTCATACTTATCTCACATTTATCTCTTGCATTTCTCTCGATCGATAATTTCCCCTATACTTCTGGATAATTGCTACTTGGAGATATTACAGGAGGTTAATTACCTCCCAAGAGATATTTAGGTTGTTAACCTCTGGTGAATTGACGCCAAGGTCGATGGAGAAAGATAAGCTCTCCATATAAAATAACAGATATGTGATTAATGTAAATAGTAATTATCAATAAACTGCCCCTTCAAATAGAGACACTGAAGCGAAAAAAAATTATGCTATTATGATTTGTATGTGTAGTACAGCTAAGAAATAAAACGTTAAGATCAGATACATCAGTCTAATTGTTTCCAGTACAAGAAGTGTTAATAAACTCCAGTTGTTATCTCTATGCAAAGAAGCCATTAATCTCTACGGCTTTCAGAGTCGTGGAATGGGCTGTTTTATGACTTTTATTATCTGAAATGTTATTGAACTATTTAATATTTCTCTGCCAGAGGCGAGGTCAGTAGTTCACAGACTGCTCGGAAAGAAGAATTCTGAATGCTGAGTGATGTGTAATCTGAACATAGTGTATAATGATCCAATGTTATAAATACAACTATATACCTAAAAAAAGGGAATATTTTCTTTTCTGCAAATCTTCTAGTAATTATTCATAGTACACTACAAATTCATTATATCATATATTTTTTTTTCTCTTCAGAGTCTTTTTAACTGTAGTGTAGCTCTAGAAATCCACGCTAAACTGTCGCTATTACATAGGCTTTGCGAATTTTCTTACTATCATGCAGAACTATTCTTCAACTGGCTAGAACAGTTTTAGAAGAATAAACTGTCGGTAATGCTTTGAGAAATCTGGCCCAGGGACTATGTTACACAGTGCCAACTGTCCTGTGTCCTGGTCACCCCTCCCAGTTGATAGGCAATGCACTGTTATGTTGATGGAGTAGTAGACATCAGAAGTTTCCTGTCTCGTCCAACTACAATTCTCGCAAACTCTTTCTGTTGTAAGAAAGGAAAGTTTTATGTTTTCCTGTGTTTCTTGTTTTGTACCTTTTTTAAAAAAAATTGACAAAACTTATTGCAAATTGCAATAAAAGTTTTTAAAAAAACCTGGTCTTTGTTGTATTGTATGTATTGCACAATGCATATCTAACTGGCTGGTGATGACAACCATTAGGCTCTTGCCTGCCTGGCATTACTTTTTTGTCTGTTGTAGGCACCACAACGTCCGGTAGTTGAATTGTCACAGGCTCAGCAGCAGAAGTACGTCTCATAAGGTTTGACACAAAAGGTAATTGGCAGCAGAGTACACACAGGTCCTCGCACACTAGAGACCTTGGTTGAGGGATATCATGTCCGGTAGTTGACTGGTCGCAGCATCAGAAGCAAAGTAAGTATCACAAGGTTAGACACAACAGGTAATTGGCAGCAGAGTAGACACAGGTCCTCACACACTCAAGACCTTGGTTGAAGGATATCATGTCCGGTAGTTGACGGGTCGCAGCAGCAGAAGTAAAGTAAGTATCATAATATTTGACACAACAGGTAATTGGCAGCAGAGTAGACAGGCCCTTGCCCCTTAGGGACATGGTTTGAAGGATATAACGTCCAGGAAATGGACTTGTCACAGCAGTAGTAAGTATCATTAGGTTTTAGAGTCTTGAGACAGCAGGTAACGGCAGCAGAGTAGACAGGCCCTTGCCCTTTAGAGACATGGTTTGAAGGATATAACGTCCAGGAAATGGACTTGTCACAGCAGTAGTAAGTATCATTAGGTCTTAGAGTCTTGAGACAGCAGGTAACGGCAGCAGAGTAGACAGGCCCTTGCCCCTTAGGGACCTGTGTTGAAGGATATAAAGTCCAGGAAATGGACTTGTCACAGCAGTAGTAAGTATCATTAGGTTTTAGAGTCTTGAGACAGCAGGTAACGGCAGCAGAGTAGACAGGCCCTTGCCCTTTAGAGACATGGTTTGAAGGATATAACGTCCAGGAAATGGACTTGTCACAGCAGTAGTAAGTATCATTAGGTCTTAGAGTCTTGAGACAGCAGGTAACGGCAGCAGAGTAGACAGGCCCTTGCCCCTTAGGGACCTGTGTTGAAGGATATAACGTCCAGGAAATGGACTTGTCACAGCAGTAGTAAGTATCATTAGGTTTTAGAGTCTTGAGACAGCAGGTAACGGCAGCAGAGTAGACAGGCCCTTGCCCTTTAGAGACATGGTTTGAAGGATATAACGTCCAGGAAATGGACTTGTCACAGCAGTAGTAAGTATCATTAGGTCTTAGAGTCTTGAGACAGCAGGTAACGGCAGCAGAGTAGACAGGCCCTTGCCCCTTAGGGACCTGTGTTGAAGGATATAAAGTCCAGGAAATGGACTTGTCACAGCAGTAGTAAGTATCATTAGGTTTTAGAGTCTTGAGACAGCAGGTAACGGCAGCAGAGTAGACAGGCCCTTGCCCTTTAGAGACATGGTTTGAAGGATATAATGTCCAGGAAATGGACTTGTCACAGCAGTAGTAAGTATCATTAGGCCTTAGAGTCTTGAAACAGCAGGTAACGGCAGCAGAGTAGACAGGCACTTGCCCTTTAGAGACATGGTTTGAAGGATATAACGTCCAGGAAATGGACTTGTCACAGCAGTAGTAAGTATCATTAGGTCTTAGAGTCTTGAGACAGCAGGTAACGGCAGCAGAGTAGACAGGCCCTTGCCCCTTAGGGACATGGTTTGAAGGATATAACGTCCAGGAAATGGACTTGTCACAGCAGTAGTAAGTATCATTAGGTTTTAGAGTCTTGAGACAGCAGGTAACGGCAGCAGAGTAGACAGGCCCTTGCCCTTTAGAGACATGGTTTGAAGGATATAACGTCCAGGAAATGGACTTGTCACAGCAGTAGTAAGTATCATTAGGTCTTAGAGTCTTGAGACAGCAGGTAACGGCAGCAGAGTAGACAGGCCCTTGCCCCTTAGGGACCTGTGTTGAAGGATATAAAGTCCAGGAAATGGACTTGTCACAGCAGTAGTAAGTATCATTAGGTTTTAGAGTCTTGAGACAGCAGGTAACGGCAGCAGAGTAGACAGGCCCTTGCCCCTTAGGGACATGGTTTGAAGGATATAACGTCCAGGAAATGGACTTGTCACAGCAGTAGTAAGTATCATTAGGTCTTAGAGTCTTGAAACAGCAGGTAACGGCAGCAGAGTAGACAGGCACTTGCCCTTTAGAGACATGGTTTGAAGGATATAACGTCCAGGAAATGGACTTGTCACAGCAGTAGTAAGTATCATTAGGTCTTAGAGTCTTGAAACAGCAGGTAACGGCAGCAGAGTAGACAGGCCCTTGCCCCTTAGGGACATGGTTTGAAGGATATAACGTCCAGGAAATGGACTTGTCACAGCAGTAGTAAGTATCATTAGGTTTTAGAGTCTTGAGACAGCAGGTAACGGCAGCAGAGTAGACAGGCCCTTGCCCCTTAGGGACATGGTTTGAAGGATATAACGTCCAGGAAATGGACTTGTCACAGCAGTAGTAAGTATCATTAGGTTTTAGAGTCTTGAGACAGCAGGTAACGGCAGCAGAGTAGACAGGCCCTTGCCCTTTAGAGACATGGTTTGAAGGATATAACGTCCAGGAAATGGACTTGTCACAGCAGTAGTAAGTATCATTAGGTCTTAGAGTCTTGAGACAGCAGGTAACGGCAGCAGAGTAGACAGGCCCTTGCCCCTTAGGGACCTGTGTTGAAGGATATAACGTCCAGGAAATGGACTTGTCACAGCAGTAGTAAGTATCATTAGGTTTTAGAGTCTTGAGACAGCAGGTAACGGCAGCAGAGTAGACAGGCCCTTGCCCTTTAGAGACATGGTTTGAAGGATATAACGTCCAGGAAATGGACTTGTCACAGCAGTAGTAAGTATCATTAGGTCTTAGAGTCTTGAAACAGCAGGTAACGGCAGCAGAGTAGACAGGCACTTGCCCTTTAGAGACATGGTTTGAAGGATATAACGTCCAGGAAATGGACTTGTCACAGCAGTAGTAAGTATCATTAGGTCTTAGAGTCTTGAGACAGCAGGTAACGGCAGCAGAGTAGACAGGCCCTTGCCCCTTAGGGACATGGTTTGAAGGATATAACGTCCAGGAAATGGACTTGTCACAGCAGTAGTAAGTATCATTAGGTTTTAGAGTCTTGAGACAGCAGGTAACGGCAGCAGAGTAGACAGGCCCTTGCCCTTTAGAGACATGGTTTGAAGGATATAACGTCCAGGAAATGGACTTGTCACAGCAGTAGTAAGTATCATTAGGTCTTAGAGTCTTGAGACAGCAGGTAACGGCAGCAGAGTAGACAGGCCCTTGCCCCTTAGGGACCTGTGTTGAAGGATATAACGTCCAGGAAATGGACTTGTCACAGCAGTAGTAAGTATCATTAGGTTTTAGAGTCTTGAGACAGCAGGTAACGGCAGCAGAGTAGACAGGCCCTTGCCCTTTAGAGACATGGTTTGAAGGATATAACGTCCAGGAAATGGACTTGTCACAGCAGTAGTAAGTATCATTAGGTCTTAGAGTCTTGAGACAGCAGGTAACGGCAGCAGAGTAGACAGGCCCTTGCCCCTTAGGGACCTGTGTTGAAGGATATAAAGTCCAGGAAATGGACTTGTCACAGCAGTAGTAAGTATCATTAGGTTTTAGAGTCTTGAGACAGCAGGTAACGGCAGCAGAGTAGACAGGCCCTTGCCCTTTAGAGACATGGTTTGAAGGATATAACGTCCAGGAAATGGACTTGTCACAGCAGTAGTAAGTATCATTAGGTCTTAGAGTCTTGAGACAGCAGGTAACGGCAGCAGAGTAGACAGGCCCTTGCCCCTTAGGGACCTGTGTTGAAGGATATAACGTCCAGGAAATGGACTTGTCACAGCAGTAGTAAGTATCATTAGGTTTTAGAGTCTTGAGACAGCAGGTAACGGCAGCAGAGTAGACAGGCCCTTGCCCTTTAGAGACATGGTTTGAAGGATATAACGTCCAGGAAATGGACTTGTCACAGCAGTAGTAAGTATCATTAGGTTTTAGAGTCTTGAGACAGCAGGTAACGGCAGCAGAGTAGACAGGCCCTTGCCCTTTAGAGACATGGTTTGAAGGATATAACGTCCAGGAAATGGACTTGTCACAGCAGTAGTAAGTATCATTAGGTCTTAGAGTCTTGAGACAGCAGGTAACGGCAGCAGAGTAGACAGGCCCTTGCCCCTTAGGGACCTGTGTTGAAGGATATAAAGTCCAGGAAATGGACTTGTCACAGCAGTAGTAAGTATCATTAGGTTTTAGAGTCTTGAGACAGCAGGTAACGGCAGCAGAGTAGACAGGCCCTTGCCCTTTAGAGACATGGTTTGAAGGATATAACGTCCAGGAAATGGACTTGTCACAGCAGTAGTAAGTATCATTAGGTCTTAGAGTCTTGAGACAGCAGGTAACGGCAGCAGAGTAGACAGGCCCTTGCCCCTTAGGGACCTGTGTTGAAGGATATAACGTCCAGGAAATGGACTTGTCACAGCAGTAGTAAGTATCATTAGGTTTTAGAGTCTTGAGACAGCAGGTAACGGCAGCAGAGTAGACAGGCCCTTGCCCTTTAGAGACATGGTTTGAAGGATATAACGTCCAGGAAATGGACTTGTCACAGCAGTAGTAAGTATCATTAGGTCTTAGAGTCTTGAGACAGCAGGTAACGGCAGCAGAGTAGACAGGCCCTTGCCCCTTAGGGACCTGTGTTGAAGGATATAAAGTCCAGGAAATGGACTTGTCACAGCAGTAGTAAGTATCATTAGGTTTTAGAGTCTTGAGACAGCAGGTAACGGCAGCAGAGTAGACAGGCCCTTGCCCCTTAGGGACATGGTTTGAAGGATATAACGTCCAGGAAATGGACTTGTCACAGCAGTAGTAAGTATCATTAGGTCTTAGAGTCTTGAAACAGCAGGTAACGGCAGCAGAGTAGACAGGCACTTGCCCTTTAGAGACATGGTTTGAAGGATATAACGTCCAGGAAATGGACTTGTCACAGCAGTAGTAAGTATCATTAGGTCTTAGAGTCTTGAAACAGCAGGTAACGGCAGCAGAGTAGACAGGCCCTTGCCAGTTAGGGACATGGTTTGAAGGATATAACGTCCAGGAAATGGACTTGTCACAGCAGTAGTAAGTATCATTAGGTTTTAGAGTCTTGAGACAGCAGGTAACGGCAGCAGAGTAGACAGGCCCTTGCCCCTTAGGGACATGGTTTGAAGGATATAACGTCCAGGAAATGGACTTGTCACAGCAGTAGTAAGTATCATTAGGTTTTAGAGTCTTGAGACAGCAGGTAACGGCAGCAGAGTAGACAGGCCCTTGCCCTTTAGAGACATGGTTTGAAGGATATAACGTCCAGGAAATGGACTTGTCACAGCAGTAGTAAGTATCATTAGGTTTTAGAGTCTTGAGACAGCAGGTAACGGCAGCAGAGTAGACAGGCCCTTGCCCTTTAGAGACATGGTTTGAAGGATATAACGTCCAGGAAATGGACTTGTCACAGCAGTAGTAAGTATCATTAGGTCTTAGAGTCTTGAGACAGCAGGTAACGGCAGCAGAGTAGACAGGCCCTTGCCCCTTAGGGACCTGTGTTGAAGGATATAACGTCCAGGAAATGGACTTGTCACAGCAGTAGTAAGTATCATTAGGTTTTAGAGTCTTGAGACAGCAGGTAACGGCAGCAGAGTAGACAGGCCCTTGCCCTTTAGAGACATGGTTTGAAGGATATAACGTCCAGGAAATGGACTTGTCACAGCAGTAGTAAGTATCATTAGGTCTTAGAGTCTTGAAACAGCAGGTAACGGCAGCAGAGTAGACAGGCACTTGCCCTTTAGAGACATGGTTTGAAGGATATAACGTCCAGGAAATGGACTTGTCACAGCAGTAGTAAGTATCATTAGGTCTTAGAGTCTTGAGACAGCAGGTAACGGCAGCAGAGTAGACAGGCCCTTGCCCCTTAGGGACATGGTTTGAAGGATATAACGTCCAGGAAATGGACTTGTCACAGCAGTAGTAAGTATCATTAGGTTTTAGAGTCTTGAGACAGCAGGTAACGGCAGCAGAGTAGACAGGCCCTTGCCCTTTAGAGACATGGTTTGAAGGATATAACGTCCAGGAAATGGACTTGTCACAGCAGTAGTAAGTATCATTAGGTCTTAGAGTCTTGAGACAGCAGGTAACGGCAGCAGAGTAGACAGGCCCTTGCCCCTTAGGGACCTGTGTTGAAGGATATAAAGTCCAGGAAATGGACTTGTCACAGCAGTAGTAAGTATCATTAGGTTTTAGAGTCTTGAGACAGCAGGTAACGGCAGCAGAGTAGACAGGCCCTTGCCCTTTAGAGACATGGTTTGAAGGATATAACGTCCAGGAAATGGACTTGTCACAGCAGTAGTAAGTATCATTAGGTCTTAGAGTCTTGAGACAGCAGGTAACGGCAGCAGAGTAGACAGGCCCTTGCCCCTTAGGGACCTGTGTTGAAGGATATAACGTCCAGGAAATGGACTTGTCACAGCAGTAGTAAGTATCATTAGGTGTTAGAGTCTTGAGACAGCAGGTAACGGCAGCAGAGTAGACAGGCCCTTGCCCTTTAGAGACATGGTTTGAAGGATATAACGTCCAGGAAATGGACTTGTCACAGCAGTAGTAAGTATCATTAGGTCTTAGAGTCTTGAGACAGCAGGTAACGGCAGCAGAGTAGACAGGCCCTTGCCCCTTAGGGACCTGTGTTGAAGGATATAAAGTCCAGGAAATGGACTTGTCACAGCAGTAGTAAGTATCATTAGGTTTTAGAGTCTTGAGACAGCAGGTAACGGCAGCAGAGTAGACAGGCCCTTGCCCTTTAGAGACATGGTTTGAAGGATATAACGTCCAGGAAATGGACTTGTCACAGCAGTAGTAAGTATCATTAGGTCTTAGAGTCTTGAGACAGCAGGTAACGGCAGCAGAGTAGACAGGCCCTTGCCCCTTAGGGACCTGTGTTGAAGGATATAACGTCCAGGAAATGGACTTGTCACAGCAGTAGTAAGTATCATTAGGTTTTAGAGTCTTGAGACAGCAGGTAACGGCAGCAGAGTAGACAGGCCCTTGCCCTTTAGAGACATGGTTTGAAGGATATAACGTCCAGGAAATGGACTTGTCACAGCAGTAGTAAGTATCATTAGGTTTTAGAGTCTTGAGACAGCAGGTAACGGCAGCAGAGTAGACAGGCCCTTGCCCTTTAGAGACATGGTTTGAAGGATATAACGTCCAGGAAATGGACTTGTCACAGCAGTAGTAAGTATCATTAGGTCTTAGAGTCTTGAGACAGCAGGTAACGGCAGCAGAGTAGACAGGCCCTTGCCCCTTAGGGACCTGTGTTGAAGGATATAAAGTCCAGGAAATGGACTTGTCACAGCAGTAGTAAGTATCATTAGGTTTTAGAGTCTTGAGACAGCAGGTAACGGCAGCAGAGTAGACAGGCCCTTGCCCTTTAGAGACATGGTTTGAAGGATATAACGTCCAGGAAATGGACTTGTCACAGCAGTAGTAAGTATCATTAGGTCTTAGAGTCTTGAGACAGCAGGTAACGGCAGCAGAGTAGACAGGCCCTTGCCCCTTAGGGACCTGTGTTGAAGGATATAACGTCCAGGAAATGGACTTGTCACAGCAGTAGTAAGTATCATTAGGTTTTAGAGTCTTGAGACAGCAGGTAACGGCAGCAGAGTAGACAGGCCCTTGCCCTTTAGAGACATGGTTTGAAGGATATAACGTCCAGGAAATGGACTTGTCACAGCAGTAGTAAGTATCATTAGGTCTTAGAGTCTTGAGACAGCAGGTAACGGCAGCAGAGTAGACAGGCCCTTGCCCCTTAGGGACCTGTGTTGAAGGATATAAAGTCCAGGAAATGGACTTGTCACAGCAGTAGTAAGTATCATTAGGTTTTAGAGTCTTGAGACAGCAGGTAACGGCAGCAGAGTAGACAGGCCCTTGCCCCTTAGGGACATGGTTTGAAGGATATAACGTCCAGGAAATGGACTTGTCACAGCAGTAGTAAGTATCATTAGGTCTTAGAGTCTTGAAACAGCAGGTAACGGCAGCAGAGTAGACAGGCACTTGCCCTTTAGAGACATGGTTTGAAGGATATAACGTCCAGGAAATGGACTTGTCACAGCAGTAGTAAGTATCATTAGGTCTTAGAGTCTTGAAACAGCAGGTAACGGCAGCAGAGTAGACAGGCCCTTGCCCCTTAGGGACATGGTTTGAAGGATATAACGTCCAGGAAATGGACTTGTCACAGCAGTAGTAAGTATCATTAGGTTTTAGAGTCTTGAGACAGCAGGTAACGGCAGCAGAGTAGACAGGCCCTTGCCCCTTAGGGACATGGTTTGAAGGATATAACGTCCAGGAAATGGACTTGTCACAGCAGTAGTAAGTATCATTAGGTTTTAGAGTCTTGAGACAGCAGGTAACGGCAGCAGAGTAGACAGGCCCTTGCCCTTTAGAGACATGGTTTGAAGGATATAACGTCCAGGAAATGGACTTGTCACAGCAGTAGTAAGTATCATTAGGTCTTAGAGTCTTGAGACAGCAGGTAACGGCAGCAGAGTAGACAGGCCCTTGCCCCTTAGGGACCTGTGTTGAAGGATATAACGTCCAGGAAATGGACTTGTCACAGCAGTAGTAAGTATCATTAGGTTTTAGAGTCTTGAGACAGCAGGTAACGGCAGCAGAGTAGACAGGCCCTTGCCCTTTAGAGACATGGTTTGAAGGATATAACGTCCAGGAAATGGACTTGTCACAGCAGTAGTAAGTATCATTAGGTCTTAGAGTCTTGAGACAGCAGGTAACGGCAGCAGAGTAGACAGGCCCTTGCCCCTTAGGGACCTGTGTTGAAGGATATAACGTCCAGGAAATGGACTTGTCACAGCAGTAGTAAGTATCATTAGGTTTTAGAGTCTTGAGACAGCAGGTAACGGCAGCAGAGTAGACAGGCCCTTGCCCTTTAGAGACATGGTTTGAAGGATATAACGTCCAGGAAATGGACTTGTCACAGCAGTAGTAAGTATCATTAGGTCTTAGAGTCTTGAGACAGCAGGTAACGGCAGCAGAGTAGACAGGCCCTTGCCCCTTAGGGACCTGTGTTGAAGGATATAAAGTCCAGGAAATGGACTTGTCACAGCAGTAGTAAGTATCATTAGGTTTTAGAGTCTTGAGACAGCAGGTAACGGCAGCAGAGTAGACAGGCCCTTGCCCCTTAGGGACATGGTTTGAAGGATATAACGTCCAGGAAATGGACTTGTCACAGCAGTAGTAAGTATCATTAGGTCTTAGAGTCTTGAAACAGCAGGTAACGGCAGCAGAGTAGACAGGCACTTGCCCTTTAGAGACATGGTTTGAAGGATATAACGTCCAGGAAATGGACTTGTCACAGCAGTAGTAAGTATCATTAGGTCTTAGAGTCTTGAAACAGCAGGTAACGGCAGCAGAGTAGACAGGCCCTTGCCCCTTAGGGACATGGTTTGAAGGATATAACGTCCAGGAAATGGACTTGTCACAGCAGTAGTAAGTATCATTAGGTCTTAGAGTCTTGAGACAGCAGGTAACGGCAGCAGAGTAGACAGGCCCTTGCCCCTTAGGGACATGGTTTGAAGGATATAACGTCCAGGAAATGGACTTGTCACAGCAGTAGTAAGTATCATTAGGTCTTAGAGTCTTGAAACAGCAGGTAACGGCAGCAGAGTAGACAGGCCCTTGCCCCTTAGGGACATGGTTTGAAGGATATAACGTCCAGGAAATGGACTTGTCACAGCAGTAGTAAGTATCATTAGGTTTTAGAGTCTTGAGACAGCAGGTAACAGCAGCAGAGTAGACAGGCCATTGCCCTTTAGAGACATGGTTTGAAGGATATAACGTCCAGGAAATGGACTTGTCACAGCAGTAGTAAGTATCATTAGGTCTTAGAGTCTTGAAACAGCAGGTAACGGCAGCAGAGTAGACAGGCCCTTGCCCCTTAGGGACATGGTTTGAAGGATATAACGTCCAGGAAATGGACTTGTCACAGCAGTAGTAAGTATAATTAGGTTTTAGAGTCTTGAGACAGCAGGTAACGGCAGCAGAGTAGACAGGCCCTTGCCCTTTAGAGACATGGTTTGAAGGATATAACGTCCAGGAAATGGACTTGTCACAGCAGTAGTAAGTATCATTAGGTCTTAGAGTCTTGAGACAGCAGGTAACGGCAGCAGAGTAGACAGGCCCTTGCCCCTTAGGGACATGGTTTGAAGGATATAACGTCCAGGAAATGGACTTGTCACAGCAGTAGTAAGTATCATTAGGTTTTAGAGTCTTGAGACAGCAGGTAACGGCAGCAGAGTAGACAGGCCCTTGCCCCTTAGGGACCTGTGTTGAAGGATATAACGTCCGGCAGTTGAATTGACACAGCAGTAGTAGTAGTAGTAAGTATAATTAGGTTTATGAGTCTTGAGACAGCAGGTAACGGCAGCAGAGTACACAGGCCCTTGCCCCTTAGGGACCTGTGTTGAAGGATATAACGTCCGGCAGTAGACTTGTCACAGCAGTAGTAGTAAGTATCATATTAGGTTTGAGACTGCAGGTTTTTGATGTAAAATTCACGGGGGAAAAAATCAGATACAATATTCGCCAAGTTTGTAAGGGATAATTTTCATTTTCTTCAACAATTTTATTTTATTTGGTCTCCTTAAGGATCAATAAGAGGGGCATTAAAATCATCATTAATCCAGGATTCGTTCATTTTGATGAATGTGAGTCTGTCCACATTTTCTGCAGACAGACGTGTCCGGTAGTCAGTGACCACGCCACCTGCCGCACTAAACACTCTCTCAGATAGAACACTTGAGGCGGGGCATGCAAGTACCTCCGGCGCATACTGAGCAAGTTCTGGCCAGGTGTCAATTTTTTTGGTCCAGTACTCCATGGGGTCATTACTCTCTATGTTATCAGGAGCACTAGCCGACCCTAAATAGTCACTCACCATACGGTCCAGCCGCTGGCGGTGACTACTATTGCTGCTGGTGCTGCTGCATGGAGCATTGGAAGACTCTGGCTGATAAAAGTCATAAAACATACTCAGCAAATTTTGTGGTTTTTTGGTACTGCTGGGACCACCACAAGTTTGCTGAGTACTTTGCAGAGGAGTGAAAACTGTGGCCCGGGGTGAAGGTGCGGGAAAAGCATCTTCAACCCAGCGAGCAAGGGCTTCATGGATCTTTCGCATCATGTTGTCTGCCTGGGATGGGGGAAGGAACTGCCTTAATTTCCCTTTACAGCGGGGATCTAAAATGGTGGCCACCCACATGTCCAGCCTCACTTTCAATTTCTTTATCCGGGGGTCACTCTTGAAGCACTGGATCATGTGAGCAGCCATAGGAAAGAGGTGCCTGCCAGAAATCTCCTCTTCCGGCCTGTTATCACAGCTGTCACCATCCTGCTCCAGCAGCTCATCAATCTCTTCCCACCCCCGTACAATTGCCTCTTCCTCCTCCTCCTCCTCAACCTCTGCCTCTCCTACGTCCTCTTCCTGGGCATCAGCATGATCAGACACTCCCAAATTTGCCTGTGCACTCTGATCTCCACGTCCAAGCAAGTTAAACAACATTTTGTCAAGCATGAAGATAAGGGGGAGTACTTGTGAGATGCTACAGTTCTCCATGCTGACCAACTTTGTGGCTTGCTCGAAAGGCTGCAAAACTTGGCAAACCTGACCAATTTGCTCCCACTGGTCCCCAGTAATGTAGTCCAGTGACAAATTTGAGGAAGCTGTCTCAGAAAGATAGATTCTGACTGCCATTCGCTGCTCCCACAACCTCTGCAACATGTAGAGGGTGGAGTTCCACCGCGTTGGGCAATCACTTATGAGTCTGTGCTGCGGAAGATTATGACGGCGCTGCAACAACTTCAAAGAAGCGGAGGCGGTTGCTGAGCGCCGGATGTGAGCTGACACCTTTCGTGCTGTTGAAACAGCGTCCTTTAACCCTTCATATGTTCCTAAGAACTTACTAACTATAAGATTGAAGACGTGGGCCAAACAGGGAAGATGGGTGTAGCCACCTAGACGCATAGCAGACAGCATATTAGACCCATTGTCAGAGACGACAATTCCTGTAAGAAGTTTCCGTGGGGCCAACCACTGGCGGATCTGATCTTCAAAGGCACTAAGGATTTCAGATCCTGTTTGCCTCTTCTCTTCCATCGATACCAGCTTCAGCATTGCTTGGCATCGATGGTGCTGCATGCCAGTATACGAGCGAAACTGCTTGATGGGAGGCTCATCAACTACCTGGCCTGCCACAGAACAGGTGGCAGAGGGGAGTGGAGCGGGCCTCCCCTTGACCCCACGAGGTGGCACCACAAGCTGTTGAGATACTGGACAAGATCTTCCACCATCCCCAGCACGATGTAGAGTGACCCAATGGGCTGTATAAGTTATATACTTCCCCTGCCCATGCCTGCTGCTCCAGGCATCTGTAGTAAAATGGACCTTTCCACCCACCGCATGGTCCATTGACCGGGCTACACACGCCACCATTTGCTGGTGTAGGGCAGGTATCGCTTTCCTGGCAAAATAATGTCGGCTGGGGATCCTCCATTGTGGCGCCACACTGCTCATAAGTTTGCGGAAGGGGGCACTGTCCACAAAATTGTAGGGTAGCAGCTGTTGGGCCAACATTTTTGCCAGGAGCCCATTATTTTTTACAACAAATTTGTCATTTGCAGGGAGCATACGCTTCCTCTGCAACATTTCAGGAACCGAAGGCTGGCGCTGAAAACCTAATGAGGTGGATTGGTGCACTATTCCAGCCTGGCATGCAGAGAGAATCGGACAGGATTGGGAAGGTGCAGGCTGAATAGGGACAGGCCGAAGGCTGGAAGGAGGAAGGGGTGGGCCTGCTGTTGCTGCTGTTCCAGCCACACTCTTCCCAGAATTCTGTACCCACTGAAATGCACTGTGGTGATGGACGCGCAGATGGCTTCTCATGCCAGAAGTGCCAAAGCCGCTGCCCTTTTGGCCTCTGCTTACCGCTTTGCGGCATATGGTACAGACCACCTTGCAAACGTCCTCTGCATGGTCTGTAAAGAAATGCCATGCTGGGGATGACCTTTCTGCACTCCTACTGGTTTTTTTGGTTGTTTTTTTACCAGCATTGGAATTGGCAGCAACAGGAATTACAGCTGGAAGTTGCTGGCCAACTGGATGATCACTTTGACCATGGTGATTGTGCCTACTGCTGCTGACACCTAGGCCACGAGATGCCGTCCATGTAGGAACATTAGCCTCACAATCATCTACTTCAACCACAGAATTATCATCTTGTTCCTCCACCTGCACACTGTGCAAATCAGTGGTTGTATTAAGAAGTTGAGTAGTACCACTGGTGTCACAAGCTTGTGGAGCTTTTCTGCATGACAAAAAAATGGGGGCCATTTCTGTCAAAACATCACCCACTATTTCTTGAGAGCTTGGACCCAAGGTCTCTGCCAATGCCTCATCCAAATCTTTTTGCAAATCCCTCTCCTCATCCTGAAATGTTAAATTTAGCTCTGGAGAAGAGCACTGGGAGGAGGCAATCACATCACAATCAGCAACTGCCGCCAGGGTTTTCGCAGCCTCACGAGGAACATGAGAACTGGTGCTGCTGTGACTGTCAAGACTACCTAACAATTCCTCAGACTGGGTACAGGGCTCCTTTTCAAAATAGTTCAGGACAGTATTGGCTCGTTCCTCATTAATAGTTATCCTGCGACCAAACACAGGGAACAAATTGCGTACCAAAGGGGATCTATTCCTGCTGCCACCTTCTGCCTGATCACGTGCTTTGCGTGATCCACCATCGCTCCACTGTCTTTTTGGAGTGAAAGGTGCATCCTGCTGCTTTCGATCCATTGCCTTTGGACTCAGTAGATAAAATAAAAATTTTATATATATATATATAAAATTATAAATATATGTATATATATATATATATATATACACACACACACTCTCTCTGTCACACCACAGTAAGCTAACTATCCCTGACCCTCGCACACTACAGCAAGTACACTCTCTATCACACTACACCTGACTCTCTCTCTCTATATATATATCACTCTAAGCTAAACCTGACTCTCTCTCTCTATATCACACTAACCTAAGCCTGAATCTCTATCACACTAACCTAAGCCTACCTCTCTGATTCTCCTCACAGCAAATATTACACACTACACTACAATCTAGCTCTCACACTCAATCTACAATCTGTCACAAATACCCAGCTAACTCACTAATCCTCACTCTAGTCTAAGCTCACTCACACACAGTCTTTAAAAAGACTATTGGTTTATTATTTATACAGTAAAGTATATATCTCAAACTCAGTCAGTAACAAAATATGGGTCTGTCTCTCTCCTCTGCTCCACAAGACTGAAACCCACAAAATGGAGGACAGCCTCTCCTCTATTTTATACAAGATGGGTGGGATAAGTTGTGATAGGTCGCTAGGAAATGGTTGCTAACGTATGATTGGTCTATCTTTTTAAAGCAGCCCTATTTGTTCAGCAATTTCGCGGATTTCCGCGGAATTCCGAATTCCGGCAGTTGCCTGATTGGTTCATTCATTCCGAATGCAATGATTGGCTTAAAAATACCGTTCTGCCGGAATCGCGGAAATTCCGCGGAATTCCGTTTCCGTTAACGGAAAATTCCGCGTTCCGCGTTCCGATGCGGAAACGTAATTTCCGGCCGGAATTGCGGAAATTACAATTCCGCGATATCCGAGCGAGCAACCCTAGTTTCCTGCAAAACATGCACTGTTGATGGACCTTGAGGATATGCGCCTCGATTCATCATTGTCTTTGAGATAACTTTTTCCAGTTTGTTAAATTACCGAATTCGAAGTTTATCGATTTCTAGTTGTATTCATCAAGGTTTTTTCGCATTCGTTGTGAATTCGATAACAATTCGGTAACCATTCGGTAACGTGTAGATATTTCCATTTTACAGCGGTAATTTAACACAAGGCCATAAGATTTCCATGGAATTGTGGGTAAAAAGCAGTCCTTTGAACACCACCTAGCAACATTCCGAATAGGGCTTAACACCTAGACCAGGATTCTGGAAGTGGCTTGGGACAATCCCACAATTTGATAGGAGCCTTTTCTAAAAAAAATATAGTGCAGCTAGCAAATTAGTTAACCCTGCCACTGCCTGTGATCTCTTACAAGATGATTCAAGAGAAATGAAGATGTCCTGTTATAGCAAATAAATCTATTCTCTTGCAAATTGATATGGTTCTAGACCTTATTCTTGCCCTTCTGTGCCTTTGAATCACTCTCAGCTGATACATAACCACTTCAAATGGCTCCATCTTCTCTGTCAGCAATGATCTAACAGGAATAACGACAGAGCAGTGAAGGAGATAACTAAACCTAAATGTAACACTAAACCACGCCCACTTTCATTTTCATGAATTGCACATTCTTCCGTTTTAACGCATCACTAACGAATGATTACTGAATTATTACCGAATGCTCGCTAACAGCTGTAGATAAATTTGATGAATCCTGAAATCAACTTAACGAATTCGGTATTTTACCAAACTAACGTTAACCAATTCGATAAGTCTTGATGAATCGAGGCCATGGTCTTCACACTGCACCCCTTTCTCCCCCCAACCTACACTAGAGTAATTTGCAGTGGAACACACTGGAAACGAAGTGTAATAGTGACCTCTCCTATATTTCTCACTTCTTATGTCTCAACTCTTTAGCTTGTGACACCCCCCTTGTTCCTGCTGACTTCTCTCTGTTAACAAAGTCTTCCACTTGAAAATCAGCAAATTTCATTTGAGGAGAGACCAGTGGAAGCAAGAGAGTGAGTTAGGGCAGTCTAGTATTCATGATGTGAACAGAAGTGTGAAGTGCATAGTGATGATTTTTGTAAGATTTGCTTTAATTTGAATTAAAAAGAGGCAACTGTTTAATTATTTTTATTATTTTCTTTAACTATTGTACTTTTTATATATATATTATATTACTAAAAAAGCTTTACATTTTGGCCTTCCCAATGGGTAACTGTTTCTTCAGAGCACCGGCTATCACTTTCAGATGAGCGGATTTGTTAGTTTTATGAAACTCCTTTGGTGATTTAATGAAGGGATGACTAAAATTTAACTTAAAACTCCAAATTTGTTATTACTTTTTTATTGTCCTGACCAGAACTACTTTTTATTAAAGCAAATATTCACTACTCTATCTGACTTAAATACTAATATCTGCTATCACAATTTACAGTATGTAATTTAAAGTAAAGATGGCTAGATTTTGAACAAGATTGAAAAAAATGTTCTGGTCACTCATAACTACTTTTTAATCAAACTTTTCTTCAGTGCTATATCTGGCTTAAACCCTGATCATACCTGCTATCAAAAAATCCAATACATAATTAAAAGAAAAATATTAATTAATCAAAGAAAAATACATAGGCATAGCTACAGGAGGCAAAATTACACAAGCAACAAGCAACACAAGAGACTAATGGCAATCACCTATCAAGCAATTTGTACAAAGCTGTATCTTTTTGCAGAGTTAAAGTGGATGTGTGGTTTAGCTACAGAAACAAATCTTGGCTAAATGAAACCTGCTGGGCATAATAAAAGACTGTTTTTAAATCCACATGGAGTTTTCAGAGATTTACACCTAAGTAGACTCAAAGCTTAAGAAAACAAAGACTTTATAATGATTAACTGCATAAAATTAGAAGAGGGTCTGTGTACATCTTGCTTGCCTCACTTACCGCCGAGTGCTACCCCTAGGTTATACACATTTATTTATTAGTCAGCTTATACTGCACAGCTGTACATGTGTGGATTACTATCTATTCCCTAATAATCATAATACAGATAACAGTAAATAGAATAAATAATTCCATAGTCTATTTCTAACCTGAATGTTTACTGCACTTTTAAAAAGGAATGAGTACAATTGTACAGAAGCCTGTTACAAACAGCAGTCAGTATCTGAGCACCACCCTGCACATAGATTTTACATCATTGGGGACCAGAATCTATAGATCAGCAAGTTGACAGCAGGGTGACAGATGACTGCAGTGCACACACATACAATCAAATTGCTTGCCAACATGTCTTGACAGAGACACAACCTGAAAACAAACAGCTACTGTATGCAAAATAAATTTTGTTTAAAGCCGGAGGAATTGCCAGGGAAAAAACACATATATAAGTAGATAAATACTTAATCTACTTACATAACACATGTATTGTTCTGTCCAGGTTTTGATTTCAGTGAATTTTATATAGTAAATGAAGATAATTCTGTTCCTGGTTGAAACCATGTCTTTTGCCCACACTATGAGGCTAAATCCTGGTGTCATTTCTTTCCTTAACTTTTTTCTTTTCTCCTCCAATCACTGAGTCACCTCAGCTTTGCTTGTAAACACAAGTGAGCAGAGGATCATGCTTCAGCTAGGCAATCAGTGAGAAGCAGGAAGGTGGGAGGGTCATTGGGAATGGCACAGAAAAGAGCCTGGGGGACTGAGAAAATATAAAAATATAACAACAGATTCCCGAATAGATTGGAGAGCTTGTACTTGCAGGGAGAGCACACTGCAGTGTTTAAATAGAATGTGGTTTTGTGGCTGACAATCCCGCTTTAACCCTTTGTATTATGCAAATACTCAACTTTTCTGCAGTATTGTCCAGAGGTGGATTTTGATGCTGCTACACTCAGAAAATGAGATTGTCTAAAATGATTTCATATAATTTATTTAAGGATGGCAAAAATACTGCATTCAAGTTTACATAAAAAGAACATAAAATAACTAAAGCCTCATACACACAGTACAATTTTCCATCAGATTGACCGGTGATCTGATAAGAAATTGCATTGTGTGTAGATGTCCAAATTGTTTCCGATCGATTTTGCATTGATAAGTATCCAATTTTGATTGCAAATTGATCAGGATCCAATCTGACCAGTCGGAAATTATCGAATAGATCCGTCAATCTGACGGAAAATTGTACCGTGTATACCCAGCTTAACACAAAAACAATACATCTTATTAAATAAAGGGGTATACATAGAATTTTATTTCTGTCTGTTCTAGTCTTTGAGGCTACTGTGGATGGTGGCTTTTGAATTGGATTGGTTAATTAAAAAAATAGAGTCTTGCTTTAAAGGACACTTGAAGTAAGAGGGATATGGAGGCTGCCATATTTATTTCCTTTTAAGCAATACCATTAGCCTGGCTGTCTGCTAATTCCCTGCCTCTAGTACTATTAGCCACAGACCCTGAATAAGCAAATGCAGATCAGGTGTTTCTGACAATAATGTCAGATCTGACAAGATTAGCTGCATGATTGGTTCTAGCGTGTGATTCGGGCACTGGTGCAACCAAAGAGCTCAGCAGGACTGCCAGGCAACTGGTATTGTCTAAAAGGTATTAAATATGGCAGCCTCCTTTTTCTCTCATTTACAGTTAAACTTCCTGAGACCCTGTTTGTCCAGTTCCACTTTATGACATGTTGAAGGCCTTTTGGCTAGACTGCAGATTTTTTAGAGAGTTTTCTGGACAGCACAATAGGAGGGAACATGATGTATTGAATTTGAATAATTCAGCATGGAAGACAGCGTCTAAATATTTGTGCCAATTAGAGTTACTTATATGAACTTGATGAATTTGTTTGAACAACATTTCTTTCCTCATGATCTTGTCCATGTACAATAGTATGGGGAGGAGAACTTATGGTGGAAATCCCTAAATAATGAGGCAATCAGATACCAGCCTCACACCATGTGAATTAGTACATAAGTACATCAGTACTCAGTACAGATACTCATCTGCTTTTTAAATACATTTTCTTAGTCTCCTCATAAGTAGATCCAGCATGAATCATGTCGTACAACAAGGTAACCATCATCAATTAAGTAATCCAGCAATTAAAATGGAAAATGCAGCATCAGTCATGATGCCCGTGAACCTGTACAAAAATGAGATCCTAACATGAAACAGCATGAACATAACAGTAATTACTATCACAGTGTTCCATATGACTGATTTGATCCATTATCATACTACAAAGTTGTATGAAGACAGGTTCCTTTTAATACAGTTATCATTCATACAGATCAATTGTAGCATAAATAAAAATAAAAAAAAAACATCATAGTCACTTTAATGCATTTTACAGAGTACCCAGCAAGCTCATGGTCAACGACGACTCCTAAGAGTGTGTAAGGGGCCACAATGGATCAAAAAGCTTATTTATTTATTACTAAAATGCTATGGAACACAAAAGTTTGCTTTCTTAAAACAGAAAGTATTTTCAATAATTCAGGTTGGAGTGAGCTCCGAGATGCCTCCCAGAGCATCACTACTGAATATATGCAAATCACCAATTGTTGTCCCTGTAAGCTAACCACACCTCCAGATCCCCTGGACTGCAATGATGTGTCAGCTTGTTAATATTACAGAGCCACAATAATCTAACATGCATACAGACTGTTTCAGACTGGTTGGTTCAGACCTAATGCAGGAGTACTGTGGCATCAGTGGATCAGTCATCCAGTGGTTCAGATCATTCCTGACTGACAGAACACAGAGAGTATCCCTAGGACCTATAATGTCCAAACCTGCACCTCTACAATTCGGAGTGACACAAGGATCAATACTATCCCCTCTGCTGTTTGCAATCTACATGTTGCCACTCGGTACACTTATCCAACGACATGGCCTGACGTACCACTGCTACGCCGATGACACACAGCTATACCTGTCCTTCAAACCTGGTGGAACAGACCCTACTCCAAAAATAAACTCTTGCTTAGCTGAGCTACAGGCATGGATGAATGATAACTGGTTGAAACTGAATGCTGACAAAACTGAGGTCCTCTTTGTCCAAAGCTAGTGTTGGGCGAACAGTGTTCACCACTGTTCGGGTTCTGCAGAACATCACCCTGTTCGGGTGATGTTCGAGTTCGGCCGAACACCTGATGGTGTTCGGGCTTTTAAGTTCGGGTTCGCCCCGAACTACTAATTGGCCACCGAACAGGGCTGAACAGGGCCCCTGTTCGGCCGAACAGGGCCCTGTTCGGCCGAATACTGCCCCCCTATGGGGTCGCAGGCATAAGGGGGGAGCATGCCCCGATCGCGGGGGGGGGTCGGAAATTCCCCCCACCCCCTCCGCTAGCGCTCCCCCCTCTGCCCGCTTCCCCATACAAAAGTTTCAGGAAGTACCGGTCCGGTGGTAGTGGGTGGCTGGCAGTGGGCGGCACTGTGAAGTGAGTGACTGTGGAGGAGGAGTCCGGAGAGTGACGCGTTGAGGGAGGCCGGGCAGCGGGCGGTTCAGCAGTAGTACCGTACTACTGCTGAACCGCCCGCTGCCCGGCCTCCCTCAACGCGTCACTCTCCGGACTCCTCCTCCTCAGTCACTCACTTCACAGTGCCGCCCACTGCCAGCCACCCACTACCACCGGACTAGTACTTCCTGAAACTTTTGTATGGGGAAGCGGGCAGAGGGGGGAGCGCTAGCGGAGGGGGTGGGGTGAATATCCGACCCCCCCCCCCCCCCGCGATCGGGGCATGCTCCCCCCTTATGCCTGCGACCCCATAGGGCCCCCAAAAGCGGGATGATCGGGGAGTTCGGGGTTCGGCCCGAACATGCCGAACATTGCGGCCATGTTCGGCGAACTTTCCCGAACCCGAACATCCAGGTGTTCGCCCAACACTATCCAAAGCCAGTGCTCGCCATCAAAACAGCTCTATCCTAAAGCAACATCAATCAGGATTGGGAATTCGGACATAAACAGCTCCAACCTTGTGCGCAGCCTTGGCGTACTAATCGATGGGGATTTAAGTTTCAGAAACCAAATTTCATCTGTAGTTAAATCTTCCTACTTTCATCTGAAGAACATTGCAAAGATTAAACATCTGATTCCCCCAGAGGATCTTCCAACCCTAGTTCACGCCTTCATCACATCACGGCTGGATTACTGCAATGCCTCCCCAAAAAGGACCTGCGTCGCCTGCAATTAGTGCAGAATGCTGCTGCCAGATTGCTAACAAACCAGCCTCACCACTGTCACATTACACCGATCCTTCGCTCACTGCACTGGCTACCAGTAGAATGGAGAATACTCTTCAAGATTGGACTGATGACATTCAAATCCCTGCACAATCTGGGCCCTGGATACATGAAGGACTTGCTGAAGCTGCACCACACCTCTCACAACCTCAGATCAGCTAGTTCTATAAACTTGGTCACTCCCAGAGTGCACCTCAAAAAATCTGGAGATAGAGCCTTCTGTCATGCTGCCCCTACTCTTTGGAACTCCCTGCCACACCCAGTAAACACAGCACCATCCCTGGAGCAAATCCAGACTGAAAAGCCACCTGTTTAGCCTGGCATTTCCGGACTTATAAAATTCTTCCTCTGTACCACAATGGTCTGAGCCATGCTTATGCGCTTTGAGTCCTATGGGAGAAAAGCGATCTACAAATGTTATTTGTTGTTGTTTTGTTGTTGTTGTAATGCACTTTGGTGCTAATAAACTTTTATAAGCTTTTTAGCACTGGGACTGGCTGCTCATTGGGTCTATATATTTATTTACAGTTAGGGACAGTTCACATGGGCAACTGCCAGCAGCCCTCCTCCTTGTTTACTTCCGACATCCACTGTGTCCTGCATTGAAATGAATAAGAGCGTATATGGGGATGTTATGTAGTAGATCATTTTTGTGACCAAGTTTTTGTCTATACCAATAAGATGTGAAATAAGGCTGTTTAACTATTATGATGCTCAGGATGAGGACAGCCAAAGTCTCTTTTATATCATTCTAGCAATGGCTAGAAGGGTGATTTTCCAAGTATGGATCCAATCCCCTAACCCTGACATTGCTAAAGAAGGAAATGTTTTCCCTATTTACCCTAGAAAAGTTGCATGTGTGCCAGGATCAAGAGAAAAGGACAAATGTTTCTTCAGGACTTGGAGAAAATCCTGGGCACTTTTTCACCCACTAAAATAAATGAGGTGATGGTGAACTTTGTTTTGACCTTGTGGTACTGTTTAGAGGACATTGGTGGATCCTTAGGTGCACTAAAGTATAAGCCATCAGAGGTACCTCCATTAGGGGCTTAAGCTTATATTGTCAGGCTGCAGTATCTGGTATATTGTCTAGCACTGAGAGAGGGGGAGGGAGGGGGGTCTGAGTTCTTTTGAGGGTATAGGGGGGAAGGAAGGCAATGGTCATTGTAATGTCTATATTATTGCACATCTCTACCTGTGTGTCAATATGGTTAATCAATTTTTTATTTCAATAGATTTTCATTGGAAATTTAAAACACATGATAAGCTTTAATATCCATTGTCAGATGAGGTATAAGACGAGTACACAATAAGAAAGCATTTGAGTAATACCAACAGGGTATCTCTCCATTAGATGAGAATGGGACAACAATTTTAAAGGATGACATAAGTGGGATAACATAGTTTTGTATATTAACCTACAACTATGATATACAGCCCACTATACAGTACTTATCATCTTTCTGGGATTAGACCACAGAGGTCGAGGAACCCTCAATCTGGTCGGCCCAGGCTTGTAATCTTGGTAAAGTACACCTCAGAGGGGAAAACAAGGGGAAGGATAAGAATGTGAAAGAAGGGAACTATGCAGCTGGTTTAAGAGCCAGAGACTCAATATAGTTCAATTACCAAAAGAAAGCTAGGAAAGTTCAGGCACAAGAGTCTGACAGTCAAAGGACCAAACACCAGCTAATAAGTTTTGATTGTTTCGTGCCTTGAATAGCTGTTCCAGGAGTTAATCAATTTAAGTATACTGGTCATTGTCTTTGTGTTGGGTTGTAAACTTTGGAAACGGTGACCATAAAATATATTAATATATATGTCTTTTACAAAAGGGAACCTAGCAGTTAGTCTTCTGTTTATATTTAATAGGGCTTCCATTGGCTTTTTATTTAAACCTGTTAATATTGTAAAGATTAACTTTTAAACAATCACTCCATATTTGTTTAAGTATAAGACTAATAAAGTAGCCTCTGAAATAGTTAAACTGATTTACCTTGTTGTTCTTTTTTTTTTAATTATTTGTAATCTTTTGTATTCAGGTAAAGGAAGACCAATATCCAGGCGTGGCCCATTAATAAACAATATTATGATGAATATATCTTTGATGATAACATTGCTGAATGGTTAGATGTCATAAGGAACAAAACTGTCTAATTCCAAACAGGAACTCTAAAAATACCAATACTTTTGCAGTCCAATATTGAGTTTTTCCCTTCTCCTTTTTACACCCTGAAAAAGTAAGACAGGAAAAAGAGAAGCAATATCCAAAGAAAAAGGGTATACAGAATGAAATGACTGCTTTGGATCTTTTTAAAGTCACTTGTGCTTCCCATAGCAGTTTCTCATAGACCTTTTTTTCATTAACCAATTTATGCATAGCATACATCCCTCTGGCAAGTAGATTTATGCTAGTTAAACTTTCTTTAGAACTGACCCAACATCCTTCTCCCTCCATTATCTTTGCATGCTATTCTGAACTACAAAAACCATGAATATTTTGAGTATTTTTTGTCAAATTTTCCCATAGCATTTTACATGATTTCATTTTTAAAAAATCAGCTTATCAATATTTACAAATCATTTTCTGTGCGTGGGAACCACTTGTAGTTCTTAGGATAAGCCCTTTCGCAGCATTCAGGAATAAGAGTCATGTGTTTTGTGCTTCTTGACAGGCAGCAGCGTACCATGAAATAGGATTGAAATAGGATTGCCCAGTGGTCATATTTTAGCTCAGTAACCAAAATCCTATTATTGATCAGTATTATTTTCCAAAAAGTGACACTAAAAGGATACAACCACTAAGTATGTATATGCATTCCTCTGCCACTGCATTCTCTCCAACAGTTATCTAGGACATCTGGTAACTGCATGTTTCCTGCATGTCCCAAGATTGTTCCAGCATGTATGACTTCTCTTAGTCTACCACTCCTGTTAACAACCTGGATTGTCAATGGCTTTTTATCTCCAGTTACTGACATGACTTGCATAGATTTTTACTGATTTTCTTACCTGCCATCTCTCACTACAGATCTTTACAATCTGCAGAGTCAGCTGTCCCATCCGGTTTTCGGTTGGGGAGCATGGTGCTGTGACTTGGTAGTCCTTGGCAGCAAATAAGTAGGTGGCCAAGGAGAGGGCTAAAGGTCCATCAGCCTTTGCATGCTCATCCTCGGAAGACAGGGGGCTGTTTAGACCTGTACCCTACAAGAGCCTAAATCACTTGGTGACAGGTGCTCAAAAACTCACACATTTTCATGTGAAAACAAACTGTACACATCTGACTGGGTAATCAAGCTGGATTATCGCAAATTCAAAAACTGAAAAATTGTTCTCTGTATGCCGTCATAAATGAGGAATCTATAAGGGACATGGGGTCGGGGGAAAAACACAAGAAGAGTTCACTCAGATGACTGATGGTAAAGGGAGTCCAGCCGGTCATAGACAGATCTCACCTGATGTGGTGGCTGATATGCACATATGGGTATTATCAGCCTGCAGGCTTTTGTCCCTCTCCGACCAGGGACCAGGTCAGAAGCAGGCTCTCTGTCCAAAGGGATTCTGTGTCTGGAAGCAGGATATCAGGATCAGCCGTTGGTGTCCCAGCACTGGCTGTAACACCAGAGCTGCAGGCACGTGTGGGCTGTATGAGAGTCAATCCCTTAGCAGGGAGAGTCTCATTCGTGAAAAGCAGGTTACTGGTAATACACACACTGCTCTGTTCAGCTGCACTACAGTGGTGGCTGGGTGGTGAGCAGAAGCACTGAAGAGGCTGAAAGAAGGCATGGGAGACCCGTGCTGAAAATAACTGATTCTTTAATTAAAGTAACAAATACAACTAGTTTCAGGAGTCCATTCCTCCTTTCCTCAGGCAGGCTGTTGTTTCTGCCTGAGACAAGTGGGGGCACAAATGGAGAAGTATGAGGACATGGAAGGAAGGCATGACAGGCTGGGGATGGCAAGGTGGCATGGCAGTGTCATAAGGCTGATTCTTAAAATATTTAACACTAAAATTGATCGGGAATTGGCCTGCGGTTTCTGTTGACCAACAGATCTCTCTCCAATCAAATTCAATCAGAGAGAGATTTGTCTCTTGGTCGATTGGCCACCAAAATCGCTAGATGTATAAGTACCTTAACCTCCTTGCCGGTTATCCCGAACTCAGTTTGGGGTAACCTGCGCAGGAGGATTTCTCAGGCCCCGCTGGGCCGACTTGCATAATTTTTTTCTTCCTACACGCAGCTAGCACTTTGCTAGCTGCATGTAGTACGTGATCGCCGCTGCTCGCCACCGATTCGCCGCTACCCGCCGAGCTCCCCCCAGACCCCTGCGCAGCCTGGCCAATCAGTGCCAGGCAGCGCTAAGGGGCGGATCAGGATTCCCTCTGACGTCACAACGTCCATGACGTCAGTGACGTCATCCCGCCCGGTCGCCATGGTGACCGGGAAAGCCCTGCAGGAAATCCCGTTCTGAACGGGATTTCCTGCTTACTCTGATCGCCGAAGGTGATCGTAGTGGGTGGGGGGATGCCGCTGCTCAGCGGCTATCATGTAGTGAGCCCTGGGCTTGCTACATGATTTTAAAAAAAAGTGCTGCACTGCCTCCTTGCCAGATTAATTAGACCGGCAAGGAGGTTAAGACTGCTGAACACCGCTAAACCGCACTTTGCACACAAAATAATGTACAATCCAGAAACATGATAATGGAGCAAATTAAATGCACCTCATGAAATCTGCAGCTAATCATATTAGGTAATGAGAATTTATCAGGCCATGGAGACCGTGCTTTAACATTGATGGCCAAATTCAAATAATGAAGAGTTTGGCATAGATTTTACATTATTTAAAATAATCGTCAAATTCTCATCTACCACACATATTGAAAACTTTGTAGGCAAACGCATGCCAAGCTTTCACATGCCAACACAGATGCTGTGGGGACCTCTTTGAGGCTGGCACCCTCAGTCATTCAATCCCTAGTGCTCTTCCCGTCTGTTCTCCACCATGTGTATGTGATGAATGTTATTCATCTATACACACAAGCTTCAAGTGCTGTATCAAACCAGCCACTTTCTTCTGATCTTTTTTCTTGGCATACTCAGCAGGCAGCTGCTACAGGGAAATCTTAAATTGTCCATGTCTTTGACTTGGCACTTGGATGTTACTGCTTTAATACATCCAGGAGAATTACACAGCATATCATGATTTACATATTGCATGTCATCATTAAATTCTAAAAATAATTTGTTTACTCCCAGTGTTGCTTTATTAATCATCGCACCGTTGATTTTGAATTTGCATTCATGATGACACGTACAAAAATTAAATACTGGTAGTCAGAGGAGGAATAACTTATTTTGAAATAAAGTAAAAGCCTATTGATTTAAGTTTTTTCTTATCTAAAATAATTACTGGCACAAGTAGCGATTACAACATAAATGCAATTAAGATTAGCTGTAAAGAAAGCTTTAGATATAGGAAAAAAATTATAGTCCTTTAATGGAAAAAACACCTCACTGACCTTTAAAAACATGGGCATTTATAGTTCTCGAGGTACTCATTTTCTTTAGAATTTTCTCCCTTCTTTTTCAAATCTTTATCTTCTCTTCCTTATTACAGGCTTCAGCAGCAGCAGTATTGCTAGTGTCCATTTATATGGAGTCCCTGACCCTGAGTTACATCACTGACAACAACTTGTCATTTAGGGATGCCCAGCAAAGGTTTTAAATAAACTGTCACCACTTTCCTGACCTGCCATCTAGGAACCACTACTATGTTTGCAGCTAAGTTAAAAGCAGAGATCTTGATTTGCAAAAAAAAAAAGCATTAATTTGCGTAGTCACATATGTCATGTAGAAGCTCCCCTGAAAATTGTATGTTTCCTGGCCCTCTGGCCCTATAACATGCATAATGCAACAACTTATCAAAAGATTAGGGGCTTGATTCACTTTGCGCGCACAAAAGTCCGCGAATGGCACTTCACGTGCTAACTGTTTAGTACACCCGTGCTAAACAGTTAGCACGGCTTTGTGAATCAAGCCCTAGGAGCGTATATCCTAACCTACTCTCTTGGGACAGATAGGGCTTTGAACTTCCGCAGCGCTGTACAGAGTACATTGTCTTGTCACTTAACTGTCCCCCAGAGAGGCTCACAATCGCATCCCTATCATAGTCATGTGGTCGTGTAGTGTATGTATCATAGTTTAGGGGCAAGCTTAGGAAGAAGTCAATTAACTTATCTGAATGTTATGGGATATGAGAGGAAATGGGAGTGCCCAGAGGAAACCCACACAGGGAGAACTTACAAACGCCGTGCAGATAGTGCCCTGTCTGGGATTCCAACCAGGGACCCAGCATACAGATTTAAACTGTTTCAGAAAACATATCAAGTCAACAAAAACCAGCAGCTCCTTATCAGTTAGTTGAAAACTGGATAATTAACCAACACTTAAAGGCTTTGTCTGGCTAAATGTTTTTCCATTCTTGCGCTAGTTGAGATTTGCATGTTAGAAGAAATGTTTGTGCTAATTTTTACTTACCATTTGTGCAGGATGCTATTTAAGCAGGCCAATTATTTGTGCAACATTAAAGCGGAATATAACCCTGCATTTCAACTTCGCTCTAAAACATTATTTACAGCATATTATAAGCAACCAGCATTTTTTTTTACTAGACCAGCATTGGAAGGGTTAAACACAGAGGTTTAAAGTTCCATGGAGAGATATGCAGAAGTTCAGATAGATACATTTAACTAAATAGAATGTACCACGTGAGAAATGTTACACACCCTTTGGCTGTCCTCCAGCTCCTTCTCAGTCAGAGAGAGTGAGTCACATGTCACACTTAGATACATTTATGTAAACAAAATGTATCTATGTCAGCTTCGGATGCGTCTGCAGTTCTCTCCAGGAACTTTAAAGCTCTGTGTAACCCTTCCAATGCAGGTCTAGTAAAAAAAAAATGCTGGTTGCATATAATATACTGTAAATAATGTTTTAGAGCAAAGTTGAAATGCAGGGTTATATTCCGCTTTAAAGAAGAGGATTTTGCTATTTAAATCAATAATAATCAGGAGTGTAACTAAAAATCATGGGTCCCCCCAGCAAACCCTTTGATGGGGCCCTTTACTGTCCACAAGCCTTCTTTTGCCTCTTCTTGATGACCCAAACAGCCTGGGGGCCTATCTTACAAGGGTCATTGTACAAGTGTGGCCATCAGGATCTTCACATCCATAACATGTGTAGCTACAAAAACCCCTGATCGGGAGTATCAGAGAAAGGAAGAGTGAGTAGTTGCCTCGCCCCCTCCCCAAACATACACCTCTGAGGCCCCTCACCATTACAGGGGTTGTGCCCCCCTAGTTACGCCCTGATAATTACTATACAACAGAAAGGGGTGTTGAGATATCAATACTGATGAATAGTATATAAAAAAAATATTTTATTTTGTCTACAAATCAAAATGACTTTTCGCCCCATTGGCATGTGAAATGTGGTAACATACAAGCCTGATCACAGCATTAAGGAGACAGCATAATACATCATTAACAGTTCTATAGACGCTATAGACGCTTACAGCAATGTATATTGGTATGAAACTTTAACCACTTCCCGACCGCCGTATATACAATTGGCGGCCGGGAAGTGGACCCCGCAAGGACCGCCGTATTGACAAATGGCGGCGGTCCTTGTAGGGGCACGGGCGGAGCGATCGCGTCATCAGTGACGCGATCCTCCGCCTCCGCCTGGCGCCGCTCACCCGCCGCAACATCCCGCCGGCCATACGGAAGCGCCGGCGGGATGTTAACCCGACGATTGCCGCATACAAAGTGTATAATACACTTTGTAATGTTTACAAAGTGTATTATACAGGCTGCCTCCTGCCCTGGTGGTCCCAGTGTCCGAGGGACCACCAGGGCAGGCTGCAGCCACCCTAGTCTGCACCAAGCACACTGATTTCCCCGCCCCCCTGCCCCAGATCACCCACAGCACCCATCAGACCCCCCCCCTGCCCACCCCCCAGACCCCTGTTTGCACCCAATCAACCCCCTAATCACCCATCAATCACTCCCTGTCACTATCTGTCAACGCTATTTTTTTTTATCCCCCCCCCTGCCCCCTGCTCCCTCCTGATCACCCCCCCACTACTCAGATTCTCCCCAGACCCCCCCCCATGTACTGTATGCATCTATCCCCCCTGATCACCTGTCAATCACCTGTCAATCACCCATCAATCACCCCCTGTCACTGCCACCCATCAATCAGCCCCTAACCTGCCCCTTGCGGGCAATCTGATCACCCACCCACACCAATAGATCGCCCGCAGATCCGACATCAGATCACCTCCCAAGCGCAGTGTTTACATCTATTCTCTCCTCTAAACACCCACTAATTACCCATCAATCACCCATCAATCACCCCCTATCACCACCTGTCACTGTTACCCATCAGATCAGACCCTAATCTGCCCCTTGCGGGCACCCAATCACCCGCCTACACGCTCAGATTGCCCTCAGACCCCCCCTTATCAATTCGCATTATTTACATCTGTCCTTCCCTGTAATAACCCACTGATCACCTGTCAATCACCTGTCAATCACCCATCAATCACCCCCTCTCACTGCCACCCATCAACCACCCCCTGTCACTGCCACCCATCAATCAGCCCCTAACCTGCCCCTTGCGGGCAAACTGATCACCCACCCACACCAATAGATCACCCGCAGATCCGACATCAGATCACCTCCCAAGCGCAGTGTTTACATCTATTCTCTCCTCTAAACACCCACTAATTACCCATCAATCACCCCCTATCACCACCTGTCACTGTTACCCATCAGATCAGACCCTAATCTGCCCCTTGCGGGCACCCAATCACCCGCCTACACGCTCAGATTGCCCTCAGACCCCCCTTATCAATTCGCCAGTGCAATATTTACATCTGTGCTTCCCTGTAATAACCCACTGATCACCTGTCAATCACCCATCAATCACCCCCTGTCACTGCCACCCATCAATCACCCCCTGTCACTGCCACCCATCAATCAGCCCCTAACCAGCCCCTTGTGGGCAAACTGATCACCCACCCACACCAATAGATCGCCCGCAGATCCGACATCAGATCACCTCCCAAGCGCAGTGTTTACATCTATTCTCTACCCTAAACACCCACTAATTACCCATCAATCACCCCCTATCACCACCTGTCACTGTTACCCATCAGATCAGACCCTAATCTGCCCCTTGCGGGCACCCAATCACCCGCCTACACGCTTAGATTGCCCTCAGACCCCCCCTTATCAATTCGCCAGTGCAATATTTACATCTGTTCTCCCCTGTAATAACCCACTGATTACCTGTCAATTACCTGTCAATCACCTATCAATCACCCATCAATCACCCCCTGTCACTGCCACCCATCAATCACCCCCTGTCACTGCCACCCATCAATCACCCCCTGTCACTGCCACCCATCAATCAGCCCCTAACCTGCCCCTTGCGGGCAATCTGATCACCCACCCATACCAATAGATCGCCCACAGATCCGACGTCCGATCACCTCCCAAGTGCAGTGTTTACATCTGTTCTCTACCCTAAACACCCACTAATTACCCATCAATCACCCCCTGTCACTGCTACCTATCAGATTAGACCCCTATCTGCCCCTAGGGCACTCAATCTCCCGCCCACACCCTCAGAATGCCCTCAGACCCCAGCCCTGATCACCTCGCCAGTGCATTGCTTGCATCTATTTCCCCCTCTAATCACACCTTGAGACACCCATCAATCACCTCCTGTCACCCCCTAGCACACCTACCCATCAGATCAGGCCCTAATTTGCCCCGTGTGGGCTCCTGATCACTCGGCCAAACCCTCAGATCCCCCTCAGACCCCCTTTCGATCACCTCCCCAGTGCATTAATTGCATCTATTTTCCCCTCTAACCACCCCCTGAGACACCCATCAATCACCTCCTGTCACCCCTCCCTAGCACTCCTATCCATCAGATCAGGCGCAATACAACCTGTTATCTAAAAGGCCACCCTGCTTATGACCGGTTCCACAAAATTCGTCCCCTCATAGACCACCTGTCATCAAAATTTGCAGATGCTTATACCCCTGAACAGTCATTTTGAGACATTTGGTTTCCAGACTACTCACGGTTTTGGGCCGGTAAAATGCCAGGGCGGTATAGGAACCCCACAAGTGACCCCATTTTAGAAAAAAAGACACCCCAAGGTATTCTGTTAGGTGTATGACGAGTTCATAGAAGATTTTATTTTTTGTCAAAAGTTAGCGGAAATTGATTTTTATTGTTTTTTCTTCACAAAGTGTCATTTTTCACTAACTTGTGACAAAAAATAAAATCTTCTATGAACTCGCCATACACCTAACAGAATACCTTGGGGTGTCTTCTTTCTAAAATGGGGTCACTTGTGGGGTTCCTATACTGCCCTGGCATTTTAGGGGCCCTAAAACCGCGAGGAGTAGTCTAGAAAACAAATGCCTCAAAATGACCTGTGAATAGGACGTTGGGCCCCTTAGCACACCTAGGCTGCAAAAAAGTGTCACACATGTGGTACCGCCGTACTCAGGAAAAGTAGTATAATGTGTTTTGGGGTGTATTTTTACACATACCCATGCTGGGTGGAAAAATTTCTATGTAAATGGACAATTGTGTGAAAAAAAAATCAAACAATTGTCATTTACAGAGATATTTCTCCCACTTAGCATGGGTATGTGTTTAAAAATACACCCCAAAACACATTATACTACTTCTCCTGAGTACGGCGGTACCACTTGTGTGGCACTTTTTTACACCCTAAGTACGCTAAGGGGCCCAAAGTCCAATGACTACCTGTAGGATTTCACAGGTCATTTAGCGTCATTTGGTTTCAAGACTACTCCTCACGGTTTAGGGCCCCTAAAATGCCAGGGCAGTATAGGAACCCCACAAATGACCCCATTCTAGAAAGAAGACACCCAAAGGTATTCCGTACGGAGTATGGTGAGTTCATAGAAGATTTTATTTTTTGTCACAAGTTAGCGGAAAATGACACTTTGTGAAAAAAAACTATTAAAATCAATTTCCGCTAACTTGTGACAAGAAAATAAAAACTTCTATGAACTCACCATACTCCTAACGGAATACCTTGGGGTGTCTTCTTTCTAAAATGGGGTCATTAGTGGGGTTCCTATACTGCCCTGGCATTTTAGGGGCCCTAAACCGTGAGGAGTAGTCTTGAAACAAAAATGACCTGTGAAATCCTAAAGGTACTCATTGGACTTTGGGCCCCTTAGTGCAGTTAGGGTGCAAAAAAGTGCCACACATGTGGTATCGCCGTACTCGGGAGAAGTAGTAAAATGTGTTTTGAGGTGTATTTTTACACATACCCATGCTGGGTGGGAGAAATACCTCTGTAAATGACAATCTTTTGATTTTTTTACACACAATTGTCCATTTACAGAGTTATTTCTCCCACCCAGCATGGGTATGTGTAAAAATACACCCCAAAACACATTGTACTACTTCTCCCGAGTACGGCAATACCACATGTGTGGCACTTTTTTGCACCCTAACTGCGCTAAGGGGCCCAAAGTCCAATGAGTACCTTTAGGATTTCACAGGTCATTTTGAGAAATTTTGTTTCAAGACTACTCCTCACGGTTTAGGGCCCCTAAAATGCCAGGACAGTATAGGAACCCCACAAAAGACTCCATTTTAGAAAGAAGACACCCCAGGGTATTCTGTTAGTAGTACGGTGAGTTCATAGAAGATTTTATTTTTTGTCACAAGTTAGCGGAAATTGATTTTTATTGTTTTTTTTTCACAAAGTGTCATTTTCCGCTAACTTGTGACAAAAAATAAAATCTTCTATGAACTTACCGTACTACTAACTGAATACCTTGGGGTGTCTTCTTTCTAAAATGGGGTCATTTGTGAGGTTCCTATACTGTCCTGGCATTTTAGGGGCCCTAAACCGTGAGGAGTAGTCTTGAAACGAAATTTCTCAAAATGACCTGTGAAATCCTCAAGGTACTCATTGGACTTTGGGCCCCTTAGCGCAGTTAGGGTGCAAAAAAGTGCCACACATGTGGTATCGCCGTACTCAGGAGAAGTAGTATAATGTGTTTTGGGGTGTATTTGTACACATACCCATGCTGAGTGGGAGAAAGATCTCTGTAAATGGACAATTGTGTGTAAAAAAAATTAAAAAATTGTCATTTACAGAGATATTTCTCCCACCCAGCATCGGTATGTGTAAAAATACACCCCAAAACACATTATACTACTTCTCCTGAGTACGGCAATACCACATGTGTGGCACTTTTTTGCAGCCTAACTGCGCTAAGGGGCCCAAAGTCCAATGAGCACCTTTAGGCTTTACAGGGGTGCTTACAAATTAGCACCCCCCAAAATGCGAGGACAGTAAACACACCCCACAAATGACCCCATTTTGGAAAGAAGACACTTCAAGGTATTCAGAGAGGGGCATGGTGAGTCTGTGGCAGATTTCATTTTTTTTTTGTCGCAAGTTAGAAGAAATGGAAACTTTTTTTTTGTCACAAAGTGTCATTTTCCGCTTACTTGTGACAAAAATTAATATCTTCTATGAACTCACTATGCCTCTCAGTGAATACTTTGGGATGTCTTCTTTCCAAAATGGGGTCATTTGGGGGGTATTTTTACCCAAACCAATAAATATACACTAAATGGTTTTTTTTTTTATCAAAAACATGTTTGTCCACATTTTTCGCGCTGCATGTATACAGAAATGTTACTTTATTTGAAAAATGTCAGCACAGAAAGTTAAAAAAATCATTTTTTTGCCAAAATTCATGTCTTTTCTGATGAATATAATAAAAAGTAAAAATCGCAGGAGCAATCAAATAGCACCAAAAGAAAGCTTTATTAGTGACAAGAAAAGGAGCCAAAATTCATTTAGGTGGTAGGTTGTATGAGCGAGCAATAAACCATGAAAGCTGCAGTGGTCTGAATGGAAAAAAAGTGGCCGGTCCTTAAGGGGGGTAAAGCCCTAGGTCCTCAAGTGGTTAATGTTGTTGCATGCTATCAATGTGCAGACCAGTGGAAAAATGATTGCGATTTCAACCCCACCCCATGCCTAATACTTACACCCTCCCACCCCATTAGAGAAAAAATGCACTACTTCTTCAGCTGAATGAATACAAAATCACCAATACTGTAAAAATAACACACTCATCTAAAATGATACAAAAGAAACACCAATAGCCTAATATAGTGTAGTATGTACTGGAAATGAGTGAATATTTAAGTGTGAGAAAGAGATACTCACAAATCAGGGTTACCTCCTGTAGATCGGAAAAGAAGCGGGTTTATCAACCCTCCACCAGGGATAGACACAGTACTTGTAGATAGAGATAGATAAAATACACTGAATTTTTTAAAAACAGATTCGCCTGGTGCATCACTGACTACATACCATTTATACCCCTGTTCATTGCCTGATGAAGCAGGTTATACCTGTGAAACACGTTGCAACACTTTTGGGAGTGTACAATAAATGTATGTCTTTTTGAAATTGACAGTTATTGTTTCTTCTTTTCGGAGGTAAGTCCACCACTGCCTTCATCTGAAATGATGGCTTGACTAATGAGCGGAAATATCTTTTAAACCCTTAAGGAGTACTCCCATGCACTACATGACTGTGATTATGCCATTTCAGAGGTTGCCTGCATGCAGCAGATCAGGTTTACTCTGCTAACTGCACCTTCTCAAAGTGTAAATCTATAGAAAGGAAATTCATGTAGGTGCAGGTTCAATCATTTGCTTTCGATACATTATTACACCTACATACAGGGTAATGCATATTTACTTTTTGTTTACTCATAAATTAGTTTCTGCACTGCATCTCATGTTTTCAGACAAATTTTGAACTTCAGATCCTTTCCCTCACTTTCACAAGAATTCCGTTTGGCAAATAAGTCCATGCAAGTGTATTGCTGTTGTTCTAATGATCAGCAGCTTCATATTTTCAAATTACGCTTGGAAACAGTTCATGCTGTGTGATCAAATAATTTGTCGCTTGCACAACTTTCTAAGGTCTGCAGGAAATGACAAATTGCATTCAAGGACTCTACATGAAGGGAGAAAAAAACAGGCATATTTAACTATTTATATGTACAATTGATTTACCGTACTTTGATAGGCCCTTTAAACAATGCTACATTTACTTTTATCTACTACTATAACTGACCGCCTCCAATAAGTTAGAGACTGACCAGAACGCAAATGTATCTATGCAGTTCAGTACTTCTAAATAGCAGTGGAGATTGAGGAACATTCAGAAAATGTTTTTCTCTAATTAAAGTGGGATTATACTCCCAAAACTAACCTTTCAGTAACTACTCTGATACTCTGAGGTACATAAAAATGTACCTCAGAGTATCAGAGTAGTTACTGAGTCCCCAACATTGCAGCAGGTTGGAGGTTCATATTGGTAGGCATTCACAAGTCAGGAACCTACTGCATTTGGACTATAAGACGCAGAGACTTTTTTCCTCACTTTTGGGGGAGAAAAAGTGAGTCTTATAGTCCAAAAAATACAGTATTTAGCCAAATAAGGAATTTGACTTGGCAGTTGCTTAATGGACAAAGACAATATGATGCAAGGACAGACGGTATTACAAGTCAAAGACAGTATATGAGTTAAAGTGGTAGCAAACAGGGTGAAATATGTTCATTTTCAGTTCTGTGCTGTAATGCTTTCATGTCCTAGCAGTTCTAGTGTGGTTCTACATTAAGCATAGCTACTACCTAAGGGAAGAAGCTGTGAGAAGAAGCTGTTCCTGTGCCTGGAAGTTTTTATTGTGGCTGCCTGGTATTTCAATCCTGGAGGCATAACTTGGAAAATGCAGTGAGCAGGTGAGAGGGGTCAGAGGCAATCTTGGACACACTCTTCCTGCATCTGCTTGCATAAAGACCCTGCAGGGAAGGTAAACTACAGACAATTATTAGTTCTTCTCATTGGATGATGCGCTGCAATCTCACCCTTTCTTGTACTGAGCATGACATGAAGCAGACAGTCATAGTTGATGTCATGATGGATTTGATGATCGCAATATAGATTTATTTGTGTTTTAACTGATGTGTTTTTTTTACAGTAGCCAGGGATTTCAATGAGGAATCACATGTGTGCAGAAAAGAAGTGCAGGTTGTACGTTATGCAGAATCACAGATGCCCTCTAAAAACCCAGTAGCCCCATAGAAAATCATTACATGATCAAACTTTTCGCATTGCGGCAAAGCGCTGACAAAATCCTCTAGAGTGATTGCGTCCCAAGAGTTTGAGGCAAATTTGATTTATTTTGTTTGATTTGATACAAGATCATATACTCTCTCAATGTCTTCTGTTCCTCTAATCTCATACTAGCAAGTAAATATAGCCTGTTGCCATAAAGAAATATATTAACTCATGTAACACATCACTGTGTCCTGTATTGATCTTTCAAATATGCTGATCTACACGCTGGTTCCAACGCATGCTAATTTTTTTCTGTTGTCTATAAACTTTTACTGGTATAAAGCCAATGCACTTAAGTTTACTGTTTGTCATAAAACAGAGGAAAACAAACAGGCAAATAGCAAGGGAATGATTATAACTGCATCTTCTTACTGCAGACAAGGGCAAGCTACTTTGCATATTACTTTGAGGCTGAAACTGTTAAGGGAGATGGGTGTATAAAGGATATTAAAGAACGTTTAGATAAATGACTTTTGAAGTCACATCTATTAATTCTACTTTTAGCATTTATTGCATGCCATATGTGAAAGTGAGTGAATTTATAACTGTCCTTTGTAGATAATTGGAGTACAACCAATAGAGGAGACAACATCTTCAGTAATGATATGCCAAGCAGCACACTGGCCACAGTACTCAACAGTCTTGTTAATTACAGTGCGCCACATCATCTCATATATTCAGAAGCGAATAAGGAGACTGGCAGGAACATTTTTCTTCTCTTTGTATCAGCTCTAAAGAAATTTTGCCCAAACGACCTTTACAAAGGCCTTTTGAGATGGGAGGAGAAGTGCCATAAAACAAAATGATGAATGAGTCTTCTAGTGGTGATAGACACCACCAGAGGCATGTCAGTGGTGATTACTGCAGTTATTAGCTTATACAGTAGGACAGTGCGAAGAGGAATGATGATGGGTGGAGAGCAGTAACCCACATTAACCTGATAGTCCTGCAGCTAGAAGAGTGTAGAGATTTCTGAATAGTTACTAAGGGATACTGTACTTTGTATGTTATATTATGCCTCTGGATTTTAATGGTTAGCCCCTGTAACTTTGGTTTGAGTAGCTGAGCTTTTAGCAAATGACGTGCAATGACTACATAAAGGTGTAATGACTACGTGATTAGCATTCTTATTCTACTTAAGTTAACTAAGTTTGTCTTTGCAGGGTACCAAAGCAGTTACATGAAATTTTAATGACTTCTTAACAGGATTTCTGGAAGCAATTTCTGGAAAATGATACAATTAGTTATGCTTCGCTGTCTAAATATTTTAGATTTACTTGAATCTGCGTTAAGCATATAATTATATTGCATGTAGACAAATCTGACAAGAAAGAGCATGGGGAAACCTCCAACAGGGATGAGGACTGGCATGTCAGTTGACACTTCTTACTACAGTAGAGTCCCAGTTAGCCAAAACTAAAATAACCAGAAGTCTGAACCAACCAGAACAAATTGCCAGCACTACCTACAGTGGAAAAGGCCAACTTTTTGTAGTTTCTGCTGCTTAAACACTGGGTTCCGCAGCTCCCCCAAGATTAATTATACTTTCAATTACTTTATTTATTTAATACAGAGTTCATGGTATGTTTATAGAGTAGGGTATAGAACTGTATTAGCTAGGCCTATTTTTACATTGAGTCTCAAGCCACCAGAAAGCACACTTATCTGGCATCAGCCAATCCCCGTTGGGGCCAGATAACCGACACTCTACTGCAATAATAATATGTTAGTTTGAGTTGGTGACAGTGGGCTTGATTTAATAAGCTTCTACAAGGGTGAGATACACTACTAGAGTACCTAAATGATCCATCCAACCAGGACTGTATTTTCTATTATTAACCCTTTTGTCGCCAATTTGTGTAGAGGCTTGAAAGTGTTCCAGGCTAATTTATTTTAGCAACATTTTTATTTCTTACTTATTATACTTTCTTGCTTCTAATTAGTACTGCTGTAATGTGTATTTATGGCAGTGTGAGATGATAAAAGATGACTTCTACTTTCAGTTTCTATATTTTCTTCTAGCAGAGAGAGGGAGCAAAGCATTCCAATAATTTACAGCATGCGTTCTGCCGACAGAGGTCAAAAGCTGAGCACTTATCTCAAACCAGATAACTCTATTGAAACTGCTAATGAGTTAAATGGCAAAATTTTGCAGCCCTAACATGGGCTATAAAAGACCTGTGACATTATCCTGTATTCAGGAAAAAAGCTTACTCCTGTATGTCCTCCCAACTGGAATTGCACAGCTGTTTACACATTATCAATGAGCTTTGTTATGAACTACTTTGACCCAGATGAGCGTGGGAAATTTTTGTTATTCACCATTTTTCATCCAGGCACAGTTTGTTGGATTATTATAGTTGACCCATGTTTCTAAGTCCTAGAAAAAAAGGAACACATCAGGCCCAGTATGTTTTTATTGCCTCTAATAAGCCAGAGAGCAAACTTTTTTTAAATGGCAGCTCATAACGTATTCTTCCCTTAAACATTCAGGATGAGCGGTTTTTTTCAGGTTATTTTTCTTCTGGTTTCTCCACTGAAGTTCTTTATTTTATTTATTTATGCTTTTATGGATCAAGTATGAACTACTATGAGATGGAATAATCTTGCATTATCTGTTTTTGACTTAACCTTATAAAAACCTTAACAGCATACTATAAGCAAAAAGTACCAAAAATATGGTATACATAAGGTGATAAAAAATATGTGAGGTATTTCATGAGACAAATCTTTGTAAATCAACCCATACTTAAGATGCTCAAGATACATTTACTACTGTAGGAGTTGCTATACAATCATTAAATGAACAGTGTAGTTAGGTATCTAATTGCTAATGAGAAAGAGTAAATCAACACATTTATCAAAATTACAATACAAAATCACTTTTTATATTTTTACATAATCAACACACACTTTTAAAGTGTACCTGAGACAGGAAAACAAGTTCTATTTTACTTACCTGGGGCTTTATTCAGCCATGTAGCCTTACAAGTCCCTTGGTTTCCTCCCAGTTTGCTCCGCTATGCCGTTGTGCCGCTCTGAAAGCTGACCGACTGGACCAGTCATGGGCTACTGTGTTTGAATGGCCCAGGCCGTTGTGTGGGCACAGGCCCATGGGCAGTAGCCCATGATGAACAATCTTATGGAGGGTTTGAAAGAAAGGAGGAGAACCGAGAGCCCAATATGGTGTAATATGTTAATGAGGTGATGTCTGATGCAAACACACACAATGGTTATACTCACAAGGACGGGTCGCCTCCAAGGCAACCACTGGATAAGCAGGCGGGGAGAATTGTAACCTGACCCCGCTCAGGGTTAAGAAGTCGCTCTCTGTAGATAGAAGGAAATGGGGATACACCCCTCCACCAAGGGTGGACTAAACAATTATGTGGTATAACAACAGAGGCGCCAAGTAGAGTAAAATTAGTTAAAATTGTTAAAAAGGGGGAAGTGGGTGGATTCACCTCCCTTCTGAAAAAATGGCCAGACAACGAGCAGGTTACTTCAAGTTTAAAGTAACATTTATTATGAGCTCTTGACCCGACTTTGCTCCCTCCAAAAATTGTTTGCCTGAAGAAGCGGGACTGTTACCCGTGAAACGCGTTGCACTTTTGGAGCTCATAATAAATGTTACTTTAAACTTGAAGTAACCTGCCCGTTGTCTGGCCATTTTTTCAGAAGGGAGGTGAGTTCACCCACTTCCCCCTTTTTAACAATTTTAACTAATTTTACTCTACTTGGCGCCTCTGTTGTTATACCACATAATCTTATGGAGGGGCACTACAGCTCAGCAGAGCGGACTGGAAGGAAACCCAGGAACCTGTAGGGTTATGGGGGCTGGAAGAAGCCCCAAGTAAGTAAAATAGCACTTGTTCCCCCATTTCAGGTCTACTTTAAGTGCATTTTAAAGGCAGCCAGTAAACCTATGTGTATCTTTCTCCTTTATATAATCTGCTTATCGCCATGGCCTCTCTGTGAAATGGAAGGCAGCACAATCAGGCTCCCCTGCATTACATTAGCCTGCTATTGTAGAAATGTAATCTTGACCATAAGAGATGACAACAGAATGATGAGCCCATCATTTAGCTGGCACTGTCCAATCACAGAGCGGGGGAAGATTGTAAATGCTAAGCTGCTCACCCGCACATGGGAGATTGAGGAGGGCACAAAGCTGCTTTGCTGGCTATGTGACAGTGCTGGGTTTTTTAAACCACAGCACTAACTGGTCAGCATCAAACATCATTTGGCAGGTAAGACAATATTCACAGTCTGTATTTCAGCTGTGTTTACTGCGTACTAAATTCCAAGATATAAAAATGCACTGTATCCTATTATCTAATTTACAGTACACACTTTGCCAGGAAATATTTCTTTGCAGATATTCCAGATGGCTTCAAGTCTAGAAATTATGCTGATTAGGTTGTCTTATCAATCAATAGCTATTATGCAACTAACTGCCTAAACTCCAATTACACAATGCGGCTTTTATTTCACTCAAAGCAAATGTTATCTATTATGGTTTTTCATTGTCAGAAGGAAGCAAATAAATAATCATTTTGACAGCTTTCCTTAATCATCCTTTTCCATCTGACCCTGAGAAACAAGTTCCCCCGTTGCTATGACTGGCCTCATTCTGAGTGCATTGTTATTGAAACATCCCCAGCACTGATCAATATGATTATCCCTAGAGTCACTAAATGGATTCAACAACATGATAACTTAGTAAGGAATCAATGCGGTGTATAGGTTAATGGGGCCAATAGGATCTTAACAAACTCATAAACTACTTAATACCCATTATTACATACAGCTACAGATCAAGAGAGAGCCAGATTAACTTTAAAGTATCGATATCCACAGATGATAATACTATATATCCAGGATGTTAAAGAAGATTAAAATGCTATTGGAGGAATTATGCTAATGTATTGTCAATACTCGTATTTATTGCCTAAGGAAGCAATAATCCGTTAACAAACAGAACACAGAATTGCTGTAAAATATAATGAAACAACATAACAGGAAGCCGCAGCCCAGACTTAAAACCTGTTTAGAGGAATAGGAGTCCTGTTCAGTGTTATTTGAGAATTTGTAATAGACAAGATGTCTCCTCTCTCACCTCATCCAAGCAGTCTGTTTTTCATCAGCATTTCCAAATAATTATCATGCTTCAATAGCGTGTATGCAGCTAAATGTTTGGCAGCTCTCTTCTGCCATCCTTTGTTCCCAGGAAGGCTATGCAGCAACGTACGACACACAATTCCAGTTACAGAAACCTACCTTTGTCCTGCTTCCAAATCATCTTCAAAACATTGAGTCCAATTAATCACAAAACATTAAGTCTGAGGAATACAAGCTGGATAACAGAAAAAGGAAAAGTTTGCTATGTGCCTAGCAGCAGTTAGATTTGTAACGCTTTTTTCTACTGCAGGTTAGGAAATGGAGCCAACAGTTGAATAGTTGCCAGGGACATCAGCTTCTCATTGCTTGCTGTAAATCAGCTCCATTTGCCTTGGGCTTGTGTTTATTTTATGTATTTGATCTGTGTTTCTGACACATTACAGTCTGATGTGAAGCATTTGTGACTGATCTTAAAGCAAACCAGTAGTGGCTGGAGATGTAAATTCAACTTACAAGGACTTTTTTCTCTGCTAAAAGAGCAATGACTGATTACTGACAGATTGACAAATCAATCAAACTGTCAGGCAATTAATCGGTACTCTACCAAAAATGATTTGACGTGCAAAGATTGGGTAGAGCCCAGGAGCATAAGAATATACCTTGCAAGAGATGCAGCTGCAGGGGGCCCAAAAGCCACAGGGGGCCCGTCCTGAGAGACTGACAACTAAGGGCATGGAGAGAAAAAACTTTCTACTCTCTGCACAATTGCTCTAATGACTGCATTTACTCAGCCACTGATAATAAATCATACAAAGTATTGCAGACAAAGGGACTTCTAGTGTATAGCACTATTTTACCCCTAGCCTTTCTACCCCTTCCCAAGTGCTGTGTACTGTAGTGATGCTTGAGGAGCCTGGGCACAGAGAGAAAAAGCTTTCTAATCTCTACACAACTATTCTAATGACTGCATCTCATTTTACCTGTGCATTGGTTCTCAGTTTACCTGTGCAGAAGGGGGGGCTGGGGGTGTTAGGGGGCCCCATCGAAATTTTTGCAGAGGGACCCCATCCAGGGGGGCCCAGTGATTTGTAGTTACACCCCTGGTAGAGCCCCTGTTAATTTTGATTAATGCAGAGCAAAAACAATCATGTAAAATCAAGTCTTAAGTTTGTCTCTATTACTAGTTTGCATGATAACAACACTGTACAACTATGCCACCTCAGCTATACAACTATGCACTCACTAAATGGGAACTGCTGATCTCCAGTAAGTTCCAGGTGTTAGGCAGGTGTTCCTGGTTACAAAGCCTAGCCATGTCCCTCTAACCCATGGGACTCTTCTGCCCACCCATTCAGTTCTCCTTCTGCCCGGGGTGATGTCATTGTCAGGACCAATAAGAAAGCCACCAGGTAAAACTCAAGTGTGGAGGGAATGAGTTAGTAGGCATGTCATAGATTAATTTTTGAAATTGATTCTCTTCTCAGCACAGGTGCATGCACACACCTCTTATTTAACTCCTGAGTACTCGGCGTGGGAATAGTTGTGTAAAGTAAGAAATCTACCTTAGTGGGATTTGATGTAAGTTGTTGAGGCTTCCTGATCGGACCCCTTTTAAGCTCCTCTGTTTGTAATCATACAGGATATCCAGTAACACAAGTTAGTGTAACCACTGGTATTTTTGATGATGGTTCCGTTAAAGGCATTCAGCGTATGCTCTGTGGCCTGAGGGTAAGACTGCACCAAGGGCCTTCTACATGACTGGTTATCATTGCTGCTGGTACCAACTCTGGCACAACACCCATACTTGCAATCTTCCAAAACAGACATGTGCCTCCAAATACAAATGGAGGACATCCTGCTTCAACTCCGACGTTCTGGAGTACAAGGTCAACCTACAGTTACATTACTCTGCATTATCTGACACCAAAATAAAATACTTTGCTGCCCTGATTTGAGATGCAGGTGGCGCCCGGTACTCAGCGCCGAAGTTGGGCACTGTCATAGTAGTCACAAGAGTAATATGGGAATCCGGTGATCATCAGATCCTGATTTACACCACCCTCCAAGTTGCTACAACTCAGAGGGGGAGTATTTAGGACCAGTCACTTCTAAATAGTATTTTGGACCAATCATTGCACTCACTGAGGTCTGAGCAAGTGCCGTGATTGGTCCAAAGACAGAGCCTGGTCCTTTCCTCAAGACCTTCGGCTCCTGTAACATGAAAGAACTGTAATTCAAATCTTCCCCTTAGCCACACTGCATGTAAGCTGGAAGCTGGGGGACGCTGCATAGCTCAGATGGCTGGGAGCTCTAAGAGGAGGCAGCAATTGACATGGAGTAGGCAGCCGGGGTGACACAGGAGTATGCAGCCACATAGATACTGTCTGCATCTGCCTCCCATTGTGTCCTCTGCCCTCCACCACAGACCTCTCCAGCTCCAATGTCCTGCACAGCTGTGTTGCAGCCACATTTTGGAATGCATCTCTGCCCTTCTAACCGTGAGAAGATTTTTGATAGCTATGTGGGGCCACATACACACTCACTTCTCCCCCACAGACTTTTGAGGGAGAAAAAGTGCGCATTATGGTCTGAAAAATACAGTAATCTTTGATGTGAATGCTTCCATGTCACCAATAAATGTTTAGGTTTAACCTTTCTGGCAGCTTGTGATTATCACTATATCGATAATATATAATCTAAAGAATTTGTCAGGGGACATTTAAGTCCAATATTGAGCAACCTGTCCTTCTGAATTACATGATATTGTGTGTGCAATGCATACAGGTGAAACTCAAAAAATTAGAATATTGTGTAAAAGTCCATTTATTTCAGTAATTCAACTTAAAAGGTGAAACTAATATATAAAATAGGAATCCTTTGCAGGTGTTTTGGATTCATTAGCTGATTAGAGTCTGACACGTTAAACCCTGGAATATTGAACATTTTCACAATATTCTAATGGTCTAAGATTGTGATTTTGGCGTTTTCATAAGCTGTAAGCCATAATCATCAAAATTATAACACATAAAGACTTGACATATCTTGCTTTGCATGTAATAAGTCTATTTCAAATATTAGTTTCACCTTTTAAGCTAAATTACTGAAATAAATGGACTTTTGCACAAAATTCTAATATCTAACAGAAATTTAAAAATGCCAATTCTTAAATAAATACTTGGTGGGCAAAGAGAGTAACCAGGGCTCCTGTTTTGTGCTGTTACACAGTCATGTGGAAATATACATATGTAAAACATTCAAAAAAGTTAAATACAACATTAAAAAAATTGTTGTACTGTGTACATCACCTTTAAGACCTACAGGTTCTCCTGCTGTAAAGCATGCAATTACCTCTGTAATAAGGACTATAAATAGAAACTAGGTTACGGAAGGTTCTAAGGCAAATCTGCTAATTAATGAAGATAACTCTCCAGGTAATGAAAACATCATTAAGCCATGTATTACATTATAACATTTCCTACCACTCAAATTAAATGTACAGCAATTAATTATATTTCATTCAATTATAAGATCCCTGCAAATAAGTTAGAATATCATTCCACCTTTGTGAAAGTATTGATACTGCAAAGGAGGGTGCTGAAATAATAAATTAAGAACCAAAAGATTTGTTTCTTGCTCTGCTTAAACTATATGTTGAACTTTAATTTATGTCGGGGGCGCATGCGCGGCGCGCTGAGAGGAGGACGCACCTAGATGTAGCTCCAGCCGAACGGAGTTATTAATGCCGCTTACCGGGGATTAGAAGCCTCTATACTGCTACATTTTCTATAGCACCCCCGAGAGAAACTATCTGTGCATGCCACCGAAGCGCCGGCAACCCGTTATCCCAAAGCAGAAGCTGGTACGAGACTATTTTCTCCGCACACGAGACTCAGTCATGCAGTCTCAAGATGGCCGCGGTTCTCCCACTGGCTCACAAGGATCCGTAGCAGACTCAGGCCCAGACTGGACAACATCCAGGACAGAAAGACACCGAGGCCTCACAAAACAGGACCTTGAAGACAGTCTGGACAATATGTACACTAGACTGGCCAGTAAGTTTCAGTCAGAACTGCATAAACTTGAATCGTCATTGACACATGAGATTACTATGCTGGGGAAACGCACGGACCGGCTTGAATCAAAACATGACGCACTTCTAAAAGCCCATAATGAGCTACAAGAAGAACATGAGCTTACGAAAGAAATGGTCACGGCCTTGCAATCTCAAGCGGAGGATCTAGACAACCGAAACCGCCATAACAACCTACGGGTAAGGGGACTACCTGAAACATACACAGAGCTAGAAAAGCATGTTTCCGCCATATTCCTATCACTGGTTCCTGACGCACAAGATGGAGCTTTCACCTGTGATAGAATTCATAGAGCACTAAGAACGCAACCAGGACCGGAGCAACCACCAAGGGACATAGTTTTATGTCTGAAGGACTTTCTTATCAAAGAGAGGATCCTAAAAGAATCGAGAGAGGCAACCTCGCTGGAATATGAAAGCCACCGAATCTCCATATATCAAGATATTTCTCCAGTGACTCTGGAAAAAAGAAGAAAGATGAAGGACATTACAGCAGTCCTGCAAAAAGCCAATATAAAATACAGATGGGGCTTTCCATTTCGCTTGGTAGTACGACAAAATGGGGTTATCTACTCTGCTATCACATCTAAAGAAGGTCACCGTCTCTTATCTAAACTGGGTCTGGAGGCGCCGACATTACCCCAGCTAAAAGCAATAGGCGACCCCTCTCTCCAATATGGACACCACGACGATCTCAAAAGAACAAAGATCGCCGATTTTCGGGCGACTGATTTCAGACATAGGAATGGACACAAGATACACGTATAGCTCTGACGTAATGTATAGCACTTTGCACAGTTAGTTAACTATATTGCATTAATAGCGGCATATTTCTCCAACCTCGCTCGTGCTATTTGTCTACCCCCTTCAGTTGTCAGTTTCTACTGCGACTGGAGTATTCCAGGTACATCCAGTCCTGTTTTGGACTGGACCTGGGAAGGATTATTGTTCTGATTTAAGCCAAATAGGCTTTGTTCCACCAATATCTGTTATGCAGTACTGTTGGTTTCAAATATGTTTTTGTTTAGTTTTAGTTTATTCTCAGTTATGTTTTATTATGCTGCTTACCGAGATTCACTGCTGTCCACCTGGAGATTTATATGCATATCTGGAGAAGGAAACCCATATAATGGGGGGGAGATGGATTGGGAAAGGGACCCCACGTGCCTTGGAGAATCTTTTTTTTAACCAGGTTATTAATAACCCACACATGATAACGAAATGGCATTGAAATTTATTACACACAATGTACAGGGATTTAACTCCCCTCAGAAACGGCGAAAAGCATTTCAACAATATAAATCATTGCAGGCTGACGTACTGTTTCTTCAGGAAACACATTTTGCACAAGCGAACCCTTTGAAGCTGATAGATAAATCTTATCAAAAAAGTTATACCACTACTTTCTCCTCAAAGGCACGGGGGTCGCTATATTAATACACAACAGAATCCCATTTGAACTTACTCAGACTTATAAAGACCCGGACAGCCGTTATATTATAGTGAAAGGCTCACTAAGGGGGAAAGATGTCACCCTATGTAATGTGTATGCCCCCCAATCTTCACAGGCACAATTCTTTAAGGATATGTTTGCTAAGTTGGAAAGCCTATTATCCGGTCATCTGCTACTTGCAGGTGATTTTAACTGCATTAGCAATACCTCAACTGACAGAAATTCATCCTCTATGCATAGTAGAACCTTTCCAAGAGTATTGAGGGGACTACACAGGACATTTCAACTGACTGATCTTTGGAGGGCCTTTCACACAGGAGATAGGAGTTATACCTATTTCTCTCATCCTCAACAATCATTTGCTAGATTGGACTATGTGATGGTCTCCCCAATTTTACTAGCTAATGCTACAGATGCGGACATCCATGTATGTGCTTGGTCAGACCATCACATGGTCTCAGGTAGCTTTGGGAGGTTTGGGGTCCCATTCTCTCCATTATCATGGCGCTTAAATGACTTATTACTGCAAAATCAGTCAAATGTTGATGAGATTCAAAACTCTTTAGAGGAATACTTCATACTTAATAATAATGGAGAAGTCTCAGCAGAGGTCCTATGGTCAGCACATAAAACCGTAATTAGGGGCAAACTGATCACTATGGCTGTTAGACGCAAAAAGGAACGACTAGCTAGGATACAACAATTATCTCGTGAACTGGATAGTTTATATCGTAAACAGAGTTCTACGGTGGACTCTGTAGTGGTGGGACAAATCAGGGAAAAAAGAATAGAGTTAGATAAATTATTATCAGAAAAAGTAGAAAAAACCTTAAAATTCGCAAAAGCTAGATTTCTTTTATATGGTAACTCTGCAAGCACTATGTTTGCCCGTAAGTTGTCCCACTACTACAGACCCCTACATGTGTATAGACTACAATCAAGAACTGGTTGTCTTGAATCTTTGCCAGAGAAGGTTATGGAAATATTTAAAAATTATTATTCTAAACTTTTTGCAGAACCAGAAGAGACAAACCCATCAAGGATACAGGACTGGCTAAATTCAATTAAACTTCCTTCCTTAACCTCATCTCAATTGGAAACACTGAATGAACCAATTAAACCATCAGAAATAAGTGAAGTAATAAAATCCTTAAAATTATCAAAATCACCAGGCCCTGATGGCTTCTCAAGCATATATTATAAAAAATTCTCACCGACACTTGTTCCATATATGGTTGAGATGTTTAATAGTATCCTCAATGGTCGTAAATTCCCTGATGACATGACCTTTGCTAACATGACCCTAATCCCGAAACCCAATCAAGATCATTCATTACCACAAAATTTCAGACCCATTTCACTGATTAATAATGACACAAACATTTTTGCAAAAATTCTGGCGTCCCGACTCTCTAGAGTGATACCCCAATTAGTTTCTAACCCACAAGCTGGCTTTATGCCTAATAGACAAACTATAGACAATGTCCGATTAGTTTGTAATATCCTACAGGATGTGAAACTCAAAGATAACAGATTGCTTATGCTAAGCTTAGATTTACACAAAGCTTTCGATTCGGTTTTATGGCCATATCTGTATCAGGTAATGGAGAGAATGGGACTTACAGGTAACTTTTTAAAGGGATTCCAAGCATTATATCACAATCCTAAAACAAGGATCAAGCTACCAGGTATTTTCTCAGATCAGATACAGCTGAGAAGGGGCACCAGACAAGGGTGCCCACTTTCGCCCTTGCTGTTTTCACTGGCTTTGGAACCACTATCGCTGGCAATTCAATCCAATGAAGACATCAAGGGATATGAGATCAATGGAACTGAGTTTAAAGTAAGCTTTTACGCAGACGATTCTTTGGTGTTCTTATCGCAACCTTTGACTTCTCTGCCCACACTTCTCCCCCTATTGGACTCTTTTGGTAAAATCTCTGGATTAAGAGTCAATACAGAAAAATCCCACGCACTACCAATAAACCTCCCACATACTGTGGTAAAATTATATCAAGCCAACTTCGACTTTAAATGGCAGGAACATGAGATCTCTTACTTAGGAGTTAAAATTACTTCTAATTTCTCCTCACTAATATCAGCTAATTATGACCCTTTAGTGCTCTCAATTACTCAAACGCTGCACTAAATATAAAATCTCTTGGCTTGGGAAAATCACAGCCGTAAAAATGGTTATACTGCCTAGAATCCTATATTTTTTTCGAGCAATCCCCCTAACCCCCAACAGGAAACTTATCGAAAAACTGCAAAAGGTGATAGATAAATTTGTTTGGAACAATAAGAGAGCCAGATTTAAAACCTCAACCCTGTATAGAGCAACAACCCAAGGAGGAGTGGGGGTACCTCACCTGTGGTCATATTTACTGGCAGCAAGATTCTCTCAAATAATTGGCTGGTTTAGACCAGAGCTGAATATCCCATGGATCCAATTCGAAACATTATCGGTGGAGCCATACAATATTCAATCTCTGATATACCTACCGGACCATTACCAGCGACGGATCTATAAATGCAATCTGGTTGTAGCAGACTCATTACGTATTTGGTTTAGATACCATAAAAAATTTCAACTAGGCTCAAAGTTCGGCCCTAAATTACCCTTTACTGGCCACCCAGAATTCCCTCCTGCCTTTTTGGACTATAGAAGTTTCCATTGGTGGATCTCTCAAGGATACACCACTGCCAATAAATTCTGGTTAGGAGATAAATTTCTCCCCTTGGAAATACTTCAAATCAACAGGCAGATACCTAATGCAGAGCATTTTAGATATTACCAGCTTAGACATTTTTTTATGCGGAATTCCACTCCAGGTGGTAGACTAAATGCTACCTTTTTTGAAAATGTTTATCTCTCAGAACAACCCCCAAAGGGAATGATCTCTTCTATTTATAACCATTTGAGAAGCTACGCAGAAAAATGTAAAACAAGTAGCATGGTGGCCTGGGATTCGGATTTAGCACAGAATTTAGGTATAACAGATTGGAATAAAATATACTCTAATATAAAGACTGTTACAAAATATGCAGCAATCAGAGATACCGTGCTGAAAGTAGCTACGCGTTGGTATCAGGTTCCAACCAGATTGCATAAGATGTTTCCACAGGTATCTCCACAATGTTTCCGAGGATGTCAAACTGACGGCTCGATATTGCACATATTTTGGGATTGCCCGAAAGCAGTGGGAATATGGTCACAGGTGAGCTCTCTTTTAAGCAATTTATGTGAAAAACAAATTAATCTGGAGGCTACACAAGCACTATTACTAACCCCCAACACTCTAATACCGAAAGTGTGGAGAAGGGTTTATTATGTACTATTATGTTCAGTGCTATGGGTTATAGCATGTTCATGGAAACAACCAGACCTTAACTTTGATAAAGTTCTCTCCAGGGTGGACAGTATTATGTTGACAGATTTTATTTTTCATACAATGTTTGATACTATGGAGAAATTTCACTTACATTGGGACGATTGGTGGGCCCAAAGAAGGAATACGCAATCTTCATAGTACAAGAAGATATAGTAGATCACTCAACTCTGAACCTTTTTTTTTCAGATGGACATTATAGCGGACTATTTTCATTATAGTTCATTTAAAATTGGTTTCGTAACTTTTCATATCGTGTTTAATCTGACACATTGTAATTGCTATGTTTGGTATGGTTTGGTATATTGGTATGTTTATACTTTTATATCGGCTTAATAAAACTTTAGTGAAAGAACTTTAATTTATGTCTAGCCATGTGCTGTGAGCAGAAGCTTTCTCCCATGTGACTAAAATATGAATCTTTTTACATTTGTTATATTAAAACCCTACTGCAGGCATATATATTTTGCTAGCCCTGTGCAGTCATCCAGTGGCATAACTTGATTTTGTCTGTACATTAGCTACTTCATCATTTGGTGAAGTAAAAAAATGTATACAGGAAGTGTTTCTGATGCTAATACCAGGATAATTTAAGTAAAAGCGGGTATCCTGAATAATTTACTACATTCAACTATATATCACTGGAATTCCTCTTTAAAAACAGCTTTTAGTAGTTATTAAGCAATATTCTTTGCACAATATTTATTATTTCTATGATTACAATCTGTAATATATGGTATACAATTGAAGTGTTTTTTTGTTTTTTTTTATATTACAGACAAATTGTTTATAAACATTACTAAAAAAAATAGAGAATTCCAGTCTATAAAATATGAACAGGTTCAAGCTGAGAGAATATTGAGAATCTGCACAATCCTTACATGGGTAATTGCTTGCTACATTAACCACTTGATGACTGCAATGGAAAACCCCCTAAAGACCAGAGCAACTTTAACTAAATGGGCCACTGCAGCTTTAAGTCATAGCTGCAGGCCCGTACAACTCAGCACACAAGTGATTCCCCCCCCCCCTTTTCTCCCCACCAACAGAGCTCTCTGTTGGTGGGGTCTGATTGCCCCCCTGTGTTTATTTATGTTTCAATAAATATTTATGTTACTTTTTTTTGTTTTTTTTTATGAATTCTTCTTTTTCTATTTTTAACAAATCCCCTCCCTCCCCCCAGCCGGCCAATCACGCGATCGGCTGTCATAGGCTTCTGCCTATGAGAGCCGATCGCTCTCTTGCCCCCCAGGGGGACAGCCGTGTCACACGGCTGTCCCCAGTACAGCGCTGCTGCAGATCGCAGCGCTGTACAAGTAAATAGACAGCGATCACGCTGTCTAACAGAGACTGAAGAGGGGGCGGAGCTCCGCCCTCCGAGCATGAGATGCGCGCACAGCGTGCGCACGATCTCATGCAAATTAGAGCCCCAGGACTTGATGCCATTTGGCATTAGGTGGTCATGGGGCTGCCGCCGCGGCCACGCCCATTGACGTGCGTCGTCGTCAAGTAGTTAAAGCAAATCTTTGGTATAGATATGCAGATTATATGAGCGCAGATGTTGCCCATGCAACCCCTAAACCCACAGGGGGATCCAGGCACACAGGGGTCCATGGAATAACACTGCACACCTCTTTGGGTGAACCCAGAAAACAAGTAATTTATTTGTAAACAAAAACCTTTGGTACGTGGATGCACAGCATTGGAACCTTCGTTCTGTCACTGCCCCTAAGGAAGCCCACCAGCATCAAGTGGTGGAGTGTGTAGAGCAACTGTGTGTTGTAGAGGCACATCAGATTGGGACACAGCCTTGCATGGTTTGTCTTCCTTCCTTGTGACCAAGTATATATTTTTTATTTTTTTACCTGCAGGTTGCCTGGGAGAAGTTCATGGGGAATGGGGCTGTGGATGGGTGGTAGTCAGAAGCTAGGGTGCAGGAGGCAGAGTTGTAAGGGTGAAGTAGGAAGTGTTTATGCAGCCCGCATTTGTTTGCAAGGAGTGAGAGGGAGGCATGCTGGTCACACATGTATTATTGAGGTGATGCGGAGGATTGTGTCTATTATGGGGGTCTCTGTAGACAAACAGGGAACAAGAGGTAGTACAGAGCATGTGCCTTTGGCTTCTGTTTGACTGGTTTAAGTCAGACCAACAAAGGAAAGCAAAGTGGTGGAACATAGTGGGAGCCTACCTAACCAGGGGACTGTAAGCATAAAGAACCCATAAAAAACTCATATATATGTTTATTTTATGACATGTTGGGTCAACTAAGATATCCTTATTAAACATCCCTAAATTGCTCCAGTGTGAATTCTTCATTTATGGCAATTTGCCAATACACATGACAGGGATTTTAGGGCATTACGTTGAATAATATCTAAGACAAGTTGGCATGCACCAACAAGGGACCATTCATCAGATGAAAAAGGCATCCACATGAACATAGGAAAATATGAAAAACACATACAAATGCAGACAAATGTGGAAAAACATGTTTAATTATTCAGTTACATTGTTTACACTCACACAGTACAAAAAAAAGTTTTAAAACAAAATATTATACATTTTATATGTTTTCTGTGCTTTATGTGAAACAATCCTGAAGAATGATATTATTTCAGTGGACTGCTGCCCTGATTTACTGATGTTGGGACTTTGAATTCCCATATCTATGGTTAAATAAAACTTTTCTGACCTGAAATCAATCTCTTAACCAGGACATTAGATATATTAAGACAAATGGGACACTTGTTTATTAATCACAAACTCGATTCTTCCACAAGAGACCAAAATGCTTCTGCAAAGATACTGGGATTTGTCATTAGGTTTTCATTATGAAACTCTCTGTATGAACACACCAGCCATGATATTATTTTTCACCTTGTATATGTTTTGACACATTTTAATATGTATTTTGTATCTTTTCAAATAGATTTTCAAGTGCATTGTTGTTTTTTTTTGTTGGTTTTTTTTAGTATTACCATATATAATAAATATATATTACCAATATAATAAATTATTCTGATTCTAATAATGTTATTACACACACTAGCACAGTACACAGTACAGACTTTGCAAAACTGAATCATGTCTCCACCCACTGTTCTGTAGTGATGCATTATGGGTGTAGTTCTTGTACACATAGAAATTATGATGGTGGGACATTGTGAAAAAAGATTTTCATGATGGTGGGAGTTAGGGCTATGGATCTGAAGTTGTTGAGCTCTGTGTTTCCTGGATTTTTAGATACTGGGATGATCATGGACCTTTTGAGGCAGGATGGGACCCTGCCTTCCATTAGGGACCTGTTATATATGGAGGTGAGGACAGGAGCCAGCTGGTCCATGCAGGTTCTCAGGCAGGACAAGGACACTCCATCCAGGACTGAGGCTTTCCTGGGGTTGAGCTTGCATAGGTGATGTAAAATATCCATCTCCTGAAATGCAACCAGCATTGGTGTGCCACACTGCCCCTCAGGGATGGTGAGACATCCTTTGGTGTGGCCTTCAGAGCCCCAAGCTCAGGTTGGTGTTTGAATCTGCAGAACTCCTTTAGCTCCTCGGCCAGTTGGATGCTGGTGACTGCGTGTTGAATGGGGGGTTTGAAGTGTATGGCTGCCCTCAGGCCTTTCCATACCTCCCACGAATTGTTGGACTGGAGGCTGAGACCCACCTTGTCAGAGTACGTCCTCTTTTCTGCACTAAGTTGATGCTTCAGGGCATTCCTAGATTCCCTAAATTCATTTGGGTGCCAGTCTTGTAAGCCTTGCTGATAGTGAGACAGCTCCTGATGCAGATTAGTGCTGTTGTAGTCCCCCGGGATGATGATGAGGGCCTCCGGAAAGGCAGTTTCCCACCGAGAGATGCTGTTGCTGAATATCTGCGGAGCATTCCAGGTGTTTGCTTCAAGGGTAGATGTAGACTCAAACTAGAATGAAGGAGAGCTCCCTGGGTGAGTATCATGGCCTGCAGTTGATGGCTAGGAACTCAACTTCAGGGGAACATTTTTTTGCTAGGGAAGGTGGATGAAATGCAAAGATGGTTGGTTTGAAAGTCACTATACTGTATGTAAGCTGTGCCCATCTGTAAAGCATGCAGTATTCAGATTTCAAATTCAATGATTTTTTTACTTCTGAAAATCTGTGGAAGCTGTGTCCACCTGTACAGCCTGCAGTATTTAGATTTCAAATTTAGTATTTTTTCTACTTATGATGGTGACCACCAGTATCTTCATCGGTTTTTGGTACTTGAGTCACTACAACTCATCAATGATTGAAGTATGCTTACAAACAGGCAGGTGGTCATTATCCTTTACATTCTACCAAGTAGTACTAGGGTTGATCGGAACAGCCAAATTTCGATTTCATCGGAATTCCATGTACTGCAGGCAAATTCAGAATTTACACTGTTCCGAGTACCAAGTTCTGTTCCAAAACTTGGCTTCAGAAACAAGAATTTTCAGGAAACAGCATTAACATTGCAAAAAATGGCTTCTAAAACAAGAATTTTCAGCCCATATTGATGTCAACAAAATTGCCGCCAGGGATTCCCCGGTCCCCGGAGGTCATGTTAGAGTGGCAGAATGAGCAGTTTTGCACATCGATCAGGGATCCAGGGGACCACGGTAGGGAATGCCCTTGTTCCCTGGACACCTCATTCATTTGAAAAACCGCTCATTCTGCCACTTAAGTGGGGCCTCTGGGGACCAGGGAATCCCTGGCGGCCATTTTGTTGACATCAATATGGGCTGAAAATTCTTGTTTTAGAAGCCAATTTTTGCAATGTTAATACTGTTTGCTGAAAATTCTTATTTCTTGAAGCCAATTTTTGGATTAGAACTCGGTACTCGGAACAGTGTAAATTCAGAGTTTCATGATTTTACTCCAAACGAACGAATTCCGATGCGGAACTTTGAAACTCTGAACTGTTTCGATCCGAAAGCTGAACCCTACCAAGTACTGCTGATGGATTAAAGTGAACCTCCGGAGTAAAAATCGACTCAGCAGCACTGAAAAGGCCTGGTGTTTCTTTAACAGTTTCACAGCATCAGAACTTTGTTTCTCTTATCCAAGCCTCATTTTTAGCTGCACAGAACAAAACTGCCCGGGCTTTTTTCCCCTGATGCTGTGCAAAGCATGATCGGATTTCTGATGTTGTTGCTCTCGTTCTGCTGTTTTGGTGCAATTTTTTTTTTTTTACATTTTGAATTTGAGATTTGAAGCCTAGCGTGTGCAGCTGGGAGGGGTTATCAGGACACAGGACAGTTGGAACTGTGTCTCCTGCTCCCTGTCACCTCCTTTCAACCAAAAAGATGGTTTCCCCCATGACAAAGATGGCAGCCCCCATGAATCACAAACATTTGCCTGTTCTTTTAAAACAGAGTGGGTAAAAAATTATATTACCTATCTATTCTAATTAACATAACTAATGTAACTTAATGACAGTATGTTTGTTTAGGCTGAAGTTCCCCTTTAAAGACATTATATGACCTTGTCCAACTCTCCTAAAGTAACTGCTGGACTCCTGGAATCTCTTCTATGCACCTTGAAACTGAACTGGAAGAAAACACAAACAGTATGGCAATGGCACATATTGATGTGCCATCCTGGGGGAGTTTTATTACCTAGGCAACCTCTGTAGGGTACCTATAGGAAAAAATGGAGCGCACTATAGTGCATTACCTATGTGGTTTTTATTCGTAATGTAAATGTTATACTCACAAGAGTTTAATATCAGAGCGCTTCTCAGCGGTAAAGCCAACCGCTTACACTCTCAGACAGGGCGGCAGCAACGCACTGTGGCCAGCAGCACGAGTTCCGATGGATGGGGAAAGCCGTCTCGCTGTGGGAGTAGGCGTGGCTGAGGATCAGTAAGCGTGCAACGTCATTACGCATTTCGGCGCTCTGCGCCTTCGACCACTATTCAGGTTATTGACAGCCCTCCTGGCTGTCTGATTCTGTATAGGTGACTGACAGCCCTTTAGGCTGTCTGATTCCGCACAGCTTATTCCTAGGAGTTTTTTTCCCTCCCCTCACTCCCCTTTCCCTTTTTCTCTCCCCCCCTCCAATCTCACTCCCCCCCCCCCCCCCCCGTTACCTACCCTTTTAAAATCAATCATTGGGGAGCCACCGTACACCTACCAACCCTTAAGTGAATACCCATGGAGGCTACCGCTCCAACAAACTTCATACTAAGGCTATATTCTGTCCGCTTACCACTCGCTTGGTGTATGGTGTACACTAGTGGATGTAATTACACCCATATATATTAAAGCCCTTGAAGACATTGGGATACCAGTATGCTTCTATGGCATGGGACATGAGCATGTCTCATCCCCAGTTTTTATTATTGTTTATTTTATTTTATTTCAGCACATTGTATTTTGGATATGTTATTTTATATTTTTTATATATTTTTTATGGCATCTTTCTCTAAGTTTCAGTTTTTGTTTAATATTGCCCATAAATGGGTTACTGTGATTTTATTAATTTGGATTATTGTCTAAACTTGGTTTTAATCTATCATGCATATATTAGCTGTGTTACAGGAGAGAGCAGTGCCCTGTGAGCCAGCATTGTCCAGCGTGCACCTAGTACCCACCTCTATTCCCTGTCCAAGATGCCCTGTGTTCGTCCTTTTTACACTTGTTAAATAAAGCTTATTTTAACTTCTCTTTACGTCACGGCTCCGTGGTTGCCATGACAATAAGCAGAGGTCCGTCTATAAACTTCCCGCAGAGCGTGCATACGTCATCTGACAAAGGTCATCTGACAAAGGTGCAGAGCGCCGAAATGCGTAATGACGTTGCACGCTTACTGATCCTCAGCCACGACTACTCCCACAGCGAGACGGCTTTCCCCATCCACCGGAACTTGCGCTGCTGGCCACAGTGCATTGCTGCCGCCCTGCCTGAGAGTAAAAGCGGTTGGCTTTACCGCTGAGAAGCGCTCTGATATTCAACTCTTGTGAGTATAATATCTACATTACGAATAAAAACCACATAGGTAATGCACTATAGTGCGCTCCATTTTTTCATATAGATATCTTTCTTGCCCTACTGTTTGGAGCGGCACAGTGCATTGGCCTAAAAAGCTAAGAAGATTTACACCTGTGTATGTGTGACTGCAGTCCCCAGGGAGGAGGGCAAGAACGTTTGTTGCTTTTTTTGGAGACCTCTGTAGGGTCCAGGTTTTAGCTGATGACAATGACTGTAGTCAAATGCAAACTAGTGAAAAACAGTCAGAAAAGATAAGGAAGGAAAAATGGCAATGGACTCTTTACTGTTTACTCTGGTCTAGTTTAATTGGTCCTAATCTAACAACCCCTTATGTATTTATTTATTTATTTATAACCTCCCCTTGTTATATTCCCTCAACCCAGAATCTGAGAAAGCAACATTTTCATAAGAGGGATTCTGCAGAAAAGAAGAAGTTTAGATCCTATCTTCATCAGAATAAAACCTAGCCTGTGGGAAAAAAGAGCTAAAACTAACCTTTTTAAGAAGGCTTATTTCCATCCCTGGTTATTCCCTACTCTAGCTCCGGAGCAAATGTTCACAATTTTAGTGGTAAAGTATGTGCTTAATGTCTTCATACATAGATCAATGCCTGTTTTTGCTTCTTCCAGACACCATGCTACTGATTACGGGTTCTGATTAAGACATAGCTTTGTTAAATCACCCCAGAAAACAAGAAGGGGTGAAGGCTACCGTGGACTTTGCCCCACAGATTAGATTTTATTCAGCCACCCTAAATTCCATGTTAAGTAGAAGTCATGAACCAGGCTCGTCCATGTTTCCTGGACATCTCTTTCAAAACACCAATACCATCTTATTCTAAGAATTACCCATGTAAAGCATCTCAGACAAAGAATCTGAAGTTGCTTGCAACTGACTGATCAGGTTGCTAAATTAGGTAAGTGTTATTTAGGATAGACCTAGCTCAGGCATGGGCAAACTTAGCCCTCCAGTTGTTAAGGAACTACAAGTCCCACAATGCATTGCAGGAGTCTGACAGCCACAAGTCATGACTCATAAAGGCAAATGCATTGTGGGACTTGTAGTTCCGTAACAGCTGGAGGGCCGAGTTTGCCCATGCCTGACCTAGCTAAACTTATCTATTTTATTGTATCTGCTCCATGGGTTGCTTTGCTTCACAGGCTTTTAGAATATGCCTTGTACCAGGTATGAAAAATACTTTGTTGCTCATGGTAAATTTTGCAAACTCTTGCTCACTTATGCAAGGTCTTGTTCTCCAACTGGTTCACTGCTACAGGGGGGAAGCACTTGTATCCTTCAATCTGTTTTTCATTCGATGCATTTTTCATATTGGTTATGCCTTTTCTACATCACACAATTTCTAAGAAAAATAGGAAGAGCATGTAAATCATACTAACTTAGTGGTCAGAAAATGGCTGAAAATTATTATATTTCATCTAATATCATAACTATGTACTATATATAAGAACTACAATATAAAAGGGTTTTTTTTACGTCTTTCCCTTATAGTAGTTGCGAAACACTGTTAAATATGTTAAGGGTCAGTTAAAATAAATCTAAAGAAGTTACTTGGCAATATCTGCAGAAATATTAAGCATTGATACTCTTACAGAAGATGAGTGCTTGAAAATTCAATTTTGAGGACTGTGCTAATCTTGTATTCGACTGTATTAAAATGTAGCACTTCTTCATAATTTTCCCTGACATTAATATTCATAAAATGGCAATAAGTTCATAGGCTTGTCATCACACTTTGCATTTCTGCCAAATCTGCTGGCTCTCAGTAGACTGGGAGATTTCTCTTACAGCAAAGACCACAGAATGAGGTTCAGTGTATCGCAATGATCCGTACAGATTTCATGTTCCTTTTAAAAAAAAGCCTCTAGCTTTACATTGAAGTCATGCAATTTGCCTTGCTCTTTTTCTTTACATGAGACCTCAGATCACACTGTCAGACCTAATCCTGTGGGAAATGTTCAATTAAAAATGAAATGGAAAGAATTACTGTAAATCAGCATGTAGTTAGCAATATGGAAATGCTATGACGTTCTTTAAGTCTTCTGTGTGCAGAACAGTTAATTTATTCTCTCCTCCTCCTGGGATGTGCTGTGCACTAGACTTTTACACAATCAAATATTGGAAGATCCTTTGTGTGTAATATCATCACATGAAGAAACTTAAAGGAAATTATCTGGGTAAGGAGAACTGTAATATGACATTAGACCAGAGACACATGCAGTTAACGCAATATCTTTTATTGCAAACAACACTATAAAGAGAATGTTGGGTTGTGTATGGACTTTATAGACTTTCTCTAAACACCTATAATATATTTCATTAAAGATATTATGCACCACTAATCTTGGTACAGTCAAAATGAATGTTGTTAGATGAGTGTTCTTAGAATGACTTAAAATGAGACTCTGATCAATAATATAATTTCATTGTACTGATTTTACTTCTGTTCTCCACCATGGGCTACTCATTGTCAATGTTTATACTACAAAAATGAACCAGTAGCAGCCATACTTGATTTCTTTAGGACTGAAGTCAAGAATTTATTAATTAGAGCATACTTAAACAGACATGTGACATGATGAGCGATACCTGGGTATATATAGTACTAGTCCTACTAATAACTTGTTTGAGGTCCCTTTGTTTTTTTGCATTACAAGTGTTAAAAAAATGATGTTATCTATAAAAAAGGGGGCAGTTGAACAGCAAGTCAAAACTCAACCCTGCTCTCCTGAAAAGTAAACTGAAACCAAACACTTTTTTTGTGGCTGAGCAAACAGTGCTGATAGCAAGAGAGTGCTCTCCAGATTTACTCACATTTCCTATAGTGTCTAAGCAAGTGTCTCCATGCAAGCTTCATCCTCCCATTCTTTAACTGTGCTATGGAGAATTGAGGGATCGAAGAAAAGGAGGCATCCAGCTGAGACTACATTATTGATTATAGCAAACAATCCAATATTGCTGACTGCAGTAGATGCAGATGAAGAGGACTGAAAGTCTGCCCAGATATCAGACTGTCACACAAAACTATCCAAAATGGTCCTTGTTGTGAACAAAAGGTTAATGTCCATTTGACGCATTATACGTGCACGGGAATAAAGTAGTCAGGAAGCAGAATCAGCACATGACTGTGAGAGAACGCGGAATCACGCGTGTGCTGACAGCAAGGTGGCTGATTCCGCGTCCGGTGCGGCGGTTTGCACGCAGAAGCGTGCGTCTGGTAACATGGCAGAACGCGGAAAAGCCGCTGCATGTATTGACAGTAAGGCGGCTGGTTCCGCGTCCAGCGCGGCGGTTTGCACGCAGCAGCATGTGTCTGGTGTGGCTGAGTCTGTTAGTTCACACAGGCTTAGGAATACGCGCGCGCGCGCGCTGAGAGGCAGAACTTTTATGGTGGGCAAGGGGGGATCAGCTGACCAAGCCGGTCAGCTGACCCCAGAGCTGGTAACTATTGGTTGATCACTTAGGGGTGGAGCCAGAGGGCACTACTCCATATATAGTTACTGCTGGCCAGTCACAAGTTGTCTGCCATTGCAAACACTATGTGGAAGCACTCAGACCTTAGTCAGATCCAACAGTGTGTTTGAACCAGGAGAACCTGGGAATTCACACTGAGCCAGATTACTTGTATTATCATTCTGTTATTCTTCAGACTAGTTCCAGGGTGTAGGGACCACAGACCTCACACCCAAGACTAGGGAACTTGTGTTATCATTCTGTTATATGTTAGACTAGTTCCAGGGTGTAGAGACCACGGACCTCACACCCAAGACTAGGGAACTTGTGTTATCATTCTGTTATTCATCAGACTAGTTCCAGGGTGTAGAAACCACAGACCTCACACCCAAGACTAGGGAACTTGTGTTATCATTCTGTTATATGTTAGACTAGTTCCAGGGTGTAGAGACCACGGACCTCACACCCAGACTAGGGAACTTGTATTACCATTCTGTTATACATCAGGCTAGTACCAGGGTGTAGAGACCACGGACCTCACACCCAGACTAGGGAACTTTTTATACATCAGACTAGTTCCAGGGTGTAGAGACCACGGACCCCACACCCAGACTAGGCATTGTTTGATATCTGTTATGACTTATTGCTTTCCTGACTACTCCTCTGAACTCTGATTCGGTACCTTGCACATCTGATATTCTGTTGCCAAACCCTGCTTGCCTTGGATACCGAATCAGCCTTCTGTCTTTGTACTTTGTCTGTCCGTGTGTTGCCGACCTGGCTTGCCCGACCTCGAGAGCTATCTCTCCCCTTAAGAGATAGTCTCTGGATCAGATAGAGACATACACCTTCTGGTGTCACTCACTCTCTGGTCCTTCCTACCTCCAGCCTGACTCCACCCCTTGGAGAGTCTCAGGCTGCTGGAAGGTTCCTGTACTCTCTAAAAGCAGTATTGCTTAGCAATACTGCTAAGATAACCTGCTCATCAGGTGTGTTTCTCAAAGTATTACTGTTACACCAAACACTCTTATATACATAGGTGTCCAGAGGTTAGTAATATATCTGTATTATCAGTGATTCTGCAGATCATCAATAATCAGGTATATATCTGTATTCTTGGTGATACTGCAGATCACCAATAATCAGATTCTCTCTGCGTGCTGACACCGATCGTTACAATGACCTTGACATTTTCTAAACAAACAAGGTTTTTGTAGATGTTATTTTCAAATATGTCTTGTTGCTTTACTGTTCATAGATATTTGCATACAATTTAATACATTTGTGGAAATTCGCTTTGAACAAAGTCTGTATGTGGGTAAAAGTAAATTACTATGGTCCTACAACCCCAAAATCATTAGACTTTCAGAAACTCTTGCTCTTACTCATGAAAGATTTATCATCAAATAACAACGGTGTTATTAATAAATTAAGGTTGGATTTCCACAATTAATTTTGTTCTTTGAAGATCTCCATTTCTAAAGATAAGAGTGGCATGACAAGAGGAGTACATATTTATGATCTACAGATAGTGACAGGCCTACCTCAACTTGCCAAGCAAAGAAAAGTTCTTTGTTCCATGAACATTTTCTGTGACCTCCACTTTAGTGTGCTGTTAAAAATATTTTGTTATTTTCACAAAAAAGAAAGATTTTCAAAATATCACTTTAAAACTTTTTATTGTAATTTCACAATGTGAACCTTGTTATGCATGGACTGGTTAATAAAAAGATGAAGCGCATATTCCAATTTAACAGAACAACTGATAAAATCACCACATGTAACCACTAGCCAAATGTATCTATGTATACTGTATATGTTTTTCTTTCCTGACTCAAGCCTACTCAACCATAATATGCTGATCAAATGTAAATATGATAAATTTCTCCTACATAAAGTCTCCTACAAAAACATTTTGAAGAAATTGAATTAGTCTGATTATGTTATCGATCTGTAATTGTGAATTGTCATAATTATGTGATCACATGTCACTTATTCTTCCTGTGTATACTGAAAAAAAGAAAGCAAAAATAACACTCACAAACAGACATTACAGTCTTGTTATCATTAAATCAATAACATGTCTCCATACTATCTTGTTTAGGAGAATTTATACAAGAGAAAAATGATCCTTTGTAACCAGTAGAAGTGGTCATCCTCCAGTCTTTATGAACCTAACAGGACACCATTAACAATTTAGCTTTCTCTTCTGAACTGGCATAATTACAGTATGTGGCTAGTACAAATGCAAAGGCGTATAGTTTAGACTACCCTTAAATCTCTAATACAAATATATTATATATAATATACAGTGCTGCCCATAATTATTCATACCCCTGGCACATTTTGACTTAAAGTAACTTTTATTCAACAAGCCAGTAATTTTTTGACAGGAAATGACATAGGTGTCTCCCAAAAGATAAGATGATGTACAAGAGGCATTATTGTGTAAAAAAAAAAATTCTCAGCTTTTATTTACATTTCAGCAAAAAGTGTCCAGGCCAAAATTATTCATACCCTTTCTAAACTGTCAGTCTGTGTGAAAATCCAAAGTTCTATATCATTCCAAATAGCCCAATCTGTTCTAAAGCATCCTAATTACCCTGATTAATTAGGAACAGCTGTTTTAATCAAATCAACAGGTGAAAAACAGCAGCTCTCTGCAGTTGGTTTGTGGACAGTAATGGCTAAGACAAAGGAGCTCAGTGAGGACCTGCAAATGTGCATTGTGACTGCTCACAAGTCAGGAAAGGGCTTCGAGGCCATTTCTAAAGGTTTTCAAGTTCCAGTGGCTACAGTGCAAAGTATTATTAAAAAATGCAAGATGTTCCACACTGTGGTCAGAAGCCAAAAGTGACACCTGTGCTGGCCAGGACGATAGTGAGAGAGGTGAAAAAGAATCCAAGGATCACCAACAAGGCCATCCTGGTGAAGCTGGGCTCCGCTGATGGCAATGCAGACAATCCAATGGATGCAGACTAAGGAGGATGCCACTTCTCCAGATGAGGCACACAAAAGCTTGCTTGGCCTTTGCAAATGCTCATCTGGACAAAGAAGAAGACTTCTGGTCTTCTGTGTTATGGACAGATGAAACACAAAATTGAATTGTTTGGTCACAATGATTTTTCCTTCATTTGGTGTAAAAGAAGAGAAGCCTTCAACCCAAAGAACACCATCCCATTGTCAAACGCAATGGTGGAAACCTAATGCTTTGGGGGTGTTTTTAAGCCAATGGACCAAGGAACCTAATCACAGTAAATGGCACCATGAAAAAAGAGCAATGCATGAGGATTGTTTATAAAAAACCTACTTTTTGTGCTGCACACAGTTTACACCTTGTATAAAGAAATTCACGGGAAACGGGAATAAATTGTATATGCAATTGTATTGGTTAAAGTACCATAAAACCCATTACACACACTTTCCGCTCCCCCATATTGCACCTGACCCCTAAAGGTACTTTAACCAATACAATTGCATATACAATTTATTCCAGTTTCCCGTGAATTTCTTTATACAATTCATGAGGATTCTCAATGACAACAACAGGGAGTCAGCAGAGAAACTTGGCCTTGGGCATCAGTGGACATTTCAGCATAACAATGACCAAAACACACAGGAAAAGTGGTGAAGAAATGGTTAGCAGACAACAACATTAACATTTTGGAGTGGCCCAGACAGAATCCTGACTTGAATCCAATTGAGAACCTGTGGAGGGAGCTAAAGATCAGGGTGAGGGCAAGAAGACCCTCCAACCTGAAAGATTTGCAGCTCATTGCTAAAGTTGAATGGGTAAAAATACCTGTGGAGACATGCAAAAAGCTGCTCTGCAATTATAGGAAGCATTTGATTGCTGTAATCGCCAATAAAGGCTTTTCTATTGATTATTGAGAAAGGTATGAATCATTTTGGACTGGACACTTTTTGTAAATAAAAGCTGAGAAATGTTTTTTTCCCACAATAATGCCTCTTGTACATCGTCGTATTATCTTTTGGGAGACACCTTTGTCATTTCCCATCAAAAAAATTACTTGCTGGTTGAATAAAAGTAACTTTAAGTCAGCATGGTGGCGTAGTGGTTAGCTCTCTTGCCTTGCAGCGCTGGGTCCCTGGTTCGAATCCCAGCCAGGGCACTATCTGCAAAGAGTTTGTATGTTCTCTCCGTGTCTGCGTGGGTTTCCTCCGGGCACTCTGGTTTCCTCCCACGTTCCAAAAACATACGGATAAGTTGATTGGCTCCCCCTAAAATTGGCCCTAGACTACAGTACTTACACTACATAATATAGACATATGGCAATGGTAGGGATTAGATTGTGAGCTCCTTTGAGGGACAGTTAGCGACAAGACAATATATATATATATATACACTGTACAGCGCTGCGTAATATGTTGGCGCTATATAAATACTAAATAATAATAAAAATAATAATAATAAAATCAAGCAGGGGTATGAATAAGTATGGGCAGCACTGTATATCAAAAATAAAAAGTTTGAATTTCTTTAAAATGGTGATTTCATAATCATGTTCATCAATGTTTCATTTGTTCGATGACATAATCATTCTTACTTGTAATCCATAAACTTAATAATAAAAAATTGGGGGATGGGGGTAAATGGGGGGGGGGGGGGGCAATTTACCCCCCGTACCCCAATTTTTTATTATTAAGTTTATTTGGGTAGCAGTTGGGTGGAAATATTTTAGTAATTTGTCTGTATTTAATCATCATTATCTACTATGTCTTCATCAGTCATGTTGTTCTTTGATTCTTCTAAGGGTTTCACATAGGACTCCCTAATGTAGACTTGGCTTTCATTACCAGCTCTGTGAGGTGTACTGTCACCATCATTAGCTTCTTGCTCATTATCTTCCACGGCGACCTGTTCATAAATGAAGCCTGCATGATTTTCACCTGCCACATAATCACTATTGTCCTGTACACTTGCATTCAAGGTGTCTGGTATCTTTGTATCTAAATCTTCTTTGTATAGTTCATTCTCAGACTCATCAAAGTTCCCATTGTTATCCTCCTGGCCATGCTCTTTATCAGACAGCTCATAATCAGTATTCCTTGTGTGCTCTATTAAGCGTTCTCTAATGAATGGCTCATTTACTGTGCCTGCAGTTTCTTCAGCCTGGAACTGACGAAAAGCAGTTCCCTCTGCCAAGCTTTTTCTCATTTCATTGCCATCTTCATTTTCATCAGGCCCAGACACCATCTGATGTCCATCGTTTACATCTCCTCTGATGAACTCACCATTGTCTTGATTTGGTGCTAAATTGTTACTGGAAACTGTGATCTCGCCAACTGTATCTGTTGAAAGGTTTTTCTGAAGTGATGTAGATTCATTTGCTGTTTCCATTACTGAAGTGTCTGCAGATATAATGTCTGTGGGAAGGCTTTCAACATCTGCAATTAAAGACAAGTTGTAACAAATAGATGCTAACAGAAATACCATGCTTTATTCAAAATGATTTGTACTTCTGATGTCTGGTTGTAATCTGCTAATGACTATGAAAAGCTCATCTACATCTATTAACCTGTTAATGCACTATGTATTTGGGCAAATATATACTCTAAAGTCATTGGGCTAGATCTATGCACTGCTTTCACCCATGACAGTAAGTGCTATGCTTTCTCCTGCCTCTATCACAGGCTGTGCGTAAAACCTTGTACACACATATAAAGTACTATTGCCTGCAGGAACGAGGACCTGATCCCATGGGTGACAGTTCTGTACGGATGCATTGCTATCCTAGAGGTTAGTGACACATTTGCAATACAGAGCCCTTTCTGGCAGACAGGGTCAGGAGAGCAATGCATTCAAGGGTTGGTTGAGAGTTTGTGAGTTTGTTCTATTTTTCGTACATTCTTTAGCTGAGCCAGTCACTATAGGCCACCATGGCCAAGTTTAATCCAGGGTGCGTACCTTGCTTAACAGTCTTAAAGGATACCTCAACTGACATGTGGCATAATGAGATAGACATGAGTATGTACAGTGCCTAGCACACAAATAACTATGCTGTGTTCCTTTTTCTCTTTCTCTGCCAGAAAGAAGTAAATATCAGGTATGTAAGTGGCTGACTCAGTCCTGACTCAGACAGGAAGTGACTACAGTGTGACCCTCACTGATAAGAATGTCCCCCTTTTTTATCTCTTTCTTGCTCTCAGAAGCCATTTTCTTCTAGGAAAGTGTTTTATAGTTGGAATTTCTTATCAGTGAGGGTCACACTGTAGTCACTTCCTGTCTGAGTCAGGACTGAGTCAGCCACTTACATACCTGATATTTACCTCTTTCAGACAGAGAAAGAAAAAAAGGAACACAGCATAGTTATTTGTGTGCTAGGGACTGTACATACCCATGTTTATCTCATTATGCCACATGTCAGTTGTGGTATCCTTTAAAGAAACCCTGTAACGAAGAAAACCTCCCCTGGGGGGGAATTACCTCGGGTGGGGGAAGCCTCCGGATCCTATTGAGGCTTCCCCCATCCTCCTCGGTCTCACGGCGGCGGAGATAAAGCTACCCGAACAACAGAATGTAAATATTTACCTTCCCGGCTCCATTGCAGGCGCAATATCGGCTCTCCGCCTCGGATATAGGCGGAAATAGCTGATCGCTGTCGGCCCGCTCTACTAAGCAGGCGCAAGTCTCCTGCGCCTGCGCAGTAGAGCGGACCCAACTGAGATCGGCTTTTTTCGCCGATCTCTGTGCGCAGAGCCACAACAGTGCCTCCGCTGGAGCCAGGAAAGGTAAATAAATCAGTGCTTATCAGCGCTTGTCAGGCTTGTCAAGGGAGGATTCCGGGACACTTCGGGGGAGCCAGCGCTGGACTGCCTGCAGCTACAGGGGTGGGGGAAGCCTCATTGGGACCCTGAGCCTTCCCCCACCCGAGGTGAGTGCCCCCCAGGAAAACTTTTTTTGTTACAGGTTCTCTTTAACCTCCTTGTCGGTTATCCTGAGCTCAGCTCGGGGTAACCTGCGCAGGAGGATTTCTCAGGCCCCGCTGGGCCGATTTTCACAATTTTTTTTAATGCTCGCAGCTAGCACTTTGCCCCGGGGAAGCTACCATATTTATTTCCTTTTAAGCAATACCAGTTACCTGTAAGTCCTGCTGATCTATTTGACTGCAGTAGTGTCTAAATTATACCAGAAACAAGCATGCAGCTAATCTTGTCAAAGTTTTGGTAGTAACGCCTGATTTGCTGCATGCTTGTTCAGGGTCTATCACTAAAAGTTTTAGAGGCAGAGGATCAGCAGGACTGCCAAGCAACTGGCATTGTTAAAATGTAATAAATATGTCAACCTTTATATCTCTTTCACTTAAAGTTCCCTGTAAAGGACACATCCAAGCTATATAAAAATGTTAAAAATCCAGTTACCTGGGACCTCCTCCAGCCCCTGCCAGCCATCCTGTGCCCTCGCTGCAGCCCTGTTCACTGCTGGTGGCCCAGGGTCCCTTCCGGTGAGGGTTATCCACTGCGCCTGCGCAAGTGGCTTTGAGTCGCACTGACAGCACCCGGACTGTACTGTACAGTAGTTCTGTGCAGTCCAGATGACGTCAGTGCGACCAGTGAGCTGCACGCTGGTGCGCATGAGAAGCCGACATGGTGAGGTCGCTTCTCCAACAGAGGGGACCGGGAGCCTCCAGAGCTGCGGCGAGGGCACAGGACGGATGCAGGGGGCTGAAAGAAACCGCAGGTAAGTGGATTTTTTATTTTAAAAGTGCTCGTAGGTTCCCTTTAAGCATTGTACACACGTGTGCTTTCACCCACAGGTATCAGGACTTGAATCCAAGGGTAAAAGTTTGGGGCCAAATGCTGTACAGTTTGAAGTGAATGACCATATGTTGTAAAAGTACTCTATATAGTTCTATGAAATATGTGTGTAATATAGTGGTATTAAATTAATTTAGTAGGGGTCAGAGCACCCTGTCCCACTTGTTTTAACTGAGTGAAGCATTGTTTTCTCGGTTTCTTCTTTTCTGTCTGTTTCTTCATACGCAGTTGAATCAGGTTGCTCTGCCTTGTAGGCTTCTTCACTTGACTGAGCTACTTAACTGAATGAACCACTTTTTTTTTGGGGGGGGGGGGGGGTAGACACTTGGGCATGATTTAAATGACATAGTACTTGCTAAATGCCCCATACACAAGAGGGGCTGACTTATTCAAGCAGCAGGTGTTGTGCTTGCCCTTCTCACCATCTCTGTTCTCAAGCAAAAATGTAACTGGAATCTGGCATTCTTCCAAACTGCCCAGCCCCCCTACCTCTTGCAATTACACTGCCAGTGGTGCCTGCCAGGGAACCCTCAGATACAATTTGTGAGATACTTTGCATATTCAGTAGTAATCACTGATGCATTGTGGGAGACCACAGCAGCTCACTTAAAGTTGAATTATCGCAAATACCTTCTGTTTTAAGAAGGCAAAATACACTGAGCGTTGGCTTTTTAGAAGGAGAGCTTTTAGCCTCCTATACTTTCCTAGTAGTTTTGGGTCAACCCGAGCTGCTTGGGTATTCTGTATGTTATATAACAAAGGATTTTCCTGAAGTTAATCTGCAATTCTGCACATGTGTTGGTATTGCTATTAATTAGTATAAATATATTATGCAATGGCAAAAATCCTATTGATAATTACAGTGGTAAGAATGGCCAGAATCCTATAAGAACTGTGCTTGCTATGTGTATCAGTAAACACACACAGGCAGCGGTAGCTTTGTTTACAGAGCTGTCTGTGCGATAGAGCTTGCAACAGATAGGGATCAAGCATTAAGCCAGGAAGCAGAATAAAACGATAAACTTCAGAGGATGAGAGAGCCTGCAGGCGCACTCTGAGCTGGCTGGACATGCTTCAGCACTTATGTCATCCATTTGATTTGGCTCATAAAGCAGCAGATTAGTGGTGGAAAACTGGATTTATTTGAAGATAATCAAATAAGGATACAAAGGTTTGTATCATCTTTGTTCATTTAAATAGCGGGTCATGTCAAGGAAGACTAAAAGGGAAAAACAGTTATGCCTGATGGTGCATAAAGCTGCCTAGTAAGATGTATTACGTGTCACAGGGGAAACCACACACATATTTCGCTTTGTGGTAGTGGCCATTTATGAGACCATATTATAACATTTATTTACTTTTGCAGTTGATGTACAACATGCAGCAGCCACAAATCCTTGCTTGAAATGTGACCTGACCTTGGCTTATCATCTGTACTATTGCAAACACATGGCTCAACTGCATGTTTTCTGATATGCATCTAGAGGCAAAAAAGATAACTAATAAAAAATATATTGTTTTGCATTAGCCTAACAAGAGCTTGTTATTTTACATGATATGTTATTGTTATTTGTTTTTTATTTTGTGTTTATATATTGTATAGCTCTGACAGTACTTTACAGTGTTTAGAGTTATTCTTGTTAACCATTCCTTTATATGCTATGCCACCTCTTTAGAGACAGAGATATTAAGATATCTGCAAAGACTATCATAATGTCACCAAACCCTGTTGAGGCCTATTGACAACCTGTGTGATCTTTCCAAATTACTCTAGCACAACAGAATAGAAGTTCTAAAGGTGGCCATACAAGTGACAATTATGGGCAGATTCGATAAAGAGACATATTTATCTCTAATCGAATCTGATTAGAGATAAATTTGCCTTTTTGTCGAAGCTGCCCATCTACTACAGGCCAATTCCCATTCAATTTCAGCATGCAATCTTCAGGGAATTGGCTGAGCCCACCACGTTCGCACTGCCGATGCCTCCCAATGTATAAATGTTCCCCCCCAGTGTGTGCATTCATACATTACCTGTCCTGTAACAGCCTCCGCATGGTGTCCACCTATCTTGCCGGGTGGAGCTGCATACACTCATACACACTAGCGCCGCATAGCGCCTGATGGGATGTTGGGAAAATTTGTTCAATCGGGTGCACGGCAGTAATGGTGTGCAATTTCAGAGCGATTGATGAATGTGTCAAAACTCCCCAGTCCTCCCTAATGTTAGGTGTCTCCCCCGGTGCCCAGCACATGTTATACGTAACCTGTCTGCCTCCTCTGCTTGTCCCCGCTGGCTCTGGGTGCACTCCTTTCTACATACACGCGGGTCCAATGTGGTTTCCTAGTAAGGGCGCACGTATGACATCATACACACGGCCATGTTACTAGGCAACCATGTGGCATGCGTTTATGAAGAACAAAGTGCGCCCAGCTCCAGCGGGGATAAGCGGAAGGGTAGCGGACAAAAAAATGTATAATATGCACTGGGCACCGGGGGGACACTTAACATTAGAGGGAAAGCGTTAGGGTGGTGAGGCGGTCGGATGCAGCATCACAAGACAATTTCAGCATAAAATTAATCGGGAATCGGCCTGCAGATCTCTCTCTAATCAGATTCGATTAGAGAGAGATTTATCTCTTGATCGAATCTGCCTATCATCGCTAAATGTATGGCTAGTTTAACTGTCTAGAAAATAAACTGAAATGGTCAGAAAATAGCTTACCAACCTCAAAGCTTAACTTATTAAGGCATCAATTCTTGCATGGGTCTAAAGAAATGTAAGCCCATTGCTGCATGCAACCAACTTCCTTCCCAAACAGGAATTAAAAAATTATTTCATCCTGAGATAACTGATTCAAAATATGATTAAAAAAATAGGCTAGGTTTTAGCTTAAAATATCTTAGTTTGTCATTTTAAATTAGTAAAGATAACAAAACTAAAGGGCAAGGCAAGGTGATGATGGTTACTTGTGGCTTTTATAAACATAACTTGGTATGAAGGGTATAGTAAGGGTTAAATTCTCTGATCAACAGTATTTTTGCCATAGTTCTCTTGTAGTCTATTGTTTGAAATTACAATGTGGCTGTACAGGGAGTGCAGAATTATTAGGCAAGTTGTATTTTTGAGGAATAATTTTATTATTGAACAACAACCACGCTCTCAATGAACCCAAAAAAACTCATTAATATTAAAGCTGAATATTTTTGAAAGTAGTTTTTAGTTTGTTTTTAGTTTTAGCTATTTTAGGGGGGTATCTGTGTGTGCAGGTGACTATTATTGTGCATAATTATTCGGCAACTTAACAAAAAACAAATATATACCCATTTAAATCATTTATTTTTACCAGTGAAACCAATATAACATCTCAACATTCACAAATATACATTTCTGGCATTCAAAAACAAAACAAAAGCAAATCAGTGACCAATATAGCCACCTTTCTTTGCAAGGACACTCAAAAGCCTGCCATCCACGGATTCTGTCAGTGTTTTGATCTGTTCACCATCAACATTGCGTGCAGCAGCAACCACAGCCTCCCAGACACTGTTCCGAGAGGTGTACTGTTTTCCCTCCTTGTAAATCTCACATTTTATGATGGACCACAGGTTCTCAATGGGGTTCAGATCAAGTGAACAAGGAGGCCATGTCATTAGTTTTTCTTCTTTTACACCCTTTCTTGCCAGCCCCGCTGTGGAGTACTTGGACGCGTGTGATGGAGCATTGTCCTGCATGAAGATCATGTTTTTCTTGAAGGATGCAGACTTCTTCCTGTACCACTGCTTGAAGCTGTCTTCCAGAAACTGGCAGTAGGACTGGGAGTTGAGCTTGACTCCATCCTCAACCCGAAAAGGCCCCACAAGCTCATCTTTGATGATACTAGCCCAAACCAGTACTCCACCTCCACCTTACTGGCGTCTAAGTCGGACTGGAGCTCTCTGCCCTTTACCAATCCAGCCACGGGCCCATCCATCTGGCCCATCAAGACTCACTCTCATTTCATTAGTCCATAAAACCTTAGAAAAATCAGTCTTGAGATATTTCTTGGCCCAGTCTTGACGTTTTAGCTTGTGTGTCTTGTTCATTGGTGGTTGTCTTTCAGCCTTTCTTACCTTGGCCATGTCTCTGAGTATTGCACACCTTGTGCTTTTGGGCACTCCAGTGATGTTGCAGCTCTGAAATATGGCCAAATTGGTGGCAAGTGGCATCTTGGCAGCTGCACGCTTGACTTTTCTCAGTTCATGGGCAGTTATTTTGCACCTAGGTTTTTCCACACGCTTCTTGCGACCCTGTTGACTATTTTGAATGAAACGCTTGATTGTTCGATGATCACGCTTCAGAAGCTTTGCAATTTTAAGAGTGCTGCATCCCTCTGCAAGATATCTCACTATTTTTGACTTTTCTGAGCCTGTCAAGTCCTTCTTTTGAACCATTTTGCCAAAGGAAAGGAAGTTGCCTAATAATTATGCACACCTGATATAGGGTGTTGATGTCATTAGACCACACCCCTTCTCATTACAGAGATGCACATCACCTAATATGCTTAATTGGTAGTAGGCTTTCGAGCCAATACAGCTTGGAGTAAGACAACATGCATAAAGAGGATGATGTGGTCAAAATACTCATTTGCCTAATAATTCGTCACTCCCTGTATATAGACAAGACACTAACGCATGATATGTGTCAAGATTCAGAAATACAAAGGCACAAATAGTAACTTTGCTCTTGGTAAGTCTGAATACAATACTCCTGTGTCCAGACACTTTATGCAGACAGGCTATGGCTTTGCCCAGTTAAGATAGTTTGTAGTTGATTGTGACTCTTCTCTAGAGCTAGAGAAGGTGGTGGGGATAAACTATTATTAGTATCATTGTATTTTGTATTAATATGATATCACATCCTGGGAATGAGTATTTATTTGCACTACAGACTGGGGGTGTAGGGAAGAACAACATGTTAGGAAGGCCTCTCCTGAGTATATCTCCTGTGCTCCAATATGCTGTATGTAGCAACTTGCCAGGGATGTGCCATCTCAATTTATTCCGTTGCTTGGCAGAAGAAGGTGGGCATGGTGAGGTGCTGGGGAAAAAACAACCACTCTACTGGCAGCTTTCTGTTTTCTGGATCACATGACTACTTGCTGGTGGACTAAAGTTATTTTATTGATAAAGTGTGGAAATATCACCAAGGAAAAAACTCAGGATAAAAAGTTAATTGCATATAGTCACTTATTCACCTTTACTAAAAATGAAAAATCTGTGAGGGTGAACTAAGGCTTTAGTTTGTGCACACCAGTACAATGTCAGTCTAGCAATCATAAATATTATCTTGTGTAAATTGCGGTGACCAGAAAAATCTTACTTTTCAAAATAAATAAAATTCATGTTTGTCGCCAATGATCTAGGGAAGTATTAATATTAATATTCCATTGAACTATGTTTAGAATAAGTCAGGATTTTCTCATCTCCTGCTCTTGCCTGTTTATTGACATTTATTCTGTGAAGCTATGCATTGTTCTCCACTGTTTTTAATGATCGCTATCACTTTTGTTTTTTACTAGCCTGTTTGATAAATAGGGGGATTTTATACAGAAAATGAATGAATGATGAACCAACAGTTTTTCCAGATTCTGATAATGTTCCCTAATGTGTCACCAACTGTGTTTATATATGCTGTAGATTTATGAATAGCAGTATTTATGCATTATTCAAAACGGTGTGTTTTATAGCTAATCCCTGACAAACCCGCAGAAGAGCATTAATAATACAAATGTATATCTTGACACTGTGATAACATCTCTAAAGATTTCAATCTCTGTTTCCATATTAAACATGGAGCTGTAATATATTATATATGCTGAATGGTTACCATTGCTGGCAGGTGCCTCTTGCGCTGCAGCTTCCACTAACAAGGAGTCTTTACTCCTACTTGGTCTGCTGAAAATCCTGGAGTGGGACGATTTATCCACTTTCGTTAGTGAGCTGCAAAACAGAGTACAACGATGAATCCAGGGAAGTTTTCAGCATAGAGGCATAGAGAAGCATATAAAAAAGTAATAACATACTTATAGCTCACACTCTGCATACCTTAGATTTCAAATGCAGACTGCCTGAAGTATAAACAAAAGGTAACCTCTAGGGAGGTTACCTAATAATGAAAAACAAAAGTTTGCTTTCCTAAAACAGAAAGAATTTGCGATAATTCAGGTTGGAGTGAGCTCGAGATGTCTCCCAGGCACCACTGCAGAATATATGCAAATTAACCATTGTACCCTTAGAAGCTAAACACACCTCCAGATCCACTGGAATGCAATGATGTGTCAGCTTGTTAATATGTACAGAGCCATAATAATCCAACATGCATACAGACTGTTTCGGATTGTTTGATCCTCATCAGTGCATGGCATGGATTAATTTGGCTCTATGGAGTAGGGCTTGTAAATCCGAGAGGCACAGACTAACCAGCAAGATCATGGTGACCCAGAACTCATTGGGGTGTGTAAGGGACTACAATGGTCCTAAAAGCCCCCTTACTAAGATGTTAAGAAAAACAAAAGTTTGCTTTCCTAAAACAGAAAGAATTTGCGATAATTCAGGTTGGAGTGAGCTCGAGATGTCTCCCAGGCACCACTGCTGAATATATGCAAATTAACCATTGTACCCTTAGAAGCTAAACACACCTCCAGAACCGCTGGAATGCAATGATGTGTCAGCTTGTTAATAGTAGTCCCATTGTAGTCCTTTACACACCCCAATGAGTTCTGGGTCACCATGAGCTTGCTGGTTAGTCTGTACCTAATAATGAAAAAAGTTATTTGAAGAGGCGCCATAGAGACAATGTAGAGACATAGCCCTGATGTTATAGACAATGGAGGGTAATATTGCATTGAGGACGGAGCTCATGTGCTCTAAATTCCTTGGGGAACACTAGTCTGCATGGGGACAACTTACCAGCCCCCTCACATGTGTATCTCCACCAAAACAATATATTCAGACATCACGTCCCCTATAATAAGAAGCGCATGCATCACATTACCCATAATGAAGGCATCTATATGCTGCCGCACATGTATAACAAATGTTGCCAAATAATGTTCATTATACTGCTATATACCGCCTCCCATATGCAATGCAACAAATGCTGCCATATACTGCTCCCATACACACCACATGCTGCTATGTATTGCAAATACATAACAACTGTTGCCTTATAATGACCTCTATATAAAAGATGCAGGCATGTCACCAAATGCAGCCATGTTCCTCAATTATTTTGCTTGCAGCAGTTCATCCTATTTTCCCACTGCATAATTTTTTGTACTGCATGAGGTCATCATTCTTCTCACTCCTGCAGCCCCTCAGCTATATCAGGTGATGCAGCTGTGACAGATATCCATTCCATAAACTGCCTGCAACATTCAACAATGGTGAATATCCAGACCCTGACAGTCTAAGCAAGCCAGCCATGCCGCCCTCCACATGGTGCATCCTAAGGAGATCCCCTTGCTTTTGTCCCAGCCCTGAATATTGGCTTGTCCCTAGCATAGTTTTCATTAACTATTTAAGGACCATAATGATTGAAATCTAAGCCCTGTTTTGGTGGGCTACTGGCTGGCAGGGCGTAGATTTCAATCGCCGCCCACAGCGCGCATCCGCAGTTTCCGTCGCTCCCAGCCGAACGTGCCACTCAAACCCGACGTCTCTCGCCGCAGCTCACTGGCTCTGCTTGTCTCTATGACGGCAGAGCCATGTGAGTCAGTCAGGAGCCGATTTCATCGGCTCCTGGCCGTGTCTATCAATGTAAGCCGCTCCCATTGGCTTACATTGATAGACACGGTCAGAAGCCAATGAAAGCGGCTCCTGACCGGCTCACATGACTCTGTCATCATAGAGACGGCAGAGTGGATGTTAGAAGGATCCCGGCATGCGGCGGTGACGGCGATTGTGGTTCCGTCGTTATTGTACTAGTTGTCTCTGGTCCTTAAGGGGGCAGAGACCGCTGGTACTTAAGTGGTTAAGAAATCACTCACTCCTCTATACCCAGTGTTTATTGACGTGCTTATGAAATTTACACAAGGATGTTTTAAGATATAGAGATAGGTGAGTGAAGGACAGAGAAAACACTTCAGTAGTGCACACATTTAAGTAGCAGATTTTTCAAACATTTTCGGCACAAACTGTAGTTAGTTTACTGTTAAAAGAAGCCGAGGGAAACAGTTATACTTTACATATAGGTGATTTGTCAATATTTTAAAACAGCAATAAAATAATGATCAAGGCCCCTATTTTGAGACAGTCGAAGTACATTTTATTATATGTACACTAATTTCAATATATATAGTCTCCATACTCAGATTACCTTTGGTTTCAGTTTACTGCATGTCCACTTGAAGGCAAGTAAAAGAAAAATAGAATGGGGATAGAAATGTAACATTATAACTATAAGATTAAAAAAAAACAATGATATGTTGTTTAATTTCAGACAGGGTGGGAGAAAAGGTCATCATTACCAGTTAAACCAATGAACTTAACTGCAAGTCTGACAAAAAGACCACAACACCTTATCACAGCATTCAGGTTCATAAGGAAATTCAAATGGAGTATAAAAAAAAGTGGTAGACCAAATACCAGTTTCATTAAAAAAATGTGCTTGAAGTTAAAACTCAGGTTAAATACAGCCTTTTGTGGAATTCATCTGGTGGGCTAATCAGGAGTGACCATGTGGCCCCAAAGTAGGAAGAGCAAAGGAAGCCACACTACATTTCCCAGCATTAAAGCGGACCCAAACCCCAACATTTTTTGATTAAAAATATTTATCTGCACCACTCTGACACATACAAAGATAAATAAACACTCCTTCAAGTCTATGAACATTTCAGTGCATGCTTTTCACCCTTCTCTTTTCATAACTAGGGTTATACAGGTGGCAGCCATTACTTCTGAGCTTAGTAGGAGGTTTTAGATCATGGGTGTGTTTGTCAACAGCTACCCTCCCAGGGGCGTCGTCTATGTGAAATATCACACAAGCTGAGATCACCTCCCCTGTGACATCATCAGTAGCAGCCTGTGTTTTGTTTTTGTTTTTTATCTCCTCCACCAGTCTGCCAGATTCTGCGTCGGCAATATGAAAGGGGTTCCTCCAATAAATGTAAAATATTTTATACATGTCATCACGCAGCTGAAAAAAGGCTGCTATTTATTATTATAAGTTAGAAAATAGATTTTATTTCTGAAATCTTGTATTTTTAATTTGGGTCCCTTTTAACCCTCCTGGCGGTCTATTAAAAACCACCAGGGTTTTGTTGTAATTTTTTTTTTTAAATAATGTAGCAAGCCTAGGGCTCGCTACATGATAGCCGCTGTGCAGTGGCATCCCCCTACCCTCTGCGATCGCCTCCGGTGATCGGCGATCAGGAAATCTCGGGATCCTGGAGGGCTTCCCCCATTGCCATGGCGATGGGGCGGGATGACGTCACCGATGTCATCGACGTCGTGATGTCATCAGGAGTCCTGATCCACCCCTCAGCACTGCCTGGCGCTGATAGGCCAGGCTGCGCAAGGGGACTTGGGGGGGGGGGGGGATAGCGGCGATTCGGCGTGGTGCGGCGGCGATCGGCGTGCTCACGCAGCTAGCAAAGTGCTAGCTGCGTGCAGCAAAAAAAAAATTGTGCAAATCGGCCCAATAGGGCCTGAGAAAACCTCCAGCGCGGCTTACCCCGAACGTAGTTCGGGGTTACCGTCAGGAAGGTTAATGTAGAAAGGTTGTGGCAATGGGCAGTGGCAGAGGCAATCACAAGGTAGTGACAAGTGTAGAGGTTGGAAATAGCACCTGCATATGAGCTGCCTGCCTTCTCTGCCTGTAATGTGTTGCTGGATATAAATGTACAGTAAATGGGCATGGCTGCACACTTTATGATTACATAAACTAGTCACTGCTAAACTCATCCATACTCAGATGTATGCAAATGAGATAGGTGGAGCTTGTGCAGGTCACTATGCTGGCAGAGCATCCTATACATCCAGACATAGACCAATAACGTTGGCATGCAGTACACAAAACTATATAACACAAATTTTTACATTAGAAAAAGCAGTGGCAGAAGAAAATTCATCATTAACATTAGGCAACATGTGCTTTTCAGAATTCAATTTTGGGTTTAATTGTGCTTTAAATGACATGAGTGCATTGTTAGCTGACAATGAGTAAGGATCTGGTCAGATTGCTTTTTGAATATATCTTCTGGAGAGGTAAGCGATCACCTCTCTTTTATTTTTTATTTATATTTTAAAAAACTAAAATACACATTGGGTGCCTCCATCCTACCCAATACCAGTCAGACCTCCTTTGGAATTAATAGCTTTGCAGTTTTTCTGGAAAATCGATAGTACTACAGAAGAACTACCATCCAGTATCCAGCAGGACCTGGAGTACCGAGCAGGGGCGGTTAATTCCCTGCAGTCCTATACGGTGGTTGCAAGAACTGCAATCCACCTTTGTGAGTATATATCTATATAATGGTATCCTCCCTATACTTGATGATACTGCACCATTGGGCTCCCAGTCTCTCCCTACTTCTCGCCTAGGTATTCTTGGTTCCTACAAGACTCACCCCTATATAGTGATATGGAAAGTGTAGGGCCATCATACATTATTAGACATATTTAATAGATTAGATGTTGTATTTATTTAATAGATTAGATGTTGTATTTCATAAAAAACATTGATAGACAGCTCACACTTGTATGCGTAAAAAAAAACACGCCTGTACTTTACACGTGCTGAACATGTTGTTATGGACACAAGGCACATTCATATGTAGAAAAACATTCACAGTTTTCCACAGCAGGTGATATAAAAATAGAGTAACTGTGCATTGTGTCCTAGAAAATGCTGCAGGCTGTTTTTTTCATCCACATGAAAATTTGCATTAAAGAGACACTGAAGCCTCTTTTATTACCTTATTTTCTGCTAAAGTCCTCTTTTGCACTAAATTCTAAGCAAATTCGCTGCATTCCCACGGCAGAACGAGTGATTTTTAGCAAAGAAATAAACTTGCAAAGTTCCACGAATTTTCAGATCACAGATTTTGCTGCCCAGGAGAGGCAGAGCTTTGCGCAGGAGCTCTGCCTCCTATCCAGTCAATTTCCGCCAATCTCCGTCTTTCCCGCCCCTCTCAGTGAAAGAAGACTGAGAGGGGCAGGGATAGGTGGAGATCGGCAGAGATTGACTGGAGAGGAGGCAGAGCTACCACGTACAGCTCTGCCTCTACCCAGAAGAAAGGAATCTGTGAGCCCAGGAACTTTGCTGGGCTATTTCTTTGCTATAAATCACTCATTCTGCTGAGGGAATGCAGAAAATCTGCTTAGAATTTAATGCTGAAGAGGACTTAAGCAGAAAATCAGGTAAAAAAAGAGACTTCAGTGTCTCTTTAAATGTTAACAAACTCATTGTTTTACATGGGCGGTCATTATTAATGCATTTTGCAATGAGAAAAAGACACAGGAATGTGATAAATGTGAACCTGCCTGAATCTTACGACAATCCATTACACACGAAGAACCTCTCAATCAATATTTAAGTGGTCCAGTGAAATAAATAAGCAAACCACTGAAGTCAAGTAACTATCAATAGTTTACCAGATCTAACAGTATATGATTACTTTTAGCTGGTGTTAAAATTTGCAGTCTGCCACCTTCTGACTGTTAGAAAAATGAATGCACAGTTTTTTCATATTTTTGGTTATGACATATGCCGAAGTACTGTAGGGTGCGCGCGCATCTCCTGCTTGGTGGGCAAAGCGGAGCTCCTCCTTCAGCTCGGAAGACTGTTACATGGCGAAACCGCTGTGTATTTACATGTACAGCGCTGCGATCAGCAGCAGCTCTGTACTGGGGACAAACGTGTGACACGGCTGTCCCCCTGGGGGACAAGAGAGCGATCGGCTCTCATAGGCAGAAGCCTATGACAGCCGATCGCCGTGATTGGCCGGCTGGGGGGAGGGAGGGGATTTAGAAAAAAGTAGAGATAAAATAGCAAAAAAACATTTAAAAAATAAATAAATAAATACAGTATTTGTTAAAAAAAAAATAAACACAGGGGGGAGATCAGACCTCACCAACAGAGAGCTCTGTTGGTGGGGAGAAAAGGGGGGGGGAGAATCACTTGTGTACAGAGTTGTACGGCCATGCAGCTTGGCCTTAAAGCTGCAGTGGCCAATTAAGCTTAAATTAGCCTGGTCACTAGGGGGGTTTAACACCATAGTCCTCAAGAGATTAATATACTTAGATTTAAATCTGGATTTTAAGGGTTCAGGGCTAGGTGTAACATGTTTTACCAATTTTAGTTACAGTTCAATAGAAAAGTAACCTTAAAGAGAAACCGTAGCCAAGGATCCCAATCAATAGCTGATATCCCCTTTCCCATAAGAAATCTTTACCTTTTCTCAAACGGATCATCAGGGGGCTCTGTATGGCTGATATTGTGGTGAAACCCCTCCCACAGTGTGATGTCAGCACCAGGGTGCTGACTTCTTACTGTTGCAGCCTTGTTGCATTATGGGAAATAACAGCTGTTTTTAACTGCCAGAAATGCATAATCTCTTTCCACAGAGATCACCTGCCAGCAGTAAAGATGTCCCCATGCGATAAATGTCAGAATGTAAATCAGGGAGAGAAAAGCCTTTACAATGGGCAAACATTGACTAAATCATTTATAAATAATTATTTTAAAAATTAAGCACTTTTTTCATTACATTATTTTCACTGAAGTTCCTCTTCAAGGACCCAGACCAGACAAGTTTTAATGCACAATATATGGACAATAACATTATTAGAAAATGAAAAGCATAAAGTGTTACGTACAAATCATTCTTGAGCTAGTGTTTTGTTTTGTTTTGTTTTTTTGTCACCTGGCTGGTTGGGCTTGCTCAATTGTCAAAGATGGATGATGCTAGCCTGACAGAAAAGCAATGTATGAGTTGCCCAAACTGTTCCATCTATTCCCATTATCCCCTACTCAGTAATGTCCATTGCATGCATTGTGTGCGGAGCGATGTGGAGCGATTTGAGAATCTGCAGCATGCTGCAGATTCTTGCACAGCCGCATCCGCACTCATCCTCTCCCATCTCATCCAGCCACTTCCACATCGGGGGATGTAGAAGTGACATGGCCAGCAGTGGAAGTGATGCGGCGAGGTAACCACATTCGCATCACTTATCAATGGAAAAGGGCCCTTAGTGTAAATGACCCTTATGGAGTCTTATTTGGAGGCTTATCATCCTGCCATAACTGACATAAACCAGCTGTGTCCCTGGCCACATTACTAGGGACAGTCTATAAATGTAGGCAGAACTGGCAGAGTTACGGTGGTTGAGTGTAAGAGCTTGAAGAAGAGAGACCTTTCTACAGTGACTCTGCAGCCAAGCCACATGCCTCCTATCAACGTGGAAGATGACATACTGTAATAATTAGGAAAAGAGGTTTCTACCAAATAGTGGATTAACACATGTTTTAAGAATATCTCTGAAGACTTCTAGAAGACTTCCAGCATATTACAGAAAACAAAATACTACAATCCTCCTAGTTTTTTTGTCTCCACTTTAGACTTATGACAACTGTAAGAAGGATCTCAAGAATACCCTTGTATACATTAGCAAAGTCCTCTACATTCATATGGGCAATATAGACAGAGAAAATGTGAAATGGCGGTGTCAGGTCCATTACATTATATTTACTACTCTACTATTTTACCAATGTGGTACACTTCACATGCTTTGCCATTGCTATAGGGTAGAGACTGAGTTGCATGTTGTAGGTCATATTAAAAGTAGTAAAAGTTTTGAAATTTTTTATTATGGTCTTTCTTTTACTTGCAAATGCACTGAACTAAAAGAAAGCAAACTCCCAAAATAGTCAATTGCATATGCTGAAAGTAAGTGCTGGACATCTAAGCTACTCTATGGGCTTGATTAACAAAGCCGTGCTAACTGTTTAACACGGGTGTGCTAAACAGTTAGCATGTAAAGTGCCATTCGTGGACTTGTGCGCACGCAAAGTGCAGCAATTCGCGCAATCGCAGGCAATTTGCGTGCACAAAAGTCCACGATCGCGCAAATCGCGGCACTTTGCACGCGCAAAAGTCCGCGAACGGCACTTCGCGTGCTAACTGTTTAGCACAACCGTGCTAAACAGTTAGCACGGCTTTGTGAATCAAGCCCTATATGTCATTCTGAGTAATTGCCAGTACATAGCCTGATTAGAAGTTAAAGGACACCTGGAGCCTCCTGGAGTAAATATAGAGGCTCCCATATTTATTGCCTTTTAAGCAATACCAGTTGCCTGGCATCCTGTTAATCTTTCAGGCATCAGCACAGTCTGAATCACATAAAGTCTAGGCAGAGGATCACCCGGACAACCAGACAATTTGCATTGTTTAAAATGAAATAAATATGGCAGCCTCAATACCCTTCTCATTTCAGGTGCCCTTTAACTAGGTACCTAAACTGACACCAGCTGGTGGCCAGCCAAACTATGTGCAGCACAATACTGGAAGAAATTGCCACCATCAGGTAAACTAAGATACCTGATGGTGGCAATTATTATTATTATTTAGTATTTATATAGCGCCGACATCCCCCGACATCCCCCTGCAGCACTGTACAGAGTCACTTAACTGTCCCTCAAAGGGGCTCACAATCTAATCCCTACCATAGTCTTATGTCTATTTATGTATCATGTAGTGTATGTATCGCAGTCTGGGCCAATTTAGGGAGAAGCCAATTAACTTACCTGTGTACACCCACGCAGAAACTCCATGCAGATGTTGACCTGGTTGGGATTTTAACCGGGGTCCCAGAATTGCAAGGTGAGAGCACTAACCACTACACCACCGTGCTGCCCCTATACTGTAGATACTAGATAAGATACTGTAGTTTTCTATTTTCAGTTCGCGGACCGCGAACGCAAACTTCCGCAAAAGTTTGGTTCGCGCAAACTTTCGCGAACCGCAATAAACTTCAATGGGGAGGCGAACTTTGAAAACTAGAAACACTTATGCTGGCCAGAAAAGTGATGGAAAAGATGTTTCAAGGTGTCTAACATCTGAGTTTCTGCATGGATGAGTGGGATAGACGCCAAAATTCCCGGGGAGGATTTGACGCAAAGCAACGTTTTAAGGGCAGAAATCACATTGCATGCTAAATTGCTTTAAAACATCTTGCATGTGTATACATCAATCAGGGAGTGTAATTAGAGTTCTGCTTCACACTGACACACCAAACTCACTGTGTAACGCACTGCAAACAGCTGTTTGTGTAGTGATGGCCGTGCTGGACTGGTGCGCACCATGACGATAGTGCAGGTGATGGCGGCTTTCAAGCCCATATGGTCGCCGGGCTGAGGTAGCTGAATGACAGAACAGTGACTGTCCAGCTGATCAAATTTGGTCTGTCCACAATGAAGCAACGACTTTATTATCATGGGTGTGCCCCCCCCCCCTCCCAAAACACTCATATAGCCGTCGGTCAATGCTTCATTGTGATACGCAAGCCCCTTCACAGCGGCAAGGTAATGATCACGAAAGGGAATTAGCACATGTACAGGTATATGCAGTGATGGGTATTACAAATGTGCACCTGTCACACACAGACAGGTACCGGACAGGCACAGAGACACTGTGTGTGCTCACGTAGGTAAGTGGGTGCACTGAAGTGAACAACAGGTAGGTATATGCAGTGATGGGTATTACAACGTGCACCTGTCACACACACAGGTAGTCACTGAATGTGCTGGGCCTGGCAGTGGCACACACAGTAGGAATTTCCAAGGCTGTCTATGCAACACAAGTGTCAGTGGGACACACACACACACACACAAAAGATCACAAGAACAAGATTAGCTCTCAAAAGAGCTGTTGAGGGGTGCTTTTTTAGCAATAAGAATCGGCAAGGAGCAAGCTAAAAAGCCTACAAGAGCCTAACTAAGCTTTCCCTATAGGTCTCTGCACAGCAGCTCTCCCTTCTCTAATTACTGCAGGCACACGAGTGAGTCGAATGCCTAATGCTGTCTGCCTTTTATAGGGGGGGAGTGGCTCCAGGAGGGAGTATAGCCTGATTGGCTACAGTGTGCCTGCTGACTGTGATGGAGGGGGTCAAAGTTGATCCTAATGATGCACTATGGGGGCGAATCAAACTTCCGGAGAGGTTTGCGGTTCTCCGCGAACGCGAACCACCGAAGTTCGCCGGGAACCGTTCGCCGGCGAACCGTTCGGGCCATCTTTAATTATGTGTAGCAACACTTTTATTTTTAAAACAGCACTCACTGATGGCTTGTAAAGAAGATTAAATTTGTTCACCCTCTCATTATTTTGCCCCCCTTGTGAACAGCAGTGGAAGGATCAAATAATCTCCAATGTCACATCCACCTGGAGCTTGAGACAGTGATTGACATGAATTTCTTATCTGCTACAGAGACATTGTCAACCCCTGTAAAGGTCTGTACACACGCCGGACTGGAGGCAACGACGGGTCCGTCATCACCTCCTGCTGGGTGGGCGTTCCAGCGACAGTCCGGCATGTGTACAGTCTGTCGGCGGACTGATACGGCTGTTTCTGAGCGATCCGCCGGCTGTTTCTGAGCGATTGCCACAACAAATAACGTTTAGCCATATTGATTACCTAAAGGTCCTTTAAATAAACAAAGAACCTCATAAAGAACATTATCATGATTTTATAATAAGAATACAACAGTATATCACTATTTTACTGGTTCCTCTTTAAAATGAACACACGGAAACTTTAACCTTATTGTAAATCCTTAGCTCAGCACGTTTCCCACAGGTACCTTCCAAACTGTTCTGTTTTCACAGAACGGATTAACAACTTTATCAAACAACACATTTACCTGTTATATCTGTTTTATAGGAAGGCAGCTATCTGCCTTATCATTACAATGAAATCTATTCTGATACAGAGACAGGAAATCAAAGAACTTACAGAATGTTATCTTACAAACACAACAGAGTTCCATTAAGTGGCATGAAGGAAGCCATAAAAATGTTCATTTATTTGCACTACAGTTTACATCAAATACTTTTCTGCTAAGCAGATCAAGGTGCCCTTGAAAATGTTTTCTTCAATAGATATGGAAGAATTATTTATTATTTGCAAGTTTATTTTCTTCTAGTTGTGCAATAAAAGTACAGAGATTTATTGTCCTCCAAACTTCTGTTTATAAATGCATCTAGCTTCCAAAAATAGGACATTGGGACCCACTTGGCAGCATTTATGTATGTGTCTAACAGTCATCATTACATAAGTAAATGGGCTGCAGGTTGAGCAGGTTCCTACTGCCATTGGAAGTTTTTTTATCATAAGCTGTGGTGAAGAGTAAAGTAATAAAAAAAAATTGGTTAATGTTAGTTAAAGACTATCTTGCTAGCATTAGGCAGTCAGTGGCAGAGCTTACAGGACACATAACTGTCCACAATTTGCATGCCCCTCCCCCAGCACCATCCTCCCCAGTCCCACCCCCTGCAGCTTGTGTCCCAGCTCCTTTATTCCACAGGTCAGTGAAACAGCTAGCCTGCCAATGAAACTACAGCACAATGCACAATATATTAGATTTGTTAGCTTTTGTAAATAATATAGTATACAATGGTCATAGCAAATAATCGACCCTCTAAAATGTTCCTTTTTTTTTACTTTGCTGTTATAAATGAAATCATACAAAAAATAAATAATTGTTTCTGCTGAATGTATTCAACTTATTATAGCAACAGTTCAGTAAACGAAATACACCCCTTGGCTCCTCCTGAAAATACTATGTATACAGGCTGGAATGAACTTGGCCTTGGGGATGATAAAGACTGCCCCAGATGTAATTGTGAGACTTCATCATGGGTACAGTGGCTGCACAACGTCTACTAAAGATCCAGCATGTGGGGAGACACAGTACTCTCAACAGAAGCATAATATCATCTACGGATAGCCTAGGTCTCTGCTTTGCTGAATATTGTTCTAAATGTTGCCACAGTCTATCTAAACCAAAACAATGCCATGCTTAAAGGATACATAAGCTGAAAAAATCTACTGGTGATTTACTCACCTGGGGCTTCCTCCAGCACCTAAAAGCCTCTATGTCCCTCGCCACAGTTCCTCCATCGACTACTCCTCTGGGGTGCTCTCTGTAGTGGCCCTGACACGGCTGGGCAATAGGAATGACAGGCCGTGGGAGCGCGACCGCAAGTGGCGCAGAAGCCACCGACTCGGCTGCTATGGAGGGGACCCCAGAAGAGAGGCAGATGGCAGAACTGCAGTAAGGGACACAGAGGCTTCTAAGGGCTGGAGGAAGCCCCAGGTAAGTAAATCAGCAGTAGATTTTTTTTCAGCTCATGTATCCTTTAATTAATATGGCAATAGCACCTGCCCTGCCAATGTTTTTCTAATCAGGTCATATTCAGGGATGTTCTTTTAGGTGTTAATATGTTACAATCCCAATTTTTATTTCATATAACTAGCTGTGGTGTATAGCATTTTTATTAAGAATAGAGTACTTGGCACTGTTCCATTATGGCCCCTATGGCCCTTAAAGCCAATGGGTACCGTTTCTAAAAACAAAAAGTCAGATACTCACCTAAGGAGAGGGAAGGCTCGGTCCTAATGAGCCTTCCCTCTCCTCTCCCGGTGCCCTCGGTGCTGCGCTGGCTCCCCCGTTCGCGTCCGCCGCCGCAGGGACTTCGGAGGTCTTCGGGAGCACTCGGGCTTCCGAAGACGGGCGGCTCCATACTACGTACGCGTGAGCGCGTCATAGAGGGCGCTCGCGCATGCGTAGTATGGAGCGGCCGTGTCATCGGGAGACCGAGTGCTCCCGAAGCCTTCCGAAAGCTCCCTTCGGCATGCAGAAGTGGCAGTATTTGACCGAACTGGTCGAATACTGCCACGGGGGATACCCAGGCACCGGGAGAGGAGAGGGAAGGCTCATTAGGACCGAGCCTTCCCTCTCCTTAGGTGAGTATCTGACTTTTTGTTTTTAAAACCGGTAAACATTCACTTTAAGCATCAGCTTAGTTTATATATGCATGAAAACAGCCCTTGGATACAGCAGAAGTTGTACTTGAAAAATTACTTACTTTAGTAGTGGAATGGTCCTCTGAGCTTTCTTTGCTAAATGTGGAAATTCTCCAGATGTTCTGAAGCCAATGTCTGGATTTAAGATAATGGCTACTTGTTGAAGGTGCCACTCTGCCACAGGTTTTGTGCACAAAAGAGGAAGCCTCATCACACAACTCTGCAAATATCAAAATGGGAACAGTGTGTTTATGAGTGTAAATTTTTATATTGCTGGAAGTGTTATTCCATTATATTTTACTAAGTACATTTCATATTTAATAGTAAACTGAGAAATTATGACTTCAAGATAATACCATTTTTTAATAATAATTTAACATTAAATATACAAGTGAAAGCTTAGAGAGTCATTTCCAAGTTCATCAAAGAATTTCTGTCACAGTGCGTTAGTTTAAGGCTTGAGATGTATATTGTGCTTTCACACCCCCAACACACACGCACACACATTATACAGGTTTAAAGGATTTAAAGCAAACCTGCAGTTGGGAGTGGAAAAAATTTCACATACTTACCTTAGTAGTTGGAAGCCTCTTGATGGTTCCAGGTGTTTGCGGGGTCCTCCTAGAACTCACCATTCTAGTGCAGGCTCCTTCTTCATCTTCTGGCTACACTCCTAACTGCTGATTGTCCTAACTTTCTGTACGTAGCACGCATCAGTAAGGTACTACTGAGGTAAGTATCTAACTTTTTAAGTCACTTTTGGTGTTTTTCACAGAACTGATATAAAAATCTGTATTACCAATACATTTTTATAAGAATGGAAGGAAAGTTCCGCTACACCAAAGGCAGGGTGAAAAAATGTTTCTCCGTTTATTAATAACTTCAGTGGATACAAAAAAATGTTAAAAGAGCTCACGCGTATCGGAGCTCATGGCTCCTTAATCATAGCTAATACATTGTTATAGTGCAACAGTTTAAATAGACCAGTATCATCCCACCCTAAAAAGGGAGGGAGGCACGGCCAAAGTTAACTTATGACTTTGGTCTTTAATTCCATAACATTCTGTGACCTTATAAGCATTTAGGTCGAAATTCTGCTGCTTTTACACCTTTCTGCCATGTTTCTTAGTGTGTCCGGACAATTTCACATAGTATGTTATATTTGTTACTGTGCATGTAGCATTTTACTATATTTCATATCTAGGCTTTTGCCATTTTAATGCATAATAATTCTATATTGCTGTATATTGCTGTATGTCACTTTAAGAACTTTGGCCGTGCCTCCCTCCCTTTTTAGGGCGGGATGATACTGGTCTATTTAAACTGTTGCACTATAACAATGTGTTAGCTATGATTAAGGAGCCATGAGCTCCAATACGCGTGAGCTCTTTTAACATTTTTTTGTATCCACTGAAGTTATTAATAAACGGAGAAACATTTTTTCACCCTGCCTTTGGTGTAGCGGAACTTTCCTTCCATTGTTTGCTGAGCTTACTGGTTCCTGGCTCCCTCAGGCTTTTGGTGTGTGGATGCTGCGGGTCCTCTCCTGTTTTCGCCTTCCATTTTTATAAGAAGGTGCCTAAAGCAGAAGCAAGAAATGTGGGTGCACGTGAGCAACAGAAGTTTGGGTGCCTCTGTAGGCGCATGTATAAGTAACGGCTCTAGTGGGAAATTTGGGCCCAAATTTTTGGGGTTTTTTGGGGGGGAGGATTGGTAGTGGGTGGAGAGGGCTGGTTAAGGATAGATGTGTGGTGGGGGTTAAGATTAGTCATGGGGGGCAGTTAAGGTTAGGCATTCAGGGGAAGGTTAAGGTTAGGTATAGGTTAAGGTTAGGCATTCAGGTAGGTGATTAAGGTTAGGCATAGGGGGTTTAAGGTTAGTTGTATGGGAGGTTAAGGTCAGGTGTCTGGGGGGGGGGGTTAAGGCTAGGCATCATAGAGGGAAGGTTTTGTGTGAGAATAGGGTTAGGTTTTGCTGTAGTAAAATACTGGTAACATTTACCGGTATTTTGCTAATGAAAAATACTACTGTGAAATAGTTGAATATCGTTAAAATAGCAATATTCTGCTGTAGGCAAAACTCTATAGCTGGTATTAATATGTGTGAATGTCCAGCCATTACAATTACCACTATTTCTGACCACTTATTATCAGACAGGAGCAAACACATGATACGCATTATTAAACTGTCCTCAGGACATCTGCTTCACAGGTGTTGCTGCAGATATAGAACTTCAGCTTGGCAAAGCATCCTTGTTACGTGTGTGAAACGGAAAACCTCAGGCAAGGTTAGTAAAATAAAAACTATTGAGAAAGGATAGAAAGGATTTAACAGACAGGAATCATTACCTGACCAGACCAAAAGAGGTTCAGAGATCAGGCATGAGTTCGCATGTGGCCAAACGCACGAATATATGTATTTTGTAAAAAAAAAAAAAAAGTGTACCTGTGTGACAAACAATCTTTTTATGTGTGACTTGCTGTTTAATAATGCAAAACACAAAAAAAACACAACAGCTTGAAAATTGGCTCAGAAAATTACAAGAATTCCAAGAAATCATTATTTGCAACATTTTGCATATTTAGGTTATGTTCATTTTTGTTTTTATCAAATGATCTTTATGGAGCGTCTGTTTAACATAGTAAAATGAGATAGGAGTTCCTTGTGTAATCACCATGCAGTATATTTAAATGAGACATGAAATGAAAACATATTTACAAAATAAAGTCTGAAATAAAACTGCACATGTATGGATCAATTACCACGACCGGGATAAATAGAAGCACAGCGTAGCATCTCTCTTATTCTGCCGAACTGTTCATTTCTTTACTTTGAACAATATCTCCCATAGGGTTATGCTTTTCCTGCTTGGGGCACTAAAGGCCTAGAGGCAGTTGTTGCATGATTGAACATTATCCCTTTACAGCACTGAACATAATCTCTCTGGAAGGCAGTGCTTACATCAGTTTCAAGCCACAAACCTCTCATTTGCTGTAGGTAAGAAATACCGCTAAATATACAAGAAATGCTGAGCCCCATAGCAGTGCATGAATTACATTTAATGTTGTTCTCTATAATAAAAGGGAAACACAGATTCAAAATGTAATTTCTTAAGCATTTTTTCGTGTGATCATATAATCAAGTGATTATACATATTCCCTAGGATAAGCCCATTAGCATATAAAGGACTTGCTATATGACATGTAAAAGATTATATTTATTTCAATAAAAAGTATGCAAGATAAATGTAGCACATGCCAACCAAACAAAATAACAGGTTTCAACCATTTCCCATTTTACTGTATTCAGCCCTCTAAAAACTTAAACTGCCCAAAGTCCATGAGAATCTACCTGAGAATGCTAGCAGAGTACTATGGACTGCTATTGTAGTAATAGTATAGTTGTAGGGTGATACTCAGCTATTAAAAAGTATCAATTAACTTTATTTTTCTTACAAGAAAGGGATGTCAGTTTCACATTGTACCAAGTCACCCATAAAATCATGTACCTTTGAGTGAAGCCTCATACCATAAAGAGACACACTTTGGCCTCGATTCACAAAGCCGTGATAAATGCTATCACGGCTGTGATAAACTTAGCACGCGGGTTAGAGCGCATACAGGTTTGTGCACATAATAGCTAAGGTTTGCAAGCATTAACTGTCCCCGTTCACGCGCTAACATATGGGTTAGCCCGTGAATGGGGACAGGTAATGCGCGCAAACCTTTACTATTACACGCGCAAACCTGTACGCTCGATAACCCGCGTGCTAAGTTTATCACGGCTGTGATAGCATTTATGAATGAATCGAGGCCAAAGTGTGCTTACAACTTTATGAGCCCTTTAAAATGTTCTATATTTCTATATGAATGTTACCAAAAACATCTGGTATGCAAAATCTGGTATCCTAAAAGTATGCAAACAAATGACCAAAGTAATGTCTTGTTTTAAGTATTAACGATATACACTTTGCTAGAGTTGGGATGGACCCCATTTTGCCTTCATTACTGCCTTAATACCTTGTAGCACACATTCACTAAGGGGTTGAAAACATTCCTTGATTTGGTCTGCATTGTCATGATGGGATTGCTCAGCTGCTTCAAATTTGTCGATGGCACATCCATGATGCAAATCTCCTGATCCACCACTTCAAACTGGGTCTGAATTTATTTAAATTGTATGGTATAAAGAGGCAAAAATTTGGACTATATACAGGATTGCTAAATGGTTACAAAATTAAACTTTGTGCAATTGCAACTTCAGAGTTTATTTTCTCATAAACCCTAGTTAACCTCCCTGGTGGTATGATTACTTCCAGATTTTATTATCTAAAAGCACAAGCTTTTAGGCCGCAAAAATTATACCACTAGATAGATCTGGGGCAGATCTGCACATTACACACCTTCCATGGTTCCAGCTCGGGGTTATCGCTCTGAGCTGCGGATTTCTGTCCCGAGCCTGACTTGGGGTTATCGCTAAGGAGGTTAAAACTGCAATTACATAAATGTTAATGCACAAACCTTTCTGATACCTTTTCTAAGATCCAGTATGGCGTACGTATGTACGCGTCACTGGGGAGCTGGATGGCTCTCCCTGCTGCCGCAAAACTCCCTGGTGGCGTTAAATATCATTCCTCCTCAGAGTTGTTGCAACTCGGAGGGAGATGCAATTTGCAGACCAGCAACCGATGGAGCCCCGAATTACCCTTACGTGGCCGCACAGCATTACATTGCTGCTATGGGGCGTCTGGTTTTGCCAGAATGAACCAGATGAGTGTTGCCAATTAACAGCACCCAATTCTTCATAATTATAGTACAGATTAGCAGAGTCACTCGTGCCAATATTATCGGTACTAACACAAGTAGAGTGTTAAAATGAAGTATTCCTGTCCTGTGTAAGTTTTGAAATTGGCTATACCTATCATGAAACTGGTGATATATTTTCCTATGATTTCCACTAGAAGAATCTTCATAACCTGACAAAACTGCTGCAGAAAAATCTGTCATATGACCACCTCGCAAAATGATTGTGGCATAAATATGTGCAATTACACTGGCATTCTATCAGTAAAAATATATAAATGGGCTAGGAAAGCCCATCAGGGAGAATTAGTTATCCCCCTGACTGGATAGCTGTTTTTACAAGGGTAGTCTAGAAATAGAGTACAGTACGGTAACAGTTACTTTATGCATGCGCGAACCTTTTCCTAAGTACAGAGATGTCTCTATAAGAGGCCATGGCAACAATAAGATGGTGTTCAGTGTTTGAGTAAAAAAAAGTACCCATCAGGGAACTGACCCTTTTAATCTAAAAATGTCCTTATCAATAAGGTATAAGCATTTGTTTCCAAAGCAGCGCTAGAAAACTGACAGCTGTTGTCAGATTGGAGACTCCATACAATATTTTCTCTTTACTTTCCTCCAACACCACTCTTAACAAATCGGCCACCAGAAATGTATTGTTGAATTGAAATATTGATTTCAAATGTGTCTGCTATGTTTCCTGTCCAGCACTGGTTCCTTATTTTTCTTCTAAAGCATAAAAACATTGATTGTTCAGTAAAAAACAATAATGTGCTTTTTATTAAGTCAATCTTTCTGACTTGCAGAAAACAACATCTTTTGGTTTAAGGGAATGTTGTTCAAAGTGATAGTCAAGGCATCATTTCAGAGCTCTGTTTAGAAGCAAGCACTTTATTTGCACATGAAATACTGCTCTTTTCCATATTTCCCCCAACGCCTAATTACTCTGTATAAATGTGTACAAACATGAGCATTATCTTTCATAACGCATTCACTACTTCTGCTTGTTTGCTGATAGAGGAGGCAACAGATGGATATTTTAGCAGAACAGTGACTGATGTGGTAGAGATTACACTTCTCTGCCATCCCAGCTATTTCTATGCATGATATGGAAAAGCGCAAAGCAATACAACAGACTGACAGGCTAAGCTCCAGGAAGCTGTGGCAGAATAGGACGTAAACAGTTTTAGAAAAACATTGCCTCCTAAATGAAATGTTTCAGTTTTGATCATGATAATCATTTTAACATTGTTGTTTTATAGATGTTATGTTGACGTTTATTGTTCTTCAATGTGGCTCTGCAAGAACTATTTTTGTACTTCTGATTGGCTGTTTCTGAGATGCATGTTTCTTGAGGACCTCTGTTTTTGATGCCTTTTATGAAATGTGCATATCACTATTTCAATGTATGTCACGTTTTTGCAGATCTTTCAATAAAACCGTGTTTTAAAAAAAAATATGAGTAATTCATGAATATTTCAAATGCACTTATGATGCATCTGAACTGATTCAACGACCTCTAGTCGTAATGAAAAACAAATCTCAAAAATTAAACACAATGGTAAAAAGGTGCATGGTTTCAAAACATTTTAATGCAAATCATAATCTTACTTGTCAAAACAAAATTGACTTGAGGAATGTCTATTGAAGGGACCAGACACCGGTTAAAATTTATTACTTGACTGTGACCAAGCAGGCTATAGCAGCCTGCTGGAAAAAACAGCCTTTCAGTTTAAGTTGGTCACTGCAAAACTGGGACAATATATGTTCTAGAAAGAAACACCTGCAATACTGACAGACAAGATCCCAAAGTTCAAAGCTGCTTGGAACCCCCCTAATAGACAACTATGGTATTTTGAAGAAACTTAGATGTTGGACGCAGTAATCCTACACACTTCTTCTTCTCTACAATTGGCTTTCTTCTTTCTTTGCCTTCCTTCTCTCTTCTACTGTGTTGTTTGTTCTACTAAGATCTTCTCCTCAAACATATGGTTTTGTTCTATAGCAAAGTGAACCACGGTCTCAGTAGAGTGAGAATCCTGCAGCTGCACATATACTAGGATAGTTCTGATGTAGAACTAGTTAGGAATAATAGAGGTTTTTTTGTGAGCTTGACTAAATGTTTTTGGGAGCTACAGTTCAGCCACAAGAAGTTTATGTACTTAGTATTAAAGTGATTTTGTCAGCTATCTAATCCATAAGTTTGTAAGAAATTGAACACAATATATTATAGAATTGGTTTATTGTTTTGACTAGGATTGCCATTTCCTTTTGAGACTGTTATCACATTATAAGATGTTCGATATTGTTATGTTATACATTTTAAAACAAAAAGGGATTGTATTGGATAATATTACCAATAAAAATGTATGAATCAGCATCATGGACTATGTTGGCGCTTTAAAAATCAATAATAATGGTAATAAATATAATTGAACTAAATTTGATTTTAAAATGTTAGCAAACGCATTCCAAACAACAAGTAATAGCACATTAACATGACAAGTACAGTTAAGCCTCGTTTCCATCTGTGTGCTTCTGTCGGCTTCTATCTGCTTTTCAGCAACATGTATCAATCTGTAACATTGATCTGCTGGTAAAAAGCGGACAGAAGTGGACAGAAACGCACTAAGTGGAAATGAGGTCTTAGGCCTCATTCTCATTAGGTGCGCTGAGAAAGGTGTAAAAGCGCATGTTAAAAACTGCATGCGATTGTTCACGCTTTAGTGTGCGTTTCAATGTGCTGCATTTTTTTAAGCCTGTTTTTCTTATTGTAGCAGTAGTAGTTGTCAATAAAGCTTTGTTTTCATATGTAAATGTATATTTTTTTCAATTATTGGTAAAAAATGCATGCACTTCTACGTACTTATATACGCTTCTACGTGCTAAAAAAGTGCACCTATTCACTTACATTGATGTGTGCTTTACAGCTGAACGCACAGAAATGCATGCAACACTACGTGTTTGTAACGCTGCTTAGCACAGCGCATACATGTGAACCAGGCACATTTAATTACATGGGAAAATCAATACATTGCAGAATACACAGGGTGGAATCTGGATTCCTGTTTAACAACCCCACATCTTACAGTGTATAATTATTCCTTGCAATGTGTTACAGCTCCTGTAAGGCTTAAAAGACTCCTGCGATTTCCTCAATATCATTTTATAAATGCAGCCACAGTGCAACATCTAATCTCGTTACTGAAAGATTCAAGAAAGTGTTCCAATATGTATGGACAGTTACTGAGTCTCATAAGAGAAGGGATTCTCATTAAGATGCTAACTATAACACATCTAATTAGATTACAGTTAATTTATATTTCATACTAATATTAAATCAATGTGCTTCTTTCCAGTTCAGCTCTTGCCAGTTGTTCATAATGTATATGTGTATTGATACTGCTTATTTCTGCCTACCAGCTGTTCAGTGTGTGAATGCTTTCCGTAATACACTGATCTTGTTTTCCAATACCGTTCATTGTAAGCTTCTGGTGGTTAACACGTTTATTAATAGCATTAGCCACTCTCCTTCTAATCAGCTTGAATTCATTGGTTAGCTGTCTAATTTGCCAACTAATGAAAGAGATAAAGGCTACTTACTTTGTGTTTATAATGCGGGTGCCCACATTGTGGTCTTGATACAAAGAGAAGCTTTGGAAATACACTCTATATAGTTACGTATTTGTGTGGAAATTAAATTAACATACAAGATCATACCAGTCTACACTAATGACCACATCATTTCTTAAAGAGCCACATTTTCAGTTATAATAGCAAACCTAGAATAATTGTCACCCAAAATGATCAAAATTGTTGTAAAAGGCTTCAGCTCAGCTATCTGCAAAGAAACTTGTTCTGCCCTGCAGAGGGGGTGGAGGAGAATGAATGGGAGATCCTATTAGTAAAGCACAACAAGGTCAACAAATAACCATTTGCAGGAGAGGAGCCAATTAAATACGTTCATGGCAAGTGCAAGGAAAATTAATGGACAAGTACTTCTACTGAAAATATGTCTGTGACAGTGTTGCGCCAGTCAATCGATCAGCTGCTGGTTTGGGGTGAGGAGATCCCTAAACACTCTAGCGGATACAAAAATAAACAAAAGAAATCCCCAATAGGCGCTAGACAAAATATTAATCAATAAAAGTCTGTTTATTTAACTATATTGAAAATTACATGGTTCAGTCACACACATTCATCAATCACATCCATCACTCCACTGCAGTGGGTAAAAAGTGCATATGCAGGAAAAATAAAATTATATATAAATGCAAAGCTTATGCAGGTAAGGAGCAGATGTAAAATCTCAAAAACATACACTGCTGCCAGAGTGAGACTGATATGAGCCTGATTCAACTCACTTGCATATTTTTGCACTCACAGTATTACCTATATTGAAGAATTATAGTGATCACCCTATTAAAGTGGACCCAAATTAAAAATACAAGATTTCAGAAATAAAATCTATTTTCTAAATTATAATAATAAATAGCAGCCTTTTTTCAGCCGCATGATGACAAATATAAAATATTTTACATTTATTGGAGGAACCCCTCCCTTCCTTTCAAATTGCCAGGACAAAATGGTGAAGTAGGTGGTGTCCAGCAATGGAGGAATTGCTAATGGCTGCCCCAGTTTAATCCTAGTTATGAAAAGAGAAGGGTGAAAAGCATGCAATGAAATGCTCATGGGCTTGAAGGAGTGTTTATTTATCTTTGTATGTGTCACAGTGGTGCAACTAAATATTTTTAATTAAAAAAAATGTTTGGTTTGGGTCCGCTTTAAGAGACATTCAGCATTCAACTTACTTGGTTGTTCACTGCTCATACCAGTCTCACTCTGGCAGCAGCACGATTTGGGATTTTACTTCTGCTTCTTATCTGCATAAGCTTTGCATTGACATACATTTTTATTTTTTCTGCATATGCACTTTTTACCCACTGCAGTGGAGTGGTGAATGTGATCGATGCGTGTGTCTGAGTGAACTGTTACTAAGCCTATTCATGTCATTTTTAATATTATTTAATAAATAGACTTTTATCAATGAATATATTGTCTAGCGCTAATTGGGTATTTATTTTGTTTCATCTACAATCATTTGTTACCGCCGTTCTTGTCGCTCCCTTTACCCTGCTGTCACTACAACCCCCTTGCTCAGCTTTCAAAATGACAGCTAAGTTCCATACTCCAGTCAGGAGCTAAGTTCATTGTGCTTGACCCTGTGATCACTGTGAGCCAATCGCGGTCATCAAAGTGTAAAAATAGGAAAATGCTGGCTCTGGTCCTTAAGGGACCAGAACCATCCAATACTGTAAGGGTTAAATAGTGAAGCTTGAGCACAGGAATATACTGTAAAAGGGAAGATATTATCCTCCCTAAGTAGATAAGAGTATGAATTCAACATATTGTAATATTCATTGTTATGTCATAAAGGTCACTTTGCATTCTTACAATGCACAATGATTTGCCATGGCTTATAATCTGCATCATCCATTCTGTGCTACAGCTGTAAAATATTACCAAATGCCTTATTAGTTAGTCTGCAATGGGAATAAATCCTGGTGCAACTCCTGCAGCCATTCCACTGAAGCTGCTGAAATTTACGATCCATTGTAAACTGGATAAATACCTGCATCTTTCAGTCAGAAGGGATTTGTGTCAGTTTATAAAAGCCTTAGGTGATGTTAATCATCTCACCATTCAAGACCAAAACAGATTTTAGAGTAAGTTCATTCATCTCTACATTGGTTGATTGCGAGTTCATAATTTAGTCCATGATTTCATGATGAAAGTTTAATTGCTAGAAATATTCTCTCCACAGAGTATGAGCACGTTACAAACCATTTACCTGCATTGTATAGTCCATGTAGACAGGGCACTGATAAAACTCAATGCCGTCATCACTTTGCTTGACATTCCCTCGAAGAGTAGGAATTATCATGACGTATGGGAGTGGATTGACCATGTCCCTGTAAAAATATTTTAAAGCAGAAAGACAATATAATTACCTGATCTTTAATAAAGACATTGGGTAAACTCAGTTAGTGTTAGCGAAATGCTTGAAACTAAAAAATATTACATTAATTGAATGGTAAGAATTACATACAAGCTTTAGTTTTGAGTCCCAACTCCATGCACAGTGTTGCCTCCATGTATTAGGGGTAACCTGACAAATATTTAGAATGTAAATATGATTTCATACTTTCCTAGCAGTTTTGCTAATCTTGTGTCTTGTCTCTTGTGTATGAACTAAGAGGTGAAGCTTGTTTTTATCTGTTGTATAGACCTTCCGGGATGAGTCATGGATGATAATACATTTCACCTTAATTTGGGGTCAGGGACATTGAATTTCAGTTCTCAAGGGCCTAGGTCCTCACACATTTTTGGCAAAAGTCAAATGAATTTAAGGAAACAAAACAGGAAAGGTAAGGTTTCTTAATTTCTCAGTCCATCGTAAACACTGACATGGATATGGCCCTCAAGGCGTGAAGTTTGACATGCGTGTTTTAGGCAATGGCCCCTTTCAGGCCATTTTCATTGTGGATGTTGGTTCCTGGAGATCTGGAACGGGAAGGAAGGAAACTGGGGGGCCTTCCTGTTCTACTCCCAGTTCATACCTGGTTTTGGAATAGCCAGCCAGATATATTGAGATCCGTGCAGGTGGCTGTGGAGTACACAGCAGGTGAGCTGTTATGAGGGTCTGTATCCTGCTCTGTCTGGAAAGACAGTTCACCCTCTACAGTGTGGATCCCAAAGCTGGGGTCTGAACCTTGGAACCTTGGTTTATTATTGGATACTGGGACATTTTTCTGTACTTAGAACTGTACTGTGGAACTTGGCTGCAGAAAGCAATTTGTTTAAAGTTTTCAAATGTGACGTAAAAGAAGCATATTTGTGTTCTGCTAACTTGAGTCCCAAAATAAACCAGACTTATTAATACATATATTAATACTATATTAATATATATTCAGTGGTGTCTCAGAAAACCCCCAAATATTACGATGTAAAAAAAAAAAAAAAAAAAAAGGGAGAGGGTGATTTATTCGGGTCATTTCCCGCAACCAGCAAAAAATCCTGGTATCAAATCAAATCAAATATAGCTTTATTGGCATGACCAAGCTTCAATACAGGCATTGCCAAAGCAGGGGGAATGAGGGACATGGGATGGGGTGGGGGTGCAGTGAGTTAGCAGTTCGTGGACATTTGGGGGGGGGGGGAGAGTTTACAGTTCATTTACGCTCCTCTGTCTGTGGCATGCTGTGACATAGTGTGCAGTGATTGTCACTGTGGATTTCTCTTCTCCTAGTAGAATGCAGTGTTTTCTCTCATCCTCTAATGTGTGAAAGTCTGGAAATAGTCCCATCAGTTTCTTAAAGAAGGTTTCCCTGGTATCGGTATATTTGGGGCAGTGCAGCAGGAAGTGATTTTCGTCCTCGAGGGATATCTTCAAATCAAAAACCGGCACAGTCAGCAATCACCACTGTGTTCCATAGAGAGATAAATATGTCCATCCACCAAAATGTTATGGACTTTCACCCTAACAATTGAGATCAAAGTAATAAGGTCCAATTAGCGCAGATATATGTTTTTCTCAGAACTGATATCCCAGTATTAACTTCCTCAAGAGCAAGGTGGAATTCCAGAACCACTCATTATATAGATGAATCAGTGTCCATATACAGTAATATTAAATCATAAACCACTTTCATTCTTAAACTACACTTTACTGCACACAAAAGGACTGTAAAAAGGTTACTTGCAAATACCAGCGCTTTGTACAATATCACATTGGCTGCATTTGTTACACCCAATTGGTTTCCCTTTTGCTTTATCAGGGGTAATAAATGCAATAAAGGATATTTTAGTAGTGGAAGCATTCTATACTTCTAGATAGTAGAATTCCCTTTAACCTTTTTTCTTGAATGGGGATGGTGATTTAGTCACTTATTTAGTATGGTGTGTGTGCACCATGTATGATAAAATCACATTCTATTTATTAAAAACAAAAATTAACATGGTCATCAAACCAAATACAAGCTCTTTTAACACATGGTAAAGTGAGATAGCACAACCTGGAAGCACAGCTACTCCAACTTCATGTGTTAAAGAGCTTGTATTTGATCCAATTTTTATTTTATTTTTTTAATAATGACAATTATATGATTTTATGGGAGAAGGTGCCGATCCCACATGCTCCGTGTTGACCTATGTTGGAGTTAAAATAAATTGAAATTGGATCTAGACACACACCACCATTATTCTATGGTTTCAGTTACTTTGATTGATTATCACATCTATGCAAATGCATGTATTTCACAGCATGACAGTTAACATTTTAGCCAGTTCAATACCTGGATGATTTTAAGCGATTAGTTTTAAGATCCCATGCTGCGCCCAGTAACACAAGGTCCTGGAGGTAGAGAGCATATATCTCCCTGTCAGCTTTTCCACCGGAATTTTCTGTTATATGACACTGTAGTATTACCTAAAGTCAAAACAAATCCACCATGTAAGGTTTTAGAAAAAAAATAGGCAGCTATTATTACGGATATATTTTTATATTAAAAAAAAATATTATGAATTTTATATTCACATAAAATAATCATTAATATTAAGAACTCTAACTGCAGATATGTAACAAAATTAGTTGTCGTTGCTTTTATTAGCACACACTGTACTCTATACTATAAATACATATGTTGCCAGTTATATAACAGTGAAAATCAGTTGTATAAAAATGGCACATTCGAAGTTTAACATATTGTACTTGCCACAGTGCATGAGTCACCCAGACTCCCATTTCCATGATACCATGCAGACACACGCAGAAAATAATGAAAAAAATAATTTCATGGGGAATAAAATATACATCGTCTATCACTGAAATATTGAGCTGTATTGGATGATAATGCATTCTGTCCAACAGTCAATTTCTGTTAAGCTACTGTTATGCGCCTTATGAAGGACCTGCGTGTCCGTAACATGTAGTGTCACTGTTCCCAATACAAGCAACTTTTTACAGCCAGTAATGTGCCGCCTCTTTTCTACATCTGATTGTACCAAGACCGTTAGAACAATCCGGTCGAGGCTAGGCACCGGCATACTCTCAGGCATCTAAACCTGGGTGCTGTTTTCCTGGATTACTTTGGAAATTTCTGAAACTACCTTTTAAAATAAAGTCAGCTTAGCAGTCAAAAAATAGCTTCTCTAAAGGCAAATATCATTAATTATTTCAGTGGCTTTGCTACACAGGGACACACTGGAGCACTGGCTACCCCTGGCACTCCCTCTGAGGGACCTTACCCCCTTGGCTCAGTAACCTACAGTTAACTGTTTACAGGCTTCAACAGCATACATTGAACAGGATATGACCTGTAAAAAAAACTTCCTGTCTGTAAAATAAAAACTCTAGTCTCCAGCAATGCTTAGCTACTAAGAGAATGAATTACACACATAGTGTTTCTCTCCCTCCTGCCTCTTCTCCATCCCCTTGCTTGAAGAGTAGTGAGACAAAGGCTGGGGGTTGGAATGATTTGTCTGTGATCTGTCCATACAGGAGCAGCTTGCTAGCAAGGAAGGATTTAAAGGGGAACTGAAGAGAGAGGTATATGGAGGCTGTCATGTTTATTTCCTTTTAATCAATACCAGTTGCCTGGCAGCCCTGCTGGTCTATTTCTCTGCAGTAGTATCTGATTAAAACCAGAAACAAGCATGCAGCTAGTCTTGTCAGATCAGACTTATAAGTCTGAACCACTGAAACACCTGATCTGCTGCATGCTTGTTCAGGGGCTATGGCTAATGGTATTAGAGGCAGAGGATCAGCAGGGCTGCCAGGCAACTGGTATTGTCTAAAAGGAAATAAACATGACAGCCTCCATATACTTCTCTCTTCAGTTCCCCTTTAAGCATGCCAGCAAACTAGACTAGTCATGTACATCTGTAAGTAACATTTCTTCAGTAACAGCTCCATCATTTGGGCAATCTACTCTGCTCAAAAGCCTCTAAGTTCTGTTTGTGATGTTTACATCTGGTTCCTATCATTGCTGAACCAGTTAGCCTTAATTTCATTGAGATAGGTAAAAAAGCAACTATAGCTCACCATACAAATGTAACGATCGGTGTAACACAGAGAGGATCTGATTACCGGTGATCTGCAGTAACACCGAGAATGCAGATATATACCCGATTATTGATGATCTGCAGCATCACCGATAATCAGATATATCTCTAACCTCTGAATAATATAAGTGCTTGATGCAACAGTAATACTTAGAGGAGGATCCCCGTAAAGGGGTACAGTTCAGTAAGAGATACTGCTCTGAGAACAGATTCCTTCCAATGGCCTGATGCTCCCCAAGGGGCGGAGTCAAGCTGAGAGTGGGAAGGACCAGAGAGTGAGTGACACCAATGGTGAATGTCACTGACAGGTCTGTGAACTATCTCCAAACAGGGAAGATAGTTCTCGAGGTCGGACAGGCCAGGTCGGCAACAGACAGACAGATCAGGTACAGAGACAGAAGGCAGATGCAGAATCTAGAGACTAGCCGAGTTCAGCAACAGAGTATCAGAATGACAAAGGTACAAAATCAGAGATCAGAAGAATGGTCAGGGAAGCAGAAGGTCATAACAAATATCAACAATTCCTAGACTAAGGTGTGAGTTCCTTGATCATCAACACCTAGGAAACTGGTCTAGATAATAACACAATAATACAGAATTCCTAGACTAAGGTGTGAGCTCCTTGATCATCAACACCTAAGAAACTGGTCTAAAGAAACACAGATTCTGACAGGGTCTGAGTGCTACCACGTAGTGATTGCAACGACAGACACCAGAGAAATGACCAGCACCCAGTATATATACACCAGCGCTCTCCTGCGCCTCCCCTAAGTGCTGGACCAATGATAATTGGAAGAATTGTCAGCTGACCGACCTGGTCAGCTGACACCCCTCTGGCTGTCATAAATGCTCTGCCTCTCCGCGCACGCACGCGTCCTTCTGAACCAGTGTGGACTATCAGTCCCAGCCACACCAGACATGTGTTGTAATGCCTCTGCTGTATTGGATGCGGAATCCGCCGCACCGCTGTCAGAGCGTGCGGCGTTTTCTCCGCATTCAGCAGTACTGAGAGAGGTAGGCCTATGCGTGCAAACCGCCGCATCAGACGTGGAATCCGCCGCCCTGTTCTCTGGGCATGCGGCAGTTTCTCCACGTTCCGTCAGGCCAGTGAATGCAGGTCCCTGCGCGCAAGCTGCCATGTTGAACGCGGAATCAGCCGCCTTACTCTGAGTACTTGCGGCGGCTTTTACGTGTTTTCTCACAGTATCCCCCCCCCCCCCCCCTGAGGAGTGGACTCCGGACAGCTCCTACCCGGTTTCTCAGGATATCGAGCATGGAATTCCCTTCTTAATTTGTCCGCATGCATGCGACTATCAGGTACCCATGTTCTCTCCTCGATACCATACCCCTTCCAGTGTACTAGATACTGTACTGAGTTCTGCACTACCCGTGAGTCTAAAATATTTTCTACTTCATACTCAGGTTGGTCGTCTACCAACACAGAAGGAGGAGGAGTGACACCCACATGGACTGCTGGTTTAAGCAGGGACACATGAAAAGATCTTACACCACGCATGCTGGCAGGAAGATCAATGGCATAAGTAACATTGTTGATCTTCCTGGTTACAGAAAAGGGGCCCACAAACCTGGGACCTAACTTGGGCGAGGGTTGTTTCAGGGTCAAATGACGTGTGGAGACCCAGACCAGGTCTCCAGATCGTTTCTTGTCAGCTTGACCTTTCTGACTTTGAAAAGCCTTCTCCAAATTATTTTTCACAATTCCCCAAGTGGCTTTAAATGACTTTTGCCAAGCCTCCAGAGCTGGAAACGGAGTGGAAGCTACTGGCAATGGGGAGAACTTGGGCAACTTTCCGGTTACCACCTGAAACGGAGAAAATCCAGAGGAAGAGCTTTTCAAATTATTGTGCGCAAATTCTGCATATGGCAAGAACTTGACCCAATCATTTTGCGCATCCGCAACATAACACCTCAAAAACTGTTCCAAAGACTGATTAACCCTTTCCGTCTGACCATTTGTCTGTGGGTGGTAGCCCGACGAAAATGACAGTTCCATGCCCATTTGATGACAAAATGCCCTCCAAAATCTAGAAACAAATTGGACTCCCCGATCTGACACTATGTTTTCCGGAATGCCATGCAGTCGGAAAACGTGGATGATGAAAAGATCGGCCAACTCCTGGGCCGAGGGGAGTCCTTTCAAGGGCACAAAATGGGCCATTTTACTGAAACGGTAGACTACCACCCAAATGACCGACATGCCTTCAGACCTCGGAAGCTCACCCACAAAATCCATGGACAAATGGGTCCACGGTTCACTCGGGGTGGGAAAAGGCTGCAACGTTCCCACAGGTGCCAGATGGGAGGGTTTGCTTTTAGCACACACTGCACACTCTCTAACATACTCCTTGCAGTCTGTTGCCAGAGAAGGCCACCAAGCACACCTAGCAACCAAGTCTTGCGTTCTGGAAGCCCCTGGATGCCCAGCATTCTTGTGCGAGTGGAACAATTGCAAAATCTGGAGGCGAAATGGCAGTGGAATAAACATAACCCCTTCAGGCTTACCCTCAGGGACATCCTGCTGGAATGGACTTAAAGTCTCCGTCCAGTCTTTCCAGGTTTCTGTGACTCCCAGCACTACTCTCTGTGGGACAATGGTCTCTGGGTCTGAGGGCTGTGCTGTCTCCGGCTCAAAACATCTGGACAAGGCATCTGCCTTGATGTTTTTACTCCCTGGAGTATACGTAATTACAAATCTAAATCTCGAGAAAAGCAGTGACCACCGAGCCTGTCGGGGACTCAATCTCTTAGCCCCCTCAATGTATTCCAAATTTTTGTGATCAGTGTAAACTGTAATCGTATGTTCCGCTCCTTCTAGCCAATGACGCCATTCCTCAAAGGCTAATTTAATGGCCAGGAGCTCCCTGTTGCCTGTATCGTAGTTTTTCTCTGCCGGTGAAAACCTCCGAGAAAAATAGGCACACGGGTGTAACCTTCCCTGCAGCCCAGAGCGTTGAGACAGCACAGCCCCTACCCCGACTTCAGAGGCGTCAACCTCTACAATAAATGGATAGGAGGTGTCTACGTGTCTCAAAATGGGTGCAGAGCAAAACAGTTCTTTCAAAGTGGAGAAAGCAGCCAGGGCTTCGGGGGACCAGTGGTTGGTATCTGCCCCTTTCTTAGTGAGACTGGTGAGGGGTGCTACAACTGTGGAGTACCCCTTTATGAACCTTCTGTAATAATTAGCAAATCCTAAAAATCTCTCAAGGGATTTGAGTCCTACTGGCTGAGGCCATTCCAGGACAGCAGAGACTTTGGCGGGATCCATAGAAAGGCCCGAGGTGGAAATTATATATCCCAGAAAAGCGACAGATGTCACCTCAAAAATGCATTTCTCCAATTTGGCATAAAGTCTGTTTTGTCTAAGCCTGTCCAGCACGAATTTGACATGAGACCTGTGCTCAGAGAGGTTGTCTGAAAAGATTAATATATCATCCAGGTATATTAAAACAAATCTACCCAACACCTCCCTGAAAACTTCATTGATGAGTTCCTGAAAGACGGCCGGAGCGTTACACAGCCCGAAGGGCATCACCAGGTACTCGTAATGCCCGTCGGGTGTGTTGAAGGCCGTCTTCCATTCATCGCCCTCTCTGATCCGCACCAGGTTGTATGCACCCCTCAAATCCAATTTTGAAAAAACCTTAGCATTGGTGACTTGGGTGAATAAATCGTCTATCAAAGGTAACGGGTAACGATTTTTGACTGTGATCTTATTCAGTCCCCGGTAATCAATGCATGGCCGAAGGCCTCCGTCTTTCTTTTTTACAAAAAAGAAACCTGCTCCGGCGGGCGACCGGGAAGGGCGAATGAATCCCTTAGCTAAGTTTTCACGGATGTATTCTTGCATGGCCACCTTTTCTGGCCCAGACAAATTGTAGAGATGACCTCTAGGGGGCATACAACCCGATTGGAGATCAATGGGGCAATCGAAAGGGTGATGTGGAGGCAGTTTATCGGCAGCTTTGGGGCAAAACACGTCCGAAAACTCAGCATATTGCTCTGGAACTCCCTCCACATGAATCCTGGTCTGGCCCAAGGTCACCTTCACTAAACGACGAAAACAGTGGGCTGACCAGCTCGCCAGCTGACCAGTGGCCCAATTTATCTGAGGGGAGTGAAGGTGTAACCACGGCATGCCATGGATGACTGTGGAGGTTATCATGCGCAACTCAAAAAACTGCAATTTCTCTCTATGCAGCACCCCTATAGTGACTTCCACCTCTGGTGTCTGGGATAGAGGATGGTTACACTGCAGTGGTGAATCATCCACTGCCGTAACCTGGAGGGGTGGTTTTACCGGGGTGAGCGGAATACCCAATTTTTTTGCAAATTCGTAATCCATAAAATTAGCCGCTGAGCCTGAATCAATGAAGGCCTCAGAGACTTCAGATTTATCCTCCCATGTAATCATACAAGGAAGAAGTAACCGCTTATCCTCTACTTGAGACAATTCTGACCGACCAATCTGCATTGGTTCAGGTGGAGATGAAACTGGAGGAGATCGAGTCACAGGAGGCGCAGCGTAGGACACCATTTTAACACTGTTCCTACCCCGGGTCTGCCTTTGATAGCATAATCTGCGATGAATCCTGATGGCCGATGAAATGGCCTCATCGACGGTTTTTGGTTCAGGCTGACGTAACATAAGGTCTGAGACCTCATCTGATAATCCTGATAAGAAACAGTCTAAAAGGGCATAGGTGTCCCACCTGGCTGAAACTGACCACCTCCTAAATTCGGCAGCATACTCCTCGACCGGACTCTTGCCTTGACGCAAGGTTCCTGAAGATCTAGGTCTCAACTCAAAGTATGACAACACTCTACTCCTAAAATTTCGAAAGTCAGATCTGTGACCAGAAAATTTTTCAGGTACAGGCATGCGTATGTCTGTGCTAGGAGGGGATCGCACTTCATCTACAGCTGTCTGGAGGGTTCTTACGGATTCAGACAATGCGTCTATTAAAGTCTGATGGCCACCCAGTACTTGGTTGATGTTATCCACCGAAGTGGAAAGTGTGCCCAGACGGCTGTGTGCGTCCATTGTTTTTTGGTCTGGCGTTCTGTAACGATCGGTGTAACACAGAGAGGATCTGATTACCGGTGATCTGCAGTATCACCGAGAATGCAGATATATACCCGATTATTGATGATCTGCAGTATCACCGATAATCAGATATATCTCTAACCTCTGGACACCTGAATAATATGAGTGTTTGATGCAACAGTAATACTTAGAGGAGGATCCCCGTAAAGGGGTACAGTTCAGTAAGAGATACTGCTCTGAGAACAGATTCCTTCCAATGGCCTGATGCCCCCCCAAGGGGCAGAGTCAAGCTGAGAGTGGGAAGGACCAGAGAGTGAGTGACACCAATGGTGAAGTGTCACTGACAGGTCTGTGAACTATCTCCAAACAGGGAAGATAGTTCTCGAGGTCGGACAGGCCAGGTCGGCAACAGACAGACAGATCAGGTACAGAGACAGGAGGCAGATGCAGAATCTAGAGACTAGCCAAGTTCAGCAACAGAGTATCAGAATGACAAAGGTACAAAATCAGAGATCAGAAGAATGGTCAGGGAAGCAGAAGGTCATAACAAATATCAACAATTCCTAGACTAAGGTGTGAGTTCCTTGATCATCAACACCTAGGAAACTGGTCTAGATAATAACACAATAATACAGAATTCCTAGACTAAGGTGTGAGATCCTTGATCATCAACACCTAAGAAACTGGTCTAAAGTAACACAGATTCTGACAGGGTCTGAGTGCTACCACGTAGTGATCACAACGCCAGACACCAGAGAAATGACCAGCACCCAGTATATATACACCAGCGCTCTCCTGCGCCTCCCCTAAGTGCTGAACCAATGAGAACTGGAAGAATTGTCAGCTGACCGGCCTGGTCAGCTGACACCCCTCTGGCTGTCATAAATGCTCTGCCTCTCCGCGCGTGCACGCGTCCTTCTGAACCAGTGTGGACTATCAGTCCCAGCCACACCAGACATGTGTTGTAATGCCTCTGCTGTATTGGATGCGGAATCCGCCGCACCGCTGTCAGAGCGTGCAGCGTTTTCTCCGCATTCAGCAGTACTGAGAGAGGTAGGCCTATGCGTGCAAACCGCCGCGTCGGACGCGGAATCCTCCGCCCTGTTCTCTGGGCATGTGGCGGTTTCTCCGCGTTCCGTCAGGCCAGTGAATGCAGGTCCCTGCGCGCAAGCTGCCATGTTGAACGCGGAATCAGCCGCCTTACTCTGAGTACTTGCGGCGGCTTTTCCGCATTTTCTCACAACAAACATCAATTTTGATTACCGAAGTGGTAAAACAAACACTGTCTGGCCTGTACTGAATGCATCCTGAACAAGGTATAGAAAGCTCTATTCCTACAGAATTTGTTGAATCCTATAAACCATCATGTGAAAACTGAAATGCAGGTAAGTAGATGTTCTTTTTTACTGGGTTTCCACAGCACTCAGAAACACCACTTTAGTCCACACTACTTTCACACTGCTTTATAAGTGAACTTTCAAAGCAGATATGAAAATATCCACTCCTACTCAGGTAAACTCAAAACAGGCAGAAGCAGGAGTTAAACTGTGCAATGAGGAAAGAAGGTGAAACTGGAACATAATCTATTAATTTGCCACTGAGCATAGAATGGCCATCCACTGTATACCACTTGAGCACCGCTTAACAGGCAACAATTAACTCTGAAAACAACAGCAAAGAGACGTTATGTGCCTTGGTGCAGCGCCATTCATTTCATATAACTGAGCGTGGTGGAACATGCAGTATGTAAAAATGCAGATGGATAGATGGATAGATAGATAGATAGATAGATAGATAGATAATCACAGTTGGAAAGTATTGTCAAACAGTGTGGAACACCATCCCACCATACCTCTGCACTACTTGAATACTGTTGTTGGAGCATACAGTTAAGTGTCACATGTTAACCACTTCAGCACCACAGGGTTTTTTGCTTAAAAACCAGAGCAATTTTCACATTTCAGCCCTCCTCCCATTCATTCACCAATAACTTTATTGCTACTCTTCAGATGTAAATGATCTATATCTGGTTTTTTTTTGCCACAAATTATGCTTTGTGAGGGCGATATTTGCTTTCAGTAATTATGTTATTATCTGTGCATTTTAAAGGGAAAAATGAGGAAAAAAAATAAAAAATACACTATTTCTCCATTTCCATCCACTATAGTTTTCAAATAAACAATGTTACCATAGGTAAAACCCACACATTGTATTTGCTAATTTGTCCTGGTTATCTCAACATTTAAATAATGTTCCTAGTACAATGTATGGTGATAATATATTAGTTTCTGGTTTGTGTGTTTTGTTTTCTCATTGTACTCTATCAGTAATTAAAAGCCCTTATCTTCATGATTAACAGTAATAGACTCTCATGGCATACATATTTTAAAAGCTAAGTCTCTAGGGTAACTATGTATTCTCTTTTCAATGCTGTCACTTTTGTTTTGTTTTTTACAAGTATTTATTTGGGGGTATAGAGTACATGAAAATAACAGTTTTATTGCTTTTCATTCAGTTTTCCGGTAAAAAAAACTCATGACTTAGCCCTCAGTTGTCAAACAACACAAAGGGCTTGATTCACAAAGCGGTGCTAACTGTAAGCACGCCTGTGTGAAAACCCCCTTAGCATGTCTAAACAAGCTTTTTGCGCATAAAACTTTACGCGCACAAAACTTTATGTGCGTAAAACTTTACGCGCGTACTGCACAGAGCGCAGGGCGCTCCGCGCGAAGTGCCCACTAAAGCCTATGGGACTTAGCGCGCGTAAAACCTTGCGCGCGTTAAAAACTTTGCGCGCGCAAAGTTACCACATGATGTGATTGAGAAATCCAGTGCTAACCTACTTAGCACCCTGGTTAGAGCGTCTAAAGACTTTAGACATGCTAAGTAGGTTAGCACCGCTTTGTGAATCAAGCCCAAAATCTATTCTCTCACTTGTCACGGTTAAAATGATACCCTATATACATAATCAGATAGCTTATTGGGCATACAGCACACTGTTAACCAGAAGTACGCCTATCTACTCCCCTGAGCTTCAGATGAAGTTTTGTGGGGAGTAGATAAGCGTAGCAAGGGTTTCAAAGTGGTTAATTTGGGTGCAAGATATTGCTGATAATAGAACATTATTCATGTTACCAATATACTACTATCACCTGTTACCAATAGTAGAATATCAGTACTGTTACCCACATTATACTGTTTGCCTATTTTATCTTACCCTCACACTAACTTCCCCATCTACGAGGCACTCGAGTCTAACTACAGCTGGTGAGGAGGTATTGTGGATTATTCCCCCTTTATACCTCTTGTGTTTCCCTCTGTCCTCCTCTGTCCCCCTTGTGTCTGCCTCTGTCCTCCTCTATGCCCCTTTGTGTCCCCCTGTGTCCTCCATTTGTCCCCCTGTGTCCTCCTCTGCATGGGCACAGCACAGGGAGCTCCAACATTTGTATTGGCAGGCGTTCACAAGTCAGGAACTCCCTGCATTTGGACTATAAGTTTTGGGGGAGAAAAAGTGAGTCCAAAAATACAGTACTTCATAAATAATACATCAGCTACCATATTACTTTAAAACAAACTTGAAGCAAAAAAATGCATAATATAATGAACTTATTTGTAGTATGGATAACATACTAGAACATAATACAACATTAGTAGAAAAGAAAAGAGTATTTTTAGTTTTTTATACAATGCATCATTCTGTTGTATTTGCAGTTTGAGACCACACTGTCGCTTAAGATATAACACCAAGCCAAAATAATGACCTTTTCCTGCAGTAAAACCTTATCTTAAGCTGTCTTTCAGTGCTTCAGAAAACAGCTCAGAGAAGCTCTTTTGCATAGCTAACAACTGAAGTTTTTAACTCTTCCTGTACTGGAAAACGTGAGACTTTTTTCTTTTCTACTAATGTTCTATTTCTTAGCTGTACTACACATACAATTCCTTAGTTCATAAGTTTATTTTCACTTCAGGTGTACTTTAAAGAAGAAGCAATATAGGAAGAAAAAAAAGCGTATATACTAGTAGACTATTTCTCTGTGATTAACTTTTTCTATTTTTAAAAAACTCTCTTTATTTGAAAATCCCCAAAAGTAAGAGTATATTTTTAATATTGTGATGTTCTGCTTTATAAAATTCTCCACTAGTCAGGGAAGAAAATGCAAAACCATACCTCATGTAATAAATATCCATGATGAACAGCAAACTCAGATCTCAGTGCCAGCAACAAGGCCTCCGGGTTAACCAGTCCTCCAAGGTTTATGGAGGTCATGGCTTCTTTTTTACTCTTGGCAAACGGCATTAGACCTTTCTTCACCCACTGCTTCAGTTGTTTGTGTTTCTTATGCAGACCTAGGTGAAATAAAATAGACAGACAAAGCAATTGCCAAGTGCTATGGAGTCACAACAATATAATTTTATATGCTCCACTTGCAACACAAGAAAGATTTATGGGTACATTAAGCTCTCAGGCAACCAAAAGAAGATGTTAAAAATGGACACTGGGCAGATTTTTTACCGTTCATTGTTCTTTGTGACTCTTTCTTATCACAAGCTATTTTCAGCCAACTCTAGCAATATGCTCAGATAGGTGAGAGGCTAAGTAACCTCAAAACACTGCAGCTTTGTTGACTTACTGGCAGGAGAATTCACCATGTCTAACGTAGCAGGGTACTCAGCCAAGCTAACAGTTTGACATTTAGATGACCCATCTGTTTGAATTCTATGCCAGATCTAAACTATGGACCAAATTGACAAGCCTAATAACATTAGTACAGTTTAAAATGTATCACGTACTTAGCTGGAGATTGAAGTGGTGACTAAACTGCTAAGAAACCCTATTATTTTCTATGTCCCAGATTATGATAATGCATTTTTGGCTTATTATTTTAAATTTGCAGCTTCTGTTGCTTGCTTAATATAGAGAATTGTAGCAGATTTAGCGCAGATAATTCTGCTCGTTTCTGATTTCAAACACAATATCTTCTATTAACATAAATGGATAGTGATTGTAGCAATATCACAACTAGTGATGGCTGAAGATCGCGATTTTGGGTTTGCAAATGTGATTGTGAATTTTACCATAAAAATTCATGAAATTGAGATTGGCGGTGAGCCCCATTGACTTTAATGGCAGTCAAACAAAATCTTCAGGACATCTCTGCAGCCACAATTTTTTCATATAAAAAGGTGTGCAACACGTTCCTCCAAAAATACATATTTTACAGATATTTTTTTGTTACGCATAAATGGCAAAAATCACATATGGTTTCAAGATTTTTCAAAATAAAGTTCTTTAGAAGGATGTTTATAATAATTAGCACACATTGTACCATCCTTTCCCCTGATATGGGCACTCATGGAAAGGCCACAATGGATGGGGCAGCTGGACATGAAAAAAAAAAAGATTGCTGAATATAAAAGAAAACAGTGCAAATGTAAATCATGGCTGCTGAGGGTAGCTGCACATTAAAGAACGGGACTGCTGTACATACACCAAAGAGGAACTCACGTGGAATAGGAGGGGGGTATTGCAAATGGATAGTGAGCAACAGGAAAGTTGACCTAGGGATGGAATAAGTATAAATCCATGTATATGTATAGGTATCAATCCATTTGTGTGTATATTGTACATTATACACAAAAGCATCGGAGCCAACGCAATGACTGAAATCATGTTTCTGAAATCTACTGTAAAAAATGAATCCTATGTCATCTATTCATCACATAATCATACCATAGATTTTGCTGTCAGGATTTACATCATTACCAGCAGCTCAATACAGTAAAAATGATGGAAAGTATCTAGCATACCATAGCGTAAATGAAACATTTATGTATGAAATAAGAATTACTAGTTAATGACCATATACTACAGAACACAACTTGCCTTCCAGCCAGGTAGTGATTTTCTGAGAAGTTTGGCAGCTGTGTGAGGAAAGCCAGGCTTTAGGGACCTCTGCTTCCTGCAAGGCCTCAGCAATGTCCCTCAGATGTTCTGGTATCACTGTAAGGCCTCCCACCAAACAGCTTGATAATTTAGAGACGCTCTGATTTATTTGTTTAAGGGTTACGTTCATCCAGTTGCATTCCTGTTATAAAATGATTAGATCAGAAAGTTATTACAAAAACAAATTAATAATTACTCTGGCAAATCATAGCTCATTAAAATATGAACATTAATGCTTAAAAAGTGCGGCATTTGGTAATAAAACATTTAAAACCTATCTCACTGTATCGTGTTGCTCGGAAACGTATACATGGCACATCAGGATGCTAAATCTCTCTTTAGGGAGTAATTGACATATATTACATAGGTTCTGTAGCTCATTCAGATTAATTCAAACCTTATCCAGATTTTACTGGCCATAAGGCCATTATATTTCATATTTAATATACTACGGTGAAATACATCTTGGGGCACTGTTTCTCTTCCTAGGGGAAAATAACATATTACTCTGATAAATATTTTCTAGATGAACATTGATAGTGCTGCTCAGGTAGGGCAGAGCTCACAAGGAAGCATGTGGTCTGTTTGATCAGCTGGTGGATTGCAACCGAAATGCCAAACAATCATTAACCAGAAAGGTCATTAAACAATGCAGGATGTAGATGAAATGCAATACACTTTGCGGACATATCATTTAAAAATCATTCATAGCACTGTACACACAACGATAAATGATTATCTGGAGAAGAGATCTGTCACGTTGGTCATTCAAAATACCTGAGCACCATCGTGGATCAGTTTTTGTTAAGCTTTTGTTTGTGTTTGACATTTTTTAATGAGATCTGAACGATGAGACATCTTTCATATCTTGTGATTTGAGGCTTTAGAGTGCAACCATGTATTAAAATTCTTTTAACTGTTAAAACTATTGTATGGGCGAGTAAAGGAAAAAAGTAACAGAAATGGCCTCTTTAAAGAGACTCTGAAGTCTCATAAAAATCCTCTTTTTATTACAAAACCTCTGTAACACCCCTGCCCTAATTAAAACAATACATCCCCGCGGCTGGACACTAATTAAATCCACCCAAACTCCCCAGGGCACACTGCGGGGAGTGCTTTCATGAGAGGCAGAGCTTTCAGCGGCAGCTTTGCCTCTCCACGCGTCTATCAGCGTGGATCGCCACCTCTCCCTCGCCCCTCTCAGTCTTCCTTCACTGAGAGGGGCAGGGGAGAGGCGGAGATACGCGCTGATTGACGCGTAACGAGGCAGAGCTGCGGCTGAAAGCTCTGCCTCCTCCAGCAGCAAAATCCATGACCAAGAAAGTCGTGGATTTTGCGGGGGAGAGGTAGGGGGAGTTAGGGGGGATTTCATTAGATTTCAGCTGCGGGATGCAGCGTTTTAGTTAGGGCAATAATGTTACACAAGTTTTTGAAATAAAAAGCTGATTTTTAGAACATTTCAGTGTCTCTTTAAACTGGATGCTCATTTCCAACTAGTGTGCATCATTTTTTTCCCTGCACGCAATCACCGGCTTGTGCAATTCTTGCCGCAATCACTTTCTGTTCCCAATGGGTAAACTGTGCAATTGTAGCTAGTGGAAATTGCTGCTTGTGCAAACAAAGCGCAGCGTGATCGCGGGCCGAAGCGCAAGCTGAGGTGGATAAGGGCCCTAACTCTGTTTACTCACTTTACACTATGTGCACCTAAATAGCATGTATAGAAATGATGGAGTAATTTTCCTACTAGAATGTAATTTCACATTTCTGAACATTATGGATTTCTATTACTTTTATGTATTATGCAGGCCTTAGGGTGTTTTAGAGTAGGAAAAAAAATCACTAAAGTAAGTTTCTCTGTCTGGTTTTCAAGGGTGACATTATTCCTCGTAAATGAAATATGTCATGGTCTGTGATTTACAGGACAAGTGTCATTGTAGGATTGTGGGAAATATTTCCCAATTAAGTGGTTAACCATATAACCATACCACTATGGCCAATTCAAACTGCTCATCACAATAAAGACATCCAGAGAGTTATATTCTTTCTATTATGCCTGCAATCTAAAGTGCATTGCTCTGCAACTTCCCCTGTTGCCAATGATTAATAGCCCATAAGCAGGAAGAGTCCACAAAGAAAAGTGCCAAGAGAAGCAGGTGCAGAAAGCTTTATATTACCGTGACTGCTACAAGCTAATTCAGCAGTGTCAGCTCTAACTGTTATATTCTGATGATAAAATATGAGCAAGGTTGAAATTGATGTTCTCCTCTGCCCTTATAAGGAATGTAGGCCTTCCCAATGTCACGCTTAATACCAGGTACTGTGATAAAAGTCTTTTCACACTGCATAGAAAGTGTTGAGCAAAGCTTTCAACAAATTCTAAAAATGACAGTACAATGTGTTATTTTATCTAAGGAACTGTCCAAAAGATATGTAAATTAGGTTACAGTATATGTTTTCAGCCTGCAATGTTGTAAGCTGTAGGTCCATGTCAGGAAATGATGTTGAAAGAAAAATAAAGAATTCATTGAGCTTAGTATAATCAATTAAACTAATTTTATTACCAATATTTCTAAATAATGGCTCTTTATAGTAGCACTGATGTCATAGCATGACAATATAATATAACATAGGTTCTTGTTTACATATTTTAATAAAATATAAATTTCGGCATTATACTTCAATACCATAGTGTCATTTTTACCCTTAAAGAGAACCTGAGGTGGTTCTTGGGACACAGAGGCATGTTCTCTGCCCTTGACATGTCTCTGCCCCCACCGCCGCTCTCTGCCCCCCATCCCCGCGCTATAGTGCCCCCCCCCCCCAGATTAGCAACAATATTTGTTGCTATCTCAGAGGTAAACACAGGGTGGAGAATTCACTGTTTAAAAAAACGTCTCTCTCTTCCTGGGTGCATCCCCTGCTGCTCCCCCGCCTCCCTGCACGCTGTGAAAGACACACAGTCTCTCCTTGCAGCATCATGATCCAGAGGTCACAAAAAGTAAAAGTGGGCCATTGCGGCCTACGGGAGCGGTGGGGAGCGGCGGTTTTTGCGGCTACCTGATCCGCCTACTTTTTTTTTCATTTTATGAGCCCACCTTGTGCTCTCTTTCAAGAGGAACTGTAACCAAGGATTTAACTTCATTCCAGTCAGCAGCTGATATCCCCTTTCCCCTGAGAACTCTACCTTTTCTCAAGCAGAGCATCAGGGGGCTCTGTGTGGCTGATTTTGTGGTGAAACCCCTCCCACAGTGTGATGTCACCACCTAGGTACTGACATCACACTTTGGGAGCCTTGTTGCATTGTGGGAAATAACAGCTGTTTCCAACTGCCAAAAAAGCAGCATCTCCTTCCACAGACATCACCTGCCAGTAGTAAAAATGTCACCATGTGATACATTTCAGAATGTAAATATGAGAGGAAAGATTTTACAAAGGCCAATCGCTGACTAAATCATTTATAAATGATTATTGTAAAGTTTAAGCACTGTTTTTCATTACATTATTTTCACTACAGTTCTTTTTAAGTGGACACTCTACATTTTGTTACAGTCATCTGTGGGAGAAGCGAAAAGTATATTTTTATATATTTGGAAAAAAAAAAGAATATTTTCTGCATATAATTGAATGTTTGAGTAAGCAACAGTTTCACAACAAGAGTTTAAAAAAAATCCCAACCATATGCCTCCTATAGAGATGGGAGGTACACTGTATCCCAAGGACATAAGTCTATACAGACATTACACTTTTGATGTCTGCTTCAATCATTTATGATCTTTTCAGTTGACAGTCTGTAATCAATACAGACATCTCCTGTACTCAGCATCTGTCAGATTTCCAGGGAGACGCAATCACTAACTATAATAAAATCAAACCTGTGGACAAGATTTTGCATTCATAATCCATAACAGGATGTCTACCCAATATTATATAACATAAAGAGCAAATAGGCATCTTAACATCCAGGTTAAAATACAGAATCTCACAATAATTAGAATAACATTAAAACATTGTCAGAACCAGAAAGTGTGTCATTGCTGACACCCTAAATGTACAAATAGAATGGGATTCCCTTAAAAGTATCCACTAAAAGCCAACAAATCCCTAACTAGTACTCTTCTTAAAGGGAAAGTGACAATTGCCCACCTACCAGGTCCTTCCTTAACAGGAATCTTGATCCCAGGTTCAATCCTTACCTGTTTTTAGCCTGAACAATTCAGGAATGTCTTAGATGTGCATTTGTAATATCCTCTTACAGAGTCCTCTTTGGATTATTTACTCAACAATATACATTTCCAAAATCATCACTCCATTGTGCTTGAACAATGAATTGAAGCTGAATGTGCTCCTTTAAAACCCTTGTTCACCCTCATTGTTAGTAAAAGTGAATACAGGACTACACCATTATTGACACCATTTTCATATCTGATGCATCTGGTCCAAAGAAATACCCTTTGGAAAAACCAATCATATGATTCAGGCATCTAAGCACAAAGTATAGAAATACCAGCAGAATGAGAGTTTCTAATTCTGCACAAGCCAACATGTGTCCTCAACTGCCTCCTCCCTCTGATCTGAGGTGGGCAGGGTCATCTCAAGGTTCTCAGTAAAAGACTAGCTGGTCTCTGCTTCCAGCTTCTCCATGACTAACTTCTGTGTGTGATGGAGGGATAGGGGGAGGAGTCTGGACAGCTCATAGAGTGCTGTTTTTCCCAGCCACGCTGTATCTGACATTAGCACAAGGTCTACCATCTCTTTTTCCTGCTATCATGTAAATGGTTAAAGCCAATCCTTAAGTGATTAAGGATTATGACAAGGACTGAACTATTACAACATTAACAGCAAAAAATTGTCTAAATGACTAATTGCTCTTACCTGTAGAAGAACATGATTACTAATGTGCAGGTCTTGTGCAGTTTCGTTATTAATGAAAAATGACTCTTCGACTGTCACATTTATACCATCAGTCTGCAACAACAACAAGAAATGTCAATATGTAGTTCAATTAGTTCACAATTAAACAGCGCGGTTCAATTTCATTGAATCAGCTTATGTAGTGATAGGGCTGAGTCATTTTCCTGTCTTTTAAAATTTGTTTTCTGAACTAGAAAACACACTGAAAGAATACACACAATACTCTTATGGTTCTGACTGGTATAGCTCACAACTGTGTGTTTTAGTACCTCATAGTACGTTTACAAGAACACTGTTTGACATAAATGGATACACATTTTATTCCAAAATGCAACATACAGGTATAGGCATAGCATGGAAATAAAATGAGTTGGGCTAACAATTAGCCATTAAAGTTGTGTGTTTTAGAACTGAGCACTCAGGGCTGGTTCTTGTATGCAGCAATGTGAACCAAGGACTTCAGGTGACCATTAGAGGACAGCCCTGGTAAATGTACACAGCATGATGCAGAGCAGAGGCAGGGTCCATAGACAAAAGCTCTATCTGCTCTCATTATTCTAATGACTACATGTGGACAGCCAAATAAGGTATTAGACAGTGCAGGTTTTGACTGTCCCTAGACTCCCTACTCAGCTCTCAGGAGCAGGGAGCACACTTATTGGAATCACATGCATTTTGTTCAGAGCAGAAAACGCAGTATCTGTGGAAGATGTTGGCGCTATATAAATACTAAAATTATAATAATACACTGAGTATCTCATTATAATAATAATAATAATAATAATAATACACTGAGTATCCTATTATCAGTTTTATCTAAATGTACCCACAGTGATGCGTAATAGATTCTATGTGTATATGTAAAAAAAAAATCCCTCTTCCCTCACAAAATCTGCCCCCGCCACCTCCTCCTATCATGAATAGTAGCACAGAGCGCAGGTGTAACATTAGCCATCTCCTGATCACATGACCAATGTGAATCAAGTGACCGGGGCTGGCGAATGGGGGTACCATTCATTCTAGCTATGCCCTTGGATTCCACTATGTTGTCTATTGGTTAATAATCCCTTTTATATTCTGGACAGTTTGACTTACCTGTATCAGTTGAGGAAGTTGCTCTAACACTGATTCAATAACCGCTCGCAAATAAGCCAGCTGTTCTACAGAACTGCAGTCTTCATGGCTGGTCAGTGGCAGAGAACTGTGCATTGAGTCATACATCGCTGATAGACTGTGAATAAACTCTGAAGCACTGGAATGAAAATAAGAAAACATAATCATTATCACTTGTGTAAACTCAAAGTTTAGTCATCCAGTCACAATGATTTAACATTTATATCTTCTGGCCAGAAATGGCAGTTACCTAAACTGTTATTAGTAGTATTATTATAATAATAAAATGTATTTGTAAAGTGCTAACATATTACGCAGTTCTATAGATAAAAGAGACATTACAACATTAAACAATGTTACACAGAGACATTACAGCATTAAATAATAGTATGCAAAACAGTGATGTAACAATGAAGGGATAAATATAGCAGACGAGACACTAAGTCCATATGGTGGCAGAGAAGAGCACATAGGGAGGAGAGCCCGCCAAAAACGCTTACAAACTAAGGGGGCAGGAGCGATAGACACATTGAAGTGGTGTAAATGTCCGAAGATGGCGGGTATGTAAAGGTGAACAGATGGGTCTTTAAGGAGTGCTTGAATGCATTGAAGGTGGGGGTGAGCCTGATGCAGGGAGGGAGTTCCACAGAGTAGGGGCTGCTCTGTAGAAGTCCTGAAGTCCTGGAGCCTCATGAGAAAGCAAGTGATGCGAGGGGTGGACTTCCGTAGAGCAGGCTCAGGCAAGGCCGGTGGGAGCTCGGGATTTTGCCTCCCTTTTTGTGGCACCTGGAGGCTCCGACTCGAGCACTGCAGGAGGGGGCACAGCGCAGGAAGGAGGAACAGTGGCGGGCACAGAGCAGTGGGAAGGGGGGGCAGTCTCGCCCCCTCCCTCACATGGGTGCCCTCCCTCCTGCGCTTCCCCTTCCAAGCTACAATGTGCGGTGGTGGAGATCAGAGAGGCAGCGAGCGGGGAACCGATCAACTTACTACTTCCTGGTTCCCGCTCTGCGTGCCACTGCTCTGGTCTGGTCTTCTCTGCTGTACTGTCCAATCACGCTCTCACTGTGCTTCCTGTGAGAGCGTGATTGGACAGCAGAGAAGACCAGAGCAGCGGCAGGCAGAGCGGGATGCAGGAAATAGTAAGTAGACAGTTTTTGCCCATTTGCTGCCGTGTGAAGGAGGGGGGGGGTGCATTTTTATGGGAAATCTGCCGACAATCTGATTGCATTGTGAGGGGAAATCTGGCAAAAATCTGATTGCATTGTGAGGGGAAACTGCTGCTAGATTTTTTTTTTCTTTGGAGGGGTCGGTCCTCCACCACGTGGTCTGGAAAAAAATGGCCCTCCATGGCCACGAAGTTGGACAGCACTGGAATACTTAATATTTTTATTTTGCGGCATTTGACTACATGATGAATTATCATGAGTCATGTAACTACTTGATTATTTTATCTAAAATGTATCTGGTCGGACCCACTCTCTGTGAATAACACCGCTACTTATTTTGTGTATTTTTTTGTTATTTTGTGTATTTTTAAGTCTGCCCATGACCCATCACGACCACGTCCATGTTCCAGTGCGTGGTGACACCCATTTATTTTTGCTGCGGCGCATGGACATCTCCCTGTTGGAGACTGTCCTCAGAAGTGCTCATTCTCTACCATAATTTAATGTCCTACAAAATTATGTATATATATATATATATATATATATATATATTTATATATATATATATATATATTGCAACATTTCTAGAGTACACGCATATGTGAGCCCAAAATGGGAGGGGAGGGATCAGTCGGGGGGGCAGCGGGCCCCAGGCTAAAGCTTTCCTGGTGGGCCCATAGTGTCCTAGTCCGATCCTGCCGTAGAGTGTTGGAGGAGCAGAGAGAATGGGTTTGGGAGTAACCCTGGCCAAAATCTGAGATGTAGGAAATGGATATATGGTGGATGGATTTGTATGCCAGGCATTTTGATGGTGAAATTATTTGTAAGAGATCTACAGTAGTGTTGGGCGAACAGTGTTCGCCACTGTTCGGGTGATGTTCGAGTTCGGCCGAACACCTGATGGTGCTCGGCCAAACCGTTCGGCCATATGGCCGAACTAAGAGCGCATGGCCGAACGTTCCCCGAACGTTCGGCTAGCGCTGTGATTGGCCGAACGGGTCACGTGGTTCGGACCCGAACGCGCTCTGATTGGCCGAACTGTCACGTGGTTCGGGTAAATAAATACCCGAACCACGTCATATCTCCGCCATTTGTCTGTGGGTTTAGCTTTGGGTAGGCAGGCAGGGTAGTTCGCGCTCCAGCCACACTAGCCAAGGTCCCCCCAGTCATTGTGTCGCTGCTGGGAATAGTAGTACACCGCTCGCTCAGCCACACTATATAGCATTCTGTTTACTGCCACTCTGTGTACCTCGCTCAGCCACACTATATAGCATTCTGTTTACTGCCACTCTGTGTCTGCTGGGAATAGTAGTACACCGCTCACCCGCCACTGTATAGCATTGTGCTCTGTGTCGCTGCTGGGAATAGTGGTACACCGCTCACCCGCCACTGTATAGCATTGTACTCTGTGTCGCTGCTGGGAATAGTGGTACACCGCTCAGCCACACTATATAGCATTCTGTTTACTGTTCTGTGTCTGCTGGGAATAGTAGTACACCGCTCGCTCAGCCACACTATATAGCATTCTGTTTACTGCCACTCTGTGTACCTCGCTCAGCCACACTATATAGCATTCTGTTTACTGCCACTCTGTGTCTGCTGGGAATAGTAGTACACCGCTCACCCGCCACTGTATAGCATTGTGCTCTGTGTCGCTGCTGGAAATAGTGGTACACCGCTCACCCGCCACTGTATAGCATTGTGCTCTGTGTCGCTGCTGGGAATAGTGGTACACCGCTCAGCCACACTATATAGCATTCTGTTTACTGTTCTGTGTCTGCTGGGAATAGTAGTACACCGCTCGCTCAGCCACACTATATAGCATTCTGTTTACTGCCACTCTGTGTACCTCGCTCAGCCACACTATATAGCATTTTGTTTATTTTTATTTATTATTTATTTATTTGTTGTATTTATAAAGCGCCAACATATTACGCAGCGCTGGACATTAATTTAGGTTACAGACAATATTTAGGGGTGACAAACAGCAATATGACAATACAGGAATACAAGAAAACCAGATCACACAGCACAGTATGAGTACAAGGTAATGCTTAGTCAGTCACTGCCATTCTGTGTCTGCTGGGAATAGTAGTACACCGCTCACCCGCCACTGTATAGCATTGTGCTCTGTGTCGCTGCTGGGAATAGTGGTACACCGCTCACCCGCCACTGTATAGCATTGTGCTCTGTGTCGCTGCTGGGAATAGTGGTACACCGCTCACCCACCACTGTATAGCATTTCTGTACTGCCACTGTACTGCTGCCAGTCAGCGTGTACTTTAAGGATAAGTGAAATGAGGAAGGAATCCGGTGAAAGAGGGAGGGGCAAGGAAAGAGGTGTTTCCCCTGAAGGTTCACGTACAGGCCACAGGGGAGCACCCAAGAAAACCCACTCAATACCGCCCATGTTGTCCAGGACAACAACCCTCACAAATCCAAAAGAACAGGACCAGATAATTACTTGGATGACCTCTCAAGCGTCCAGCAGTGGGTTAAGCAGCACCAGCACATCACGCACGAGGTCCGAGTCCTCAGCCAGTTACAAGGAGCCAGTGGGCACAAAGCTGACACAACCGGCAGCGACACCACGCACACAACTGCCAGATAACCAGTCCGATGAATTACCTCAGGACACAATGGGGTATTCGCAGGAGCTATTCCCAGCCCAACAAACTTCCACCTTTCAAAGGTCAATGGAGGAACAGCCAGAAATGTTGTGCCTGGATTCACAACCATTAACTGTGGGAAATGCACCGCACACTGAAATACAAGGCGAGTCCGAGGAGGACTCGGAAACCCAAAACCCAGAGCAAGTTGGGCAGGAGGGGTTGCAATTGCAGGAGGTCGGCCGACAAGATCTGGAAGACGACGTTGGAGTGAGCTGCGCAGAGGTTGTTCTGGGGAGCTCTACTCCACGGCGGCGGCCCCCCACAATGACATATGACGAGTTTCAGGAGATGGAAGAGGAGGGTATGGACAATGTGGACAGAGACCCAGATTTTGTTTGTGAACAAGAACATCGCCGTCGTAGCAGCAGCACAGAGGAGTCTGTTGAAGAACCCACTGCTGCACGAGTTCGCCTTGTGCCACAAGGTAGGCGGCGCGCAATTTCAGGCACCACAAGCGTGGAAGTTCAAGTGAGAGGCAAAAGAGGCGCAAACAGAAATCGCCAGCAAGGCAGGTGCTCCAAAGTCTGGGCTTTCTTTGAAGACTGCACTGAGGATGGTACTATGGTGATTTGCAAGGTGTGCAAGACCCGCCTGAGCAGGGGGAAAAGTATTAACAACCTCTCCACCACCAGCATGAGCCGCCACATGCTATCCAAACATCCCACTCTGTGGGCAAACGCGGCAGGACAGGGTACCAGCAACACTGCCTCCCTTGGGTCACCAGACTCACCACCAGACCCGCCTCAGCAGCAGCAGTAGCCCAGCCATTGCGTGGTTCACAACATTCACAAACATCAGACGCTGACACTGTCACTTTCCGGAGTAGTGCTCTTGAGGTCTCCCAGTGTTCATCAAACACAACAACCAACAGCCCTTCAGTGTGCAGCCCTACGGTTCAGTTGTCTGTCTCGGAGATGTTTGATCGCAAGAGGAAATTGCCAGCAAATGACCCCCAGGCCGTGGCAGTAACAGCCAGCATAGCCAAGCTTCTGGCCTGCGAAATGCTGCCATATCGAGTGGTGGAGACAAACAGCTTCAAGGGCATGATGTCAGTGGCCATCCCACGTTACGTAGTTCCCAGCCGCTACCACTTTGCGCGCTCTTCAGTGCCTGAGTTGCATGAGCACGTGATCAGCAAAATAACCCGAAGCTTGAAGAATGCCGTTGCCTGCAAGGTTCACCTCACCACTGACACCTGGACGAGTGCGTTCGGCCAGGGTCGATACATCTCCCTTACCGCGCACTGGGTGAACCTTGTGGAGCCTGGCAGCGATTCCTCACCTGCTACGGCGCGGGTGTTGCCCACACCGCAAACAGCTGCACCGCCGTCCCTCCCACTGGATAACAACAGCAGCACCTACCTCTCTGACTCCTTCTCCTCCAACGCATCTCAAAGCTGTACCTCATCCGGAAACGCTAACCCAGCAGCAGTAGGATCGTGGAAGCAGTGCAGCACAGCTGTTGGCATGCGTCAGCAAGCGTTGCTGAAGCTGATCTGCCTTGGGAAAAAGCAGCACACAGGGGAGGAAATTTGGAGGGGAATAAAGGAACAGACGGATTTGTGGCTGGCACCGCTGGACCTGAAACCGGGCATGGTTGTGTGTGATAATGGGAGTAATCTCATTCGCGCTTTAAGGTTGGCTAAGCTGACACACATCCCTTGCCTGGTGCACGTGATGAACCTAGTAGTTCAGCGGTTCCTGAGGACATACCCAGGCGTGGCCGATCTTCTGTTGAAGGTGCGACGAGTGGCCAAACATTGCAGAAATTCCAGTACTGCTTCGGGGGCACTCGCCAAGACGCAGGAGCGCTTCAATCTCCCCCACCATCGCTTGCTGTATGATGTCCCTACGCGCTGGAATTCTACGCTGCACATGCTAGCCCGCTTTTGCGAGCAGAAGAATGCAGTGGTCCAGTACATGACGGCGCAGTACCGAGGTGCATCCGGACAGCTGCCAAGCTTCTGTGGATCCGATTGGGCCAACATGTTGGACCTCTGCCAAGTCCTCCAAAATTTTGAGCAATCCACGTTGCTTGTGAGCAGTGACAACTCTTCAGTCAGCATTACCATACCACTGCTGTGTTTACTGTAGAGGTCAATGTTGAAAATCAAGGAAACAGCTGTCATGATGCAACTGGGGGAATCTGAAGGAGAAAACGATCAGCGTGATGGTACCAACATCAGGCCATCCGCATCAGGAAACGCTGGCCCCAGCAGCTATGACGAAGAAGAGGAGGAGGAACAGCTGGAGTTGGAGCAGGAATTTCATGCCACCACTGACGAGGGCCAGAGCGGTGCACGTTGGACTTCCACAATTCAGCGCGAATGGTCAGCAGAAGCAGACCAGGAAGAAGGTGACGACTATGATGCATCACAACAACTATCACAACGCTCACAAGAGGATGATGAGAATTCTGGCAGGACTCTGGCACACATGGCTCAATTCATGCTAGACTGCATTGAACGCGACCCACGCATTGTGCGCATTCTGGACAACACCAATTACTGGGTTTATACCCTTCTGGATCCACGGTACAAACACAATGTTCCAAAACTGCTTGAAGAAAGAGTCAGACAGGTCAAAATGGAAGAATACCAGCAGGCCCTTGTGGAAACTTTAGAGAGGAGATTGACATCCTCCCCCTTCTCTAGCCAGTTGTACGCCGAAAGACTGACTTCCGCAAACCCAGGGCGACCAGGAGGGCAGCAAACAACACAAGCCGCAGCTAGTGCCCAAAAGGGAATGGTATCGGCAGTGTCCTTGGAGTGGGAACATTTTATGACACCCATGCAGCAGCAGCCCACAGAACAGCAAGCATGCAGATCCACCTCCAACACCGATCGCCTGGAGAAGATGGTCAAGGACTACATGTCAGATGGCGTAGCTGTGTTGAACAATCCATCTGCACCCTTCAACTATTGGGTATCGAAGCTAGACACCTGGCACGAACTGGCAATGTACGCAATAGAGGTGCTGGCTTGCCCGGCAGCCAGAGTTATGTCGGAACGCTGTTTCAGTGCTGCCGGAGGCATCGTCACAGATCGGCGTTTCCGCCTCTCCACAGAAAATGCAGACCGTCTGACTCAAATTAAAATGAATCAATCCTGGATTGGAAACGACTACGCAACACTCCTGGACCCCAACCAAGTAACATGAACAATGACCATCTGTGATGGGTTAGCGTTTCCGGTCCCTGTTTATTGAACCTCTCATCTTTATTACATTTATGACTGCATGGCGGCAAAAAGCATTGCTATATCCGCACGCTATTTGTCCTCATGCAAGGCCTGCCTGGGATGTTGTGTCTCAAAAAGCGTGGCCTTCTCATCCTGCGGCTCCTCCTGTTCCCTCACGTGTGCTGCTGCTGCTGCTGCTGCTGGGTTAGCGTTTCCGGTCCCTGTTTATTGAACCTCTCATCTTTATTACATTTATGACTGCATGGCGGCAAAAAGCATTGCTATATCCGCACGCTATTTGTCCTCATGCAAGGCCTGGGATGTTGTGTCTCAAAAAGCGTGGCCCTCTCCACCTGCGGCTCCTCCTGTTCCCTCACGTGTGCTGCTGCTGCTGCTGCTGGGTTAGCGTTTCCGGTCCCTGTTTATTGAACCTCTCATCTTTATTACATGTATGACTGCATGGCGGCAAAAAGCATTGCTATATCCGCACGCTATTTGTCCTCATGCAAGGCCTGGGATGCTGTGTCTCAAAAAGTGTGGCCTTCTCCTCCTGCGCCTCCTCCTGTTCCATCACGTGTGCTGCTGCTGCTGCTGCTGGGTTAGCGTTTCCGGTCCCTGTTTATTGAACCTCTCATCTTTATTACATTTATGACTGCATGGCGGCAAAAAGCATTGCTATATCCGCACGCTATTTGTCCTCATGCAAGGCCTGGGATGTTGTGTCTCAAAAAGCGTGGCCTTCTCCTCCTGCGCCTCCTCCTGTTCCATCACGTGTTCTGCTGCTTGTGCTGGGTTAGCGTTACCGGTCCCTTTTCCTGGAACCTCTTCTCTGTATTACATTTATGACTGCATGGCGACAAAAAGCATGTTACCTGTGCAAAGAAACATGACATTTTCCACATTTAAAAGACAGTTTTTCCTTTGAAACTTTACAATCAATTTTCTCAAAAACTATTTTCTTTTTCAAATATTTTTTTTTCCTCTTGTACCCACTCCCAAGGTGCACATACCCTGCAAATTTGGGGTATGTAGCATGTAAGGAAGCTTTACAAAGCACAAAAGTTCGGGTCCCCATTGAATTCCATTATGTTCGGAGTTCGGCGCGAACACCCGAACATCGCGGCGATGTTCGACGAACGTTCGCGAACCCGAACATCTAGGTGTTCGCCCAACACTAATCTACAGGCACGTCATCAGTGAGGAATACGGAAGGACAAGTAATCTGGCAGGTTTTAATCTCCCAGTAATATTAACCTAATTTAAGAACTGGCACATCATAAAGTTCAATGTAGCCAGACTAAAATTAAATAGCTTATTATTATAATTGTATTTTTTTTTGAAGATCCTGCATTGTAATTCACACACAAAAGTACCCATATGCTCCTTGTGCTGTGAGACACTGATTCCTATTTGAACTCTCTTTGAATGGAACAAGTCAGAGAAATTACCTCCAACTTGGCAGCTGAAACATTATGTTCTGTACTGAAATGTCTCCTTTGAGTTTGTTTGCCTTATCACCTTTTGCATAGGGCTGAATGGAAATGACAGAAATGAAATGATGCTCTAGTGTGCTAGATCGCTAAGTAACCTCATGAGACACCTGTACACACACTAGAGTCACATTCAAGATGGCCCTGAATGGCCACCTTGGCCAAGTTTCAACTAGCATGTGTACACGGCTTTAAACTAGACTGAGCTAACTTAGACTGAGCTAACACCAATTCCAGGAGTGACAATGTCAATTAACCCACTGCACACTAACATAGTTATGCAGGAACCAACACTACCCCCCAGTTAAATCAAATGCAGGGGGCTTCACCACAAGAATAAAGTTGTCTGCATAGTACAAACATGGAAGCATTCAGTGTGTCAAACCTATCTAAGGATTTGGGGCACATATCTCACATCCTCTTATGGGACAAATACTGCATTAAACTTATACCCCAAGGGAGCTACCAAAATGCATCCATATGTACCATGAACACACCAGCTTAAAGTGAACCTCCGGACTAAAAATCTACTCAGCAGAACTGAAAAGGCTTGGTGTTTTTTTTTAACAGTTTCAAAGCATCAGAACTTTGTTTTTCTTACCAAAGCATCATTTTTAGCTACATTTCTGGCTAAGCTCCACCCATCAAAGAAAAAAAGACCGGGCTTTTTTTCCCTGATGCTGTGCAGAGCATGATGGGATTTCCTATGTTGTTATTCACGTTGCCTAGCAACTGGGAGAGGTTCTCCGGACACAGGACAGTTGGAACTGTGTCTTATGCTCCCTGTCACCTCCTTTCAACCAAAAAGATGGCTGCCATCATGAAATCAAACATTTGCCTGTTCTTTTAAAACAGTGTGGGTAAGAGATTATATTACCTATCTATTTTAATTAACATAACTAATGTAACTTAATGACACTATGTTTGTTTAGGCTGGAGTTCCTCTTTAAAGCGGAATATAACCCTGCATTTCAACTTTGCTCTAAAACATTATTTACAGCATATTGTATGCAACCAGCAGTTTTTTTTACTAGACCAGCATTGGAAGGGTAAACACAGAGGTTTAAAGTTCCGTGGAGAGATATGCAGAAGTTCAGATAGATACATTTTAACTAAATAGAATGTAACAAATTATAAATGTTACACACTCTTTGGCTGTTCTCCAGCTCCTCAGTCAGAGAGATGAGTCACATTCAACACTTAGATACATTTACGTAAACAAAATGTATCTATGTCAGCTTCGGATGCGTCTGCAGAAATCTAAAGGAACTTTAAAGCTGTGTGTAACCCTTCCAATGCTGGTCTAGTAAAAAAACAAATGCTGGTTGCATATAATATACTGTAAATAATGTTTTAGAGCAAAGTTGAAATGCAGGGTTATATTCCGCTTTAAGCTGTGTGCATGCTGACAATGGTCACTGACAGGGGAAAAGATGGAGAGCACTGGATAAAACCGTAGCCACAAGGATCAAATACAGGGAAAAACACAGAATCCAAGCTTGTCACCTCAAGCAATGAAAATTAAATATTTAAATACGTAAGAGGGAGGTGGTAGAGGGGGTATAGTCAATAAAACAGCAAAGTCAATTAACTCACTACACACTCACATGCCAAACATGCAGGAGCCAAGGCCACCCCCACAGCCTTGAACACAACATTTAAGTCTCCTGCATAATCACATATGGTACATCACACAGAGGTCCCCCAGTGTTACTATGTGTCCTAACTCTGGCCCTGTAACATGCATAGTACAAATTATTAATGGGGTAGATTTGCTTTTCCTACTGAGCACCTGTCTCAGGGAGAATACCAAATCTCTGAGTGAATTTAAAATGGCAGTGCATGGGAGAGACATACATAAATATCATCAATGAGTTTTACAGACACTCCTTCCCAGCAACTGCCACACAATAGTATAGATCAGAGGTGCCCAATGGGTAGATTGTGATCTACCGGTAGATTGCGAAGGACTTCATGGAAGATCACGACCGCACTACATTTTCCATTCTGTATATACAAGTGTGCTCCCAAAATTGTACATAGGCAGATCATTTTGACTTGCTAATTTTGAAAAGTAGCTCACAGGCTGAAAAAGTGTGGGCACCTCTGGTATAGATCATATCATTTCAGAACTGTGGCTTCTTGTTTCATGAAAATGTTAGTGTGCCTCTCCCCAACAGATGCTTCCACAGGGACACTCCAAAGTGGAAGGAAGGAAGAGTTGGTTCTTGAGAGGAGAGGAAAGGAAACGTGGTTATAGATTACACAAGGAACATGTGGAGGAATGGGGATCCTTACATAATATTTTATTTTTAACCTATATGTTCTTGTGATAATTATCCATGTGTTCTGCATTACACAGGAGTGTAACTCCAGCCATGCAGTTTGAATACTTTCACAGTCCAGCTCCTGGTGGCCCCATCGTTTTTGAACTGTACAAAGTCTACTCAAAGCTGAATAAGTGATTTACTTAGAAGTTCCACTTGAGTAAGGGTTTGGCATCAGAGTTATCTAACATACTACAAGTGGCTGGAGACGAAGGAAGTCAACTTTGTTTTGGAGAATTTTAAAATACGGACATTTGTAATTTTTAGAAGCAGCATTCTAAATCAAACAAGCCAAGAAAATCAATTTTAATAACTCCACTTTGGGCTACCCAAACCTATTGTTATATTACATAGCAACAAGAATTACAGCCCTTTGCAGCAGCTTCAGGCAGTTTGCCAATACCTACTTTGCTGAAATAAAACACGTACAAATTAAGCCATCTCATGTGGAAAATTCATTCACCAGCCTCAAATGCCAAATGAATGGTAATTGTTGTGAACACAATGCAGTAGGAATCAAATCAGATTGAATTATTCTTTTAAATATACATCTACATTCCGAAGAGCCAAGATAATTATGAGTTATGGAAATAAAGAAGACGGTTCAGTGCCATGGCCGGGGCAATTGTGTAACAGGAACATTCCTGTACAGGTGGAAGCTTTATGTTTGTTTCATTTTCCTAATGACTATGTTATCAACTATTGACTACAGACTGCAGACTGGGAAAAGAAAACCTTGTAAAATAAATGCTCAAGTTTTGCATATTTATGCAGTCTGAAATAGTAAAAGTTTGAACTACTGTATTTACCACAATAGCCTTTTATTTCCACACTGTGGCCTTCAATCACATAGCTGCGCAGGTAGCCATGGCTTGTGCTAATTGCATAACGCACTGTACCCTCCTGGCTTCAGTACTAGTAATATTGCCTTGCACTGCCTGTGCATGGCAAATTAACTGGAGCTACGTGAATCAAGGTCTATGACACTCAAAAGTATATCATTGCATAAAGACAAAAAGTGGTTTTAATTTTAATTTAAACGAAGGTTGTAATATCCATAAATAAAACATTGTGCCCCCAAAAATATGCAAATTACTTTTTTTTCTGAAACTATGGGCCATATGCAATTAAATGTCTCTCCTGAGTTATCTCCTAGTACTATAAAAATTATTTTGAGTATTTGTTTGCTTGCTGGTGGTTTAAAATGCATTGTATTGACAATTTAGAAAATTTCAACCGGGAGAAATCTCAGGTGAAAAAGTGAATTGCAGATAGGCCTATATGTCCCTATTTTTTTTTCATTCTATCTGGTCTAGTTGGATTTACCTAACTGAAGGAACTATGGTGTGCCAGCAGGATTGTGGGAAGTTTTGTTTGTTTGTGTTTTAGCAACAGTAACAAGTTTATCTTAGCATGCAAATAACCGAAAGTTTTCTATTTTGGATGAGATAAGGACACTATGACCAGAAGGTAAGTAAACCTCCCTTTCCTTTGAAAATGTTACACAGTGATGTAAGCCAGTTATGTGATGTTTGTTGTGGGAGGGACAATAAGCTATGGCGGTAGGGACAACAATGTAACACTGAGTTGAAAAAAAAAGAAGTAAATGGCAGAAGTAATGTCACTTTTGGCATCACAGAGAAATGGTAAAGATGGAAAAAGCAGAAATATTATTTTCTCTTTTTCATATTACATTTCTCCTAAATCTGACAGTAAACCCTAAAAACAACAGGCTTGATAAGCTAAATAAGTAATTTATCATTAAAAGAATTAACAACAGACAAATACTACAGATCTCCATTGCTTGCAATTTTAGTGATTATGTTATGTAAATTATCCTTCACGTATAGGTACTTTATATACCATATGCTAGACAATTTATTTCAGTGAGGTTGTACTTATTTCAGGTTAGTGCACCTTACTTTTGAACAAGCTATGTGAGAGAACTGTAATCGGTAAGAATCGGGTGTATTCCTCAGTGAGAGGTACATGGAATTATTTTGGGGCACAGTTGTAGTAACAAATAAGTAGTAGTAGCAGCAAATTAACAGATGGAGGTAGAATAAAGTGCAGAACAATCAATCAAGGATAACTATACATACATGGATACATTTTTACATAGACACACATAGAGTATACTGACAGGGAGGTTATTGGGGTTGGTTGAGAGGGGGGCAAGAGTTGAGGAAGAAAGATGCATAGATTCTTCTTTTTATGTGTTTTGCTTTGACTTACATAATTTTGGAACAGTGTAGTCTGAGCCTCAGCCTATCCAGTACATTTTAACCACTTGAGGACCCACCCTTTACCCCCCCTTAAGGTACAGCTTAATTATTTTGTGATCTGTGCTGGGTGGGCTCTGCAGCCCCCAGCACAGATCATGTTTCATGCAGAGCGATCAGATCGCCCCCCTTTTTTCCCCCCTATGGGGATGAGGTGCAGGGGGGGTCTGATCACTCCGGTGGGCAGGCATGTTGCGGGGGGGGTACCTCAAAGCCCCCCTCCGCGGCGAAATTCCCCCCTCCCTCTCCTACCTGCTCATCCCCGGTGATCGGGGCTGCACAGGACGCTATCCGTCCTGTGCAGCCAGTGACAGGCTGTCCCCTGTCACATGGCGGCGATCCCCGGCCGCCGATTGGCCGGGGATCGCCGATCTGCCTTACGGCGCTGCTGCGCAGCAGCGCCGTACAATGTAAACAAAGGAGACAAATGTCTCCTACGTTTACATTTAGTCTGTGAGCCGCAATCAGCGGCTCGCAGGCTATTCACGGAGACCCGCTCCGTGATCTAACAGGAAACGGCCGCTCGCGCGAGCGGCCTTTCCTGATTAATTAGGGAGGCACCTGGCGACGCACAGTTGCGTCGCTGGTCCTCCAGCTACCACTTTGCCGCCGCACGGTATGAGTGTGCGGTCGGCAAGTGGTTAACATTCATGCAAGTCAAAAGCATATTTGCAAATATACTGAACACAACTTAATATTTGTTTTTTTTTTACTTTAAAAGGAAGTAGTCTAGTTGGATTTACCTAACTGCAGGAACTATGGTGTGCCAGCAGGATTGTGGGAAGTTTTGTTTGTTTGTGTTTTAGCAACAGTAACAAATCTTTAAATCTATAACAAATATTTTAATTCTTATAGATTTATGAACAAGCAAACATACAAAAAAATCTGGGTATCTTTAACATCGAGAGCTGTATAATGATGCCACAGTTTCCAGTAGGTGTCCTGCGAACAGATATGTATGTAGGGAAACAAGCACTGAAATCTGCTCCGGGGAAGGGGGGGCACCCTCCAAATATTTAGTGTTGGTTGAAGTGGTTGTGTCCAAGTTGAGGTGAAGCATGGCCTGTAAGAATGGAGTGTTGCAATAGGTAGGCCTATACATATTCCCCAGTTACAGTTGTGCAGCTTGTCCCCCGAGAAGATGTAACCAGGCAGCAGAATGTACCCCGGGTAAAAAATAGAATCTGTATGAAGAACACCAGGCATGCTACAGAGCAGCACCCCCAGTAAGTGGTGCCCATGGCACATGCCATGCCTGCACCCCTGTACACAAGCCTCTGCCTGCAAAAGACAAAGGAGCTATAGACTGAAAGTGAACATTTAACACTATTAACCTCTAACAAAGTTTTACATTGTCCATCAACCTTTGCACTGTATAAACCTAAAATGAATAGACTGTTTTTTCTAAGCAAATGTGGAGTTTCACTTTAACATATTTTTGATGTTCATTTCTAAACTGATGCATTAGTAAAAACATTCCTCATCGTAGAGACCTATTTATAATACAGCAATAAAATTGTGCAATGGATTTTTCCCATTTTGTCACATTTTCTTAAAACTTTGCGAGGTTCTCTTATTTGTAAAAGGATGACAAAGACATCTGTCAGATATGGAGCTGAGAATACAACAGCATAAATCCAACTTTAGTTAAATCGCACAGAATGATTCCCTGTGTTTCAATTACCACATAATAGCTAGGCAAGATTTTTCTTGTCTTGATGCATTCGAAAGAGTCTTAAACTTATCTTTACCAAAGTAAGCATTGCGGGTATATTCACCTCCCTGACACTGCTTTAAATTAAACATGCCGCCCCATGTCTGCTGCACCTATTATTGAATCTAGAAACCAATGTGATGTTCAGTGAGCCATGCATCACTCAAAGTGCATAAGTACAAATGGGCTGATGTCTCCGGAGATATACTAAACAACCTGTAAAACAATGTGTACAAGAACTGCTCATCACTTGGATTTGGCAGCTATTGGGCAATGTGTATCCTGTGAATGCATTTTGTAGAACCCAGAAAATATACTGTGCAATGTCACAATGTCACAATGAGACTGACAATAGCCATTTGAGTCAGCAATCTTATTTGCATCAAGAATACATGAATAACTGCAATTTGCAATGTATGAGCCTGAATACTCACTGGGCTATGTAATTATTAACATTATCCTATACAATTATGCTAAGGTTCTGTTCTACATAAGAGGATGGAGTTCAAAATGAGGATACACAAACTCTTGTAATACAGTAATTTGGGTTTCCTTATCACATTTTTAAATAAAAAAATAATTGTATGATCATTATGAAACAAAAATGTATATTATTTGTGGGGATAATTGGAGTGCGTTTAGTCTCTTTATCCAACACACCTGGAAATAAACCAGCGGAGTTCCCCAAAGGACAATGGACAAAAGGGCAGTAGTCTATGCCAATGTACAGGCATCAACCAGTCAGGAAGTTACTCAGTCTCTCCAGTGAGAACAACAAAATCCACAGCATTGTGATGGTCCACAGCCAGCACAATCCAGCTCCAATTGCTTTTTCTTCATTTGTGAGCATGGTGAGACAGTTTACTTAATTTGAATCCATATACTGTAGAAGTGACAGCACATAATTGATAGTTGACATAGAGGAATGCATGCCAAATATCGTATTTATACGTATGCAACACATAGAACAGAGCACATTTAATCTTATTATGGTATCTTAGTTGGTTAAATGGAGTACATGGTTAAATAATTGACATTAATACATAAAAATCATTGAGATGTAGGACTCAAGATAAAATATTTTATACTTTTTTATGCTGCTCACCTAAAAAAATCAGTCTCAGAGGCAGTGCTTTCTGGATACCCATTCTGCTGCCAAAGACTCCAGACTTAATTCGGTCCCAATATCAACAATGGAAATTTGAACCACACTGAGTCAGAAGGCTTCAGCAGTAGAGGACAATGCGAAACATATTGGGCCAGGTCTTGGAAGAGGTGGAAGGTGCAGAGAGGTGCAAGCAGCAGCTGAGGAAAGGATCTTAGTGACTTGAACATTACAGCGTTAGATATAGAAACCTGTTTTCTGCATTGCTATGCTGTGTATTATTATTGTATAGATAGGAGCAGTGGCATAGCTAATGAGCTTTGGACCCCAGTGCAAGTTTTACATTGGGTCCCCTATGCATTGTATACATAGCAATAAATATGACGCAACAAAACCTGCCATGTAGGCAGAGGAGGGAAACAGTTTGTTAATAATTACCACTATTCAAAGCATACAAGTAATAATTACCAGCATAGCACCATTGAAGAGCTAATACTGCAGTTGATGGAGAGCCCCTCTGGTCCAAGGGCCCGGTGTGGTCACAACCTCTGCATCCCCTATTGCTACGCTATTTGGTAGGAGTGACCTGTGGCTCTCTGGCAGGCTCAACAGTAAAAAAGGAGGGTTGGGATAAGGTGTTCTGCTGCTCCTCTGCACTGTGCAGTAGTGGGGTACAAGTGAGTGACAGGAGCAGCTGCAGACCAGTAGGGTGGGGTGGGGGGGGGGGGGGTTTGGGGCACTAATGCAAAAGGTTCTGCTACTCCACTGTACAGTGCAGTAGTGGAAGACAAGTGGGGAACAGCAGTGGCTGTAGTGCAGACCAGAAAGGAATCAACAAAGGAAACATGCTCCATAGTGCACTGCACTGCAGAATGCCAGTGACTGCAGACAGATAGGGAGGAACTCTCTGAAATGCATGCTCTGTATTGTTTGATATTATAGGGTCAAGAGTGCCAGCAAGACCAAGAGGGAGGGGGATACCAAGATGGTGACCTAAGTGGTACTGGTACTGATAGGGAATTAATATTAATTGTATTAACCACTTAAGCCCTCGGTCGTTTTCACTTTATGCATCCGAGCAATGTTCACCTCCCATTCATTAGCCTATAACTTTATCACTACTTATCACAATGAACTGATCTATATCTTGTTTTTTCCGCCTCCAATTAGGCTTTCTTTGGGTGGTACATTTTGCTAAGAGCTACCTTACTGTCGATTTGTCATAAGATCGACCAGCTGACAGATCCCTATCTGATCAAATCTGATCAGAGAGGGATCGTATGGCTGCCTTTACTGCAAACAGCCTGAAACCGATCACAATCTGTGGAGCCGCCGCTGCCGCCTGTTCTCCCCCCCCCCGCGCATACATTACCTGGCGCTGGCTCCCGAGCATCTTCTCCGCAACTTCTCCACGCTGCACCCGCTCCATCCCGGCACTTCCTGTGTCACTCCGTGACCAGGAAGTTCAAATAGAGCGCCCTCTATTTGAACTTCCTTGTCACTGCAGTGACAGGAAGCGCCGGGTTGGAGCAGGTGCAGCGCTGAGAAGATGCGGAGAAGATGCCCGGGAGCCAGCGTCAGGTAATGTATACCTGATCGGATCGGCCGCCGCTAGCGACGCGCTCCCTACCCGCGGGCGATCGAGGGTAATTTCCCGCACGGCGCGATCGACGGACCGATCCGATTTCGGGAGGAAATCGGATCGGCGAGTGTGTTTAGCGCGAACGATTGGCAGCAGATTCGATCCCAGGATCGAATCTGCTGTCGAAACGGCCGCGAATCGGGCCAGTGTATGGCCACCTTAGAATAAGAAAAAAACTGAAAAAATTCATTATTTCTCAGTTTTCGACCATTATAGTTTTAAAATAATACATGCCTCCATAATTAAAACCCACGTATTGTATTTGCCCATTAGTCCCGGTTATTTCACCATTTAAGTTATGTCCCTATCACAATGTATGGCGACAATATTTAATTTGGAAATAAAAGAGCATTTTTTCCGTTTTGCATCCATCACTTTTTACAAGCTTATATAAAAAAAAAAAAAATAGAAATATTTCATCTTTACATAGATATTTAAAAAGTTTAGACCCTTAGGTAAATATTTATGTTTTTTTTGTTTTATTATTGTAATGTTTTTTTTTTTATTAAACATTTTATGTGGGTATTTTTGGGAGGGTGGGATGTAAATAGTATTTGATTTGAGGAAATATATGTGTATTTTATTTTTTTTTACTTTTAGATGTAGTTTTACTTTTTGAGTAAATGTAAACCTTGAGTTTGTTTACATGACGTCACTTTAAGCGTAACATGTACGCTTAGAGAGACATAGGAGTCAGAAAAAGTGAAGCTTCTGAGAGAAGCTGTCGTTCTTTCTGTGGGGGAGAGGAATCAGTGATCGTGCACCATGGCCCGATTAATTGATTCCTGGGCTAACGATCCACAGCTGGGAGCACACATGTCCTCCTTGACATACAACTACGTCAAGAAGGACAAAGTGGTCAAGCCTACAGCTTGTGAGGTCCAGGAAGTCAGAAGCAGGCTGTATGCATGATGGATTGGTGTGACCGAAAATGGATTAGCTATAGGCTCACTATACACCAACGGTTATGGATGTGAGCCTGGCTTCAGGAGCATAAATGTTCAGGAGTAATGTATTATGGGAAACCCCAGTTGCTCACTTAAAGTGAACCAGAGATGAAAATAAATTAATGAGATAAACAATTGGATCTGTCCTTCTACTCCTAAAATTACTCTTTTAGATATCTCAAGGTTTTATTTTATGTATAAACATTTACAAAGCAGATTTAATGTTTCATAGTCTCTGCTCAATTGCAGTGTCTCAGTGAAAATACATGAACTATTGACCTTTTTATCTTTTCCTCACAGTTAAAAGCCCAGGTATCTGTTTAGGAAAGTGTTTTTTGAGCTGTAATTTGTTATCAGTGAGCCGACTGAGTAATGTCTGGAGAAAAACTGTCCGTTCCATATCTAATTATAAACTCTTTCAGGCAGGGAAAAAAGAAAAGGAGCACAGCATAGTGTCTGTATGCTTGCCACTGTATATGCACATGTCTATTTCATCATGTCACATGTCATCTCTGGTGCACTTTAAAGCTGAATTATTGTAAATACCTTCTCATTTCAGAAGGTGAATTATACTTATTATATTGAGCCATTTCATACAGAAATTAATTGCAACGCATCAGCAACATAAATAAAAATGTTGCAACATAATTTTCCCATAAGATAAAATATTCTTTATGCAATAGTGCAATAAAAAGTGCTAACAACTGTTATCACAGCAATCAAATAGCTAAATTGATCAAAAGACAAATCAGGTAGTGGAAATTTACTACTTCATATCAGTTATTTATACCATACTGCTCTGTTGATACAATAGAAAACAGATATTCGTCATATGCAACCTACTATGTATTGTTTGCTGCATCCTTGGTAGTACTTGGTAAGAGTGAATCTTTTTGGAAATTCTTTGCTTGCAGGTGGTTAATAAGCCAGCTGGAATAATCTGCAATATCCACGTCATCCGTTGGAATGGGAATGCAGAGACGGTTGATGGTAAGAGATTCTATAAAATAACAATGACTGTTAGACCATTAGCTCTTTTGGGCACTGTATGCCTATATCATGTCTCTGTGATTAATTGAAGTTTTTAATTTGTTCTCCTCATTTAGTGTACATTAGGTGAATACATAGATAAATAATAATAAACCATTAAAGCATTATTAATAAGAATAATCATAACATATAAAATACATTGTATACTTACTGTATTTGTGTAAACATTTATGTACAATAAGCTGAATACATCCACATATTATGTATTTCTTAAAGAGTAAATAACTTTATTTTTGATGGAATGGGATTAAATAGTTTTCATACACAGACAGAGGCGCTCAAACCTATTGCTTGTCCCACTGAGTTGTGCTCCCATTTTTGCCTAAAGAAGCGGGGGCACGCCCGCAGAACGCATTGCATTTGTGGAGTTGAATAAATTATTTGTCATTTCTGTTTTATCAAGACTGAAGTGAGTTTTCTTTTTTTGTAAGAGGGAGGCGAGTCCACCTTAACATCCCCCTCTGCTTTTAAGCGGTTTTTAAAACGTTTTACTCTACTCTGGCGCCTCTGTATACTGAGTTTTTGCTGAGTTTCATACACTGTACACTTAAAGGGACTCCAAACTCTGAAAAAAAGGAAAGTTGTACTCACCAGGGGCTTTTTCCAGCCCAGTGCTGGTCGGGAGGTACCACGCCGGCGTCCTGGCTCCTCTCCTTCTCCCCGCTCCGGAATGGCTGGCAGGCCGCAGCCCGGGCGACACTCTCCCGAGTGTCGGGCTGCTTCTTCCACATATGACGCGGATTACGTCACACGCCGGCCGCCTCGCGTCATCACGGCGGCCGGCGTGAAAGTACTGCGCATGCGCGAACAAAGCGCGCATGCGCAGTACTTTCACGCCGGCCGCCGTGATGACGCGAGGCGGCCGGCGTGTGACGTAATCCGCGTCATATGCGGAAGAAGCAGCCCGACACTCGTGAGAGTGTCGCCCGGGCTGCGGCCTGCCAGCCATTCCGGAGCGGGGAGAAGGAGAGGAGCCAGGACGCCGGCGTGGGACCTCCCGACCAGCACTGGGCTGGAAAAAGCCCCTGGTGAGTACAACTTTCCTTTTTTTTCAGAGCTCGGAGTCCCTTTAAATATAAACCAATTTGAGGATAAGCCAAGCCCCCCAGACCAGATACAAATGATTGACTCGATAATAAACTGATGGGACATTTAATGCTCCTCAATTGCTCAAGCCAACATATTGGTTGCTGCCTGCTTGTCCAATTGGTACTGCCTTTGTGTCTTTTGGCTCCTCTGCAGCCAACGTTTTCTAGCTGCACTCTGTGTCCCACTATCCCTTGCTGATATTAAGCTTAATATTGGTAATGGAGAGTGGGGCCTAGAGTAGAAGAAATTGACAGTCGGTCCAAGAGACACAGAAATAGGTCCTGAAGAAGACAGAGTACAGCTGCTGGACCAAGGAGAAGCAGTTGTGGAAACCCCTGACCAGCATGTTTCATAGTTCCCTGCATTAGGGAATCAGGGGTGGCCTCTCAGCTAGGACCCAGGACTTGTGGCAGCATGAGGCTGGCTGTGGTGCTGAATTGAGGGGTGCTGCTCATCGCTGGAACCCCCGAGAGGTAAATAAGACCCCTGCAGCTGATCTCCATATTGGAGGGGTGATAGGGGCCACTAGACTGTCAGGGATAATTGTATATTTGGGGAAGGGGGCCACTAGTCTTTCAGTGATTATTGTATATAAGAGGAAGGGAAGAGGCCACTAGACTACCAGTTAGAGATGGCCCAAACGATACGCTTCCCGGTGAACTTCCGTGGTTCCTGTTCGCGGAGAGCTGCAAACTTTTCCGGAAGTTTGATTCGCCCCCATAGTGCATCATTAGGGTCAACTTTGACACTCTACATCACAGTCAGCAGGCACATTGTAGCCAATCAGGCTACACTCCCTCCTGGAGGCCCTCCCCCCCTTATAAAAGGCAGGCAGCATCAGACATTTTACTTACTCGTGTGCCTGCAGTAATTAGAGAAGGGAGAGCTGCTGCAGACTCTCATAGGGAAAGCTTAGTTAGGCCTTTGAAGGCTTGTTAGCTTGCTCCTTGCTGGTTCTTATTGCTAAAAAAGCACCCCTCAACAGCTGTTTTGAGAGCTAATCTTGTTCTTGTGATCTATTTTGTGTGTGTGTGTGTGTGTGTGTGTGTGTGTGTGTGTGTGTGTGTGTGTGTGTGTGTGTGTGTGTGTGGCCCACTTGCATTATATTTATATACGGCCCTGTCAGTCAGTCGCAGCTGGCCTTTGGCCCCTTAATTCCACTGCCAGGCCAAGCACATTCAGTGACTACCTGTGTGTGTGACAGGCAGCTGCAAATTTGTAATCCCAATCACTGCACCTGTTCACTGTTTAGTCCACCTACCTACCTACGTGAGCGCAGGCATTGTTAATACCACCAGTCACTGTACCTGTTCACGGTACGTGTGTGTGACAGGTGCACATTTGTACTATCCAGCAGCACTGCATACACCTACCTACCTGCTGTTTAGTGCACCCACCTACCCATGTCAGCGCACGCAGTGTGATATATCACTGCACCTGTGTAACCGTACATTGTATTAGTCAAGTCAGTGCATACTTTTCACTTCATCCCCCCAATATGGACAAAACAAAAGGCAGAGCCAGAGGCAGGCCACCTGGCAGGTCTGTTCGGGGGTTGCGCTGTTGTGATTTTGTGTGGCTCTCGACCAAAGTACAGTGTTCAGAAGAAGGCATGTGCCATCAACCCCCAATATTGTCAGGGCGTAGTTGACTATTTAACACCTCATCTTTCTCAGCTTCCGCACGGAAGCGTGACATATCTTCCTCCTCCTGCTCTGATTCTGACACCCCACTTATCACTCAGTCGGCCGCCACCACCAAAGTGCCATCACCTCAGGGCTCAGCGGTGTGGAAATTTTTTGTGTGTCTGCCTCAGATGACAGCAATGCCATCTGTACTCTCTGCCACCGAAAATTGAGGCGTGGAAAGACCAAGACCCGCGTAGAGACAACTACCTTATGAAGGCACATGATTACAAAGCACAAACTGCAATGGGATGACCACCTGAGGAAAAGCAGCACACAAAAGCAAAACCACACACCGCAGTGGAAGATGCCAGGCCGCAATTTTTTCTCAAAAACGGCGATACCTACTGTAACTGTACCGTGATGTTCAAAGGCAAGTGGTGACATCCCTGGCACACCAACACTGGGTCAAGGGTCCATCTGACCACGGATGCCTGGTCTGCAAAGCACGCTCAGGCCTGCCCGAAGACTAAGTCAGTCCTCACACACAGCATCTCTGCCTGCACGCCGTGTGACTGCCTGCCCCGAGACTAAGTCGGTCCCTACACAGCATCACTGCCTGCAGGCCACTTGACTGCCTTCTCCGCCACCACCAACAGGGTCCACCAGGACTCCAGGCGGATTCCTGAACATTTAAGGCCGCTGCTAGCAGCGGCCGCTATAATAATTCTTCTGGTGCGTGTACATGCCTGCCTAATTTTCCTGGCTGCGCTGCGGCAGCAACAACAAAACAAAAGGCATGTACATGTGTCAATTCCCCTTCGTGATCATTACCTTGCCGCGGTGAAGGGGCTTGCGTATCACAATGAAGCTATGACCGCCGGCTATATGAGTGTCTCGGGGGTGGCACACCAAGGATAATAAGGTCGTTGCTTCATTTTGGACAGACCAAATTCGATCAGCTGGACAATCACTGTTGTTCTGTCATTGAGCTACCTCAGCCTGGCAAACCATATGAGCTTGAAAACCGCTATCGCCTGCACTCTCGCCATGGTGCGCACCAGTCCAGCACGGCCGTCACAACACAAACAGCTGTTTGCGGTTCGTTACACAGTGAGTTTGGTGTGTCAGTGTGAAGCAGTACTCTAATTACACTCCCTGATTGATGTATACACATGCAAGATGTTTTAAAGCACTTTAGGCCTTCAATTTAGCATGTAATGTGATTTCTGTACTTAAAATGCTGCTTTGCGTTAAATCCAGATTTTTCCCGGGGACTTTTGGCGTCTATCCTACTCATCCATGCAAAAACTTAGATGTTAGACCCCTTGAAACATCTTTTCCATCACTTTTCTGGCCAGCATAAGTGTTTCTAGTTTTCAAAGTTCGCCTCCCCACTGAAGTCTATTACGGTTCGCGAAAGTTCGCGTGAACCAAACTTTTGCGGAAGTTCGTGAACCTGGTTCGCGAACCTAAAATCGGAGGTTCGGGCCATCTCTACTACCAGTGATTACTGTGTATAAGGGGGAGGAAGGCCACTAGACTGATATAATGTAATTATACTTGAATTCTAGGCCTCAGGTACTAAAGTTTAGTAAAGACTTGAGATGCAGGTCTCTTTAAGCATAGTTTCTCGGGGAGAAATTATGAAGTCATTTACAAGAAGCATGTTCCTCTAGAAGGACACATAATGGGTTCTCAGGTCTAAATGTTCCGACAATCAGACTACGAAAAGGTAAACAGAGCCGATATTTGGAAAACATTGCATTCCATGCATCTAGGGCATAAAGCACTGGTGCACTAGATGATGGTGTGGATCACATGCCCATGCCTGCCAATTTTAGGCTTGGAGGTATGGCTCGGTTGATGTCAGAATTTAACTCTTTGATGTTTATATAAAAGTAAGAGATAGGATGGTAGAGGGATCTTCTTTTTCTGCATGCTATCCTGCTCTCTACGCTTCCTATTTAGAATAATAGCTTCAAGTCTGTATGCTGTAAATATATGTGATGTACATAGGACATAGGAAAGACTGTTTATACCCTGAAGAAATCAACATTTAACAAAAGATGCCTGATGGAATACTTGTATAAATGATTGCTGAATAAACCCCTTAAAGGTGAAGGTGGCTGTCACCGCTCTATCTCCTGTATGGTGTCGCTGTGAGTTGCAGCTCTAATGAGTTGCTGGTGCCGGAGTAAAAGGTGTGTTGTGCTGTTGCCAATAGCAACCAACGTATAGGTTCTTACATAGACTACCAGAGAAATGTAGGTAAGGTGAGGCTTATTGACCACCCAGACTGGAAAAGCAACTATTGATGGATGCCACTATAAGTGGACACAGTAGTCATTCTTTGAGGGCACAATGCAGAGACCACTATAATGGAGCAGTAAGGGAGCAACTGGTATTGTTTAAAAGGAAACATCCATATCCCTCTCAGTTATGGTTCCCTTAAAGTATAAATAATGCAGTGTGTACCATCTCAGGTACACTTGAAGTATTGCTGATTAAATAGGGACATAGCTAAAATGTCAAAACTGCTCTGGTTCTCGGTTTTATATGTTGATACTGAGTTGGTTAAATCAAGACCGCATTCAAATTCACTTTCCCTGGTTGGGGTTTAGCTGGATTTGCTATTAAAAATTCCATCTGGTCCAGAAAAATGGACCAATGGGAAGCCTTGATAGAAAATTTAGACTGGCCAATACCAGAGCTGGGGTATTCTGGAAAGCCTTTTTTGTTGTTTTGCTCTCACCACTGCTGCCTAGGAGATCTATCTCCATTAACTTTGCTCTTATCCACACGCTTATCACCTCTTCAAAGCAAGCAGTATTCTCTGTCCCAATACCGCCTGCTCTAACCTTTATGAATTGACATTTAGTGACGTGTTGAGATAATCACCGCAGAAGGCAGTAATTTACCTCACTGCTCAGGAATGTCATGTGGTAACAGCTTTTATGAATTGACATTTTGCTAAATGGTCGGTAAAGTCAGCTGTTTTCAGCATTACCGCATGTGGGAATGCTTTATGAATGATAGCCTATATGGGATAGGACCATGAGCAGCATTCTGCAATCAAGATTTGAAAATAAGAATGTTAGCTATCCAACCTAGATGTCTGATGAACAGTTTAAGGCTTGAAAGGAAGGGGGTTTTGCCCATCTCATAAAAATAAAAATTGGGAAAGTTGAAAGGTACATGGGTGTACAATCTAGGGTACAAATCCCTACACTCTGCTAGCTCTGCTTTTTTGGCCACCCAGTCTGCATAGTTTATGTACTATCTTCCCTGTTCATTTCAACAGCGCCTGTCATGATTCCCGATGTGCTGAAGTGGAGTCCATGGCTTCTGCACACTGTGGCCATAGAGCCACCCACCACCTGGACAGAATGTCATTGCACCTATCTGGCAATATACTGAGCTGGTGGATTGCAAGTTGATATATACTTATGTGGTCCAGAGTACTCAACATCTGATCAACGTCATAAGTTATTCGTTATAGAGAGCTGTCACTGTCTATTTTTTTCAGTGATCATAAAAGAGTATAACCTGTTAAAGGGTTTTACAGATGACTGATTTGTTGCTAGCCACTAGTGTGTTTCAGTGCACAAGAAAATCCAGAAATCCAGCAACTAGTAGATTCATTTAGCTAACAGATATATATATTGCTTTACTGCTGAGCTGTAGTGCATTAGACTTGAGAAATGACATGTATGTGTGTATACCATAGTGGTATTGCAGTTGATTGCATATAAACACTCATTGTAGCTATACTGCATTCAAGTACCACAGCCAGTAGCTTCAAATATGAATCAAATGTAGTACAGTTTGCATTTGATGGCTTTTAAGAAAAATAATGATAGTCTTTACAAGGACAATTTGTTATGTATTCTTGTAAAGCAAGATGCAGTTGAAGGATAAATGGGTAGTTATGTTTAATTCTAGTCAGCTTTTCGTTTGATAAAACTGATTTCAAAATTGATTTTCCAGCACTGTGCATAAATGCTGACTGACAGCAAGACACGGCACCAATAAATCTGCCATGTTTTCTCTTATGGACTTATTCATTCTGAAATATATCTGCAATGCCAATATAACAAATGGGTATAACAAATGGATATTTTAAGGCAAATCATTTGAGCTACCGATAACAGAACAATAAATAACCATTTGAATCAATATTTCAGGAGAAGGGGAGCACAAAAACATGATAAATTGGAAAAACACTTTGAACTTAAACCATGGACTACTATGACCTGATTTACTTTGTAGGAGCCACTGGACATAATGTTTTGAGGCATTTCCAGTAAACGGGACTGAATAAATTTTAAAAAATCTACTAGTGCTCAATTTTTGCCACCCTCACACAGGTCATATTGTCTGGTTGCTGAGAAGTATACAAATTAGTGGTTGTGGGACTTCAGAAGCCTTTTTTTTAATCCTGAACAGCTTGGACATATTAAAAATCAGCTTACACTGTAGGTACCACCAGGCTACAATCACACAACAGATAATTAACGTTTGTGTGGGTTTTTTGGAAGCCCTGCTATGTTCCAGTGTGTCCCAGGTAACAACTGAAAACTAACCACACAATGGCAGGCTTAAACAAATCCAGTTTAAGTGTGCTGCAACATAACAAGAGAGATCTACAGTTCTTACCCCATTCTAGCCTTGTGTGCTGGACTTTATATATTATAACAAGGTAGCAGAGGCTGATTAGTAAACCAAGTAAACCAAGTAATTACTCAGAAGATGGAGGATTCATGTACAAAGATAAGACTTGTTACAGGCATTAGCTGGTAGTTGATATGCAAAGCATTATATGACTGCCGTGCTTCCTTCTTACTAACCAACCTATGTTATACAAACAAGCACACTCTGCTTGATAAAGGTTAGCCATAAAGTTTAACACACATGTGTACACATACCGTATACACTTGAGTATAATGCTCCATCTACACGGAGCGATGTAACAGCAAAGTTACTTATCAATCGAGCCGACAGGACGGATCTCCCCACCGCCGATTCCCTGCTCGTTCCCCACGAGGGGACAATGGCAGGGAATCGAGCGAAAGATAAGCGGCACCGGTGGGGACGAGCGGGGGATCGAATCCGATGCACGCGCGAGCGAGCGGGGACGCAGCGGGTACGCGCGGGGATGCGGCTGAGGCGGTCCGGGGCTAATCGAGCCGCCGGATCGCCTCGTGTAGATGTAGCATAAATCTAGCAATTTAGGACTGACTCACAAAAAAAAAATATAGGGGTCAACTTATACACGAGTCAAGGGCAATACCGAGCACACTGAGTAATGTGTGTACTATTAATGACATTCCCATTTGCAGCAATTTACTACATGGTAAGTGACACTTTATTGATAAAGGAAATGGCAAGAAAACACAGGTCTGAAAGTCCTGGCCACAACAACTAACAAGGAAAGAGGCGGGGGGGGGGGGGGGTACTGAGCTGCAGGTAGGGAAGTGAATAAATGCTGCCCTTGAGGGCCTGGAGAAGTTATTGGGCTTGATTCACAAAAGCGTGCTAACTGTTAGCACACCAGTGAAAAGCAGCTTATCCCGTGCAAACTGCCTCTTCACGCAGTAATGCGCGTATAAGGGTTTGCGCGCATAAAGTTTAGTGCCCATAAAGTTTTGCGCGCGTAAAGTTTTATGCGCCCATTAAACCCTATGCGACTTTACGCGTGCACCGGACTTTGCACGCAAAACTTTGTACATGAGTTTTTTCCTCAAAACAGTGCTAACCTACTTAGTGCAATGGTTATCACGCCCAAAAATCCTTAGGCGTGCTAAGTAGGTTAACACCACTTTGTGAATCAAGCCCATTGTCTGCACTTAAAGAGGAACTCCACTGAAAATAATGTAATAAAAAAAAGTGCTTCATTTTTACCATAATTATGTATAAATGATTTAGTCAGTGTTTGCTCATTGTAAAATCTTTCCTCTCCCAGATTCACATTCTGACATGTATTACATGGTGACATTGTTACTGTGGGCAGGTTATGTAGCTGTTTCTAGCTATTCTGGCTGTTAGACAGCTCTAAACAGCCATTTCCTGTCTGTGAACATTGTTACATTGTGGCAGTTTGCCAGAAGTACCGCGGTATTCAGAGCCTCTAGTGGGAGTGGTTTCAGCACAAAATCAGTCACACAGCGCCCCCTGATGGTCTGTTTGTGAAAATCATTCTTTTTCTCATGTAAAAGGGGGTATCAGCTACTGATTGGGATAAAGTTCAATTCTTGGTTGGAGTTTCTCTTTAAAGAGAAACTCCGACCAAGAATTGAACTTTATCCCAATCAGTAGCTGATACCCCCTTTTACATGATAAATCTATTTCTTTTCACAAACAGACCATCAGGGGGTGCTGTATGAGTGATATTGTGGTGAAACCCCTCCCACATGAAACTCTTGAGTACGTACTTCTGGCAGATTCCTGTCTGTGAACCTTGCTGCATTGTGGGAAATAGCTGTTTATAGCTGTTTCCAACTGCCAAAAAAACATGCAGCAGTTACATCACCTGCCAACAGTAAAAATGTCACCATGTAATAAATGTCAGAATGTAAATCAGGGATTTAAAAGATTTTACAATGGGCAAACACTGACTAAATCATTTATACATAATTATTGTAAAAATGAAGCACTTTTTTATTACATTATTTTCACTGGAATTCCTCTTTAAGAGGGAAAGGAGGGGTTAATGGTGGAATACTGTATAAAGTGCAGTCATTAACCCCTCCTGGAACCCAAGTGCAGTTGTTAATTCTTCCTGGTCCCCAAGTGCAGCCATTAACTTTGCTGGGTAGACTTGAGTCAATAAATACGGTACTTATACAATGCACATTTCTCCTAAATTAAAATGCACTATAAATTACTTTTCTGCTTGCTGAACAGCAGTTGCTCAGTCCAACTGCCAAAATAGTGTGCAAATGAGTAGGGGGCTGGCCAATATCTTTGTACAGCATAAATGCTTTCCAGGGGCTGCTTTTGTAAAAAATAAAGGAAATACTAAGAATCTTCAATGAGGAGATGGACTAGTTCAAAACCCGTCCGTTTTGTCAGTTTATTGTCTACTGTAAGCTACAGCAGCAAAGGAGAAATGTAATGTATAGTGTATTTAATTCAGGGATAAATGCACATTTTATAAACATATGTATTTTCAATGTTACAGTTTTTCAGAATAGTGGTTTTTGTAAGGTTAATTATCCTAGTAAGTGCTCAGTATTTTTCCCCCCAGTGTCAGTTAGTTTGTTGAGAATGGAATCTAAAAGTTATTGTTTCATCCCATAAGTATTGTTACTTAGACAAGGTAGAATGTCATCAGAAAGCAACATTGCCTACTATTTCCTGTGACAGAATTTTAATGGAAATCTAAGACCAAAAGCATTTATACTTACCTGGGGCTTCTTTCAGCTCACTTTAGGCAACTGGCTTCCTCGGCGTCCTCCTGGGCCACTCGGATCGTCCACTGGCTGGCCCGTCTCTTCCTCAAGTCACCGCCAGTCCTGCAGCACTGCACATGCATGGCCTGGCTGCACGTATGCTCCCCCATCATACTCCCATCGCTGTTAGTGTTTTGCGCCTGTGCAGTACTACTAAAAAAGGCTCTCAGCACACTGAAGAATTTGTTTGGGGCAGACCTAACCCAGAACAGATACTCCCGAAAAAAGTGTAGAGAAAGTTACAACAACTTTCACCAATTCTTATACCCTTTGGGGTGTCTGATATGTAAACAGCCTACTTATAATCAGAACACCTGGTACATATGTAAAAGCCACTCTGTTGTGGAGACTGAGCATGTTTCTACACTCTAATAAATAATATGACTTACCTTGTCGATGAAAGGTGGATGTAATTATTTTAAAAACTAGAGCTTCAATGTAACTTGCATCCACAGATGTTAATGAGAGAGCGGAATATACAGTGCACACTCCTTCCACTACAGCAGTGCAAAAGTTGTTATCACAGGTTTTCATTTTGTCATAGATACAAAGGATGACATTGAGGGCCTAAAGACAAATACATTGCAGTTAATCCTCTGTTTCAGAACAGAGAACATGAGAGCAAGATGAGATATAAAGCAGAAACAGATACGCTCTAGAGGCAGGCTTTGTATTTATAATTGTATTCTCTGTATGTTGTAGTTCACTACAAAAAACAAATATAAGCAGCAGAAGACAACAGATCATCTGATTACAACAAACTAAACAACTAGAGCTAATTAATGTCTGTGTTCATTTTTCTCTGAATGTTAAGTACAGTAATAAATGCATAAAAAAGAGTCCTGAATGAGTACTTTAAAGGCTACCCAAACTGGTGTGATATGAGAAAAATATGCAAATATTTAATCCAATTCCTGAATAGAAGTAGGCTGTGTTCCTTTTCTTTTATCTCATTGTAAAGGTTAAGTGTTTAGGTATGCAAATGCAAGGTTCTCTACAGTCGGACCGGACGTCAGTTGGACTACAGTGTAACTCTTACAGATCAGTGGACATCAAACCAACCTTACTTACAGTTCTGATCCAGTTCTGTATAATGCCTGAAGAAGAAACTTAACATGTTGAAAGCTTAAAATAATCCATGCGCGATTAGTTATTAACAGTATTACCTAAATCAATGTTTGTTAATTTGATGTCCACATATCTGCTCCTTGACAAACACAGGATCAAACTTCTCTAGTACAGTTAAATAATTACAAGCTACAAAACTCTTGACTGGCAAAGATTGACTTTTAATTGCAGAGGATAGATAAAAAGATCAATAGTTCATGATTGTGGCAATAGTTCATGATTTGGAAGTCTAAAATACTGTGTCATTCAGCTGTGACAATACAAATATTAAACTTTCTTTTCTAGCTTTTAAATACAGAATAAAACTGGGACTCTAGAAAAGTCCTATCTAGGAGTAGGATGCTACAATTTCCATCACTTTATTTTCAGTTCAGGTCTACTTAAATTCTCCATCCTGCAATACAATTGTGTACGTTTTAATTATGCATTGATAGTTCCATATTAAAGAATTAAAGAAGTCCAGCAGGTGTTCGAAGGAAAAACATAAATTATACACATCACTAAGAACTTGCAAGTCACTCTGGTTACATTAGAATGCGTAGTGTTGCAAAACGTGTATTTTGGCACCCACTTCCAGGGTCTCTGTGTTAGATCATCAGATGATAGGCAATAGATGACTTATTTATTCATTTCATGTATTTATCTAATATCCACATATTTAACCTATTTTGGTTCCTGGACGTAGTTTCTACGTCCAGGAACCATGCGCGCCACCGCGCGCTCCCGCGGCCGATCGCGCGCGTGCACGCGCACTCCCGGCCGCGGATTCGGTAGCCAGGGAATCAATGTATCGGGCTACGGTGCCCGATCATTGATTCCTCTCCCCCGCTGAAAAAGCGACAGCTTCTCTCAGAAGCTGCGCCTTTTCTGGCCGTTCCCTTCCCGATGCGTCACTGTAAGTGTATGTTACGCTTAGAGTGAAGTCATGTAAACAAACTCATGGCCGCCATCTTGTGGCCAAAAAGTAATACTACACCTGTAAAAAAAAATGTAAAATTAACACACATTTACATTATAAATCTATTGTTTACCTCCCACCCTCCCAAAACTACCCAAATAAAATGTTTACAATGAAAAAAAAAAACCATTACAATAAAAAAAAAAAAAAATGTAAATATTTACCTAAGGGTCTAAACTTTTTAAATATCAATGTAAAGATGAAATATTTCTATATTTTTTTTATTTTAAACTTGTAAATAGTGATAGATGCAAAACGGAAAAAATGCACCTTTATTTCCAAATAAAATATTGTCGCCATACATTGTGATAGGGACATAATTTTAACAGTGTTATAACTGGGACATATGGGCAAATACAATACGTGAGTTTTAATTATGGAGGCATGTATTATTTTAAAACTATAATGGCTGAAAACTGAGAAATAATGAATTTTCTCAGTTTTTTCTTATTCTTCCTGTTAAAATGCATTTACAGTAAAGTGGCTCTTAGCAAAATGTACCCCCCAAAGAAAGTCTAATTGGTGGCGGAAAAAACAAGATATAGATCAGTGCATTGTGATAAGTAGTGATAAAGTTATAGGCTAATGAATGGGAGGTGAACATTTCTCACGTGAAAACGGCGGAACCTGAATGGGTTAAAGATGTCATGTAAGCATTTTAACCTCCCTGTCCTGAAAGGTGCTCAGTGCCCACTGTCCCTAATGGGGCTTTCAGAGGGCTCTCCCATGAAATTCTTGATGTCTATACTGCTTCTAAATACAGTATTTGTGTTACGTACGGGCTTACATTTTACTAATGGAGGAGGTAAACTCACTTTCAGAATACAGAGATCTCTTGAATATTTGTGCCATGTACAGATTTAAACTATACTAATAGAGGGGGTCCACTTTACAGGCTCTTGAACATTTGAGTTAAGTACAAATTTACAACACAGTTACCAAGCAGATCGGGGTGACCCAAACCACTAGGATGATACATATTGTATTATAGTGAGTGCAATTTTGGAACAGGGAGCACTCTTACAGGTCTACGGTATCTTCAAGGAGGGGAGGTGCACTTTAGGATACTACATATCACACACAAATCTCAATTTTGTAAACATTATTTTAGAATATTGAGGTCTAATAAGGAAAAAAACATTGTTTTTATAAAACAAATTATTAGAAACACATTACAGATGTATGGGCTCTGCCATCGGTGGTCATTCCACAGATCCACTACTCAGTGTATCAGTGACCTGGAACAAGCACATGGTTAATAAAATACCCACTTGCACACTTGTTCCACTTCACTGACCAACAAGGTAGTGAAGTCATGGAATGAGTATGAAAGGAGCCAATAACATTTCACATATTATGTGGTGCGATCATTCAGCAACAGGAGAGCCCAAGGCAGGACGTCACGCCATGCAATTCTTCTATGCATACTACCTTGCAGCAGAGTGTGCCGACGGGGTAATATGCGTAGAGTTGCCCCCCCCCCCCCCCCACTCAGTAATGTACTCCCTGCTGGACAGGAAGTACGTCACTGAAGCTTCGTCACTCTGCACCTGTCCGCCTTGGCGCTACAGCGATCGGGCATTTACACTTACTGCACCACCATGCGTCGCCATAGACTTGCATTGCTGCATAAACAATGTGATAGAAACAATCATGCTGCAACACACTGTAGATTATGCAGCGGCCTTGTGTCAATTTTGCTACTTCCGTCGCACCTGGTCGCCATATTGTGTAAGTCTCCATAGACTTACATTGCCCTTGCGACCAGCTGCGGCGAGGGAGAGTACCGCGATGTGATGCACCATGTGTAGTGTTAAAGTAACCTTAAACTGAATCATTTGCAGTATCCATATGTCTGTCATTACAGGTTTAATTGCAATAACTATGCAACTATCTAACTTACCTGATGAAGTTCCACAGGGCTCACTTCTATTAGGTGATTCAGCCCAGTTCTTGGAAACAGCTGCAGAGTTTGGAGAACTCCATGCACTACACAACTCCCAAAGTAAAGTCTTTGAATGGTTGCTGGATTCATCTTCACCCTTGATCTTGTTTCTTCATCTGTCTGATTTAATGCTGATGTAATGCCTAGTTCAACATTTTATATATCATAATAAACATCAGTTTGGGGATAAATATTACCAATAAAATATCATCTAGAAATATTTTTTTTTCATTCTAAAGTTATACATTATAATTGCTACAAAACTTTGATAACCATTTAGTATAAAAAGTCATTAATCACCTCACATCTAGAGGTTGTTTTCACCTTCCAGAACAAAACAATGTTGACATTTCAGCTATGTCCCTGTTAATTCAGCAATAACTTTGTCACCATTTTCGGCACCCAAGCGATATTTATAAACATACATGTTTTTCTTTTGGGAGGAAGTAGACGTTCTTTGGGCACTTTTTTCCTTATAATTATTTCATTCATCATGCAGTTTAAATAGAAAAACAAGAAAAATACGTATTTGTTCAGTTTTCACCCATTATAGCTTTAAAGAGAAACTCCGACCAAGAATTGAACTTTATCCCAATCAGTAGCTGATACCCCCTTTCCCATGAGAAATCTATTCCTTTTCACAAACAGACCATCAGGGGGCGCTGTATGGCTAATATTGTGGTGAAAACCCTCCCACAAAGAAATTCTGAGTACGTACTCTTGGCATTTTCCTGTCTGTGAACCCTGTTGCATTGTGGGAAATAGCTGTTTACAGCTGCTTCCAACTGCCAAAACAGCAAGCAGCAGCTAGAATATAAATCAGGGATTTAAAATATTTTACAATGGGAAAGCACTGAATAAATCATTTATACATAATTATTGTAAAAATGAAGCACTTTGTTATTACATTATTTTCACTGGAGTTCCTCTTTAAATAAACAGTAGTGTTTTTTTTTGTATTACTGTGTATTTACTGTATATAGCATTGATATTTTCTGCAGTTCTTTACAGTAAATAAAAACCACAAACTGAATTTGGATATTCTTCCCATTAGCACTGCATAATATGTGTGCTATGTTTTTTAAATAAAAAATAATAATACCACAATTGCATTGTGTGGTTGGCAGATAAAGGTATATTTTTCTGCTCTGTGCACTTTTTTGTCATTGAAATTCAATTAAAAAAATGTTGTGGTAAAAATTAGGAAATCAGTTATTTTATCTTTTAGTGGGCATTGTCTTAAAAGTGGTAGAGGTTATAAGGGGGCTAAGTAGTCTTTTCATTATAATAACCTCCATGTGTAGCTCCTGTTTCATCCACTCTATTAGACTGTCCCTCTTATATGTCCCATGCGTCCCCCTTTTCCTATGACAGTGTACCATATTACATTATCCACCCCATTAAAATGCCTCCATAAATTGTTATGGTCTAACAGGTATTTCATACACTGTGCTTGGCTATTTGGTTGTCCTTACATTGCTGCTTCTTGTTCCCCCTTCTACAGTGCCTTGGGTCATGGCATCAGGTTTCAGCTATGCAATTCCTCCGGCACCTAACTCTAACGTTTAATGTTCATGAAGATGAAATCCCCCTTCCTTTTGTCTAAACTTAACCCTCATTTTGGCGAAATGCCCATTGCTGATATTTAACCCTAAATGTCCCATTAAGCAGAGTCACCCTTCCTGACTACCAACCCTAAGGTATAAATCAATCCTGCCACTTATCTAACACCTAACCCTTCCTACAAATGACTAACCTTACTGAATAATTTTTGCTTTGTTCCAGCTTCCACTCCTGTCTTACAAACCATTTCCCCTGCCCCAAAAAGTAATCAACTACTTACCCAGTGCCGTTATCAGAAAAATCTATTTATGACATGTAAAATACACACTAAAGAGAAGAAGTTAAACTATGTACACATGGGGGAAACATTTTTAAAATGATCTATGAATGACAAATTGTTTAGATGTCGTTCAAAAATGTATGACACAAGCGTAATCGAACAATCCATGATGATATTTGGGCATTTCAAACAACCACCATGACGGATTGCTTTGGCAATGGCAGATAATCATTCATAGCCAGCAATGTGTACAGAGCTTTGAACAGTTATTAAACCATGTGTATGCAAGGTCTGTGGCACATTGCCTAGATCCTGCATTGTTTAACAACCTAATCATTTGGCATTTCGTTTTCAGTGTTCTGCTGTCATGCACATCACAAACATGGATTGTTCATCAGTCTTTTCACATGATCCTATCGTTCTGTGTGTATGTAGCTTTAGGAGATGAGTGTCTAAAGATTCAAAAACAGGCCTGGGAATTTTATGACATATAAGATCATTTTTAACTTGCAATTTTCCCTAATGTGTGATAAATCTTCTAAGGCCCTGATCACAATGCTCAGTTGTGCTGCGGATTAATTCTGCATGCTAACTCCCTGCCCATGAAATTCTATGGGCCTGTTTACAGTACTGCATTGTAACTGATCACATTATTGTAATTCACTGCATGCAGGCTTTGTATTAAAGTCTATGTGCAGTCTCCATTGCAGTTCACAGTCATTATAACATATTATAACGCATATTTTATACAACTGACCACTGTGAACCTAGCCTTAATGATTATCATAGAAGAACAAAAGAAATATATTAGAGGTAAAGTAAACTATTTAGAACATTGCATGGCTAAAATAATATTTTCTTTGTGATAAATAAATGTCGCTTACCTGAAAGCAGCAGTTGAGCTATATTGTCGATATATATTACATCATTCAAGGAAGAATTTTGTCTGTTTTCATTCAGAATGAGGAAATGCCAAGACACCTGCCATTAAGTGAAAGTTACATCAATAAATTCTTGTTAGTGTTAAGAATATTTTTATGTAACACAATAATACAGAATTTTGAATACAATTAGCCTGGGGACACAAACCTCCAGATTTACATCTTAATTTCATGTGCTGCTTACGTGCCCATTAGGGACCATAGGCTAGGAGGTGGTTATGGTATATAGCATGTATGTCATAAGGTCTGAAGGAAATGGCTAGGAAGTGCTGCACCTGCACCACAGTGCCCCCATTAGAATCGGGTGACTGGAAACATGTTGGAGAAAAGCCTGCAAGAAGAGCGCTAAATATAACAAACTCTGTTTCTATCTCTGCATGACTGAGGGGGTATGTAAATAGATTACTAATAGGAGTACTATACGAAAGGGAGCAATATAAAAGGGGTACTATAAAAGAGGCTACATCTATATCTGCTGTTACAGGAGGCTTAGATGTGTTCCATGCATTTATTTCTAGCAAAGTTGATTTTATCTGTCACCTGAAGTCCGGATAGATTTTTTTCCCCTTAAAGGTTAATTGGCCCAAGCCTTGTAAGGGTTTTCTTTGCCTTCCTCTGGATCAACTAGGATATGTTAAGGTACAGTACGGAAATGTATCTAACTTTTACTTATTTTTTTTTATTTCCTTTGTTCTGGTCGGACAGATGTCTTTTGTCTACCAAACTATGTAAACTTTCATACACATGTATAAAAATGAATAATAAAAAAATCATGATAGGGTTCCTTTAATGTTTTAATGCTCTGCTGACTGAAAAGTATATATATATATATATATATATATATATATATATATATATATATATATATATATATATATATATATATATATATATATGATTTTATAATTAGTTTAACTAATTTAACACCAAAAGTCTGTGTTGTATGAATGTGTGTGACTTATCATTTGTGTAATATAAATATAAATTGCTGCCTAAACAAAAATGTATGGCAATTTTTTTGTTCCCACTTCTAAGCATACACTTGAGGCTTCCTACACACTTCCCACATTTTAAAACTGTTACAAAAACTTCTGAGAAATCATATAGAATTGACCTTTTTTGTGTGTGGTGTAGAGATGACTCGAGCCTCCGATTTTTGGTTTGCAAATCTCGAACACGAACTTCTGCAAAAGTACGCGCAAACCATGCGAACCGCAATAGACCTTAATGGGCAGACGAACTGGGAAAATTACCCTGGGAAAATTACAGATTTGACGCACAGCAGCGTTATAATCCCTAAAGGGCAGAAATCACATAACATTCCTGAATTGGAGGCATAAAGTGCTTGAAAACATCTTTTGTGTGTAGACATGGATCAGCAGGTAGAGTAAGTCGTGTACTGTTTCACACTGACAGACTAAACTCACTGTGTAACACACCACAAACAGCTGTTTGTGTAGTGATGGCCATGCTGGACTGGTGAGCATGATAGCGAGAGTGCAGGCGATGGCGGTTTTCAAGCCCATATGGTCGGGCTGAGGTAGCTCAATGACAGAACAACAGTGACTGTCCAGCTGATTGAATTTGGTCTGTCCACAATGAAGCAACAACCTTATTATCTTGGGTCAGGTATGCCCCCCAAAACACTCATATAGGTCATTGCTTCATTGTGATATGCAAGCCCCTTCACCGCCGCAAGGTAACGATCACGAAGGGGAATTGACACATGTACATGCCTTTTGTTTTGTTGCTGCAGCCGCAGTGCAGCCAGAAAAATTAGGCAGGCATGTACATGCACCCAAAAAATTATTATTGTTTTAGTTCACGACCGCTGCTAGCAGCGGCCTTAAAAATTCAGGAATCCACCTGGAGTCCTGGACCTTGTTGGTGGTGGAGAAGGCAGTCAAGCCGCCTTCAGGCAGAGATGCTGTGTGAGGACTGACTTAGTTTTGGGACAGGCAGTTACACGGCATGCAGGCAGAGATGCTTGTGTGTAACTGGTATATAAAACAGTGTGCTGTCACACAGATGCAGTGAAAGGAATGCAGGCAAGCTCGGACTGAGCCACCAAACCACCGATGGTCCCATCGGTGGGCCCCGACTGCCCCTCCTCCTGGGGGCCCCAGAGCTAAGAGGGAGGGGGGCACAGCTTGGAAGGGGGGGAATTGGGCACAGAGCAGCGGGGAGGGGGGAAGCGCCCCCCCCTCCCTCACCTAGGGGCCCCCCTTCCACACACCCCCTCCTCCAGAAGTGCAGCCAGCAGCGAGCGGAGAATAGCTACAGAGATGATGCTAGCTCCGCTCCGAGTCCGCATGCCGCTGCCCTGCTGGTCTCTGTCTGCTGTAGTGACGCTGTCCAATCACGCTCTCGTAGTACTTCCTGCGAGAGCATGATTGGACAGCGTCACTACAGGAGACAGAGACCAGCAGGGCAGCAGCGGCATGCGGAGCGGAGCGGAGATAGCATCATCTGAAGCTCAGTAAGCTATTCTCCGCTCGCTGCTGGCTGCACTTCTGGAGGAGGGGGGTGTGCGGAAGGGGGAGCCCCTAGGTGAGGGAGGGCGAGGGGGGAGGCTTCCCCGCTGATCTGTGCCCGCTGATCTGTGCCCTCTGCCCCCCCTTGCAAGCTGGGGGGGACTTGCATTGTGTGGGGGTATCTCTGCCACCAACCTGATTGCATTGTGTGGGGGTATCTCTGCCACCAACCTGATTGCATTGTGTGGGGATATCTGCAGCCAACCTGTTTGCATTTTTGTGGGGGTATCTGCAGCCAACCTGATTGCATTCTGTGGGGGTATCTGCCACCAACCTGATTGCATTGTGTGGGGGTATCTGCAGCCAACCTGAATGAATTTTGTGGGGGTATCTGCCACCAACCTGATTGCATTGTGTGGGGGTATCTGCAGCCAACCTGATTGCATTTTGTGGGGATATCTGCAGCCAACCTGATTGCATTGTGTGGGGGTATCTGCCACCAACCTGATTGCATTGTGTGGGGGTATCTGCAGCCAAACTGATTGCATTTTGTGGGGGTATCTGCCGTCAACCTGATTGCATTTTGTGGGGGTATCTGCCATCAACCTGATTGCATTGTGTGGGGGTATCTGCAGCCAACCTGATTGCATTTTGTGGGGGTATCTGCAGCCAACCTGATTGCATTTTGTGGGGGTATCTGCAGCCAACCTGATTGCATTGTGTGGGGGTATCTGCCACCAACCTGATTGCATTGTGTGGGGGTATCTGCAGCCAAACTGATTGCATTTTGTGGGGGTATCTGCCATCAACCTGATTGCATTTTGTGGGGGTATCTGCCGTCAACCTGATTGCATTGTGTGGGGGTATCTGCCATCAACCTGATTGCATTTTGTGGGGGTATCTGCCACCAACCTGATTGCATTGTGTGGGGGTATCTGCCGTCAACCTGATTGCATTTTGTGGGGGTATCTGCCACCAACCTGATTGCATTGTGTGGGGGTATCTGCAGCCAACCTGATTATTATTATTATTATTATCATGAGGCATGTAACTACTTGAATATTTTATCTAAAATGTATCTGGTCAGACCTAATCTGTGTGAATAACACCGCTACTTATTTTGTGTTTTGTATTTTTTTTTAAGTCTGCCCATGACTCATCATGACCACGCCGATGTTCCAGTGCATGGTGACACCCATTTAGTTTTGCTGCGGCGCACTGCGAGCGCCGCATTTAGACATATCCCTATTGGAGATTGTCCTCAGAATTGATCACAATCTATTCCCTACCATAAAGTCATGCAAAATTTCTAGAGTACATGTGTATGTGAGCCCAAAATGGGGGGGGGAGGGAGGAGGAGGAGAGAGGGGTGGGCCCCAGGCTGAAACTTCCTTGGTGGGCCCTTGGTGTCCCAGTCCGACCCTGAATGCAGTGACTGGTGGTATAATACAATGTGCAGTCACATAGGTGCAGTGAAAAGGTATGCACTGATTGGTATATAAAACAGTGTGCTGTCACACAGATGCAGTGAAAGGTATGCAGTGACTGGTGGTATAATACAATGTGCAGTCACACAAGTGCAGTGAAAAGGTATGCACTGACTGGTATATAAAACAGTGTGTTGTCACACAGATGCAGTGAAAGGATTGCATTGTGTGGGGGTATCTGCCACCAACCTGATTGCATTGTGTGGGGGTATCTGCAGCCAACCTGATTGCATTTTGTGGGGGTATCTGCAGCCAACCTGATTGCATTGTGGGGGGGTATCTGCCACCAACCTGATTGCATTGTGTGGGGGTATCTGCAGCCAAAGTGATTGCATTTTGTGTGTAGGAATCTGCCGTCAACCTGATTGCATTTTGTGGGGGTATCTGCCATCAACCTGATTGCATTGTGTGGGGGTATCTGCCATCAACCTGATTGCATTGTGTGGGGGTATCTGCAGCCAACCTGATTGCATTTTGTGGGGGTATCTTCAGCCAACCTGAATGCATTTTGTGGGGGTATCTGCAGCCAACCTGATTGCATTGTGTGGGGGTATCTGCCACCAACCTGATTGCATTGTGTGGGGGTATCTGCAGCCAAACTGATTGCATTTTGTGGGGGTATCTGCCACCAACCTGTGTGCATTTTGTGGGGGTATCTGCCTTTAACCTGATTGCATTGTGTGGGGGTATCTGCCATCAACCTGATTGCATTTTGTGGGGGTATCTGCCACCAACCTGATTGCATTGTGTGGGGGTATCTGCCGTCAACCTGATTGCATTTTGTGGGGATATCTGCCACCAACCTGATTGCATTGTGTGGGGGTATCTGCAGCCAACCTGATTACTATTATTATTATTATCATGAGGCATGTAACTACTTGAATATTTTATCTAAAATGTATCTGGTCAGACCTAATCTCTGTGAATAACACCGCTACTTATTTTGTGTTTTGTATTTTTTTTTAAGTCTGCCCATGACTCATCATGACCACGCCGATGTTCCAGTGCGTGGTGACACCCATTTAGTTTTGCTGCGGCGCACTGCGAGCGCCGCATTTAGACATATCCCTATTGGAGATTGTCCTCAGAATTGCTCACAATCTATTCCCTACCATAAAGTCATGCAAAATTTCTAGAGTACATGTGTATGTGAGCCCAAAATGGGGGGGGGAGGGAGGAGGAGGAGAGAGGGGTGGGCCCCAGGCTGAAACTTCCTTGGTGTCCCAGTCCGACCCTGAATGCAGTGACTGGTGGTATAATACAATGTGCAGTCACACAGGTGCAGTGAAAAGGTATGCACTGATTGGTATATAAAACAGTGTGCTGTCACACAGATGCAGTGAAAGGTATGCAGTGACTGGTGGTATAATACAATGTGCAGTCACACAAGTGCAGTGAAAAGGTATGCACTGACTGGTATATAAAACAGTGTGTTGTCACACAGATGCAGTGAAAGGTATGCAGTGACTGGTGGTATAACAATGTGCAGTCACACAGGTGCAGTGAAAAGGTATGCACTGACTGGTATATAAAACAGTGTGCTGTCACACAGATGCAGTGAAAGGTATGCAGTGACTGGTGGTATAACAATGTGCAGTCACACAGGTGCAGTGACTGGTGGTATAATACAATGTGCAGTCACACAGATGCAGTGAAAAGGTATGCACTGACTGGAATATAAAACAGTGTGCAGTCACACTGGTTCAGTGAAAAGGTATGCACTAAATGTGCTGGGCCTGGCACAGTACAGCAATTAGCACGGGCCAGCTGCGACAGACAGGGCTGTATATGCAGTGCCAGTGGGCCACACAAAAACAAAAAAACACATCACAACAACATTAGCTCTCAAAAGAGTTTTTTTTGTGGTGCTTTTCAGCAACAAATATCAGCAAGGAGCAAGCTAACAAGACCTCCTAACTACTGCTTTCCCTATCTCTCCAATGTCTCTTCCTTGTCTCACTAATGCAGCAGCAGACAGAGTAAGAAAATGGCCAACACTGCTGCCCTATTATTAGGGGGGGGGGGTGTTCCAGGAGGGAGTGCAGCCTGATTGGCTGCCATGTGTCTGCTGACTGTGATGTAGAGGGTCAAAGTTTAGCCCAATGATGTAGTTTAGGGGGCAGGTCGAACTTGCTATGTGTTCCCGGTGCGCCGCGAACGAGAACCACCGGTGAACCATTTGGGCCATCTCTAGTTTTGTGCCATTTTTAACTACCTTTTTACCACAGTAAACACGCAAAAAAATGAAAGCATATAGTATGGTTTAAAAATCGCACCATTCAAACCTGCGATAGGAGCAGTGCCATTGAAATGTGCTTTCATTGGGGAAAATAGATGAGAAATCACAACAGAATTATACATAAAAAAGGATACTGAACATGAAGCCTAAACCTCAGTTGATTTTTAGAGCCTGCTTGCATAAGCCAAACTGCCAGTCAGTACGAAATGCAATGATGGATAATGCATTGCCAGATTTGGTCTAAACTACGAGTTTGTCTCAAGGGTTCTCTGCAAAATTCTACATTTGAGGGTAGCAGGAAAAAAGGGTGTCGGCTGAGGGTGGATGAAAAGGGCGCCACCATATACTCTAATGTGATAAAACGGCGAAAAAAGCTGAAAAAGGGTGCCCAATAAATATCGTTAACAACATTACAATGTTACAGTTTTTGAAGTATGTTATCATTTTAGAAGCTTGCAACATTATAGTTTTTATAATATTATTTTGTTTGTATGTACAGATTTTACGTTATCAAAGATATTATTTCTATGTGTAAAAGGCTGTTTCTGCAGAGGGAGTGGTTAGGGTGAAGTACCACCAGGGAGAGTGGTTAGGGTTAGGCACCACCCGAGCGGCATTTAGTTTTAAGCAACACCGGGGGGGGGGTGGTTAGGGTAGGGCACCACCGAGGAGGGTTAGGCACCACCGGGGAGTGGTTAGTTTTAGGCACCACCAGGAGAGGGTTCTGTGTAAGAGTAGGGTTGGGTTAAGCTGTAATGTTGAATTACAAAATGATTTTTAACGTTAAGATCTTTTCGTTATCATCTCCCACCTGTTTTGAAACTTTATTTATCGTTAACCAACTTTGACAACGATATTTATCATTTGTAAGATTTCGTTATCCACCGGCACCATTTCGTTATCCAGCTGGGCCCTTTTTTCCTGGCGTCCTTTTTCATGCACGCCATTTGAGGTTTTTTCCCCTGTCTTTCCCGGAATATCACATTTCCACAAATCTTTACAGTTTCAAATCTCAGCTCATCTCTGTAAAGTGTTAAAACTTAGTAATTATCTTCACCATAGCAATTCTCAGTTACACTCTGCAGATTGCGAAATCTCTGTGTACCTCTCTACAGTACCAAATTTTAAGTGACGTATGGTCCATTGTTAGTCATGGAGCAGATATTCATGCATAAAACAAACAAATGTTGAATTCAGTAACACCATTAACCACCCTAGCGTTCAACTTTTGCGGCCATGTGTTGACGGGAGGGAAATTTTTGTTTAAAATTTGTGTTATACAGTGTAGGCTAGGTTATACACTAGGCTAGCTACACTTGTGCCCCAAGTCCCCCGGCACCACTCTGATCCCCCGATCTCCGCTGGCTATATTTACCTAGCCGCGATCCCGCAAGAACCGCAACTTCCCCGAACAGCTTCTGTCATTGCTATGGCGATGATTGGACGTCATGTCTGACGTCATCTACGGCATGCGCAGTCCCGATCCTCCCCATAGCGATGCCTGGAGGCTATTGGAAAGGCTGTGCCATCGCGGGTTCCGGGGAGAGGTATGTATAAGGGTGGCGATCGGGAGGATCAGAGGGTGGCGGCGGCGATTGGGGGCAACATGTAGCTAGCCAAGTGCTAGCTACATGATACAAAACCATTTTTATAAACAAAACAAAAAAAACACCGGGGCCATGCGATCCCCTGAGGTGGTATGAATGAGCAGTTTCCTTTTCAGGCATTTTACAGAGCTAAGTCAAACCAGTACAACAGTGAATGTATCATAGAGAGATTTATATACGATTCTGTAGGCTTATTTGTCAATCTTACACCTTTTTACATAGTCTTCCCTCCTTTTGAATGACCTCATCAGTGCATCAATGCATCAGAAGCACTGATGAGTTTTTTTTACAAAAAAGGTGGTAAGACTGTGTGACAACATGGAGTCAGATTGCCGAATAAGCCTACAGAATCATATATAAGTCTCTGAATGTTACATTTACTTTGGTACAGTTCTGATGCAGTTCTATATATTGCCTGAAGAAGAAACTTAACATTTCAAAAGCTTGAAATTATTACAAGATTTAATTAATTTATTACAAGATACAAGATGGATTTATTCGCCAAGTACGGTGGTGCCGTACTCGGAATTGCTTGTGGTACACATGGCTTGGGCAAGTACGTAATGACAGTTGTACATTTTACATGTTATACAGTGACAATTACACATACTGACAGCATTTACAATACATTTGCGGCTACAGTTCCACATACTAGCAGCATAACAGTGCGATAACATATATTGAGATATTGTGTGTTAGAGATGCAGAAGAGAAGGCAGAAGAGCCACTAAGGGAAGTATGCTGGTTGTGGACTGGGACAGAAGAGTCAGGGGTCAGAGTTGTTGAGCAGCAGAACTGCCTGGGGGAAGAAAGAATTCCTGTGTCTTGTGGTCTTGGTTGGGATAGTTCGGAAGCGGCGGACGGATTGGAGGGGCTCAAAAAAGCGGTTGCCAGGGTGGGCGGGGTCGCAGGAAATCCTGGTGGCCCTCTTCCTCATCCTAGCCGCGTGGAGGAGATCAAGAGGTGGCAGAGGCGATCCAATGATCCTTTCCACCTCACTAATGATTCTTTGCAGTTTATGTCTGTCGCTGGCCGTTGCGCGGGCATACCAGACGATAACTGAGGAGCAAAGAATGGACTCCGTGGTAGCGGTGTAGAAGCTGGTCAGCAGCTCCCGAGGCATACCAAATTTTTTAAGTTGACGCAGGAAAAAAGCCTCCGCTGTGCCTTCTTCTGAATTTTGATGGTGTTCTGTTCCCACCTTAGATCAGTGGATAAGGTTGTGCCGAGGAACTGGACTGATGATACTCTGGAGACTTCGGTCTCGCCTATGTAGACTGGTGGGTGAGTGGGAGGGTTCCTCCTGAAATCGACAATCAGCTCAACAGTCTTTGTTGCGTTGAGGACCAGGTTGCTGTTCTTGCACCACTCGCATATTCTCCCTATCTCACTGCGGTATTCCCGCTCTCCGTTTTCGCCGATGAGACCGATGATTGTTGTGTCATCAGCAAATTTGATGACCTTGACGGAGTCTGAGGCGGAAGTGCAGTTATTGGTGTACGTAGAGAATAGAAGCGGGAACAGTACACACCCTTGAGGTGCCCCTGTATTGGTAGTTCTCATGCTGGAGGAGCAGTTTCCGAGCTTGACCTGTTGTGTCCTGTCTGAAAGGAAGCTCTTGACCCATGCGCGAAGTGTGGGGTCAACACCGAGCTGCGCCAGGTTGTCAACCAGGGTGTCTGGGCAGATCGTGTTGAAGGCTGAACTGAAGTCCAGGAACAGGATTCTGGCATAGGAGCCAGGCCGGTCGAGGTGCTCCATGATGTGTGCCAGGGTGATGTTTATGGCGTCCTCAATGGACCTGTTGGCCCTGTATGCAAATTGGAGTGGGTCAAGCAGTGCATCAGTGGTGCGTTTCAGGTGAGCGAGGACTAGCCGTTCTAGAACCTTCATAATGGTAGGTGTTAAAGCCACGGGTCTAAAGTTGTTGAGGTCTGTGCTGCCTGGCTTTTTTGGGACTGGTACAATTGTGGACCTCTTGAAACAGGAGGGGACTGTACCTTCCGCTAGTGATTTTCTGAATAGAGTGGTGAAGACCGGAGCCAACTGGTCCGCACAGGTTCTTAGGCAGTTCGATGACACTCCATCCGGGCCTGAAGCCTTCCTGGGGTTGAGCTTGCGAAGCAGCATGAGGACTTCTGCTTCTTGGACTGCAACCGATGCAGTGATGTCTTGGTCACTCAGTGAGGAGGGTGCCGCTGTCATCACCGACCCGGAGTCCCGACCTGTTTGGGCTGTTGCTCGAACCTACAGTAGAACTCGTTCAGTTCCTCGGCCAGCTGAGTGCTTGGGGTCACCGTTTGAGGGGGGCATTTGAAGTTAGTGACCGCTCTTAGGCCTTGCCATACCTCCCTCGAGTTGTTGGATTGGAGACGGAGTCCCAGCTTGTCAGAGTAGGCTCTCTTTGCGGCGTGCAGTTCCCGTTTCAGGGCGTACCTGGCCTCCTTAAACTCTTCTTGGGAGCCAGACTTGTGCGCCTGCTCCTTGCGTTTTCGAAGCTGGCGCAGCTTATTGTTGAACCAGGGCTTGTTATTGGGGTAGGCCTTGAAGGTCTTAGAAGGGATGCACAATTACATGTACATGTACAATTAATCATTAAAGGTATTACACAAACCAATGTTTGTTGGTTTGATATCTGTATACTATATCAGATTTCAGTGGTTCTGTTTAGGCTTTCAATTCTCAAGTTCTAAATCTCATGTTATCTGTATAGTGTCTGTATTGTTTTAAACGTGAGTCAGTCTTCCCCTGTGTGGCATTATCACATCTCCAAACACTTCAGAAATTTTGCATTGCATCAGCCAGAAATAAAAGCAAAAAAGTGAATGCCAACTAAACACTTTAAAAATATAAGCTTTGAAATATTGAACTTTTTGGTCAGACCTGTTCTTTTGTTATTTACTGTTGTAATAAAGTTTCTTCTGGTGATTTATATGGCATGAACATATTCTGCATCAGATAAAATACATGGACATACTCCACATCACACAAAGTACAAGAATCATTAATATTAGTACTGACTCCAGTGGAGTTTATGATTAATTCCTCTATGACAAGTACAAATACATGCACAATGAATCAATCCACATCTATACCACAGGAGGTAGGAGAAATAAGTAATGATCTCTCTGATCTCAGCGGCGTATAATTATCAGATACAGCATATTAGATGCTGCTATTCCACTGATTGCTAAACCTCTTTGATGGTTAAAAAGTTTATGTTACCAAATATTCATCTATGCAAAGTTATTAACTCAAACATAATTTGCTGAAAGTAATGGTCTAGTTAGCCAGTCAGCATTTAGTGGTTGTTCGTGGCAATTTGTTAACAACTCTGAGTGTCATAAGGAAACTGTAACTTTTGTCTAGGGCAGAATAATAAGTGTCACTGTTCAACTGCCCAAAGCAATGAACAAATGCAAAACTCATGAAATACATTTGCTGATGAAGTGCACAATGTTTTGGACAAGACTCAATGCAATAATAACAATATGGAGAATATGCATGCTTTTTTTCATACTAGACCCCATGAATAAATCTAATTTTGTATGTTGAGAAGACATCTTTTTACCAGGTCATGAATTTTAGTAATAGTATGTTCTCAATTGTGACTATGCAATTACAAATCTCAAACTTGCTAACTGTTTTCTATCCATGACTTTATCTGGATCTAACTCAAGTGATGCCTACATTGCTTGCCAGTGCATTTTGCACACATTAGCAGGCTCTAATAAGCTGAATAACTTGAAAATTCTTAAACAATTTCTCCTATTTCATTGACTCCGACTCTTCACGACCATATGTACGCCAGATGTGTCTGTCAATCACAGTTCTTTCGCTGTTGCATAGGCATGTTTGTAGCTTTACATACTGTATGCTTTGTAACCGCCTTAACCTCTGTCGTCCTTGTCATATCTTGCACTTGATTTTCAAAGAATCAAAGATTTCTCAGAAGAATCCAGTCTTCTCAATATGTGACCAAAGTTTTTGCATTTTAATAGAAGCATCAGCCCTTCTAGTGAACACTCTGACTGTATTTCTTTAAATATTTTAACAATAGTTATGCTGTTAAATGAAAACATTGTCTAGCATTATATATATATATATATATATATATATATATATATATATATATATATATATATATATATATATATATATATATATGCAGTTACCTGCCCAACACTAAATATGGACACCATGTGAGCCATTTGTTAAAGTATAAGTAAAGTGCTGTTATCAATACTCTTCAAGCTGTGTTTTGTTGAGCATTTTTTTGGTGTTTGGAGAGCTTCCTTGATGGGCTTGATGGACTATCACAACACATTTTCCTTCTCATTGCTAATGCTTAACCCATGTTTACCTGTCCTTCCTGGTGCATAACCCACACATCCCGGCCTTAACATGTAATTCTTAGAGCTAACCTGCCCCTTTCTAACATACTCACCCTGTTACATCTAATTTTACCCTTATTGTGCCCCTACCCTATCACTTAACACTAACATTCTTAATCTAGCATATAACCCTGATTGCTAACCCAACCACTTCTCATTGTCCTTTGTGTTTTTTGGCAGATGCTTAATATAAGCACCAGCCATTTTATAAGCAAGCACTGGATATGCACTACAGTGTAACATGCCTAGTACACACGATGCAATTTTCCATCAGATTGACTGTCAAATTGATTATTTCTGACAGGAACGATCAAATTCCTGATTGTTTTCTAATTGATTCTGTAGAGAAGTCATTGGAAAATCAATCAGAAAAAATGGTTGAATATCAAATTGCGACTGTCATAAATAATCAATTTGCCTGTCAATCTTAGGGAGAATTGAATTGTGTGTACTAGGCATAAGAATTTGCTGCCAGTTTTATAACAGGGAAACACTAGTGCATAATTCATGAGTGGTAGCCGATATCCAAATCTCAGCAATACAACAGCCACATTTTTTCTGCTGTAAAACAAGAAAAACAATCGAGAGCCCCCAATAGTGTATTATCAATGGCATATGGGTTTTATAAGGACAGCAAATAGAGTATACTCAGAAGCGTGGGTTGCCAGATGTAGGCAACCAGTAGTAACGCATATGGGGATGTTAGGCCCGTCCCCACTCAGGCTAAGAAGTCGCTCTCTGTAGTAGCAGAAAAAGGGTGATCACACCCACCCACCAGGTGGATAGAAATGCAAGAAAAAACAGAGGCGCCAGCAGAATAAAAATAGATCACATATAAAAACAATAAAATCAAGGGAGTAAGGTGGACTTACCTCCCCAGAAGTCGCAACACAACCGATATATATGGTTTTAGACAGATTTTTAATTAGTACGGCAAAAAAGACAGCTGCCACGCATTTCGCGGGTCTCAAGCCAGCCTCCTCAGGCAAAATACAAAAAGGAGGACTGACAGAGGCACTGTACCAGATTGCACAACTCTTGAGTTACTCCTTTTTGTGTTTTGAGGAGGTGGGCTTGAGACCCGTGAAACGCATTACAACTGTCTTTTTTGGAATACTAATTAAAAATCTGTCTAAAACCATATATAGTGGTTGTGTTGTGACTTCTTGGGAGGTAAGTCCACCCTTACCTCCTTGATTTTATAGTTTTTATACAAGATCTATTTTTATTCTGCTAGCGCTTCTGTTTTTTCTTAAATTTTTCCTGCTGCTGGGGAAGTGTCCCTTTCTTATCCTGACAGGCTATACATTGTATACAGAGCAGACAGCAGGGAGCTTTTATAGTTACCTGTCTGGATGGCCGAATCGGCTTCTTCTTCCTCCTCCCGTGGTGGTGATGTAACCCAGACATGTTTTCTTGGTTCTGATCACATGGTATGACATGTGATCGGGATCCAGGAGACCTTGTCAGAATTACAGTGCCACCTGGTGGTGGAAGAGGGGTGATGGAAGAGTCTCTTCCATCTTCCCTCTTCCACCACCAAGTGGCGCTGTAACATCGACATGGTCTCCTGGATCTCGATCACATTTCATATCATGTGATAAGATGTGATCGGGACCCAGAAGACCTGCCGGTAGTTCAGAGCCGCTGGTGGAGAAGGAGAAGAAGCCATCCAGAACAGGTAACTATAACTGCTCCCTGCCACTAGGCAACCAAATGGGATTTGTGGGCAGAGGTTTACAGTGCAAGAGCAGTTTAAAATGAAATATTTCATTTGAAACTGTTAACGGGTTAAAAACACAACATTTCCCATTAAACTCCACTATTATTTTTATCATATTTTAAGTATGCAGATGATTTCATAATGCAGATATGGAAAGATATTATAGACTCTCTATAGGATGTACAGTATGTAGTATAATGTTCATTAATATGGCTTATGGCATCACCAACCTTAATTGAAACTTGAAAACGCCTCATGGTAGACATCATTAAAATGTAATAAATAGCAATAACATTTCACTCGCTACCACTGATTCATGTCTAATTAACTGCAAGTAAATTCACAGATTAAACAAAGCATAAATGATAAATAAAATGTACAAACTCATGAACATGTTATTTATATATGATGTTCAATGCTGTTGGTATTAAAAGATTATAGAGTGTGCATTAGACCCCAATTACATGTTGAATGAAGCATTAATAATAATAATAGGTTGAGAAGGCTTTAATTGCAATTAAGAAGATTGCCTAAATCCCTAAACAATATAATTTCATCTCCAGAGATCGCCAAGATAAAGTACTATGTGGATAGATTTAGAGTTAAGAGCTAAATTAATAATAACTGCAGACAATGCAAGGTCTCATAAATATTGCACTCATTTTAATATAGATGTAGTAGTTGAATACGGTGTTAGAAAACAAGGACTTTGATTTAAAATCACATTATTGGGAGCAGATGCCTGCCTTAATGTTAGAAAAATAGTCATTTTTAGTGTTAGATCTCTACGTTATCGAGTTTCAAGCACAAAAAAAATTGATAAATTAATAAAAGAAATAAAAAAGAAAGGGGAAAAGTAAAGAGAGTGAAATATTTTATCAGTGAGTGAAATGCCACTTACCCATAATAGTATTTATTATTATATATTGGGTTATTTGTGTATAACCTTGATTCAGTGTGCATTGCAACTACCTACAGCATGATACCCCACATGCCATGCTGCAAGCACTTATGTCATGCTGCCAGCACTTATAATGTACACCAAATCTCAGCAACGCTGACACAGATTTACATGTAAGTGGAGTCATAGGCAAGTTCTCCTTCTCCTCTGAAAGGCTTTACTTATGCCCTGTGCTCGAATCCCAGCTCTTCCTGTTCAGTAAGGCAGCACCCATTCAATAAGGAGTCCTTATGGGCTACTGAGCACACTCTAGTGGTTGCAGCTCAAGTGCTTTTATTCCATCAGGAGAAAAGGGCAATGTAAAAGTTCTGTGTCTTGTCTTTATACTGGCACACAAGATAATAGGTATAAACTGTGTCACATCTTGATACATGTCACTAAAGTTTACAGAAAACTTTCAATGATGTGTTTTAGTAGTATAATTTGGTATGATACAGCACATAGGCAATTATCTAATTAACTCTCATGGCTGGCTGGCTTTTCTCCTAGGAGATAATTTTACATCTACTTTTTCAGCAGTCTACAATTAAAAAAGTACTAAAAAGTAGGTGAAAAGGTAATAACAAAGTTATTTTGTGCACATGCTTGCTTTTTGGTGGCTTAGGAGAAAGGTAATTGAATAGGGGCTATAGTGTGTTCTCACCTACCCTGGAGTAATGCCAAAATTATTCTCCAACATTATGGTATTACTGTATTTGGAAAAGGAATGAAGAACATTTTCCTATCACCTATCACACTGAATATCCATAGAAGAACCTTTCATGACTTACCTTTTTAAGATGTGCCAGGAAATCTTTAGGAATAGATGCCCTGAGCTCTGTAGTAATCCACACACAGAACTGTCTTTCTTCTTTCTGTGACCCTAGTGACATTGTGTGACAAGGATTTTATATTGGAATGTAATAGGTTGGTAGTCAGATAGACCAACTTTGTAGCAGTATAAGGACATGCATTCTAATTAATGAGTTTGACTATACCAATAACTAACAGGTTTAAAAATAATATGTACAACTGTAATATGTACAACTATGTATATAACCAAATATATAACCACAACCAGCTCCTGGTTTGAAACACTGACTGGCGGAAAATACTGACAGTGCACATTCATGTAATTTGTTTAGACAAGACAAGACAGACACTTAGGGCATGTTCCATGAGCGACCAGGATCATTAGGCAGCCTTGCCCAACGACTCCTTCCTGTTTTACGTACTGGCTTGAGGCGGGACTTGAACTCTGGATAAACAATTAAAATCCTACATCAGAGACAACAGCCTTGCCAGTATGCTATCTAGCTGATGTGTTTAATTCATATACACTGCTGCAGTGCTGAATACACTTTCAATTTCTTATCATGGATAGCATTTATGTTCATTTGGTATACATTTCAGGGAATCTAATGGTCAAGTTCACAGTGTATGGCAATTACCTCAAATGCATATCTGCACGTCTGTTAGTGAATGGATTACCAAATAAATCACATTTCAAGTTATGTTCTTTACAGAGCACTCCACCCAGGGATGCTCGGATGTACCTCATCCACGAATTCGGAAATCCGCATGGTTGCAAAAAAAAATCCGCATTCAGCCCCGCCGCATGCGGATTTTCGTCCGCGTCCACGCAACCACGTGGATTTTTTCCCGTGAATGGCGTAATCACGCGCGGATTCACGCCCGTAGGCGGATTTTCTTTTAACGTTAATAACAAAGCCCCCATACATGCTACAGTCCCCCAAATAGCATGGATTATCGAGGTGATAAGGGGCAACATAACTTCAACATAAAAAATTCCCCCCCAAAAAATTTTTCTAGAGAAAATGGATTTTAAAGTGAAATCAACACTTTAAATGGGGCTATTAATTGGTAATAAGTGGTTTTAAAAAGGGATATACGCGTTAAGCAGTCAAAGAGGTGAAGGCGAGTTCCAATGGCACTTGGCGGCGAAGGTACCGCTGGAGGAGGATGAGTGGCTGACGGCAAAAAGGCTCCAGAGAGGTTTTTGTAATTTTTTTTTGCAGCAATTAGCAATGACATCGCAGCAGAGTTGTCAGTGGACACGGGCAGTGTGAACGCAGAGTGCAGTGGTGGTAGCGACTGAGTCAGGAGAAGGACTATGCGGGTGGTCAGTTCAGCAGCACAGAAGGACCACGGCAACATACTGGTGGTAGTAGTAGCAGCACAGCGTCATAGTGCTGGCCAAAAAATTAAATGCACCCGGTGACCCGGGCAGTGTGAACGCAGAGTGTAGTAGCGACTGAGTCAGGAGGACAAAGCGGGCGGTCAGTTCAGCAGCAGCAGCACAGTAGTAGTAGCACAGCGTCATAGTGCTGGCCAAAAAATTAAATGCACCCGGCGACCCGGGCAGTGTGAACGCAGAGTGTAGTAGCGACTGAGTCAGGAGGACAAAGCGGGCGGTCAGTTCAGCAGCAGCAGCACAGTAGTAGTAGCACAGCGTCATAGTGCTGGCCAAAAAATTAAATGCACCTGGCGACCCGGGCAGTGTGAACGCAGAGTGTAGTAGCGACTGAGTCAGGAGGACAAAGCGGGCGGTCAGTTCAGCAGCTCAGAAGGAGGACCATGGCAACTTACTGGTAGTAGTACCATAACACCAAAAAATTAACCAAGGTAGGCACTAGGCAGGTAGTAACTGTCTTTATAAAGGCAGGCATAGTTAACAACAGCACATGCAGCAGCCACTTCATGTCCCCCTGTGTCCGACAATAGGGGCCAGGAACTCACCTTCCACCCAAGCCTGGTTGATTTTCAGGAAGGTGAGTTTGTCCACAGAGGCGTGGGAGAGCCGAGAGTGCTTCTCTGTGACCACGCCACCGGCCGCACTAAAGCATCTCTCTGAGAGGACACTGGAAGGAGGGCAGGATTGGAGTTCCAGGGCGTACTGGGAAAGCTCGCTCCAGATGTCCAGTCTCTTGACCCAGTACTCCAAGGGGTCCACGGGGCTGTCGGTGTCATTGAGCCTGCTGGATGACCCCATATAGTCAGACACCATGGTGGTCAGTCGTTGCTTGTGCTGGTTGGTGGTGGATGCTGTGGCGGGCACCTCTGTTCTGGGCTGCTGCACTGCATACAGGCTCTTGCTTAGGCTCTTCAGGTCTCCGGGGCGCCAGTTGCTGCTGCTGCTGCTGGTGGTTGTTGTTGTGCTGCTAGTGGCAATGGCAGGCACCTCTTGCTGGCTTGGCAGAGCAGTTACAGTGGGGGTGGAAGGCTGGGGGAATGCTTCCAGTAGTCTGCGCACATGGGCCTCCTTCAACTCCCTTGTGCGTTGCTCGGTGGTGGATGGCGTCATTAAGTCTCCCAGCTTCCCCTTCAGACGGGGATCAAGCATCAAGGTAATCCAGATGTCCTCCCTTGAACGCATCTGGATCACCCGGGGGTCCCTGCGAAGGCACCGCAACATGTGCACAGCCATGGGAAACAAGTGGGCCCTGCCAGCAAGATCTTCCTCGTCCTCGCCATTGTCCCAGAACGCATGCCTGTCCTCTTCCTGTGCCATGTTGTTGTCCTCCTCAAACCGCCATCCACGTACAACGCCTGCTGCACTCTGCTCCTCCTCCTCCTCCTCATTCAGGTTAGGGACCTCCAACTCTTCCACTACCTGCTGTGAGCCCTCCTCTGAGCTGGACTGTGCTGCCATCTGCTCCTGTTCTTCCAACTGCCTCAGGGCTTCATCCCCACGCTCAATTAAATTGTCCATTGCCTGCTCCAGTAGACAAACCAAGGGCACCCACTGGCACACAGAGGCCCGCTCCTCACTGACCATCTTGGTTGCCTCCAGGAAGGGACTCAGCACCAGGCATAGTTGCTGCATCAGTGTCCACTGAGTGGCAGTAATCATGGGGACTTGCTGGTTGCTGGGGACACTTGGGTCTAGCATGTAGGCCCTAAGAGCCAGCCTGTGCTGACACAGCCGCTCCAACATGGCCAGAGTCGAATTCCAGCGAACTGGCATGTCGATGATCAGCCGGTGTTGTGGCCTTCCATACTGCTGCTGTAAGGTGGACAAGAGTGCAGAGGCAGTGGCTGACAGGCGGAAAAAGCGTACCACCGCCCGGGCATCCTGCAGCAGCTCGCTCATCCCCTGGTAGGTGTGCAAGAAGCGCTGCACCACAAGATTGAGCACGTGGGCCAAGCAGGGGATGTGCTGGAGGTATCCCTGCTGCACTGCTGCCACCAGGTTGGCCCCGTTATCGGCTGCCACATACCCCACTTCCAGGCCTTTGGGGGTCAGCCACCTCCGCTCCTGCTTCCTGAGGGCGGCCAGGACGTTGGTGGCCGTAAGCCTCTCCTTCCCCAGGGTCACCAATTTTAAAAGGGCTTGGCAGTGCCGAGGCTTGGCGCTGCTGCTGCCGAGGCGGGCTTGCTTTCCGGGTGCTGAGGGAGTGTCGTGACAGGACCCTTCTGCATCCCCCCTGATCCCGCGTGGTGGCACCACTAGCTGGGCTGATGCGCTCTTGTCCTCCCTCCCTTTCATCAGTGTCACCCAGTGGGCCGTAAAGGACAGGTAGCGACCTGTCCCAAATCTGCTACTCCACGAGTCCATGGTCACGTGGACCCGCTTGCCCACAGAGTATTCCAGGGAACGGGCCACGTTTTCCACCGCAAACTTGTGGAGTGCTGGGATCGCGCTCCTGCTGAAATAGTGGCGACTGGGGACTTGCCACTCGGGGATGCCAAATTGGAGCAGCGTCCGCATGGCGCTCCCCTCCTGCACCAGGGAATAGGGAAGCAGCTGTGATGCCATGGCCCGGGCCAGCAAGCCATTTAGTTTGCGGATCCGCCTGTGGCTTGAAAGCAAAGGCTTGGTCAGACCCTGAAAGGTGTCGCTCAGCAGGGTCTGACGACGCTGGGATGCAGGGGAGACAGAGGAGAGAGACGAACACTGGCTGCCAGCCTCAATGTCTGTGTCCTGAGCAGCCGAGGTGGAAGAGCGCTTGCGTGCTACTACTGCTGCTGCTGTGGGGGATTCACGACCCTGAGGGAGGGAGGATGCTGCTGCGCTGGTGGGCCTTCTGCTCTCAGGAACCCCTGCCAGCAGTGCCTGCTTCCTCTTAAAGTCTGCATACTCGCGGCAGTGGCGGCTTTTCAGGTGGCCCTGGAGGGATGAGGTACCCATCTTGCTCAGACTTTTCCCACGGCTCAATCTTTTGCTGCATAACCTGCACACCGCATACCTTTTGTCATCAGTACATTCCTTAAAGCAATCCCACACTGGTGACTTTAATTTACTGCGGCCCCCACTAGCAGAGGGTGCAGCGGAGCAATGTGTGGTAGTAGTTGCCGGGGGTTGCATGGTGGTGGTGCCGGCTGAAGCAGTGTCCTGTCTACTTCCTCCACGCCCACTGCTGCCGATGACCCTGCCCCTGCCTGACATATGGCGATATCCTTGCCTAGGCCGAGGTGACTCGTCATCCTGCTCTGACCATTCTTCCACGGACTCAGCAGGCTGCACATAGTTAGGGTCCACAACGTCGTCATCATCAGCAGCATCATCATAATCCAGCTCTTCCTCTGACTCCCCCGCCTCCTCTTCTGTCCCTACATCCCCAGACACAGACCCCTCTTCTTCATCACCAGAACTCAACAACGCTTGTGATTGTGGCCCGATCTCAATCTCTGCCACATCAGTCCCCAGTAAGTCCTGAGCTTCTTGCATCAGCAGGTTCCCAGATGCCGGACTGAGGGACAGAACGCTGTCATCCTGGGAGGGCTGCTAACCAGTGGGTGCTGGGGTGGATGTCACAACAAGCGTGGGATGTTGGCTGCTGCTGCTACTGCTTGGAGTGGTGCTCACAGTAGAGGTCTGGGAGGAAGTCATGATGTCCATGAGTACGTCAGGTTCCATTTGCTCAACCACCACACGGGGACCAGAAACTTTAAAATATTTGGACAATGGCGTCCGCTGACTCGGTCCAGGCTTTGCTGCCCCCTTTTCTGCTGCATCACGACCACGTACAGCTGGGCGTCCTCTCCCTGGACGTGGAGCAGTCCCAGAAGTGGCTGAGGCAATTGAACTCCCTTTCCTCTCACCCCGCGAAACCCTGCCAGACATGTTGCTAGTAATGAATCACTGGATGCAGTGGGCACAGTACAAGGTCACTGAAGGATGCAGTGGGCACAGTACAAGGTCACTGAAGGATGCAGTGGCCACAGTACAAGGTCACTGAAGGATGCAGTGGGCACAGCAGTGGGCACTGGATATACAACTAGGTCACTGAAGGATGCAGTGGGCACAGTACAAGGTCACTGAAGGATGCAGTGGGCACAGTACAATGTCACTGAAGGATGCAGTGGGCACAGCAGTGGGCACTGGATATACAACTAGGTCACTGAAGGATGCAGTGGGCACAGTACAAGGTCACTGAAGGATGCAGTGGCCACAGTACAAGGTCACTGAAGGATGCAGTGGGCACAGCAGTGGGCACTGGATATATAACTAGGTCACTGAAGGATGCAGTGGCCACAGTACAAGGTCACTGAAGGATGCAGTGGGCACAGCAGTGGCCACTGGATATACAACTAGGTCACTGAAGGATGCAGTGGCCACACTACAAGGTCACTGAAGGATGCAGTGGGCACAGCAGTGGCCACTGGATATACAACTAGGTCACTGAAGGATGCAGTGGCCACAGTACAAGGTCACTGAAGGATGCAGTGGGCACAGCAGTGGCCACTGGATATACAACTAGGTCACTGAAGGATGCAGTGGCCACAGTACAAGGTCACTGAAGGATGCAGTGGGCACAGCAGTGGCCACTGGATATACAACTAGGTCACTGAAGGATGCAGTGGCCACAGTACAAGGTCACTGAAGGATGCAGTGGGCACAGCAGTGGCCACTGGATATACAACTAGGTCACTGAAGGATGCAGTGGCCACAGTACAAGGTCACTGAAGGATGCAGTGGGCACAGCAGTGGCCACTGGATATACAACTAGGTCACTGAAGGATGCAGTGGCCACAGTACAAGGTCACTGAAGGATGCAGTGGACACAGCAGTGGGCACTGGATATACAACTAGGTCGCTGAAGGATGCAGTGGGCACAGTACAAGGTCACTGAAGGATGCAGTGGGCACAGTACAAGGTCACTGAAGGATGCAGTGGGCACAGTACAAGGTCACTGAAGGATGCAGTGGGCACAGCAGTGGGCACTGGATATACAACTAGGTCACTGAAGGATGCAGTGGCCACAGTACAAGGTCACTGAAGGATGCAGTGGGCACAGCAGTGGCCACTGGATATACAACTAGGTCACTGAAGGATGCAGTGGCCACACTACAAGGTCACTGAAGGATGCAGTGGGCACAGCAGTGGCCACTGGATATACAACTAGGTCACTGAAGGATGCAGTGGCCACAGTACAAGGTCACTGAAGGATGCAGTGGGCACAGCAGTGGGCACTGGATATACAACTAGGTCACTGAAGGATGCAGTGGGCACACAAGGATGTCACACTGTGTAATGAGATGCTCATATGCCAGCGAGCGAGCGAGCAGTGGGCACTGGGCACGGCACAAGGTCACTGACAGAATGAATGAACAGCGCTGGCAGAGAGTGGCGGCGCCGGCGGTGTGACTGGCTGCCTGCAAATAGTACAAGTGTATAAACTGTCACTGGAATATACAAGTGAACACTGCAGCTGCACTAACCTGCCTGCCTGCACTCTACACACAGATAATCCCCACTCCCACTACACTGCAGCACTGAACCTGCCTGCACAGCACTACACACAGTTAAATAATCACTAGACTCCCACACTCCCACTACACTACACTGACTACAACTAACTACAGCAATCACTCACTGACTAGCTAACTGTGTACAGTATAAGAGCAGTGTTAGCAAAAAAAAACGCTTTGTTTTTAACACAATAAATGCACTTGCTCAAACAACAATGGCCTGGAGATAATCCTCTCAGCACCACAGTCTAGCAAGGACAGAGCTTTTCCATCATGGCCGCCGCTTTATATTCAGGAGGGGAGGGCATAGCTCCCCTCCTGTGATTGGTTGCTAGGGCCTGGCTGGGGCACTCTGATTGGCCTGCAATGTGTCACTTCCGCATAGTTTGACGTATTTCCGCAAACCACGACTTCAGCACCGGGTTTCACGAGCGTGAATGCGGATTTCTGTCCGCATTCACGCGAAGCCGAAGTAGATTTTCGTGGTTGAAAATCTATTCACGGACTTTCGTGTCCGAGGCGGAATGCGTCAAAATGGTCGTGAATCCACGCGTAAGCGTGATCACGACCTGGCGGTGAGCACCACTGACTCCACCTATTCCATTTTACAAATGACTTTGTAACAGCATATGTGTTCTTTACACACAGATCTAAATGTAATATTTAAGTCAACAAGCCTGTAACAACAAAACTCACATACAAAATTCCTATATTTTAATTCCAGGTGAAAGAAAACTGCAACCTAGAGGTTTGAGCTTACCTCTCATTTTTGCAGCATATCTCAGGCTCTTTAGTAAGTTCTTTAGCATGGCTTTTGATGCCAGATGTAGACTTTCTATAATGAGCCAGCCATTCTGATTCATGGTGTCATTTAGAGCCGCTTTCACCTCTTCCTCATTGTCATTCTTCACACTTACGACAAACAATGGTATGCTTTGCTTCTAAAGGAGAACACAAAGTTATTCCTAGCTATAGAAAACACAGTTAAAGCAGACCTGAACTAAAAGATACACAACTGCATAATAAAATTTAAACAAAAAAACATTTCTTTGTTACAGCTGATACACATCCTAATATAAATCTGCACTGTTTCTACTTCCTGATTCATGGAAGCAGACATATTGTTTACAGCCTGTGCATTCAAATGGCCTTATCTGCCATATATGCCATGTTAGTCATGTGACACAGGGGAGAGATCAAATTACAACTTGTGATTAGACACAAATGAGGGGGAATTAAACAGGTAAAACTCTGTAAATACATACAGGGTGCATTTCTCTATGTATTTCTTCAGTCCTGTGCAAGAGTTCCGGTCCACTTTAAGGTTACAAACACATTTGTAATTATATTAAAGTATATTATAGGTATGCCACAATTAGAAGAAAGGGTGCTTTTTTTCTGGGTACCACACAAGGATGTGTGAAATACAGAGGAACTGCAGTGAAAATAACGTAATAAATAAAATTGCTTCTTTTTTCAATATTCATTTATAAATCATTTAGTTAGTGTTTGCCCATTGTAACATTCCTCATCTGATTTATATTCTGAAATGTATCAGAGATGTCACCTTAGCTCTCTCAGGTGCATCCTTGCGGAATGCTTGTCCCTGAGATTTCCAAAGCTAGCTTAAATAATGCCTAGAATCCCAGAATACTTGGGGAGAAGAATTCTGCATATCCATACAGTGTATGTTAAGCATCACTGGGAGGGCAAGGCTACATACCAATATACAGCAATATATAGATATAGAAAGTGTTTCTGATGCTGATACCAAGAAAATTATGTTAAAGTGGGTCTCCGGAATAACTTATTGCGCTCAACTTTATGTCATACAGTGCTTCTTTAAAGGGCGTACATTTCATAAAGGCGCCTGTTGAAAAAGGCATAGGAAATAGCCAGTAAATTCACTAATATTCTACTACTTTATTCAAATAGCAAAATCGGTATTTACTGATGTTTTGCTATGACATAACCTCTCCCAACTCTCACACAGAATCCCCTGGTGGTGCCTAACCTTAAGCCCCCCCCCCTCCGGTGCCTTACCTTAACCCCCATGATACATATCTTTAACCCCCACTTCTTAACCTTGACCTTACCCCTGGTGGGCACCTAACTTTAACCTCCCCCCGGTGGGCACTTAAAGGAACACTATCAATTTACATATTTTTTTCATTTGAGATAGGAATTGTTTGGGAAGTGCTGCTAAGTACTGGTGTAGGTATATACATTTCACTGGCAACCTCTTTGTTTACTATTATCAAAATACTTTCAAACTTTACTGATGCTAAAACTGACGGCAGATTGAGCCATGAGGGGAGGGGAAATTCCCCTCACACTTGATCAGTTAACCCTGTCTGTAACTCTGTGTGTGAGAGAGAGAAAGCTCCCAACAGCTGCAGCTTCTGTGTTCTGTGTTTCTGCCTGAAGTGTGTGAAGAGAGGAGAGTAAATGAAACTTATTAACATTTGTAATTGTCACAGCTTTTGATACTGTTTTTGCTTTCTGAGAAAAATACTCTGTAGTCTGATATGCAACTCTGGCTGTGCATTAAAGCAGACACCCCTTCTGCAATTGATTTGTCCCAATATAGCTAAATCCTACAGTCAATAAATTAAAGCTTTTGCCTCTGATATTTAACATGAAAAGTAGGAAAATGTTTATACAGCTACTTAGACATTATTTGTACATTGTCATTTTAGAACAGTTAGGCATCAATAGTATTCCTTTAACCTTAGCCCTATCATGCCTGTCGACGTCCTGTTGAAAAGGGCACCTGCTAATGTAGTGGGTCCCGGAGCAGCAAGCTAAGCGAACTGCAGCTACAAATAGTGGGCGCCTAATGTCTGCTATTTGTAACCACAGTTCGCATATACCCCCACTATTTTATTGGGCGCACTTTTAAACAGGAAACATGCCCATTAAACTACGCATAAGTAGTGTGATTTGATTCTGTAAGAAACAGATATTACTTTATTCCCATGCCAGTGGTACAGTTTATATCTTATCAACACTTGCTTAGGGCCTTTTTCCACTAGCAATCACTAGCGTTCGTGCTGAATGCTAGTGATTGCGATTCAGCAAATACATAAAATTTTGCGGCGATTTTCCGACGTTTGCGATCGCGATTTTGCTATGCTATGCACTGCATAGCAAAATCGTACCAATAATCATTCCGCCGCGCAATCGCGATCAGGTAAAAAACGAATCGCGGTAGTGGAAATGACCTACCACGATTCCTATGTTAAATGCAAACTGTAGCGATTTAAAAAATAACTAGCGGTTTGCGGTTTTGCGATTCAGCCATCGCAAACGCCGTAGTGGAAAAGAGCCCTAAGTGATCACTCATTGGCCCTTATTCAATTCACCTTTTATTTCTCCAAAGTCCCTCCTAGTAAATCATACCTGTTTTAAATAACTTTTCAGAACTCTGCAATTTAAGTTCCAAAAATAGGTGAAATTGTATTGTTGAAATTATTTTATTTTATTGCTTGCTGGTGCCTTAACCTTCCTGGCGTTCGGGATAAGCTGCGCAGGAGGCTTTCTCAGGCCCCGCTGGGCCGATTTGCAAAAATGTTTTTTGCAACACGCAGCTAGCACTTTGCTAGCTACATGTGCACTCCGATCACCGCCGCTCCGCGCCGATTAGCCACCGCTCGACGCGCCCCCCCCCCCCCCCCCCGACCCCGTGCGCGTCCTGGCCAATCAGTGCCAGGCAGCACTGAGGGGTGGATCGGGACTCCCAATGACGTCACGATGGGGAAAGCCCTCCAGGAAATCCCGTTCTTTGAACGGGATTTCCTGATTGGAGATCGCCTGAGGCGATCGAAGCGGGCGGGGGGATGCCGCTGCACAGCGGCTATCATGTAGCGAGCCCTGGGCTCGCTACATGATTTAAAAAAAAATGTAAACTGCTGCGCTGCCCCCTGGCAGTTTTTAATAGACCGCCAGGAGGGTTAAAAATTTTATTGATAAGGTGTGAAACTATCACCAAGGAGAAAACAGCGGGACATCGCGAATTTCCCGTTCCTGTCATATGTCCCGCTATGCGGGACATTATTTTAGCGGCGGTTTGCAGCACATCTGGCCCCCAGCAAAGCCCGATCTCTGTCCCCATGTTTAGTGGGCATGTAAGACTACATGCCCACACAGATGGTACCCCCCTCCCCTAAACCGGAAGTGCGCAATCAGCGCTGGCAGGAAGTGGCAGAATAAATTCTGCATTTTTGTTGCTGATTGTAGCTGCTTCTCTGCAGGATGTTTTTTTGCAGTTTCCTGGCAGATTCCTGGCAGATTTCTTCTTTCACAATCCTTGCTGATCCCTTGCAGGTTCTTTCTTGCAGATTTCTTGCAGATCCCTTGCAGGTTTTTTCTTGCAGATTCCTGGCAGATTCCTTGCAGGTTCCAGGTTATTTATTGAAGATTCCTTGCAGATTCCTTACAGAGCGGAGCAATGGCATCCTCTGCAGCAGGTAAATGAAAAATTACAGCGGCTGAGGTGGCACAGCGGATTAGGGAGGATGGCAGCACAGAATCAGATGTGCAGGATTCTGGATTCTGCTGCATATTTTTCCCTTTACTGTGTGTAATGCAGGGGTACAACTGCCTGCAGATAATGTTTCAGAAACTGTCAGTGGGTTTTTCGAGCTTTTTTTTACACCGGCCCTATTACAAGTAATTATTAATGAAACAAATGATTATGCAAAAAGGAAGTTAGAAAATAAACCTCCTTCACCCAGATCCATCTGGAGGAGCTGGACTGATGTTACTATGCAGGAAATAAAGGCATACTTTGGAGTAATTCTTAGTATGGCACTGCAAGAAAGGGGATCTATCCAGGATTTTTTCTCAACTTGGTGGATCAATTACACCCCCTTTTTGGAGATATTTTTTCTTGTGAGCGATTTAGTCAAATTAATTGGATGCTACATGTTTCTCCACCCATCAGTGGTCATGAAGGCCCTCAAACTAGGGGTTGGAAGGTCAGGAACTTGAACTGAGCATATGAAAGAAAGATGCAGAAGTCTGTTTGTACCCCATAGGAATGTAGTAATTGATGAAAGCACAATTAGTTTCAAAGGGAGATCAAAGTACAAGATGTACAATCCTCAGAAACCAAGCAATGGGGGCAATGACTGTGTTCTATGGCTGATTGTGAGACTGGATACCTCTATGTGTTTGAACCGTATTATGGATCTGCAACTACGGAAAGCTTGCCAAGGCCAGACTTACCATTTTCAGCTCGCATTGTCCTTCATCTTTGTACAAATCTGAAACAAGCCACTCCTGGGCATGGATACCATTTATTTACAGATCGATTTTATAACAGTCACATATTGGCACAAGAGTTACTAAAAGAAAAAATTCACATAACTGGAACAGTCTATGCCCAATCGTATAGGTCTACCAAGTGAAATAAAAACAATTGAAACTGAAGAGTTATGAAGTTCGTGCTTGGAAACTTGACAGTGAAGAGATGGTATTGGCATGGAAGGATAAGCGTATTATACACATGCTTAGCACTTTCTACCCTGCTACTACAACGACACAGCAGAGAAGAATGAAAGGTAGAGTGACTGAAAATGTTCAGAAGCCCACAGCAGTCGTAGAATATACAAAACACATGGGAGAGGTTGACCAATTTGATCATTATACCAGTAGTTATTCTTTCAACAGGAAGTCACTGAAGTGGTGGAGGAAGACCATTTTTTGGTTGTTGGAGCTGGCAGTAGTGAATGGCTTCATAATTTACAACCAGTTGCATCCACAAGAACCAAAGGATCATATCAGCTACCGCAAGAACCTAATTCTTGAGTTGGTTTGCGAACAATGAGCCTCTAGGCCTCAGCGGAGATATGGCCGCCCTTCTTCATTGGATGTGGAGGAGCGTCTAAATGGTATCCAGCATTTTATTGCTAATATGCCCAATCGAAACACCAATGATTTCACAGTGTGCACTGACCGGAAGAATACAGGTGGCAGGCGAAAAACCACCTATTATTGCGAAACTTGCTCACGCAGGCCAGGTTTACACGCAGGAAATTGCTTTAAAGTGTACCATACTTTGGCCAACATCTCTGCTACCAGCCAATTGAAGATACCAAACTGTCCAAATAAGGTATGAAATGAAACGTTATAATGTGTTCTTTAAAATAAGATACACCATGTTACTGTGTTACGTTCCATGTAAGAATGGGAGAGAGAGTAAGAGGGGGAGTGCATTTCTGTAACAAAAAAACCTCTACAGACTCTAACTGTAGAATGGCAGAAGCATTTTAAGGATTAGTTTTCTGTATACAGAACCTTTGCCATAAACCTGGAGAGGTACTGCAAACACCTATTTGCAATTAAATGTTCTTCAAATTTTTCTTTCTAATTACATTTTGCAACCAGCTAAAAGTTTCCCAAACTGAAAGTAGCCTGAAATTGCACCTCTTCATAACCATGGTAACACTATTCTGTTTGGAGTACATTTTCATAGAAATGTCTAGCTTCTAACTATTTCACCTTGCAGTATAGGAGCCACTATCACTTATTTTCAACATGTGCATTAACCTATTGACTGGTAGCAAACTATGACTCCCACTGACTGCCAGTTTCTTTAATAATACATATACTTTATGTGCACATAAAAAGTATGCAGGCTGAAATAATGATTGTCATTAATCCCTACAAAATCCTTGCCATCAATGTCAGGAAGATTATCCTTTATAATGTGATGGAGCCTGACAACAAAAATGGAAAACAGACAGTTCTTGTTGGGGTTACTGGTTCAAGTTAGTGAATATGGTAGAAAAAAATTGCTTAACCACTTCCCGACCGCCGTATTGACAATTGGCGGCCGGGAAGTGGACCCCGCAAGGACCGCCGTATTGACAAATGGCGGCGGTCCTTGTAGGGGCATGGGCAGAGCGATCGCGTCATCCGTGACGCGATCCTCTGCCTCCGCCTGGCGCCGCTCACCCGCCGCAACATCCCGCCGGCCATACGGAAGCGCCGGCGGGATGTTAACCCGACGATCGCCGCATACAAAGTGTATAATACACTTTGTAATGTCTACAAAGTGTATTATACAGGCTGCCTCCTGCCCTGGTGGTCCCAGTGTCCGAGGGACCACCAGGGCAGGCTGCAGCCACCCTAGTCTGCACCAAGCACACTGATTTCCCCCCCCCTGCCCCAGATCGCCCACAGCACCCATCAGAATCCCCCCTGCCCACCCCCCAGACCCCTGTTTGCACCCAATCACCCCCCTAATCACCCATCAATCACTCCCTGTCACTATCTTTCAACGCTAAATTTTTTTATCCCCCCCTGCCTCCTGCTCCCTCCTGATCACCCCCCACCCCTCAGATTCTCCCCAGACCCCCCCCCCCCCAGACTCCCCCACCCCATGTACTGTATGCATCTATCCCCCCTGATCACCTGTCAATCACCTGTCAACCACCTATCAATCACCCCCTGTCACTGCCACCCATCAATCAGCCCCTAACCTGCCCCTTGCGGGCAATCTGATCACCCACCCACACCAATAGATCGCCCGCAGATCCGACATCAGATCACCACCCAAGCGCAGTGTTTACATCTATTCTCTCCTCTAAACACCCACTAATTACCCATCAATCACCCATCAATCACCCCCTATCACCAGCTGTCACTGTTACCCATCAGATCAGACCCTAATCTGCCCCTTGCGGGCACCCAATCACCCGCCTACACGCTCAGATTGCCCTCAGACCCCCCCTTATCAATTCGCCAGGGCATTATTTACATCTGTCCTTCCCTGTAATAACCCACTGATCACCTGTCAATCACCTGTCAATCACCCATCAATCACCCCCTGTCACTGCCACCCATCAATCACCCCCTGTCACTGCCACCCATCAATCAGCCCCTAACCTGCCCCTTGCGGGCAAACTGATCACCCACCCACACCAATAGATCGCCCGCAGATCCGACATCAGATCACCACCCAAGCGCAGTGTTTACATCTATTCTCTCCTCTAAACACCCATTAATTACCCATCAATCACCCATCAATCACCCCCTATCACCACCTGTCACTGTTACCCATCAGATCAGACCCTAATCTGCCCCTTGCGGGCACCCAATCACCCGCCTACACGCTTAGATTGCCCTCAGACCCCCCCTTATCAATTCGCCAGTGCAATATTTACATCTGTTCTTCCCTGTAATAACCTACTGATTACCTGTCAATCACCTGTCAATCACCTATCAATCACCCATCAATCACCCCCTGTCACTGCCACCCATCAATCACCCCCTGTCACTGCCACTCATCAATCACCCGCTGTCACTGCCACCCATCAATCAGCCCCTAACCTGCCCCTTGCGGGCAATCTGATCACCCACCCACACCAATAGATCGCCCGCAGATCCGACGTCCGATCACCTCCCAAGTGCAGTGTTTACATCTGTTCTCTACCCTAAACACCCACTAATTACCCATCAATCACCCCCTGTCACTGCTACCTATCAGATTAGACCCCTATCTGCCCCTAGGGCACTCAATCACCCGCCCACACCCTCAGAATGCCCTTAGACCCCAGCCCTGATCACCTCGCCAGTGCATTGCTTGCATCTATTCCCCCCTCTAATCACACCTTGAGACACCCATCAATCACCTCCTGTCACCCCCTAACACACCTACCCATCAGATCAGGCCCTAATTTGCCCCGTGTGGGCTCCTGATCACTCGGCCAAACCCTCAGATCCCCCTCAGACCCCCTTCCGATCACCTCCCCAGTGCATTGATTGCATCTATTTTCCCCTCTAACCACCCCCTGAGACACCCATCAATCACCTCCTGTCACCCCCCTAGCACTCCTATCCATCAGATCAGGCCCAATACAACCTGTCATCTAAAAGGCCACCCTGCTTATGACCGGTTCCACAAAATTCGCCCCCTCATAGACCACCTGTCATCAAAATTTGCAGATGCTTATACCCCTGAACAGTCATTTTGAGACATTTGGTTTCCAGACTACTCACGGTTTTGGGCCCGTAAAATGCCAGGGCGGTATAGGAACCCCACAAGTGACCCCATTTTAGAAAAAAAGACACCCCAAGGTATTCTGTTAGGTGTATGACGAGTTCATAGAAGATTTTATTTTTTGTCAAAAGTTAGTGGAAATTGATTTTTATTGGTTTTTTTCACAAAGTGTCATTTTTCACTAACTTGTGACAAAAAATAAAATCTTCTATGAACTCGCCATACACCTAACGGAATACCTTGGGGTGTCTTCTTTCTAAAATGGGGTCACTTGTGGGGTTCCTATACTGCCCTGGCATTTTAGGGGCCCTAAACCGCGAGGAGTAGTCTAGAAAACAAATGCCTCAAAATGACCTGTGAATAGGACGTTGGGCCCCTTAGCGCACCTAGGCTGCAAAAAAGTGTCACACATGTGGTACCGCCGTACTCAGGAAAAGTAGTATAATGTGTTTTGGGGTGTATTTTTACACATACCCATGCTGGGTGGGAGAAATTTCTATGTAAATGGACAATTGTGTGTAAAAAAAATCAAACAATTGTCATTTACAGAGATATTTCTCCCATTTAGCATGGGTATGTGTAAAAATACACCCCAAAACACATTATACTACTTCTCCTGAGTACGGCGGTACCACATGTGTGGCACTTTTTTACACCCTAAGTACGCTAAGGGGCCCAAAGTCCAATGAGTACCTTTAGGATTTCACAGGTCATTTTGTGACATTTGGTTTCAAGACTACTCCTCACGGTTTAGGGCCCCTAAAATACAAGGGCAGTATAGGAACCCCACAAATGACCCCATTCTAGAAAGAAGACACCCAAAGGTATTCTGTTAGGAGTATGGTGAGTTCATAGAAGATTTTATTTTTTGTCACAAGTTAGCGGAAAATGACACTTTGTGAAAAAAAATAATTAAAATCAATTTCCGCTAACTTGTGACAAAAAAATAAAAACTTCTATGAACTCACCATACTCCTAATGGAATACCTTGGGGTGTCTTCTTTCTAAAATGGGGTCATTAGTGGGGTTCCTATACTGCCCTGGCATTTTAGGGGCCCTAAACCGTGAGGAGTAGTCTTGAAACAAAAATGACCTGTGAAATCCTAAAGGTACTTATTGGACTTTGGGCCCCTTAGTGCAGTTAGGGTGCAAAAAAGTGCCACACATGTGGTATCGCCGTACTCGAGAGAAGTAGTACAATTTGTTTTGAGGTGTATTTTTACACATACCCATACTGGGTGGGAGAAATACCTCTGTAAATGACAATCTTTTGATTTTTTTACACACAATTGTCATTTACAGAGTTATTTCTCCCACCCAGCATGGGTATGTGTAAAAATACACCCCAAAACACATTGTACTACTTCTCCCGAGTACGGCGATACCACATGTGTGGCACTTTTTTGCACCCTAACTGCACTAAGGGGCCCAAAGTGCAATGAGTACCTTTAGGATTTCACAGGTCATTTTGAGAAATTTTGTTTCAAGACTACTCCTCACAGTTTAGGGCCCCTAAAATGCCAGGACAGTATAGGAACCCCACAAATGACTCCATTTTAGAAAGAAGACACCCCAAGGTATTCTGTTAGTAGTACGGTGAGTTCATAGAAGATTTTATTTTTTGTCACAAGTTAGCGGAAATTGATTTTTATTGTTTTTTTTCGCAAAGTGTCATTTTCCGCTAACTTGTGACAAAAAATAAAATCTTCTATGAACTCACCGTACTACTAACGGAATACCTTGGGGTGTCTTCTTTCTAAAATGGGGTCATTTGTGGGGTTCCTATACTCTCCTGGCATTTTAGGGGCCCTAAACCGTGAGGAGTAGTCTTGAAACGAAATTTCTCAAAATGACCTGTGAAATCCTAAAGGTACTCATTGGACTTTTGGCCCCTTAGCGCAGTTAGGGTGCAAAAAAGTGCCACACATGTGGTATCGCCGTACTCAGGAGAAGTAGTATAATGTGTTTTGTGGTGTATTTTTACACATACCCATGCTGAGTGGGAGAAAGATCTCTGTAAATGAACAATTGTGTGTAAAAAAAATTAACAAATTGTCATTTACAGAGATATTTCTCCCACCCAGCATGGGTATGTGTAAAAATACACCCCAAAACACATTATACTACTTCTCCTGAGTACTGCAATACCACATGTGTGGCACTTTTTTGCAGCCTAACTGCGCTAAGGGGCCCAAAGTCCAATGAGCACCTTTAGGCTTTACAGGGGTGCTTACAAATTAGCACCCCCCAAAATGCGAGGACAGTAAACACACCCCACAAATGACCCCATTTTGGAAAGTAGACACTTCAAGGTATTCAGAGAGGGGCATGGTGAGTCCGTGGCAGATTTCATTTTTTTTTGTCGCAAGTTAGAAGAAATGGAAACTTTTTTTTTTTTTTTTTGTCACAAAGTGTCATTTTCCGCTTACTTGTGACAAAAATTAATATCTTCTATGAACTCACTATGTCTCTCAGTGAATACTTTGGGATGTCTTCTTTCCAAAATGGGGTCATTTGGGGGGGTATTTATACTATCCTGGAATTCTAGCCCCTCATGAAACATGTCAGGTGGTCAGAAAAGTCATAGATGCTTGAAAATGGGAAAATTCACTTTTTGCACCATAGTTTGTAAACTTTTACCTAAACCAATAAATATACACTGAATGGGTTTTTTTTTATCAAAAACATGTTTGTCCACATTTTTCGCGCTGCATGTATACAGAAAATTTACTTTATTTGAAAAATGTCAGCACAGAAAGTTAAAAAAATCATTTTTTTGCCAAAATTCATGTTTTGATGAATATAGTAAAAAGTAAAAATCACAGGAGCAATCAAATAGCACCAAAAGAAAGCTGTATTAGTGACAAGAAAAGGAGCCAAAATTCATTTAGGTGGTAGGTTGTATGAGCGAGCAATAAACCGTGAAAGCTGCAGTGGTCTGAATGGAAAAAAAGTGTCCGGTCCTTAAGGGGGGGTAAAGCCCTAGGTCCTCAAGTGGTTAAGTTATACAGTAAAAGTTAGAAAGTTAAAGCTAATCATAATGAAGGGGTTAACTTTTAAAGGAAACCAGAGATTATGCATACTTACCGTTTCATACATACCTGGGGCTTCCTTCTGCCCAAAGTACATGGGTCGCTCTCACATCCCCGTTCTCTGCTGCCTGCAGGTCCAATACCAGGTCCCATAACTTCCTCCAGTTGTGGCCAGTCTGCGCAAGAGGAAGCATGCTCTTTATGTATCTCTCCAGTGGCCACTTGAGAGATACGTAAAGAGTGCACTTCCTCTTGAGCAGACTGGCCGTGACTGGCCAAACTAACAGGACCCGATACTGGAACTTCAGGCAGTGGAGGACGGCATGGGAGCGATCCTTGCGCATGAGGCAGGAGGAAGCCCCAGGTATGTATAAACCGGTAAGTATGCGTCGTCTCTGGTACACTTTAAGGAAGGGGTTCGAGTTGGACACCAGGAAGAGGTTAACATTATGTCATGGAGTCTTTATATTTATTAGCAACCTCCACTATTGTCTCTGAGAAGACTGGTGCATAAATGATCTCAGTAACCTTGAAAGTCTCCACAATAGACAGTCTTCTAAAAAATATAAACGCCTCCCTAACTGCAGAGTTAACAGAGTATTCTGTGTTACACTGGCTCCCTAACTCTGATCGCTGGTTCCTGCACATGATCTGTACTATTGACCTGACTTGGTGACCCATCTTTCTACTGTGAGAAAACGCGGAAAAGCCGCCGCGTGTACTGGCAGCAGGGCGGCTGTTTCCGCGTCCAACGCGGCGGTTTGCACGCAGCAGCGTGCGTCTGGTGTGGCTGGGTCTGTTAGTGCACCTGGATGGAGAACTACGCGCGCGAGCCAGAAGTCAAGACCTTTATGCCAGCAGGAGATGGATCAGCTGATCAGGACGATCAGCTGATTCCTGCTGGACTCCTGATTGGCTGAGTGGCTCGGGCGGGGCGGCAGAGTCCTGCAACTATATATATATATAGCTTGCTTGCCAGTTGCTGGTTTTCTGCCATAGCGAACACATACGTGGAAGCATTCAGACCATAGTCAGATCCTACAGTGTGTTTGAACCAGGAGGACCTGGGAATTCACACTGAGCCAGATTACTTTTGTTCATCATTGTATTGTTATTCAGACTAGTTCCAGGGTGTAGAGACCAAGGACCTCACACCCAGACTAGGGAACTGTATTATCATTTGTGTTATACTCCAGACTAGTTCCAGGGTGCTGAGACCACGGACCTCGCATCCAAGACTAGGGAACTGTATTATCATTTGTGTTATACTCCAGACTAGTTCCAGGGTGCTGAGACCACGGACCTCGCATCCAAGACTAGGGAACTGTATTATCATTTGTGTTATACTCCACACTAGTTCCAGGGTGCTGAGACCACGAACCTCGCATCCAAGACTAGGGAACTGTATTATCATTTGTGTTATACTCCAGACTAGTTCCAGGGTGCTGAGACCACGGACCTCGCACCCAAGACTAGGGAACTGTATATTAATTTGTGTTATTCTCCAGACCTGCTTGTGATGCCCATCTTCCAGGGGTCACTAGCCACCGGGTCTTCTTGCTACTCAGCCTAGGACTTCGCCCCCTTGGATGTCTCAGGCTGCTGCAAGATGTCTGCACTTCCAAAGGGAGGTATTTCTCATACTGCCAAGAACCACCTGCTCCTCAGGTGGTCCTCACTCAAAGTTATTACTGTTGCACCAAACACTCACACTATATAGGTGTCCAGAGGTTAGCAATATATCTGTATTATCGGTGATTCTGCAGATCATCAATAATAAGGTATATATCTGCATTCTTGGTGATACTGCAGATCACCAATAATCAGATTCTCTCTGCATGCTGACACCGATCGTTACACCTACTGTTTCTGATCCTCTGGCTTCTGACTCCCAGCTGAACTTCTTGACTATTCTTCTGTCCTCCCTTACTATTTTATCTGCATTTTCTTTCTGCTAGACCTCCAGGTGTTCATTCCACCATGTTTGCTCTGCCTGTTATTGGAAAACTATACAAACTTTGCTGTACTTAACCAGCATTCGATGGAATCTCAGCCAATTAACTTAACCTGCCTTGCCTGGTCAGACCTAACCTGATACTTACCTCTACAACTGATTTGAATGCTGTTGCTAGACTATCACAGCTTTGTCTCTTGCTCCTCATTTCCTTCACTGGCTTCCAATCCAGTATAAAATAAAACTACTATGCTTTGCCTTCAGATCACTTTCCTGTCTATATATCTAATTGCATACTCATATCCCGCAAACCAACCCTTGTTTCTCTACTAATTGATTTAGTACAATTTTCTGTCACTTTTTATGGGACTGTTCACCACCTTGCACACACCTAAACAGTCCCTTGTGCTACCTCTTTAACCACTTCCCGACCGCCCACTACACAGGGGCGGCGGGGAAGTGGAGCCCTTCAGGGCGGCCTCACCCACAGAGGCGGCGGTCCATTTAAGGGCATGGGCGGAGCGATCGCGTCATCCGTGACGCGATCCTCCGCCGGCGCCTGTCACCGCTCGCCCGCCGCAACATCCCGCCGGCTATACGGAAGCGCCGGCGGGATGTTAACCCCGCGATCGCCGCATACAAAGTGTATAATACACTTTGTAATGTTTACAAAGTGTATTATACAGGCTGCCTCCTGCCCTGGTGGTCCCAGTGTCCGAGGGACCACCAGGGCAGGCTGCAGCCACCCTAGTCTGCACCCAAGCACACTGATTTCTCCCCCCCCTGCCCCAGATCGCCCACAGCACCCATCAGACCCCCCCCCTGCCCACCCCCCAGACCCCTGTTTGCACCCAATCACCCCCCTAATCACCCATCAATCACTCCCTGTCACTATCTGTCAACGCTATTTTTTTTTATCCCCCCCCCTGCTCCCTGCCCCCTCCTGATCACCCCCCACCCCTCAGATTCTCCCCAGACCCCCCCCCAGACCACCCCCCCCCTGTTTACTGTATGCATCTATCCCCCTGATCACCTGTCAATCACCTGTCAATCACCCGTCAATCACCCCCTGTCACTGCCACCCATCAATCAGCCCCTAACCTGCCCCTTGCGGGCAATCTGATCACCCCCCCACACCAATAGATCGCCCACAGATCCGACATCAGATCACCTCCCAAATCCATTGTTTACATCTATTCTCTCCTCTAAACACCCACTAATTACCCATCAATCACCCATCAATCACCCCCTATCACCACCTGTCACTGTTACCTATCAGATCAGACCCTAATCTGCCCCTTGCGGGCACCCAATCACCCGCCCACACGCTCAGATTGCCCTCAGACCCCCCCCCCCCCCCTTATCAATTCGCCAGTGCATTAATTACATCTGTCCTTCCCTGTAATAACCCACTGATCACCTGTCAATCACCTGCCAATCACCTATCACCCATCAATCACCCCCTGTCACCCCCTGTCACTGCCACCCATCAATCAGCCCCTAACCTGCCCCTTGCGGGCAAACTGATCACCCACCCACACCAATAGATCGCCCGCAGATCCGACATCAGATCACCACCCAAGCGCAGTGTTTCCATCTATGCTCTCCTCTAAACACCCACTAATTACCCATCAATCACCCATCAATCACTCCCTATCACCACCTGTCACTGTTACCTATCAGATCAGACCCTAATCTGCCCCTTGCGGGCACCCAATCGCCCGCCTACACGCTCAGATTGCCCTCAGACCCCCCCTTATCAATTCGCCAGTGCAATATTTACATCTGTTCTCCCCTGTAATAACCCACTGATTACCTGTCAATCACCTATCAATCACCCATCAATCACCCCCTGTCACTGCCACCCATCAATCACCCCCTGTCACTGCCACCCATCAATCACCCGCTGTCACTGCCACCCATCAATCAGCCCCTAACCTGCCCCTTGCGGGCAAACTGATCACCCACCCACACCAATAGATCGCCCGCAGATCCGACATCAGATCACCACCCAAGCGCAGTGTTTCCATCTATTCTCTACCCTAAACACCCACTAATTACCCATCAATCACCCCCTGTCACTGCTACCTATCAGATTAGACCCCTACCTGCCCCTAGGGCACTCAATCACCCGCCCACACCCTCAGAATGCCCTCAGACCCCAGCCCTGATCACCTCGCCAGTGCATTGCTTGCATCTATTCCCCCCTCTAATCACACCTTGAGACACCCATCAATCACCTCCTGTCACCCCCTAGCACACCTACCCATCAGATCAGGCCCCAATTTGCCCCGTGTGGGCTCCTGATCACTCGGCCAAACCCTCAGACCCCCTTCCGATCACCTCCCCAGTGCATGGATTGCATCTATTTTCCCCTCTAACCACCCCCTGAGACACCCATCAATCACCTCCTGTCACCCCCCTAGCACTCCTATCCATCAGATCAGGCCCAATACAACCTGTCATCTAAAAGGCCACCCTGCTTATGACCGGTTCCACAAAATTCGCCCCCTCATAGACCACCTGTCATCAAAATTTGCAGATGCTTATACCCCTGAACAGTCATTTTGAGACATTTGGTTTCCAGACTACTCACGGTTTTGGGCCTGTAAAATGCCAGGGCGGTATAGGAACCCCACAAGTGACCCCATTTTAGAAAAAAAAGACACCCCAAGGTATTATGTTAGGTGTATGACGAGTTCATAGAAGATTTTATTTTTTGTCAAAAGTTAGCGGAAATTAATTTTTATTGTTTTTTTTTCACAAAGTGTCATTTTTCACTAACTTGTGACAAAAAATAAAATCTTCTATGAACTCGCCATATACCTAACGGAATACCTTGGGGTGTCTTCTTTCTAAAATGGGGTCACTTGTGGGGTTCCTATACTGCCCTGGCATTTTAGGGGCCCTAAACCGCAAGGAGTAGTCTAGAAAACAAATGCTTCAAAAAGACCTGTGAATAGGACGTTGGGCCCCTTAGCGCACCTAGGCTGCAAAAAAGTGTCACACATGTGGTACCGCCGTACTCAGGAAAAGTAGTATAATGTGTTTTGGGGTGTATTTTTACAAACTATTAAAATCAATTTCCGCTAACTTAACTTGTGACAAAAAAATAAAAACTTCTATGAACTCACCATACTCCTAACGGAATACCTTGGGGTGTCTTCTTTCTAAAATGGGGTCATTAGTGGGGTTCCTATACTGCCCTGGCATTTTAGGGGCCCTAAACCGTGAGGAGTAGTCTTGAAACAAAAATGACCTGTGAAATCCTAAAGGTACTCATTGGACTTTGGGCCCCTTAGTGCAGTTAGGGTGCAAAAAAGTGCCACACATGTGTAAATGACAATCTTTTGATTTTTTTACACACAATTGTCCATTTACAGAGGTATTTCTCCCACCCAGCATGGGTATGTGTAAAAATACACCCCAAAACACATTGTACTACTTCTCCCGAGTATGGCGATACCACATGTGTGGCACTTTTTTACACCCTAAGTACGCTAAGGGGCCCAAAGTCCAATGAGTACCTTTAGGATTTCACAGGTCATTTTGCGACATTTGGTTTCAAGACTACTCCTCACGGTTTAGGGCCCCTAAAATGCCAGGGCAGTATAGGAACCCCACAAATGACCCCATTCTAGAAAGAAGACACCCAAAGGTATTCCGTACGGAGTATGGTGAGTTCATAGAAGATTTTATTTTTTGTCAAAAGTTAGCGGAAATTGATTTTAATTGTGTTTTTTCACAAAGTGTCATTTTCCGCTAACTTGTGACAAAAAATAAAATCTTCTATGAACTCGCCATACTCCTAACGGAATACCTTGGGGTGTCTTCTTTCTAAAATGGGGTCATTTGTGGGGTTCCTATACTGCCCTGGCATTTTAGGGGCCCTAAACCGTGAGGAGTAGTCTTGAAACGAAATTTCTCAAAATGACCTGTGAAATCCTAAAGGTACTCATTGGACTTTGGGCCCTTTAGCGCAGTTAGGGTGCAAAAAAGTGCCACACATGTGGTATCGCCGTACTCAGGAGAAGTAGTATAATGTGTTTTGTGGTGTATTTTTACACATACCCATGCTGAGTGGGAGAAATATCTCTGTAAATGGACAATTGTGTGTAAAAAAAATTAACAAATTGTCATTTACAGAGATATTTCTCCCACCCAGCATGGGTATGTGTAAAAATACACCCCAAAACACATTACACTACTTCTCCTGAGTACGGCAATACCACATGTGTGGCACTTTTTTGCAGCCTAACTGCGCTAAGGGGTCCAAAGTCCAATGAGCACCTTTAGGCTTTACAGGGGTGCTTACAATTTAGCACCCCCCAAAATGTCAGGACAGTAAACACACCCCACAAATGACCCCATTTTGGAAAGTAGACCCTTCAAGGTATTCAGAGAGGGGTATGGTGAGTCTGTGGCAGATTTCATTTTTTTTTTGGTGCAAGTTAGAAGAAATGGAAACTTTTTTTTTTTTTTTTTTTCCTCACAAAGTGTCATTTTCCGCTTACTTGTGACAAAAAATAATATCTTCTATGAACTCACTATGCCTCTCAGTGAATACTTTGGGATGTCTTCTTTCCAAAATGGGGTCATTTGGGGGGTATTTATACTATCCTGGAATTCTAGCCCCTCATGAAACATGACAGGGGGTCAGAAAAGTCATAGATGCTTGAAAATGGGAAAATTCACTTTTTGCACCATAGTTTGTAAACGCTATAACTTTTACCCAAACCAATAAATATACGCTGAATGGGGTTTTTTTTATCAAAAACATGTTTGTCCACATTTTTCGCGCTGCATGTATACAGAAATTTTACTTTATTTGAAAACTGTCAGCACAGAAAGTTAAAAAAATCATTTTTTTGCCAAAATTCATGTCTTTTTTGCTGAATATAATAAAAAGTAAAAATCGCAGGAGCAATTAAATAGCACCAAAAGAAAGCTTTATTAGTGACAAGAAAAGGAGCCAAAATTCATTTAGGTGGTAGGTTGTATGAGCGAGCAATAAACCGTGAAAGCTGCAGTGGTCTGAATGGAAAAAAAGTGGCCGGTCCTTAAGGGGTAGAAAGCCCTAGGTCCTCAAGTGGTTAAAGAGGTCTACTCATACCTGTATTCCTTTATACTTTTGTCATGTATTAATAAAATGTTAATGCACTGCATAATGTAATATACTGAGACTTTACCAATAAAGGATGATGATATAAGGGCCTTTTCCCATTGCAAACGTTTATACACAATTTTCATACTTCTACTAAATCATACTTCTACTAAATCATAAATGTATCAAGTTACAGGATTGCTTGGACAGCTTGAAAAACATTTTTGCAAGTAAGACACTGTAATATATTGTAGTTCATCTGTGTATTTAGTTGAAAGACTGTATCACACAGCTCAATGCCGTTTTTTTCAGCAGGAATTGGCCATCTCTATCAAGATCACATTGTGTGAAGTACAACATTCTAGCACAACCTACAAGACAACTAATAAATAAATGCAAAAACACATTGCAGATTACCAGGAAGTTTTTCTTTACGCGGCTTCTCAGTAAGCCGCTATCTAAAGTATACTACCATGCAATCTATTAATCACCAGAATTCACACACAGAAAATTCATCATTTCAGAATGGCTCAATAAATGATAAAGGAACGAAGATCTAATAAACATAACCATTAACATTATTCTACAAAATGAAAACTTTATATACCAAACATGAAGGGTATGTAAAGCAAAATCCATGTTTGTAGAATAATAATAGAAGAAGAAGAATGTAGAATAATACTTTTTTCTATGTCATGGAATAAATGTTAGCCACACACCCCTGACAGTAGCCTAAGTGATGAGAATTACTCCTTTAAAAAGAACTATGCTTATTTTTCTCGTCAGGAAATGAAAAGACTCCAAAGACATCCATAGCTATTATTATATAAATAGCTAACAATAATCTCAGTGACCACATATTTTACTAGTTAATGTATGAAAAAGGCTGGTTGAATACCTCTGCTGCAGTCACAATGGCTTGTTTTGCTTGCTGGCTCAGGATCGCGCCACTGTATGAAATGCTGGTGGTGGTGCTAGACGGCTCAAGAACTAGAATACCATAGATGTTTTGTTCAACTGCTGTAATAAAACATATTGATGTTATTGTAAGTAGAGATGCTTAGAATTAAGCTCCAGTTGCATGTGTGCACATTGGACACAAGTTAACAAGTCACTATTAAGTGGATGAACATGATTTGGAAATTATATTTACAATAAAAAAAACAATAGAATGACAAAAAAAAACAAGTCTACTGGTAAATATAATTGTATAAAAACTAGCAATCATCCACGCATTGCAAAATTTAAACATTAACTATTCTAGAAGCTCTAGGCTATGATGTAACATGAACCAGATTTTCACGACCTTTTTTTCAAGACCTGTTTCTCTTTTTTAAATCGCTGACTGACAAGGTCCAGCAAACCCTCTCCATGCACTATATCTTGCATGTTTGATAAAATGAGAGTGTTTACAATGGACTTTGTGAGTGTGTCATGTGCGACCAGATGGGTTCTATACATGATGTTTGCATATTTCAATGCTTTTGTCCCATGTAGAGTGTTTACTGTCTTTGGGGCAGACTTTGACATGTGATTGTGTAGCTCATCCTGGACTCATCTGTTTTTGTATGTTTCCTTTATCTTTTACGACCAATAAAAGAGATTTAACCAGAAAATGAAAGAGTGTAATCACACCTACCTTCTCTGGCAGTGCTCATCAAATACTGGAGGCTAACCAGGAAGATCTTAGTATGGGATTGAAGAATGGCTTTCTAAACATTTGATTTGTTGTTTTTAGGCCATGTGGTATAAACAAATATCATTTCAAACAAACATATGTAATGCATGGCTAAGTGCTAGGTCCAATACTAGAATGCTTCCCAGAGAGGAAGGGAATAGTCATGTAGAATTAAACCCATACTTTCCAATGGGAAAACATGGACTGATTCACATGCTTGTCACTATTGCATTTGAGTTTATCCATTACATTTCTGAAATACACAAACCAGACTTGCATGATTTTTTTTAGGCGGATGCATCAACAGAGACTGACATGCATCTGTTCCTGAGTGCAGCAGGTATGGGGAAGACAGTAACAGCTTGCTGGAGAGCACAGTGTATCCATGCTATATGCATATACTGCCACTTCAGTGTAGTGCAACCTGAGCCTATCACAATACTAGGCAACATATTAGCAAATTCAGCAGTTGCAATATTAACCACTTTACCCCCAGTGGTGCGGATATCTCCGTCCCTTTTTCCATTCTTTCACCCCCAGGGATGGAGATATCCGCACCTCCGGCACTCCCGCCGCTGCCCGCACTCCTGCTCGCTCGTGCACGTGCTCCCATGCTCTTGCACGCTGCCGGCCGCTTGCCCGGAGATCAATGAACGGGAAAAACCATTCCCGTTCGTTGATCTAAGCCCCCCGCAATGGCCTGCTGCTTCTATGAGAAGCAGCACGATCATTGTGAAAAAATGTTTTCCCAGCCTCCCTGAACTTCCTGCAAGCGTACTTCCTACGCTTGAGGTCGCATAACCAAAAAGTTACTGTGGCCATCTTGTGGCCAAATAGTAAAACTACACCCTAAAGCATTTTTCATATACAAATACATTAGTTTTACACACACAAATTAACTCATTACCTCCCACACTCCCCAATTTTTTTTTCGTAATTTAAAAAAAAAAATTACAATAGAAAAAATTCATAAATAGTTACCTTAGGGACTGAACTTTTTAAATATGTATGTCAAGAGGGTATAACACTGTTACTTTATAAACTATGGGCTTGTAATTAGGGATGGGCGCAAAACTGAAAAAATGCACCTTTATTTCCAAATAAAATATTGGCGCCAAACATTGTGATAGGGACATAATTTAAACAGTTTTATAACCGGAATGGATGCAAAACTGAAAAAATTAAAAGTAATAATAAAAAATTATGTATTTTATTGCTTGCTGGGAATTTAAAAGACATTTCATTGACACAGTGAGACAATATCAACTTGGAGAAAACTCAAAAGAAAAAGTTAAGTGCATATGGCATATGGCCTCTTTGCAAGCAGACATCCCATTATTAGTTACGGGTCTATGGAATATCTAAGCCAACCTTTAACCACTGTTATAAAAAATAATAATAATAATCATTATTTGTGTGATCTTTGTTATGACTGTGTATTCATATAAATCAGGGATGTTGAAATCCACATTTTTGGCACAGATCAAATTAATTGATGGGACTGAATCAGGAAATGGTTGGTTCATCAAGAAAAACACCTTTCTCCATTTCTCTGTTCATCCCAAGCACTGGCATGGATATGGCCCTCAAGGATTGGAGTTGGAAAACACTGATATAATAAAAAGGAAGCAATGCCTAAAGAGACATTAATATTTTAAGAGTACGACTATCACATCATTATCTATAATGTACAATACATATACTTTGCAAACATTTGGAACAATAAGTAAAACATTCAAGGGATTAAAATGGTAGCCCACAGTCCTTCAGAAATGTTAGCTGAAATTATTTCTATGCACTCTACTCTAAACATATAGTAGAATAGAGATCTACGTTAGATCATTCAGTTTTGGCTATATAGTACTTTAATAGAAAACTGTGAATCTGCTGATAAGTGCACTCTTACCTGCTATGCTTTCAACACTCTGGCAATCTTGATGAAATTCTAGACCACTGGACAACTGCTTAACCCACTTGCAGACAGCATCAGGAAAGCAGTCTGGACGGGCTGAACGAATAACTAATAAGCGGTGGAAGAAATCCCACTGAGATTCTTCTGCTGAACACAGTGGGAGTTTAAAGACACCTGAAGCATCTGCATTTTAACACAAGAAGATGTTTGGAGTTAGATTATAACATTTTTTCCTCACATTTTAACATATCTATTAAGATGGTGATTAGATCGCTTCTCAGTGCCCTTGCCCTACCTCTTTTTTGAATAACTGTCTCTTATCTCTCTCTTGTCTCTTTTGATTTTGAAAGGGGGGGCAGAGATGGACAACTATGCTATTTTTTATTTAATAAACAAAAAGAAAGTCATACTTATTTGAACTTGCGCGGATGTTTTGATGACAAAATGTCAGGGAGAATGTTTATAAATCATCTTTTCAATCTGCATGTTTAATACACGCAGATGAAGCCACTCATCATGTGGCATTCATGCAACTGTCACCAGGAGCATGTTATTGTCAGGTTGTTAAATAGTAAATTCCTGACGTGCTATCCCTAAGCACATGGGAAGACTCTGATGTGACCGATTTCGCTTAGTAAATCTGTGATGTGTGTGAAGTTCAAAAATCATAGATTTCTGAGGTACAAGGAAATCAGGCCCAGTTAGCAAAAACATTTTAAGCAATCCTGAAATACAATAAAATTGATGAGATACACAACTGTATCTATAGTCCCACTCCTAAAAAGCAGAGTCAGTTAACCCTTTGCACACTCACATGCAAATGTTTTATACAAATGCTTTCACAGAAATCAATAATTCCTATTTGTTTTTGCTTGTAACTGACCCTTGTGGCCAGGGTATAATCCAGTGCACTCCCTCCTTCCGGTGTCTGTGACCATTGTCAGTATACACGGACCTTATGCTGGTGTGTGCATGGTGCACATGGATATATTTTGTTAGTTCCCTTGTGGGATTAGTTTGATGCACTGATCTGTCCCAGGAGTGGATATCCTGATATGTGCTCCTAATCTTAAGATAGGTTTGATGCAAAGAATGTTTGCATGTTTGCATTATGCATGTTACAGGGCCAGAGTTAAGACACCTAAGAATACTTGGGTACCTCTGCGTGGTGTAGGCAACTATGCAAGAGAATGTATTGTCTTGCATAGTGTGATGATTTGCTCAGCTGCCTGTGCAGGCAGGCAGCCTTTTGACCATTGTGTAGGTTTGCATGCTGCAGGACTCTGGAAAGAAGAGCTTCTGTCAGTTTTGCAGCTTGTGCTTGCAGAGGAATTTGCATACGTTGTCATGCAAATTGCCTGGCCACATTCATTGGAGGTGTGTACTATAAGTACTATGTCTTTCCCACAATGCTTAGCTGGTCATAAGGATTTCGTCCTATGTAACACTCCTGGTGGGGAGATCAGCTTAGAGTAATTCCTGGAAACTGTGCTAGGCAGATTTCCCTAGTGCAGTTAAGATTGTTTATCTGTTTTGTTTGTCTGTTGCGATTGTCCTGTCCCAGCGGTGGTCGATAGGAAGTCGTTCTGATCTCTGTTCTTGGAGCATAGCTGGTGCAGCGGTTGCTACCAGCTATCTCTTCTGTTCTGCCTCTCTGGATTGCGCTAGCCACTTTTCGCTAGCGCTGTGGATCCTTCTGTTCTGTCTCCTGGGATCGCGCTAGCCACTTTTCGCTAGTGCTGTGGATCCTTCTGTTCTGCTACTCTGTACCTGGATCGCGCTAGCCACTTTTTGCTAGTGCTGTGGATCCTATCTCTCGCTTGTCCCTGTTTTCGTGTGTCTGTCTTGTCTGCTACGACCGCTTGCTGGAGGCTCGGTGAGGTAACCATTAAGCAAGCGTTCGCGTCCCCTGTTTCATGTTTGTCGGTCGATGGTTAGTTAGGCGTGCTTGTCTCTATTGTGCTTATCACGTGGAGACCGCGCATAACCACGTGCACTGTTGCGAATGAGTGCGGTGTTCGCGGTTAGCTAGCGTTTGTTGTTTTCTGCATCTTCTCATTGTATTATTTGCTGTGCCTTTGCTACCCTCGAATTCTATTCTGATCTGCCTTGTGTCACCTCTGGCGATCACACCTCTCGTGATCGCGTTCCTATTTCATATCTGCTGTTGTGTGTCCGCGGTCGCGGGGTGGCGACTGGATTGGCGCACACACATACAACCTGTCCCTTTGCTCGTTCTCATTCGCAATCGCCTCTCTTGCGATTGCGTTCTGTGCTTCGTACAATTCCTGTCTGGCATTTGTGGAGGTACAGAGGATTGGTTCCTCTGCACTCCCCAGCGCCATCTGCCGACAGGAATTTTCCCTCTACGGGTGCGTAGCACCTTTTGCTGGGTGCCTGCAAATATACGCTTGTGGAGGATTTCCGCCGTATCAGCGCACGCATTGTGCGCTGATCACTGAGAAAGTTCCACAATCGTTACACATAGACTACTTTATCTGACTAATGATGTTTACTCAGCTCCTATAAAAACAAATCTTTTTTTTAACTGTTTCCACCTTTCATAGGTAATTTTCTCAGCCATACAGGAGTGTTATGACCTGGCATTACTTATCAGTAAGTCCAGCTGCAGAGAAAGTGTAATTTACAGCACTGAATTCTGAACACTTACAGTGAAAAAAAGGAAAACCAGCTAGCTCTAAGTAGTATTGGAAATGTAATTATCTTATGTTACAAGTTGCTTCATGTACCCTTTAAAGAGGAAATATGTAATAAAATAAAGCAATATATGAAACACATTTAATCTATGTTCCTTTATTTGCATGTATTCTCTCTGCAAAATAGCAATTCAAATAAACAAAAACAGTGCAGAGCATTTCATGTCCACCTTGTACTCACAACAGTTTCTCAAATCCATTACTCTAGTACAACATCACACTATCAAAAGAATCTACATTTATTTACTAGTAAATGTATAAATAATTTAAGAGAACTTTTTTTCTGTGCATCAATAGCATTTCTAAGACACATGGTCAAATGGTGTGTGACTTTCCATGACCAGTAGTATTCTAGGGCTGTTTGTCACTGCAAATTTAGATGATGACTTAGAGCAGTTGTCTCTGTTGAAAGGGCTGGCAGTGTTTTATCTCTAGTGATAAAGGAGTTAATACAAACCAAACTGGTGAGTAAGCTGATGTTCATTTTTACGCCTGAAAGAACAGGAAGACCTTCAAACAGTTTGACCCAGTCCCTCCTGCACTTCCAGTCTGAAGGATGCCACTTAAAAATCTCCAGGGACACATGATAAATGAATCCATTAGGACTGTAAAGTGGACTAGAGTGGATTCAGTAATTCAGAGTCCTAGGGCACAACCTTTCCTTCATTATATTATTAATGCATGACAGATGTGTACAAAGGATGCACTATGGCAAAACCTATTGATAAATTATATGGTGTATTGGTAAACTGTAAACACTTTATTATGATGTTATCCCAAGATGTATACATTAGAATATGACCCTACATAACAGAATATACAGTATAGGACTGCAATAAGGAAGTGGTTTTCTTTATATTTTACAACTTGTCCTGTTGTATTTAGAAAAGGCTGACTTAATAGCAGTTCTGAATATGCCTGTTACAACATGCATTGGCAGTATTAGACAAAAATACCTCCTAAGCAGAGTGAACTATATTCACAAGTATAGTAAACTTGCCATGTATTTAAAGTCCATGTTAATTGTACTGTTACTATTGCTGAAACTGTAGGGTGCATTTAGCAACCCATGTGTTACCTAGGTAATACGCGCATTGTTAATGTAATGGGTACTATGCAAGTAGTGTAATGTACATCTCCCTAGCCATGCTCATGTTACCTAGGTAATGTGGGCAGGGCCGGCCTTTGACCTGAGCGACCGGAGCGATCGCTCAGGGCGCCGGCTTCAGGGGGGGCGCTCCTGCCTCTGGCAATAACAAGTAGGCGGACAACTAGGGCACAAACTGCGAGCAGAGCAGGCTGTTGTCCAGTGCAGAAGCGGGCACTAGGACCTGGAGGAGACATACTTCTCCAACGCTCGGACTTCCTTATCAGCCCCCCTCCCCGCCCCTTCAAGCACGCTGGATGGATAGAGGAGCAGTCCGAGGTGGCGAGGTAATCCTCTTGTGGGCTGTAGAATTTGTGTCGTTTTCTTTCTGGAGCAAGTTCCTACAAACTGTCTTGTCCTGTCTGCAGCTGCTAGAATGTAGTGTGTGTAGCTGTGTGTATATATAGATTGTGTGTAGTATGTGTGTGTAGCTGTGTGTATATAGACTGTGTGTGTGTGTGTAGCTGTGTGTATATAGACTGTGTGTAGCTGTGTGCATATAGACTGTGTGTAGCTGTGTATATAGACTGTGTGTGTGTGTGTGTGTGTGTGTGTGTGTGTGTGTGTGTGTAGACTGTGTGTAGCTGTGTATATAGACAGTGTGTGTGTGTGTGTGTGTGTGTGTGTGTGTGTGTGTGTGTGTGTGTGTATATAGACTGTGTGTAGCTGTGTGTATATAGACTGTGTGTAGCTGTGTGTATATAGACTGTGTGTAGCTGTGTGTGTATATAGACTGTGTGTAGCTGTGTGTATATAGACTGTGTGTAGCTGTGTGTATATAGACTGTGTGTAGCTGTGTGTATATAGACTGTGTGTAGCTGTGTGTATATAGACTGTGTGTAGCTGTGTGCATATAGACTGTGTGCAGCTGTGTGCATATAGACTGTGTGTAGCTGTGTATATAGACTGTGTGTGTGTGTAGCTGGCTGTGTATATAGACTGTGTGTAGTGTGTGTGTGTGCAGCTGTGTATATAGACTGTGTGTAGTGTGTGTGTGTGCAGCTGTGTATATAGACTGTGTGTAGTGTAGTGTAGTGTTTATGTAGCTGTCTGTATATAGACTGTGTGTGTGGCTGTGTATATAGACTGTGTGTGTAGCTGTTTATATAGACTGTGTGTAGTGTAGTGTGTCTGTGTAGCTGTGTATATAGACTGTGTCTAGCTGTGTATGTGTAGTGTGTGGCCGTGTATATAGATTGTGTGCGTGTGTAGCGCGTGGCCGTGTATGTAGATTGTGTGCGTGTGTAGCGCGTGGCCGTGTATGTAGATTGTGTGCGTGTGTAGCGCGTGGCCGTGTATGTAGATTGTGTGAGTGTGTAGCGTGTGGCCATGTATATAGATTGTGCGAGTGTGTAGCGTGTGGCCATGTATATAGATTGTGCGAGTGTGTAGCGTGTGGCCGTGTGTATAGATTGTGTGCGTGATTGTGTAGTGTGTGTGTGTGTGTGTATAGTGTGAGTGTGTAGTGTGTGTGCGCATACGTGCATGGATCTGCTGTCTGCCTGTTTTCTGTTTTGTGGCTGGGGGTGCCTGCATTATGCTGGGCATACACGGCTTGTTTTTGCCACTCGATCGTTTCGCCGCTTGATTCTGCAGTCGGTTCTCTTATCTTCCGCTCGTTTTTCTTATCTTTTCCATTCAGTGTTGTCACAAATCGAGCAGCGAAACGATCGAGCGGGAGATCGGACATGTCGGAAATTATCTATCAAGCCATCTAAATGGCTCAAAAACAAGCCGTGTATTCCCAGCATTGTTTGTGGTGGATTGCCCAGTGGAGGGGATGGGGGGCAGATAGATGGGGAACATCCCAAAGTGTGTGCGTACGCGCAACCGCACGTGCAAAGAGGATAAAACGGGGGGGGCACCAAAATCAGGTTTCGCTCAGGGCGCTGTGAAACCTAAGGCCGGCCCTGAATGTGGGTTGCTCTAACTGTGCAATGAGCACTAAGTTATCAGCATAAATAAATATAATTGCCATATACTCCCTACACATGCAAACTTTACCTGCATTTTGTGAATATGGCCAAGTGTAACTAAAATCTGTGACTAAAAAATCCATAAGTACCAACATGAAAGAAAGACCACTGGTAGTTGGGCCCATATGCAATTCACATTTTCTTCTAAGTTATCTACTAAGCGATAATTTATAATAATTTGTTTAAAATAACTTTTTTCACTTTGTAATTGATAAAATACCAAAAGTAGGTGAAGAAGTACTTTCAAAATTATTCAGTGTATTTTCGTGCTTCCTGGTGGCTTAAAAAGCATTTTATTGGCAAGGTGTAAAAATATCAACTTGGAGAATACTCTGTGGAAAAGTTAATTGCATCTGGGCCATGGTGAGAAAGTTTTACTATAGAGACAAATTGACACAGCTGTTCCCATCTATTATTAGTCTGTTACTTCTATGGTTAGTAATATTCAGATGAACCACTGATGGTGAGCGAGATTCAATATTAGTTACTAGTGTACATACTGTATATACAGTATTTCTACATTGCACCTAGCTCAATTGGAAACTCTTGCAAACTACAGATCAGCAGCTTAAGAGACTTGTTGCCCATGTCATGGCCTAAAATCTTTGTTTATATGCACAAAGAACTAAAATAATGTAACGTTATTTTTTGGGTGTGACATTCCAAGTTTTGTATATTAAATATTGTATACATTTGTATATAACATTTTATATTTATTAATTTGTTTGCTTTTTTTACAGTTTACTGTGTGTTTTGCTGTTTGGAATTGGTTAAAGTCAAATCTGTCATGAATTACAGTCATCTGATACATTTCTGGTAGAACTGTGTAAAGTCCAAATTGAATTAAAATTGTACTATCCCCTAATGCCCTGGTCCACCAATAAGTGACCAGAAAGATGAGCAATCATGGGGAGTCATCAATTTCTTGATCACCTGGTATATGCCCCAGCCAGGCTCTATAAAAAGCTCTTCTACCATTGATTTCTGAACCTGAAGAATGGCTTAGAATAATGCTGTATTTGTATAGATTTATAATATGAATATATTTCACAGCATCTAGTATTTATTGTAACAGTACAAGACAAATAACATTTATATTGAGCTTTTCTCCTTGCGGACTCAAAGCGCCAGAGCAGCAGCCACTAGGACACGCTCTATTGGCAGTAGCAGTGTAAGGGAGACTTGCCAAAGGTCTCCTACTGAATTAGTGCTGGCTTACTGAACAGGCAGAGCCGAGATTCGAACCCTGGTCTCCTGTGTCAGAGGCAGAGCCCTTAACCATTACACAATCAGCCACTGCTGTAGTAATGTACTCTTGCCAATGCCAAACATAAATAAAATTAGTGAGTACTTCCAGTCAGCCTTGTCTATAAATAAGAAATAGCACCACCACAGCACACGTGATGTAAGATCATTTCTAATATTTTGGATACTGTTGTAATTTTTAATAGTACGGTATTGCTACAATGGGTTTTCATTTGCTATCACTTAATGTAATACTGTGAATAAATTCATCTTTATTTTAATACTGTTGCTTTTCATAGGCAAGCTACAAACAACTTTTCCAAGCCACGCAACCATCGTGTTTGTCTTAAATTGCGAGCAGGGCTGGATTTACCATAAGACACTGTAGGCACATGCCTAGAGGTGCCTGATGATGGAAAGGTGGCTCACTCCCCTCCCCTGGTGCCTCCCTCTCACCTTCCCTATGCAGAGTCCCAAGCAGAGTATATGAGAGGTTGCCCACCCAGCTCTCTGCATTCCACTGATGAGGCTAGTACCCCTTTCATTCGGGGGCACCACTAGCTACTTAATACTGAGGATACATTTGGCTACCTACTGCTACCTCTGGCTACCTAATGCTAAGGGACATCTGTAGCTATGGGAAAAGGAAGTAAGGGGGAAGTGACAGCTGGGCAAGCCAGCACAATTGTGTTGTTCTACATTGCAGCTAGTAGGCGAAGTCTAGGGTGACAGGACATCTGTACCTGAAAGCTCCTGTGATGTAAAGCTGGGCCTTATTGTGAGACATACAAAACACTCTGAGTGCAATGCAGGACTAAAAAATTCAGGCTCCCTGTCATTAAATTTCACTACTATACTAGCTTCAAAGAGATGTTATGTTTTCTAACATGTTTACTGCCAATTGTTTGTGTTCCCAAAGGCATACTGGTAGGTTAGCTGGTTTCTAGAGATTATCAATGGGACACAAATAATTCTGGCTTTGATAAAAACTGTATACCGTGAGCCAGTTCAAATCAGCAGGCAGCACATTTGATCATCACAATTTCAAGCTGCATACAATTTACATTAAATTTGTGCACAAGGCAGAATTATTAGCAGCTTATTGACCACCTTTACTGGTTTCTGACCAAACAGAGCACTGAAAGGCTGAATGGGATAATAGCATGCAAACAAACTTGAGTTCCTAGCATCCAGCAAAGGTTTTTGTTACTGCTTCATTTATAAAGCGTATCAAACTGTAGCATGCAACCTGAACTTATAGCTAAACATTTTTTGCATAACATGAATTTGGTAAGCTTATATTTCACAAATTCAGTAGATCGTTTGGATTCTTTCATTTGGATGTGAAATAAGATTTAGCTACCATACATATAAATTGAGTTAAATGGTGTTTGGCGCTATACTTCTTGCTGCCTAAAAGGAAGACTAGGGCAGGGCCGCCATCGGAAATTTTTGGGCCCCATACTGGGCAAACATACTGGGCCCCCTCACTCCCCTATGCCCCCACATGGCAAATCACAATCTTTGAAGGCCTGAACACAATAACTTCTATGTGACCACTTTTCATGTGCTCCCATGGCTGGGAGGGTTCTGCCTATGCTCAGTTAGTTAAGATTGTAACTGCACTTGCGCAGAACACTCCCAGCTATGGGAGCATGATGGAGGAGCAGTGGAACAGTGCATGCACAGTGCCCCGCAACCCAGCTGGATTGTGTGGACTTCAAAGGACCACAACGGATTATGGTATTAGTATTAACCTCCCTGGTGGTCAATTAAATTTGTCAGGGAGGCAGCGCAGCACTATTTTTTAATTTATTTTTTTTAATTCATGTAGCTAGCCTAGCGCTAGCTACATGATAGCCGCTGAGCAGCGGCATCCCCCCACCCACTTCGATCACCTCCGGCGACAAGGCTCATCAGGAAATCCCGTACTGAACGGGATTTCCTTTAGGGCTTCCCCCCGTCACCATGGCGACAGGCGCGTCATCGACGCCGTGACTTCAGAGGGAGATCCACCCCTCAGCTCTGCCTGGCACTGATTGGCCAGGCAGCGCACGGGGTCTCGGGGGGGCACCCTCTAACGCGGCGGGTAGCAGCGAATCGGCACGGAGCAGCGGCGATCGTAAGTAACACGCAGCTCGCAAAGTGCTAGCTACGTGTATAAAAAAAAATATGCAAATCGGCCCAGCGGGGCCTGAGCAATCCTCTGCAGCGGCTGACCCCGTGTCCAGCACGGGGTTACCGCTAAGGAGGTTAAGGGAGCGGATGGACTACAGGGGGCTGGAAGGAGCCCCAGGTAAGTAAAAATCTATTTCTCCCATATCTTAGTCAGTTAGTAATTAAAGAAACCCCTGAATGAGTGGGACCTCATCACATTAATGGGCAGCCTATGTGTGGCACTGTTCACAGGGCCCCATTCAGCAGTCCCTCCTGTGTTGCCCTGAAGGCGGCCCTGGACTAGGGGATATCTATTTTTTCTGGAATATATTTGAAAGATGAGTAGAGATTTAATCCCAAAAAGCAGAAAGTAGTACACATGTCCATCACACATTTAAAAATGATCCTTGATCACTACAATTTCTGAAACATAACATAGAATATGCTGAGTCTCTTTTATTTAACCCTCCTGGCGGTTTGCTAAAAAATCGCCAGGGGGCAGCAAATCTTTTTTTTTTAATTTTTTGTTTGTTTTTTCATGTCGCCTCCGGCGATCGGCGATCCTGGAGGGCTTCCTCCGTCGCCATGGTGATGGGGCGGGATGACGTCATCGACGTCGTGACGTCAAAGGGGATTCCAATCCACCCCATAGAGCTGCCTGGCACTGATTGGCCAGGCAGCGCACGGGGTCTGGGGGGGGGGCGGCTGCGGCGCGACGGATAGCGGCGGATCGGCGGGTAGCGGCGGCGATCGGGCACTGCACGCAGCTAGCAAAGTGCTAGCTGGGTGCAGCAAAACAAAATTATGCAAATCGGCCCAGCGGGGCCTGAGCGGTGCCTTCCGGCGGCATAGCCCGAGCTCAGCTCGGGCTTACCGCCAGGAAGGTTAAAATGACAAAGGTAATATAGGCTCTATGTGGAACTGTATAATTAGTCTCAACTATAGAGTAATAGACATTCCCTTTTGTTAGTGTATTGCAGCAATGAGATTATTTGGCTTGGGAAATATTGATAGATAGATCCCGCTGCAAGAAAGCTTATTTAGAAAGTAAAATAGGGAATATAAAAAGCAATCAATCATCCATATGATGGTGTGTTAAAGTACCATTTCTCAAAGTATGAGTATGTGCTTTTGGCTTCTTTAGGAATAATCAAGTTCCAATAGTGATAAATCTGAAATAATGGTGTTGTAAGTTGTTAGGGGGCAGTAGTGCTCTAATGGCTTCCTCTAGAGGCATTCGTTTATTATTTTTAAGGAAGTGAATAAGACTGTGGGCAGGTTTAGTAGCAATCCATGAGTAATTGTATAACTGTCAATCAGGGAAGTTTGGTTTCCAATGAGAGATGTTAAAGGCATGCGGGGAGCATTTTTTTTATCAGAGCCGTAAGTCATTGTCCTGAGACGTACGGGAGATCAGAGGAGCTGTAACAGCACTAATGTGCAGTTAGACATTGGGTGAAACCTCTCCCGATACATCAAAGGGGGAGATTACAACTTCAGATGAAACGACTAATAAGGCAGCCTCCTCCTGCAGAATGGAATGTGCTGGTTCAGCGTCGCTTAGCTTTCTCTGGCGACGGGACTCCAGCACTGATTTAGGGTAAAGCAATATTGAAGCAGAGTTTTATTCAGCCACAATACAAGTCTTACACATTGCTACAATTGCACATATTTTATATTAAATGATAATATAAGAAGAATTTAGCCATAGTGCCCCTTTAAGAGAGACATTTGCAACTGTAAGTCAAATGTAAACCCTTATTCTATTCCAAATGGAAAAAGTAAAATAGGTCAAGGGGGAACTTGTTTTGATTTCTACTTTAAAGTGGAGCTGTCAGCCATACTACCTCAGAAAAAAAGTCCACATATATAAGTAGATAAATACTTCCTCTACTTACACAACATATGTATCACACTGTTGTCCACGTTTTGACTTTAGTGATTTTTCTATAGTAAAAAAAGAGAAAATCCTTCTTAGGATTTTCCATTTTGTCTGTGTCTATCTTGAAGCCAATCCTGACATAATTTCCTCCCTGATCCTGTTTGTGTATCATTGTCTGCCCCCCTCCCAGTCTTCAGACACTCCCACCCAGCTCTGCAGTAGAAAGTGCATTGAGAAATATTGGCCAATCAGAGAGGAACAGAGGTGTGGGAGGGGAAAATAGGAGGGAAAAGGCTTCAGCCAATCAGGCTGCATTAGTTAGGTCTGAAGGGATAGTACAGAAGAAAAAAAAAGAAAACCCAGCATGCCCTGCAACTTCCTTTATGTGGCAAATGTACAAAATAAGAGCCAGGGAAACTGGGGAACGGTGTTTTATGGAGAAGAAAAATAAGAATTATTTTTAACTTTTGGACTGACTGGTTAGCATCCTTCTTACTTGTTTACCAGATAAAAATAAAGAATTGATTTTTGATTTTATGCCTGACAGTTACACTTTAAGGGGCTCCATATTGTAGCTGATAGACTTTCAGGGTATATAACATCTGACTGTATGCCTACCCATCATGGAGCATCTGCTCATGCCATCATAGTTGGGATCATGGCTACTTGTGAATTATGGTAATAAACTATAAGATTGGGAAGTTAAACTCCACCATAGCTTCTAGCCTTTGATAATTTAGTGTTGGCCATGCATGGTGGTTTACCATTCCACATAGATTTGATGAAAGCTTTATGAAGAGAATGTAAATTATGGAAGGGTACTGCCACTGATAGAGTGCAAAAATAATATTGAATTTGAGTAGTAGTGTCATTCTTATTGCTGTGATTCTTCCCAGCCATGGTGGAGGTGAGGACTTCCATTGATGCAACAATTGGAATAAGGATTTAGATAGTTGGGGATAATTTACTTGATATAAATTTTCCTGCATGTTGGGTATCCTTATCACAAGGTAATTTAAATATTGTTTTTGCTATTTAAATTAGTTGGCTAATTCTTGGGCTCCATTTTCTTTAATATTTCAAAACATTATTTCTGTTTTATTTAGCCATAAACCTGAGATGGGGCTAAATGCACTAAAAGTATTTAACATATTTGGTATTGCGATTGAGTGGTTAGTAACTATCATTGTTAGGTTATCAGCAAACAGACTAGGTGTATACTAATTACCTCATATGTCTGGGCCTGTTATATTGTGGGAGTATCTAATGAGTTGTGCTCGGGGCTCCATGGATTGAGCAAATATGGCAGATGAAAGGGGCAACCCTGTCTTGTGCCTATCCGTATAGTTATGGAAATTGGATTAGCTGTAGGTAGTTTAAGTGTGGCACAAGGGTTGCAATATAAAATCTGGTTTGTTTGTAGAAAGCCACTTGTTATGCCAAATTTATTGAGAGATGCAAACCTGGAAGGTCAATTAAAGCAAACAATGCTTTTCAGTATCATATGTAATTATGGCTAAAGGGATTTCTTTTTTATTGGAATACTAAATTATATTTAGCACCTTTCTGATATTATCTGGTCCTGTTCTCTGTTCAGTTCATTGATAATTTTGGTCTCAGTTCAAACATTAAGGAAATTATTGTGGTTCAAATATTTTACCATCAAAATGGACAGAAATTATTTTCAAAGTGATAAAATGGAATGTGATCAAAACAGAAAGAAAAACAGTCCTGGGTATTAGTGTAGGCATCAGCAGCAGTGTTTACATGCATGGATCGACCCTAATAGGTCACATATTGCCATTTCTAAATGGCCCCATGGGGCAAATAGTTACCCCACTAAAGTAAATTAATCGCAACTTTAAAGTTATTATAGAATGGGAATTCAACATTTTTGAAGCCCCAAATCCCCATTGATAAAATCGGTTCACACTTAGTTTATGTTATGTGTTATGACAATATACCAAACTGAATATAATTCATGCACGCTGCACACACATGAAAGAGATGATTAAACTATTATGGGGATGTATACGAACAGCGAAATCACCAAAACGCAAAGGCCCTTATTCAATTCATTTCATCACTTAAGAGTTTTCCTAGGTGATGATTTTTCAACTTTTGTTTAAAATATCTTTTCAGCACTCTGCAATTGAAAAGATACCAAAAAGTAGGTGTAAAAACTGTCAACATTATTCTGATCTTTTTGCTTGTTTTTTTGCTTGTTGGTGGCTTAATAGGCATTTTATTGATAAAATGGGAAGATAAGGGTGCAAAATAAATAGGAGCTAGTGTATTGTGTGACACGTATTGATACATGTAACATCATTTAAATAAATACATACCTGAAATTTCAACATTTTGGTAATCTGATTTGTACCATTTTTCCCACTCTGAAGCATTCTCTGCTACCTGCAATATTTAATTGTTGAAAAAGACATGTAACAATTTAATGTGAAGCTAACACATCATAAAACACCGAAGCTGAAAAAAGCAGGTGCAGCGAAAACTGGACCAAAAAAGATTCAGTGGTCCAAAAGGATCAGTCAATTTACATCTATTATGTAAAAGAAGAATTTTGAGTGAATGCTTTGGGCAGCTGCCACCCTTAGTCCTGTTTGTATTAAATTGGTCTTCATAAATCAGCCCTTTTTTGGGAGTAAAAATTTAAGGAGCATGTTTAAAACTCAGTTGGCATTGCTAGTCATTTACCATTCTACTATTAAAATCTTCATAAATTGCTGTTGCTATAGTCATCTACCACTAAACCATTCAGAAATTGGCATTGCTAGTCATTTACCACTAAAGTCTTCAGAAACTGGCATTGCTAGTCATCTACCACTTAAAGGAAACCAAGGCGAAAATAAACTAATTAAATATTGTATCTATGTTCAGTCTCCTAAAAATGACTTTTGAAGATATTCCACAGTTTTATTTTATGTTTAAATCTACTTTTTAAATGTTAACTGTTTTATTGTTTTTGCTCAATTACACATTCATTAAAGTATGCCAGAGCTAAAATCTATGAACTATTGGCCCTTTTTTCTCTTTCCTGCTCTCAGAAGCTATTTTCTGCTAGGAAAGTGTTTTATAGTTGGAATTTCTTATCAGTGAGGGTCACACTGTAGTCACTTCCTGTCTGAGTCAGGAGTGAGTCAGCCACTTACATACCTGATATTTAACTCTTTCAGGCAGAGAAAGAAAAAAAGGAACAGAGCATAGTTATTTTTGTGCTAGGCACTGTACATACCCATGTCTATATTATCATGTCACATGTCACCTCGGGTATCCTTTAAGTATTAAAAAATTGCTATTGCTAGTCATCTACCACTACAATCTTTATAAATTGCCATTGCTAGTCAACTACCACTTAAGTCTTCAGAAACTGGCATTGCTATTCATCTACCACTAAAGTCTTCATAAATTGCCATTGCTAGTCATCTACCACTAAACTCTTCAGAAATTGACACTGCTAGTCACTTACCACTAAAGTTTTCAGGAAATTGGCATTGCTAGTTATCTACCACTAAGGTCTTCAGAAATTGGCATTGTTAGTCAACTACCACTAAAGCCTTTAGGAACTGGCATTGCTAGTCTTCTACCACTTAACTCTTAAGAAATTGGCATTGCTAGTGATTTACCACTAAAGTCTTTAGAAAGCACTGCTGGCAGTGTTGATATAAGGACCAAGTTCAAGATTAACAAAATCCATCAAGTGTGTTTCCAGATGTCTACAACGCAGAATTTAACAGTGTCACATTGTTTACATGTTTGGCCACCCCACAGCACTTAAAGAGAACCTGAACTGAAAATTAAAAGTCAAAATAAACATAAACACGTCCCTCCTGTAGTCTACTCATCAATCTCTTTCTCCTCTCCTGCATACTGTTTGTCCACTGTGATCAATGGATTTCTCTGTCCTCCATTTTAAAAAAAAAGGCCATTAACCCTTAACAGTTTCCAGCATTAGTGTTGATCGAACACCCAGATATTCGGGCTCGGGTCGGCCGAACATGGTCCAGATGTTCGGTATATTCGGCTGAACACCGAGCATAATGGAAGTCTATGGGGACCCGAGCATGCCTGCTGGAGGGGACGCAGCATGAGGGGGAAAGCCATGGCCACAGTCGGCAGGGAGTGGGGACGGTCCCCCCCCCTCCCTCACCTCGGGGCTCTCCCCTCTGTGCTCCCCTCCAGCTTAAGTTAGAGTGTGGGCAGCAGGCAGCGGCAGGCAGATACATACCTTCTGTGCGTTCCACCGCATACTCCTCGCTCTAACGTCTGACGTCACTTCTTGCAGGAAGTGACGTCAGACGCTAGAGCGAGGAGCATGCGGTGGAACGCACGGAAGGTATGTATCTGCCCGCCGCTGCCCACTGCCCACACTCTAACTTAAGCTGGAGGGGAGAGCCCCGAGGTGAGGGATGGGGGGGCCGCCCCCCCCCCCCTCCCCGCCGACTGTGGTGATTGCTTTCCCCTCATGCTGCTTCCCCTCCAGCCCCCCAAAACGGCCCATGCGGGCCCCCAAACAGCGCAGCTGAGCACCATGAGGTGCTCAACTGAGCTCGAGCTGAACCCAAACACCCCGATATTCGGGGAATAACGAACAGTGGCAAACACTGTTCGATCAACACTAGTCAGCACACTGTTAAACAGCAGCTGATATATAACTGACAGCAACTGGTATATTTCAGTTCTGGCAAAATATTGTCAGAGCTGGTTCGGATCACTGTAAGAAGAAAATAGTGAGCTTCTGAGAGTTACTGATGGTGAGGTAAGTATGTAATATTAATTTGCAGCTACATCATGTTTTTATTCGAAATAATTTTACTCAGTTCAGGTTCCCTTTAATAAAACATTAGGAAATCCATACATTGCCCTACCACTGAAAACATAACTCCCTTAATTTAAAAATACCCAAATGAATTTAATTTATTTTACAGGCCAGTAACTTAAACTACTAGCCTTCAAGGTACAAAAATCAAGGCATCCTCAGCAGGGAGGTATGCTGACAGATATGATACTTTCAACTTACTATCATCAAACATTTACCTGTTCACACAAGTGGCTGAGTTGCTCTGAAATGGCTGACAAGACCATTAATTCTTCCCATTTTTCATAAGGCAACCATGAGGGTGACTTTAGACTGGAGTTGACACTCTTCAAGTTCACATTTCTGAATGCAAAGCTGCCTGTAATTATTAGTAAAAACATATATGTCACTCACTATACTGTCAAACTACACATGCATTACATAAAAAGCTAATTGGTGCCCTCCAAAAACTGGCCCCAGAATGGGATATTACAAGCTGAGCCTGTTTGTGTGACAGAGAGGGAAGAAACTGGGTCAATTTATATATATAAAATTGGAAACTTGGTATACAGATCCCTTACTACCTGCGATGATATGTTTTGGGGGTATCTCGTTCCCCCTGCACACCTGGGCAGAACCACAAACAGCCAATCACGTGATGTGATTGGCTGTTTGCGGTTCCGCCCAGGTGTGCAGGGGGAACGAGAGACCCCCAAAACATATCATTGCAGGTAGTAAGGGATCTGTATACCAAGTTTCCAATTTTATTATATCGAATTGGAGTCTGTTACATTTTTTCCATTGATGTGAATAGGTGACCTATTCACATCAATGGAAAAAATTTAACAGACTGCAATTCTCATAGTAATAAAGCCAGAGTCCCCTAACTTGGCATAATTGCTGACTTGGTGACCGAGGTTAACCATTCTGTGACCACCTAACACAGGATGGTGGCAGAGTGGCTTCCTCATTCTTCAATCATGCCATATGGCGTGATCTCGAGAGGAGCGAGATTAGACCGGAGCTTCCGCTCACAATCTAATCCCTATCATAGGCATATGCCTATATATGTGTAGTGTAGAGTATGGATCGTAGTGTAGGGCTAAATTAGAGGGGGAAGGGGATACAACAAAACAAAACAAAAAAGTTGTTTTTTTTATTATTATTAAAAAAAAACTAAGAATTGCAGCAGCAATCAGATACCAGCAAAAGAAAGCCCTATTTGTGGGAAGAAAGGAGGTAGAGTTCATTTGGCTGCTAAATTGTTTGACCGAGCGAGAAACTTTTTAAGTTATGAAGTGCCAAATTGTAAAAAATGGCCTGGTCACTAGGGGGGTATAAACCTCTGGTCCTCAAGTGGTTAAAAACTCAGAGAAAGTGGGCAGAGTATAAAACAGCCAATCATATTACAGTCACTCATTTTACATGGCAAAATGTAAACAGTAGCCATTCATACATTATTAATAGAAGAGTTCTCAAACTTGGCACACTTGCTCACTGGGTGACTGGGATTAATATTCAGGAAAGTGGGTGGAGCCTTCAAATGCCAATTAAAATTCACCTATTGGTTTTGAAGGGGAATATTTAAATTGCTGCCATTCTTACACTGTTAATGGCAGATGCCTTAAACCTGCTACAGTCGGTCGTTGGGTGACTGGGGTGCAATTTCACTAAAGGGGTGGAGCCACAAACAGCTAATCAGATGTGTTTGATTGATTTCAGCCATTCTGTTAGTGGCAGGGTTCTCAAACTTGGCACAGTTGGTCACTGGGTGACTGGGATTAATATTCAGAAAAGTGGGTGGAGTCTACAGTAGCCAATAAAAATTCACCTATTGGCTTTTAAGGGAAATATTTAAATTGCTGCCATGCTTACACTGTTAATGGTAGAGACCTTAAACCTGGTACAGTCAGTCATTGGGTGACTGGGGGTTCAAATTCAGAAAAGGAATGGAGCCAAAAACAGCCAATCATTTCACTGCACCCATTCTCACATTATTGATGCCAAGGACCCCCAAGCTCACAAATAAGGTAATTGAGTGACTTTGTGTTAAGGTTATGAACAGTGGGCAGAGCCAACAACAACCAAATGGGAAAATGTAAACTGCAGCCATTTTTAGACTGTTAATTGCAGGGTTCTCAAATGTGGCGCAGTTGCTCACTGGGCGACTGGGATTAATATTCATGAAAATGGGTAGAGCCTTTCAACAGCCAATTAAAATGTACCTATTGATTTTCAAGGGGAAAATTTTAATTGCTGCCATTCTTACTCTGTTAATGGCAGAGGTCTCAAACCTGCTACAATGGGTCATTGGATGACTGCAGTACAAATTCAGATAAATGGGTGGAGCCACATACAGCCAAACAATTTGTTTGCTTGATTTCAATGGGAAAATTTACACTATTTCTCACATTATTTATGCCAAGGACCCCAAAGCTCACACACTTGGTCATTGAGTTACTGTATGTTAACTAAAGTTAGAAAAAGAAGTCAAACCCAACAACAACCAAAAACATACCCAAGCAATGCCGGGTCTTCAGCTAGTGTTCTTTATAAAGCCTTGTAAAAAGTGTAAAGCCCCATGACTGTGTAAAGTAGTAGATAAAGTATATTAACTGTGGCTTACAGTCTGTCGGCATAAGCATAACTACAGGAGCAGCAGCCTTAGCAACTGCAGAAGGAGGTTGGGGGCTGTGGGGCCCCAATCTTTTAACCCTTTCTCCCTCCAATATAGGGTTCCAGCCACTAAATCAGGTGTTATAGATGACATTTATTATAGGTTGGGATACCTCTTGCAGATGGGCTGCCAGACTGTTGGGGTTACCAGTGGGGAGGGGAAAAAGAGGAGTGAACATTGGGGTTGTAGCAGTAGATTATTGTACCACATAAGGCATCAGTACAAGCAGGAAGTTTTGAATCAGGATGATACCATTTATTGGCTATTAAAAGAAAAAGAGTAATCTTTTGTCTAATAATTTTTCTTCGGACTCTATTTCTGTATCCCAAAAAGGTGAATACAGGTAGTCCCTGACATATGAACACCTGACTTGCAAACAGTAAAGGCAAGGTCAATAAGAGTTGACACAGTGGGGGTTGGGGGAGGGTGCACTGGAGACACATGACTACCTGTAATTCATATTTTCTGCAGATCATTCAATGAACTACCAATAAAGTCCCTGGAAAACAGAGAGTATTAGGATTTAATAACTCTTTCCAAATGTCTAAATACTGTAAGGCACTGTACGTTAATCCTTTTTTTGTCATCATCTTTCCACATTCCAACCTCCTTAACACTCCTGCTTAATTTATCTCATTTTAAATAACCTCACTTGTAAAGTAATCCTTTACCTCAGACAGGATCATTAGTGACATAGGCACTGACAGCAAAGGGCCATACATATGTCAAACAGCCATAAGAAAAAGTGTGAGGAAGAGTGTCTGTCACTGGGAACAGGAAGAATACGATAGCAGTGCTGCTGTACAGTGGTGCATGTGTACAGACTGCTGTTAAAGGGTTTATAGACAATGGGCAGCTTGGGAGGTTCTCAGATCTCTTCAAGATAAAAAATCATTCATGGATTAAAATTGATAAGTTGATCATGGGGCAATTTAAGGGTGAATTAGCATCTCTATTTAATACATTTAGCTTTCATTTTCAAGGTGACTGCAGTAAAGCCAATTACGTCAGCAGGTATCATCTTGCTATGGAGACACTGACACTATCACCCCAGACACTGACAATTTGTTACATTAGAGGCAGTCCATTTTTGCAGCAGAAATATTTATTTGCACACTTTAAACAGTACAGACTAGACTTGATAGCACATTGCGACTGTTGATCAGCTCTGGGAATGGGAAAGCATGCGGTATTCACTTTAATATTCATTATCAAAGAGAAAAGTGAATGGCACTGTGTGAAAGATGCTGCCAAGGAAAGCAGATTTTTCTGTCTTCACAAGTGATTTAATACACAAGTACAGCTATAATGCCTCCTCGTCTAGGAATACAGATGAAACGCTTTTAACATTTCACAGCTTCTTGCTATGAAATGGAATGAGCAAGACTCTTGAGAAGCAGCCAGCAAAGAATAAATTAATTTATCCTTATGCTGCAGTCACTCAGTAAAAGCAAGGCATTTAAGTGGTGAAAAGTTGCATTATTTTCTGATTTGTTAGTCACATAAACAGGAATTCTAAACGCTTCCCTCTCGAAATAAAAGCAGAAGCAATAGATTTTTTTTTTTATCCAACAGCAAAAGCAAACAAACATACATTTTTCTTCCATAAGGCACACAAAGCAAAGAAAGCACTAGGCCTGTGTATTATCTCTGGAGGACCGTGATGAATAAAAGGTAAGCAGCTTCTCTCTAGTATAAGCACAACAATACAAGCCAACAACAGGCTACAAGGAAACCCTAAAGGGCTGGGAGAATGTGATAGAAAGAAAAAGAATTCTTGCACACAGCCACTATTCAGTTTTCATATATCATTCATACAGTAAATATTTAAAACTGGATGTACAAGCTGACTAATTGCTACAGGCGACAAGTTTCTTATTCAGCATACTTTTTATACATCAGGTTATCAGTGAACTGTTAAGTCAATCTTGGAAGGAAATGCTGTCACTAGTCTACAATGGTAAATAAATGGACTTGCTCTAATAAGCTAACTTTATCATTTTGGTATCACCTGACTGCACAGAGTCTTCAGCATCACTCTTCATATTACACTTTTTTAAATCTGCAGAAAATGAGTTGTGATGAGGGTGATTCAATAAGGAGATGAGGAGTAAAGTTTTATCCAAAGCGGATTCATTAAAGCTGCCTAAAGACCATACAAACTGGATTGTACATTTAGATCAAAAGTTTATACCCCCTGTAAAGTCCTCACCAAGATCCACTGAACTCAAGTGAGTACTAAAAAAAAGGCTTCTTTAAAGAGGAACTTTAGCGAAAAGGGGGGGGGGGGGGGGAATCAATACATTGCAAAGTGAAAATTAAAAAAAAAAAAAGAAAGAAAGTGTCACGATTGTGGAACTTTCTCCGTGATCAGCGCACAACGCGTGCGCTGACACGGCGGAAATCCTCCACAAGCGTATATTTGCAGGCACCCAGCAAAAGGTGCTACGCACCTGTAGAGGGAAATTCCTGTCGGCAGATGGCGCTGGGGAGTGCAGAGGAACCAATCCTCTGTACCTCCACAAGTGCCAGACAGGAATTGTACGAAGCGCAGAACGCAATCGCAAGAGAGGCGATTGCGAATGAGATTGAGCAAAGGGATAGGTTGTATGTGTGTGCGCCAATCCAGTCGCCACCTCACGACTGCGCACACACAACAGCAGATACGAAATAGGAACGCGATCGCGAGAGGTGCGATCGCCAGACGTGACACAAGGCAGAACAGAATAGAATACGAGGGTAGCAAAGGCACAGCAAATACAATAAGGAGATACGGAAAATAACAACCGCTAGCTAACCGCGAACACCGCACTCATTCGCAACAGTGCACGCGGTTATGCGCGATCTCCACGTGATAAGCACAATAGAGACAAGCACGCCTAACTAACCATAAACAGACAAACATGAAACAGAGGACGCGAGCGCTTGCTTAACGGTTACCTCACCGAGCCTGCAACAAGCGTAGCGGACAAGACAGACACACGAAAAACAGGAACTAGGCAGAAAGGATCCACCGCTCTTCCGCCAGAGCAAGGGTGATCCTAGCAGGAACACAGATCAGAAAGATCCACAGCCGCTAACTCTAGCGGCTAGTGCGATCTAAACAAGACAGATCAGATGAGGTAGCTGGTAGCAACCGCTGCTCCAGCTTACACTCCAGGAACTAGATCAGAAGGATTCACAGCCGCTACCGCTAGAGGCCAGTGCGATCCAAACAAGACAGAGCGATTCGCTATCAACCGCCGCTGGTGACAGCGCAATCGCGACAGACAAGACAGAACAGAAGGATCCCCAGCGCTCGCAAAAAGTAGCTAGCGCGATCCCAGGAGACAGAACAGAAGAGATAGCTGGTAGCAACCGCTGCACCAGCTATACTCCAAGAACAGAGATCAGAACCATTTCCTGTCAACCACCATAGGGACAGGACAATGGCAAACAGGCAAGACAAGACAGAACAGGCAATACAGATAATACAACCTGACTGGGCTAGCAGGGGAGCCTAAAGCAACCCCCAGGAATTAACTATACTAGATAGCAATGGCTGACACTCCAGCAGTGTCCATCAGGAACTGAGCATGGAAGGGAAATGTCCAGCAAAGCATTCTGGGAAACATAAAGCTCTTATAGTGCCAGTCATCAAAGAAGGCAGGTAGGGGATTTGCATAACGAATGTATGCAAATTCCCCAGCAAGAGAACAGACCAGAAACTTGCAATGGAAAGACAGGTCTCTGTTCCAGAGACCTGCAGCCCACAGACTAGAGGAATGGACAAACAGCTGTCTGCCTGCGCAGCCAGCTGAGCGGATCATCACAGTAAGATCAAAAAAATGATTTATATTCACCATGTAATTTTGTTGATCCACAATGAGCCTGTAAGTCATAATTTTTACTACTGGCAGACAAGAAAAAAACTAGACGGCACCAACTGCCATTATCGCTAAACACACCCACTAACAATGCGACAGGCTAAAAGGTTGTTTTTTAATAGATATACCGTACATATGCACAGAGGGAGATCCTGGTTGCTTGGCAGTTGGAAACAGCTGTTATTTCCCACAATGCAACAAGGTTCACAGACAGCAAACTGAAAGGACCTTAGTCCTGACATCACACTGTGGGAGGGTTTTTACCACAATATTGGCCAAACAGAAACCCCTGATGATCTATTCGAGAAAAGGTAATTATTTCAAATGGGGAAGGGGGAATCAGCTACTGATCGGGATGAAGTTCAATCTTTGTTTAAAGTTCCACTTTAACTATGACTAAAGGTAGATTGTAAATTCGATAAGCAATGGTTGTTTCTGTGGATGTCTTATGTACCCTGTGTTTCTGTCTGAAGATAGTAGAGAAGCCGTTTTTTAGCACTCACTTCAGCTCTGCGGATCTTCTTCTTTCATTTGGATTGCACAATGTTATCCAATTTTAACAAAGTTATGTTCTCTAAGGGTAACTGACTGCAGGACAGAAGGGTAAGGCCTGGTTCACATTAGCGTTCCCTGTCGGGATCTGCCTGATCGGATCCGGACCTTATACTGTACAAACGGAACGTACGTTCCGCATAGCAATGCAAAGTATAACGATCGGTGTCAGCAACCAGAGAGAGAATCTGATCCTTGGCGATCTGCAGTATCCCCAAGAATACAGATATACCCGATTATTGAGGATCTGCGGAATCGTAAATAATCAGATATGTCTAACCTCTAGACACCTGAGAGAGTGTAAGTGTTTGGTGCAACAGTAACAACTCTGAGTGAAGACCACCAGAGGAGCTGGCGGCCTAAGACTCCTGAGGAATTCACCCCTGACTGTGGGTGATATTCCTGTAGCCTGTGGACCCCTGAGCGAGGGACCGAGGCTGGGGTTGCAGGAAGTCCTGCTGCTAATATAAGATCTACCCTGAACTGGGCTAACGTAATACAGTAGTAGCACAATCCTAGTCTTGGGTGTGAGGTCCGTAGTCACAACACCCTGGAACTAGCCTGGAGCATAACATAAATGATAATACAATTCCCTAGTCTTTGGTGTGAGGTCCGTGATCATCAACACCCTGGAACTAGTCTGGAATATAACATAAAGAAAATACAGTTCCCTAGTCTTGGGTGTGAGGGCCTTGATCTCAACACCCTGGAACTATGCTAGAGAATACACAGAAGATACACAGTATTCCTAGTCTGGGGTGTGAGGGCCTTGATCTCAACACCCTGGAACTGGTCTAACAAATAATACAATTCAATTAGTATTTTAAGCTATCAACAGAATCTGGCTAAGTGTGAATTCCCAGGTCCACCTAGTTCAAACACACTGTAAGGATCTGACTATGGTCTGAGTGCCTTCACGTAAGTGTTAGCAATGGCAGACAACCAGCAACTGACAAGCAGCAGAATATATAGTAGCTGGACTCTGCCGCCCAGCCCGATCCACTCAGCCAATCATGAGTCCTGCAGGAATCAGCTGATCTTCCTGATCAGCTGACACTTCCCCTGCTGGTATAAAGGTCCTGAGTTCAGGCCCGCGCGTAGCTCTCCATCTGCCTATGTGCACTAACAGACCCAGCCACACCAAGCGCACGCTGCTGCATGCAAACTGCCGCGTGGGACGCGGAAACAGCCGCTTTGCTGTTCTGACATGCGGCGGCCTTTCTGTATTCCCCCATACTACCAGACGCGTGTCTATGCGTGCAAACCGCCGCGTTGGACGCGGAGTCAACCGCCTTGCTCTTCCGCATTTTCTCACAGTACCCCCCCCCCCCCCCCGAGGAGTGGACTCCGGACATCTCCTTCCTGGCTTTCCAGAGAATTTTCTTTTTATCTCATACTCAGGCCGGCCATCAATCAACCCAGGGAGGGAGGGAGTGGAATCCACATGCAGTGCTGACCCGGGCAGGGACACAGGAAATGATTTCTTGTCAGCCTGTTTTTTCTGTGGTAGAATGGTTTTGGGGCCAAAACCCCTGTCTAAAGCGTCTGCTTTGGGGCTTTTGCTATCAGATTTATGCATGAGAGGTAACCGTGAGGAACAGGAACCATTAGAAATATCTGTACACTGTCCTGCCTTTCCTGCGACCTGTATCCTGGTTTTATCCACCTCACCCTTCTTCAAACAGTGCTCGTGACAATGGGCTGACCAGTTCAGTAGCTGTCCTGAAGCCCAGTCAATGAGTGGAGAGTGAAGTTGTAACCAGGGCATACCGAGAACAACAGCAGAGCCTTTCATCGGCAGGACCAGGAACTGTAAACTCTCTTCATGCAATGCCCCTAAAAAACATGACAATAGGGGGGTTTGGGAAAGAAACTGGGCACTGCGCAATGGAGAATCATCCACTGCAGTGACCGAAATCTGCCGATCGGGTGCAGATAACGGTATCCCCAAACTTTTGGCAAAATCGTAATCTATGAGGTTTGCTGACGAACCCAAGTCCACCATGGCTTCTGCGGACTTGGTCCGACCTTTACATGTAACCGAACAAGGAAGGATCAGCCGACCGTCGTTCAGGGATGAACCCTGCTCACCTATGGTTTTGACTATTCCTAGACGATAGCATTTGTCTGGCCCATGTAAAGCGTTCTTCTTTGGGCTCCTGCGACTCTTTTCCCCCAGACTCAACCTTGTGTACCCAATCTGCATAGGTTCGCCTGGGGGTGAGGGTGACCGAGAAGAGTCGTGTAAGATAGACTTTCTGGCCACTCTACCACGAACCTGTCTCTGGTGGCGCAACCAGCGATCTATCTGTATGGCCAAAGAGATTGCCTCATCCAATGATTCGGGCTCAGGATGACCTATCATTACCTCATGAATAGTATCTGACAATCCAGCCAAAAAACAATGTAGGAGAGCGAATGCGTCCCATCTAGCCGAGACTGCCCACCTCCTAACCTCCGCAGCATAATTCTCTACCGGACCTTTGCCCTGACGTAGAAGCTTGAGCTTCCGTTCAGCAGTCGATGCGATGTCCGGGTCATCGGAAATCATAGCCATAGCCTCAAAAAAATTCATCGACCGAGGTCAGGGCCTGATGCCCAATAGGAAGACCATATGCCCAGGTCTGGGAATCCCCTGGCAACAGAGTCTTAATGAATGTAATTCTCTGTGCCTCGGTTCCAGACGAGTTAGGCCTTAACTCAAAGTATGATAACACTCTATTTCTAAAGTTTCGAAAGTCAGATCTGTCACCAGAAAACCTTTCAGGTACAGGCATAAGTATGTCTGTGCTAAGAGGAGATTGCACTGATTGAAGTTCTGAAATAGCCCCAAATATCTGACATATCTGGGTCTGTTGGTTCAAAACTGCCGCGGAAAGTTGGTTTACCGCGGTGGTCAGGACTTCAACATGGCTACACAGTGCGTCCATTTGGGTCCGGTCTGCCATTCTGTAACGATCGGTGTCAGCAACCAGAGAGAGAATCTGATCCTTGGCGATCCGCAGTATCCCCAAGAATACAGATATACCCGATTACTGAGGATCTGCAGAATCGTCAATAATCAGATATGTCTAACCTCTAGACACCTGAGAGAGTGTAAGTGTTTGGTGCAACAGTAACAACTCTGAGTGAAGACCACCAGAGGAGCTGGCGGCCTAAGACTCCTGAGGAATTCACCCCTGACTGTGGGTGATATTCCTGTAGCCTGTGGACCCCTGAGCGAGGGACCGAGGCTGGGGTTGCAGGAAGCCCTGCTGCTAATATAAGATCTACCCTGAACTGGGCTAACGTAATACAGTAGTAGCACAATCCTAGTTTTGGGTGTGAGGTCCGTAGTCACAACACCCTGGAATTAGCCTGGAGCATAACATAAATGATAATACAATTCCCTAGTCTTTGGTGTGAGGTCCGTGATCATCAACACCCTGGAACTAGTCTGGACTATAACATAAAGAAAATACAGTTCCCTAGTCTTGAGTGTGATGGCCTTGATCTAAACACCCTGGAACTATGCTAGAGAATACACAGAAGATACACAGTATTCCTAGTCTGGGGTGTGAGGGCCTTGATCTCAACACCCTGGAACTGGTCTAACAAATAATACAATTCAATTAGTATTTTAAGCTATCAACAGAATCTGGCTAAGTGTGAATTCCCAGGTCCACCTACTTCAAACACACTGTAAGGATCTGACTATGGTCTGAGTGCCTTCATGTAAGTGTTAGCAATGGCAGACAACCAGCAACTGACAAGTAGCAGAATATATAGTAGCTGGACTCTGCCGCCCCGCCCGATCCAATCATGAGTCCTGCAGGAATCAGCTGATCTTCCTGATCAGCTGACACTTCCCCTGCTGGTATAAAGGTCCTGAGTTCAGGCCCACGCGCGCGTAGCTCTCCATCTGCCTATGTGCACTAACAGACCCAGCCACACCAAGCGCACGCTGCTGCATGCAAACCACCGCATTGGACGCGGAAACAGCCGCTTTGCTGTCAGGACATGCGGCGGCCTTTCTGTGTTCCCCCATACTACCAGACGCGTGTCTATGCGTGCAAACCGCCGCGTTGGACGCAGAGTCAGCCGCCTTGCTCTAGACACACGCGGCGGCTTTTCCGCGTTTTCTCACACAAAGGCTATGCGGACGGTCACACGCGTATGTTCCGTACACTCCGGAGCTGGATCGGATCCGGACTCCGGAGGCTGTTCCAACATGCGCTATTTTTTGGGTCCGGCTCATCCGGCCCACGCACCCGGAACGGATCCTGACTGCACCATGCGGATGTGGAAACCTATGGGGAACAGAAAGCACAGAACACACAGGATGCAAACACCTGACGTTCTACCCCACTTCCTATGCAGATTCTAGCGGCCATTTCGGATGGGGACACATGGGCAGCAGTGGAGCAGCAGTGACTTACATGCTGGAGCGTGCTGGAGCTGTTTGGCAGTATGGCGGAGGTGGAGGTGAGGCCTACAGCGGAGGACCTGATTCTACAGGTGCACCAGGTGCACCTTCTGCAGACCCCAACAAGTTTAGGTACTTTTGTTATTTTTTTTTCCCCGGATCCGCATGGCAGCCGAGTTCACACCGCAAGAAATACGCATGCAAACGGACCGGATCCGCATCGCATGCGGATAGGTGCCTTACGGCTCCCATGCTTATCAGGTCCGGCTCCGATGCGGATCTGGTCCGTTTGCGTGACAGAACGCAAGTGTGAATGGGGCCTAAGGACTGAAACAACATTGAAGAACTTTTACGGAAGGGATGGAAAAGATTGTATAGTGAAGGATGTGCAGTGTACGACCACGTTAAATGGTGCCACAAAAGTTGAAGAAATAATGGTACAGCTAGCTACACAGAACAACCAAATGAACTGTATGTGTTAAAGAGGAACTTCAGTGACATATAGTAGAGTGTATTAAATTATTTAGCATACCCACTTTTATGTTAATTATTCTGGTTTCAGCACCAGAAACACTTCGATAGCTGTATATTGCTGTAACCCCGCCCTCGAAGTGATGAGCAACCACTAAATAAATTATTTCTAAACTAATATATAAAAAAATGTTTTATTAATTACGTTATATTTAGTTAAGAGGAACTCAACAACACACGATTGTCCTGCAAGGTCTTGGCTGAGAAAGTAATGTGTGGATAACTGCCTAATCATGGTGGATCACTCAGCAAACAACAAGCACAATTTTAAGGGAGTTTATCATGCCTCAAGACCCCACTTGCTCGTGTGCCGCCTGTCATACAATCCTAAGCCAAACAGTGTATCTGTACAGCAGTCAAACCCCATAATGGTGCACTAATGACTGATCAATGATCAGTATAGGGGTTACATTTATTCGGCATGTGTTCCAGGCTTAAACATCAACAACATTTAAATAGCTTCCTCTAGCCAGTTGCCCCACTTTTGCTCCAGTTTTCTTTGCACCTATTTTGATAAATCACTCCAACCATTATCAAACATCTAATCAGGTGCAGGGAAATCAAAGATAAATATGGCTGAGATCTGAATTAAAAACAGTGGTCTTACATTTTCCTGCATTGCCACATCTTACAGAAAATTACCAACAACCAAAATTACCAAAGTTAACTGAAAACTAGTGTTGGTTGTTCTCAAGTGCAAACACAGACACAGTGCACGTGGTGAATCGAGCACTTGCATGCACTGTCAAACGGAAACTTTTGATTGCAAGTGGTGAACCCATTACCCATAATGCCCAGCATGACCTTTACACTAAGGTTAACTGTGGTGAGATGGCCAATCAGAAGCTTGTTCTAGTGTGCATGGTCATTCCTCTAGTGTGAATAATCATTCCAAGTGTTCATGTGCGTATATGTTCACAGGAGAACATGCATTTACTGGCTTGGGTTCGCATTGGGATTTGCTTGATTGTGAACATGCCCATCTGCAAAGGGTCAGGGGCGTGCCCACCATTCACTGTGAACCATATTATAATATGTTCTCCCAACACTACTGACGAAACAAGGTCTGCAAAGTCAGGATCTCCAGAGTACTAGTTTACCAGAAATGTTATTGCTCTGATCCTAAGTTGTTTCATCACTTATATTGAATCTTGGGGAAAATCAAATTATTCATGGACATTTTTCAAAGTTTTTTGTTTTGTTTTGTTGTCTTTTAGGTAAATGTACTTTCTTTGGCTTATGTGAAATTTAACATCAGCTGTCAAACATTTAAAAATGTTGCTTGGATGTAATATCACAGATACTGTATATCATTACATGTATAATTTTAGACTGCAATGGAAAAAAAACTCAAACATGTATGACCCACTGAAAGAAAATATTACTGGAAATGGTAACATAATAAAACAGATGCAGAATTCTTCTCTGTGTTGTCTTCTGTAGTCAAAATATCTGGAAGTGTATGCACGGCGGGAGTATACGCGCGTATGCACAGTGGCGGCAGTGGCGATTGACGCATTAAAACATTCACAGGAGCAAACAGGATGTTTTTATGCATCTAGTTGTCCTTAACCAGTTACATAACAAAGAAGCATTGCTCACTGACATCTGATTGGTCACTGCTACGAATCAAGTGCAGTGATTGGCCGCAATAACAGTGCCACGGTCCCACCTGCATGACCATCGGTATCAATTAAAAATGATCCCTGGTCAAATTACCTGGAAGGCCTCACCCGGTTTCCTCACTGATCGACGCTTGTATCACCAGTTTCCGTCTAGTTGGCAGCACTCAATCTGCCTCAGGCTTCTGTGCAACAGCACTCGCTCGGGGTCCAGCACACCATGCGTCTCCTGCAGAGGCTACTGGAGTCTTCCTCCTCACATACCTCCTACTCCCAATGAAGACAGACCTGAACACATCTGCTTACAAGCCCCCACCGCTGCCGTTGGACCCATACACCACTTTAGGCACAAGGATCCTGCTGCTGCCGAGGGACCCAGCCACAGCTGTTAAGCACAGCACAAGTGGCCACAGCCATTGCCGCCCCAGATGATATGTTCATGTAACCCCTGATGCTGCAGCTACCCCCCTGCATTAATCACGGGCTGCCTGCCACTGCTGCTGGAATCCTGCCACTGCATGGCTTTACACCAACATGCTTTTCACCACAATTTGTCAGCCCCCACCAGGCAATGTCCCCCACCAACCAACTGCAGCTGACGCATGGTATGGTAGTGCCATAATGAAAGCAGCTAGTGCACTGTAGGTGGGCAGTGTAGAGATAGACAGTTTAAAGTAAAAAAAAAAAAGGTCCATAAGACTTCCCTGCACCATAGACAACCCCAGGTTTAGTAATTTTTTTCCCCTGATCATTAAAAAGATCTGACAGGTTGAAAATTTGTATCAGATACCATCTAATGAAAGATTAAAAAAACACTGACGTTAGATACTCTCTTGTATTTTTTCTTACAGAGGAACTCCAGTGAAAATAATGTAATAAAAAAGTGCTTCATTTTTACAACAATTATGTATAAATGATTTAGTCAGTTTTTTCCCCATTGTAAAATCTTTTAAATCTCTTATTTACATTCTGACATTTATTACATGGTGACATTTTTACTGTTGGCAGGTGATGTAGCTGCTGCATGCTTTTTTGGCAGTTGGAAACAGCTACAAACAGCTCTTTCCCACAATGCAACAAGATTCACAGACAGGAAACTGCCAGGAGTACCACGGTCCACAGAGTTTCTTGTGGGAGGGGTTTCACCACAATATCAGTCATATAGCACCCCCTGATGGTCTATTTGTGAAAAGGAATAGATTTCTCATGTAAAAGGGGGTATCAGCTACTATTTGGGATAAAGTTCAATTCTTGGTCAGAGTTTCTCTTTAAGTTCCTATATAGTTTAAAAAATCCACTTCCAATATGACAGTTTTGATGTCTACAGGTGCCCATGTATTCATTAGCAGGCTTTGCAATCTTCCCTCTGACACTGCACAAGCATTGTAGTTAAACTTGCTACAAGAAAATTTGATGGTATATTTATAAGATGGGAAAAGGAGACAATTTACCTGCACAAACCTTGAAGCAAAGGCAATGAAATACACAACAGCAATTATCCTTTAGTCAAGGTTATGAGTCTCATCTGGCTGCCATGCTACCCATAATTAGCATTAACCATGTTTGTACAGCATTATTATAACTGAAAGCATGCTGAGATATTATTTACTGCCTGGACCACAACGCTGTGGGAGCCTTGGCTTGAGTATACCTTGAGCCTCATTTCCTGAGAAGTATCAATTTTATTTGTACTAACTGAATTGCATTATCATTTTAGAACAGTGTATGCTCTGTGTTTAAAGTAAATTGTAGGTTTAGGTTATAGCAGTGCGTATGCTCCTTTCAACCCTTTCAAGTCAATGTTTACCAAGTAGTTACTTGCATGGGTTGATGTCACAAGCTAATGCTTCCCGTTTCAATCCCGGCACATAGCTCTCATCAATATCCTTTGTCAACACAAAGAGTTACAGTTGGGCCACTGGGCTCTCCTACTAGACTGAGTGCATCTGGTTTGATGCCACACTGTAAAGCAGTCCTAGCGAGAGTTTGAGTTAGTGCCTGCGGATTGGAATACTGCTGTCACTGTTGTTAGAGTTGAGGCTGGGTTTCTCCAGGACATGCATTGTTTGCCTGGCTGCTGCTGGTCCTACTGCTGCTGCTGCTCTTGGAGCAGTTCCAGATGCTGAAGGAAGGACCCCACAGAACCAACTACCCATTTGAAAAATGGAGGATCATCCAGCACATCCTCCAGACCTCACCCTGTGATCATCTGTGACTGTCAGCTAGTTGGGATTTAAGTTTTCCGACCTTCTGGTTAGTGAATTTCTGGGACATCTGATCTGCACCTTTGTGAAACCATTGCCTGAATTTGTGGCATTCTAGGACTGTGCTTTTTGTTGCCCTGTTTCCTGGTTCTACTACATGCTCTGTTATTTAATAAACAGTGTATACATTCTTTAAAGAGGATTCAACATTAAATATGGGGTGATTATTAATGGCCTCCAAACATATAACATGTGGCACAAGCTCCCCCCAATTGTTTTTTTTCCAAGTGTCCTATTATCTTATTAGGTAATGTAAGCTGCTACCCCATTTCTCCAAGCACTGTGGCATTCTGGTGTCCATGATGGTAAGTGCTCCTGGAAGAACCTATTCAGGAGGCTCCCAAAATCAAAATTGTAGAAAAATTGCATGTTTTTTGCGGGTTTTGCATTTGCATTTTTCAGGATGCAATAGACTTCAATTGAAAATATAAGCAAGTCAACCCAAAAAGGGAAATTCAGGCCCCAACTGAAGCACAATAATTATCATATTTTGAGAGTTTTTTCTCTGTTCTGAATCCGGCGAAATAGGGGAAATTTGGGTGAAAGGTGATGCCTGGTAATTATCATATTTGGTACAGGGGGACAGTTAGGTTTAGGCATCAGGAAGGGAGTATGTGCAGGGAAGTCTTAGGGTTAGGCACCACCGGAAGGGGTCTTAAGTTTAGGCACCACCAGGGGGTTCTTGGGGTTATGACCACAGGGGGTTAGTGTTAGGCATCAGTAGTGGAGGGTTCTGTGTGAGAGTAAGGTTAGATTAAGCTATAATAAAATATTGGTTACAATTACCAATATTTTACTATTGAAAATTAACACTTTAAATAAAAGAGTATAGGTAAATTTACCCATATTTTACTATCAGCACTGTTCCTGCACCCGATTTTCCATGGTGCCCGAAATCTACGTACACAGTATTAGTATTTTCTATTTATAATGCAGTGGGTGAAATATGTTTGAAGTTGTCTTTTCAGTTCAGCTCCTCTTTCTGGGTAGCTTTCTGAGCAAATAAGGAACCTATTAGACGGTTTGCTGCAAGAGTCTCTGGGCTCAATTTCCCCTAAGTTAGAAAGTTGAAGGAGAATTCAAACTAGGCTCTAGGAGAGGCAAAGGAGATCGACAATGGGATTCTAGGATTATAGGGCTCGAAGAGGGGAGTAGGGAGATTAAACCATTAAATTTAACCATTATTGATTAATGGTGATTAAATCTTAAATATTGGTGATTTAATCTTCTACTTCTTCAGTATGTGCTACAAAAAAGTAAAGTGTTGTGGTAATAACATAAAATGTATGCTAACCAATGCTAGAAGCATTTAATAAGATTGATATATGAATATTGATATTCATAATATGATTGATGAATTAGAGTTACTAGCAAAACTATAATACCATCAGCGTAATAGAAACATGGATGGATGCTACCCATGATTGGATGGTAAATTTAGGTTACAGATAGATAAAGTTACAAGGGAAGGGGAGGGGGGGGATATTTGTAAAAAAAAAATCCTTGTTTCAATTTATAATGGTTGCTGATTAGGGTCTGTTATAAACCACACATAAGTAACATGGAGGGGTGCAATTACTGCAGCAGATTGAAAAAGCAGATTTCAATTATCTAGACATGAACTACTGCAGATACTCACTCTAATAAACGTGTCATATTTATACCAACGCTGCAAGACAATTACTTGACTCAAATGGTAACTAAACCAAGCAAGGGGGATGCTCTGCTTGATTTGGTCATTTCAAATACACCAGATAGTAAATCTAATGTGCAAGTTCGAGAGCGTGAGAAATAGTGACCATGATATGGTAACATTTGACCTACAACTTAGCAGAGTTGTGAGCAAGCAAACATTCTTAGCTTTTATGGAGTGGTGAATAAAAATGTAGATCACGAGAAAGCAATAGATGTAGTATACTTGGACTTTCCAAAGGCTTTTGATACTGTTCCCCGCAATAGCATGATGGGAACAGTGCTGATAAATGCATAGGTCGAATTCTTTTCAATTTATTTATCAATGACTTAATAGATGGAATACCGAGTAATTTAGCCATCTTCACAGATGATACAAAATTATGCAGAATTAACCACACTAAGCAGGATAGTAACGTATTATAGCAAATAATTGAAGTAGTTATGGCAAATTCTTTATCTGCATTAAAAAGGGCTTGGTTGCTTCCCTTGCATTGAAGGACATTCACAGCTATAATTACTCTGTAATTCCTGGCTGAGTTGATCCAAGGATTAATCTGACAGCAATCTGGAATTGAGAAGGAAGTATTAGCCTTTTAAGGCTAATTGGCTCAAACTTTGTAAGGGTTTTTTGCCTTGATCTTTGAAGGACAGGTGTCTTTTTTCAACCCACACTCTGTAACTACGGATTCAGATGAGGGAAGCATTTACTACTTGTTCAGTCTAGGTGAATACGGCCAACTTCCATATTTGTTTTCCTGGTTGAACTTGATGGACGAATGTCTTTTTTTTCAACCAAACTATGTAACTTTACATTGGGAGAGTGTTATTGTTGGGTTTGTAAGCTGGTATAAAGTAATATTTTGATACTTAAATACTTTTGAACTGTACCTTTCATGAAAAATGAAATCTCCTCTTCCGTGACAACATTTTTATTATCGATGTGTTGCATACAGAGAAATAGTAGGGCACAGGCTTGCGTGCTGTGCTCTGGAAGAAGACTCCTGAAAATGAAGAAAAACAAGTGAAAGGTTATTTAAAACTAGCAAAAACAGAAAACAACAGGCATGCATGAGCAACATCAGCACCAATTTTCTTTGTGTAGCTCGACAAATGAAAGTCAAATGGAAGTTTGCAAAGACAGATAAAGTCAGGCCAGGTGCAAGTGTGACCTTAACAAATTTATCAGCAGCTTCGCAATATTTTTTTCTTTGACTGACTTCTGCATACTCACACCAGAGACCACCAGAAGCAAAATGTATGCATATTTATGGCAGATTTCTGTATTCCTGAAACTCTCTACATTCCGTTTTGTGACTTTGTGAGTAAAGGAGGACAACTTTGTTTGCTATATACTTTATGATAGCATTTGTACTAGTAGATAATGAGATACTGAAATTTTAGATGCGCACCTTTGGCTAAGATCATCAACAGTCAGCAATGCCTTGCAGAATCCATCAGCTAACACAGTGCTTTCTGCCATCAAAGATATTTACATTCCACAGATTTTCTACAAACCCTGCAGGCATATGTATGCAACAGAAGCCTCTGATTGGCCGGGGATCGTCGGCATCTGATAGGCTGAAGCCTATCAGAGGTGGTACAGGATGGACCGCTGTCCTGTGCCGCCCTTAGAGAGAAGGGGAGGGAGGGAAGGAGAGGGAGGCGGAATATAACTGCGGAGGCGGGCTTTGAGGAGCCCCCCCACCTCTAGGCACAGAAAGCCGGCAGCGATCAGACCCCCCCAGCAGGACATCCTCCTAGAGGGGAAAAAAGGGGGGGTAGTCTGATCGCCCTGCCAGCCACACGATCTGTGCTGGGGGCTGAAGAGCCCACTCAGGACAGAACATAGAAAACGCATGCGGTCCTTAAGTGGTTAACAAAGCTTATTATCCAGTTATGTCAGTCCTCAAGCATGGTCACATTGGTTTGTGCCAACTTTTAAAAGAACTAATAAGTGGACAAGTTACAGATCAAATGTTGTCCTGCTCTTTTATGACTTTCCTAATCAGGAAGAGTATGTTCATGCAAATGCATTACTTTGGAATGTAAGTCCTACCAGGCACTAAGCCATGAGTGACCCCTTCCCCCATGACACAGGCCAGACAGACCTCTGCCCAGAGTCCAAGACAACTGCCTCCCCTCCTTGTTTCACGTCCCCCACAGCATTCCAGCACAGACATGCTGCAAAGAAAACGTACATATACTTATCCTTACAATCTCACAGAAGCAGCCAGGAAGAAGTGCCATTCTTGGTGTGTCCCTCTTAGCGGCTGTGGTGCACATCTCCTTCACGTGGGAAGCTTCAGAGAGCGGGGTGGTGAAGCCGACATCCACCAAACCAGCCAGCCTGGATCAAGACAGGGGGCAGCTCTGCATCTGCACGTATTGGACTGTTTACTGTTCTGCTTTTGCTTTATCTGCTACCTTGACTTGTCTGCTATACTCTTGTTTAGTAACTTGGCCTACCTCTTGCACAGTCTACTTGTGGGATATATACATAGCCTATTGTACACCTACTTCTACTACTTGATTGGTTCATCAGGGGTGTCCAAAGTTTTTGGGCCAAGGGCAATATCACCATTCTTGAGAGTGCTAGGGGGCCGAGCTAGCGAAATTAAACACCATTTTTGCTGATTGCCATTAGGTACACCATGCTTGTGACATTTTGCCAAAACATTTCCATGGGAAAAAACCCATATACCATGTGCAGTTAGCACAGTAGCTACTGCTAATCAGTGGCTGTTACTGCTGCTGGCAGAGTGGTAGCGGCTAATCAGTGCCTGTTACTGCTGTTGGACTCTGCATGCAGCACAACATCTACGGCATGCAGAACCGCAGCTACTGCCTAATAACTGTAAAGAGTTTTGGGGGCCACCAGAAATGGCTTGATGGACTGCATTTGGCCCTTGGGCTGGACTTTGGACATGCCTTATCTTACTGTTCCAGCTCTAGACTACTGATCTCCTGCTGATTTGGTTTGCTTGAAATACCTTCTCTTTCTTCGACTGCTAGCAGTCTACAGGTGATACATAACTAACAGCTCTTCAGAGAAAGTCAATGGACTGAGAAGAACATGCATTCTATTACAAACAGTGAGAGTTTTAAAAATGGAACCATTAAATTGCAATTAATATGAGTATCCAATGTCTCTTTTCCTACTGTCAGCATATGTTATGATCGCTTCTGTAGCGTTTACTGCTGACTGCACTGGTATTGCAAACCAAGCAGTTCTAATGTCATTACATGCATTTGCTTGCATAGTTTGGTTTGCACTTAAACTAGTTGCTGATTCCATCTGCAGTCGCTCTGAAGTTTATGACAGTTTAATATGCTTTTGTGTAAACAAACATTGTCTGCTGCAGTGGAGGGGCGGTCCCTTTCCTGCAGGCTGCATATCATTGTCTGCCTTTTCCTGCTATCAGCCTGTGATTAATTACCATTCACTTGTGTGGGAATCTGCAGGTCTGCTCCCATTGGATGACCTCAGTATAAAGAACTGCTTCCTGCAATGCCTCATGGGCTATCATAGTTTCAGACTCTATCTGTTACTCTGCTCGTGCCCCACCTCGTTCCTGGTCCGTGTGGACTGCGCTGACTCCTGCGAAGGGGTCAGCGAGTCCTCCTAGTTCTGCTCTTGTTCTAGAAGTTGCTACTTGCTTGTCTTGTGTCATATATTGGTTCATCGCCAATATATACGCATACTTGCGCATTTTGTTATTTTCCTTGTATTCGTGTTACGTTAATATATCAGTGTCGCTGATATATACGTACACGAACTGTTTATTTCCTGTGTTTCAGCTAGTCAGTTTTCCAGCACGTTTTGGTAGTTTGCGCGTATCGTGAACACCCGTGCTGAGCTAGTTATCCTGTTCCTGGTCCTGTTTGTGGATTGCGTTCATCTCTGCGAAGAGATAACGAATCCTTCTGAATCCTGTTCCTGGTCCTGTTTGTGGATTGCGTTCATCTCTGCGAAGAGATAGCGAATCCTTCTGAGTCCTGTTCCCTGTATTACTTCAGTCTTAGTCAGAGTTCCTGCTTATGTCATATATCGGTTCATTGCCAATATATACATATGTTAGTCAGACGTTACGAATAGTTTCATTGATAGCTGTAATTGTAATACGCTAGGAAAACATACTTATTGTATATTTATCTGTGTTACGTTCACCTATCTCGATCCTGCTATTTCCTGTCTCTCCTGTCCTGTCTTTGTGAGGCACGCCATCGCCGCAACGCATTGGCTGCCTCATTCCAGTCTGTCTGGTTTTGGACGCTTGCTGTCGCTAAGTAATCGCTAGCTAGCAAGCGTTCATTCTGTCTACCTGTCCTGATCTCCTCAGTCCTGGTTTATGCGCTCAGTGCTACCTTGCGCTGAGACGTTATTACGAAAGTGTTTGTGGCTGTTCAGATCTGCACCGGCTCTGTGCACCACAATCTCCTATTGGAGTCAGTCCTCTCCTCCACTAAACTGGGGATATCCTGATCCCTTGTGCTGGTGTGTGTACCTCCTTCACGTCAGCTTATGTGTTGTATGCTGACTGTGGAGATTACACCCCCAAGCTTAACATTATGATAGCCCCATTACCAATCCCCATTGTGGGGGGGGTTCCCAGCAAAAATGACACTGTTTGTTATGGTTCCTGTTCCTTTAAGAAATTTGAGAAGCTCAATTCTGAAACAGAAAATGAGTTTTTTTCTGAATGTGCCAGGTTCCTGGCCAATCCTGAGCTCCAGGCTACTCCTGTTTCAACGTGGGCCCCCCAGCTAGTTTATGTTTTATTTAAGGGAAGATTGTTTCAGTGGGCCTACGATGTCTTGGATCATACCAATTTAAAAGAAAGACCACTGGAATTTCTAGCGTTTGTGATCCATAACTGGCTGCGCAAAACCGATTTGCCTAGCCCTTTTGATAAGCTCCTGGCAGCTTGTCAATCAGCTGCTCCTTCTACTGCCTACAAAAATAATCAGCAAGCAGATAATTGTTCTGATAACTTTTCTTCTGCTAAGGCAGCAGGGTCTAAAGCCAAACGTAAACGCTCCAAAAGAAAAGCGTTACAATCAGCGGAGTCGTTGCCCTTGGCGACTGCGCATCAGATCTGTAACGAGACTCCACCATTAGCAGATAATGAAATTCAGTCACCATTCAGGGGAGTCAAATGGACCTATGAAACTACTAATGAACTTTCATTGCTAGCCAGGGAAAATAAAGGTTCTTGTTTAAATGAATTATCTGAATATGATTATGAAGATATATTACAGAGTATTGAACAGATCAATTTATTCGTGCAGCAAGGGAAATTTGCATACACTACAGTTCAATACTTGCTACAGGTATTGGAGATCCTTAGGAATAAGAAATCGGCCAATCACCTGCTAAATAACCCAATGTATGTTTCTGCCACTAACACATTTGCAAACTATGATCAGCCGGAATGCTCAGCTGTTAAATATGCATGGGATCCTCCATTTGAGAAAGGAGAGATGGAAGCTCTGGTCTATGAATGGAAGAAAGATGCAAGTTCATTTTGTCAGTTTTACAGTGCAAAAAGTGAATTAGTATTGAATGCATGCATTAAGTCTGCTTATAACCTAATAAAAACTGGTGTGTGTGGGTATGACTTTGTGGCTCCATTGATCGATGTGTGGAGAATGATTCTGGACGATTTTTATGCAATTCAATCAGTTGATACCAGGGAAGACACACTGTCAAGTGGAGATTGTTCCACTTCCTCAGTTCCTGAGGACTCGCCTGCTTCAGCACCTTTGGCTGATTCAGCGAGTGATTCTGAGCTCCTTTTGTGTGAAATTGAAGTTCCTGTAATTCCACCCTGTACCATGGATAACTCAGTGTTGCTTCCCAGTGAGACAGAAATTACTAATACTTCCTTAATCTTGCCCTGCACAAATTTCTCAGCAGAGGACCCAGAGGTCCTGCTGACTTTCGAGTCCAGCCTAGCCAGTACTCATGACTCTTTGTTTAGTGAAACAGACACCAGAAAAATCTTGCCTGTCTCTGCAAACACTTCTGCAGAAATTACCTGTGTTAATAAAGTTCAACTCCTGTCTGATCCAGCAGATGCCAATAGATGCACTACATCAGTTTCCGAGTCCCAGCAATCCTGTCTAGTAAACTCAGAACCCCAGCATCTGAATTTTCCAATTTTACAAATGAATGGTGATTCAGATGCGCAAACATTGTGTCTTGATCTTCCTGTTTCTACACCTCGCTCTAGTTTCGTGAATAGCTCAGAGCATCTGCTATGTGAACCTGAAATCGCAGAATTATTACCTTGTTCAGAAAATTTTCCAATAAATTTGCCCTGTACCATGAATTGTGCAGTAGATCTCTCCAATGAAACTCAGGTCACAGAATCATTATGCTGTCCAGCAGGTGCTTCCATGGTTTTGCCCTGCAATATGGACTGTTCAGTGATCCTGTCCAGTGAAGCTGTGGTCGCAGAGTCTTATGCTTCACCCAGTACTTTGGATACTTTAAACCCTTTAGCAGAGGAGGCTGAAGCACTGCTTACCTCAGTTGGTGTTGCAGTAATATTCACTTGTCTAGCAGCTGTTTTGGAATTACAGTCTGCTCTAATAAAACTTGATGAATTTCTGCCCAGCGAAGCAGAAGCCATTGAAATATTGTCCTCGTCAGCAAGTGTGTTAGATACCTTGCCCTGTACACAGTCTGATTTAACCAATGTTGTTGAGTCCCTCTCCAGTGTTGTAACAGCCGAGGAACTCCAGCCCTGTCCTCTGAATGTTTCAAAAGTCTTGCCCTGTAACATGGATAATTCTGACTCGCTGGAAAAAATAATAGAAATCTCAGAATTTCAGTCCGGGTTAATGAGTGTTTCTGAAACCCAGCCCTGTATCCTGGAAAATTCTGGTTCTCTGGCCGGTGTGGCAGAAGTTCCAGAGCCCCCTTCCTGTCCAGTGAGTTACTCAGTTTTGCCTAGTTCAGTGGGGATTGCTGCAATATTGACTTGTTTTGCAGCCCTTCATGAGCTCCAGTCCAGTGTATTTGATGAGTCTCTGTCTAGTCCAGAAGAAGCTATGGGAACCCTGTCTAGTTCAGTGCATACATCAGAAGATTTGCCCTGTCTTGTAAATGCCCCTGAACATGATTTGTTAATAACCCTGCTGGAATCAGCGACATCTAAGTCTGATCCTGCAGTTTTTAGTGAGAATCCAGTAACTATGAAGTCTAGTCATGATGAATTTTTTTTGCCCAGTTCTGGTTTCGGTCCTGTCTTGACTGACTTTGAGGTTCGCAGTTCCTTGACATGCCCAGAGGTTTCTCTTGTGCCGGTGTGCCCAGATGTGCTTCGTATGCCAGACTGCCCAGATGTGTCTGTGTTAGCGTGCTCACGTGCTTCCCTAGTGGAGACATGTTCTGATGTTGCCGGTTGGCCTGCATGCCCGGAGATGGTTCTGGTCCCTAAAAGCCCTGATCTTGATGTTTGTCCTTGTGACCCTGACTCTGGAGTTGCCCTGGGTTCCATAGGGGTTCTTGATAGTTCTCCATGTGAGCCTAAGGGGCGTTCTGACCTGTGGGGATCTCTTTGGAGCTTCCAAGTGTTCTGGGAGATCTCTGAGGAAACTTGTCCTGGTACCTTGGACTGGTTCAACGGTGGGTTTTGTGTTGGTAGGGACAGTTCCGGTGGGCATTGCAAAGGCTTTGGCGTTTTTGGACAGTCCTTGGAAGGCGGTGGGTATCGCGCAGAGAGTTTCTTGGGGTTGTTTTCTGGAAGTCGTGGTTCTGATGGGTGTCACACTGAGGCTTGTAGTGCTGACGGGCATGGTTCGGTAGGTTCTGGTTCCAATTGGTCTAGTTTTGGTGAGACTGATTCGGGAATTTGGTTTTGTCGGACGGATCCGACCTTCATGAATTTTCAGTCAGATCAGTTTGCTGGATTTCCCACTTCTGATTTTTTGGTTTGGGTGGTTCAGGAGAAATATGTCAGTTTTCATAGGCGTCCAGAGGCCGCGTTTAAGGGAGGGGGTACTGTTATGATCGCTTCTGTAGCGTTTACTGCTGACTGCACTGGTATTGCAAACCAAGCAGTTCTAATGTCATTACATGCATTTGCTTGCATAGTTTGGTTTGCACTTAAACTAGTTGCTGATTCCATCTGCAGTCGCTCTGAAGTTTATGACAGTTTAATATGCTTTTGTGTAAACAAACATTGTCTGCTGCAGTGGAGGGGCGGTCCCTTTCCTGCAGGCTGCATATCATTGTCTGCCTTTTCCTGCTATCAGCCTGTGATTAATTACCATTCACTTGTGTGGGAATCTGCAGGTCTGCTCCCATTGGATGACCTCAGTATAAAGAACTGCTTCCTGCAATGCCTCATGGGCTATCATAGTTTCAGACTCTATCTGTTACTCTGCTCGTGCCCCACCTCGTTCCTGGTCCGTGTGGACTGCGCTGACTCCTGCGAAGGGGTCAGCGAGTCCTCCTAGTTCTGCTCTTGTTCTAGAAGTTGCTACTTGCTTGTCTTGTGTCATATATTGGTTCATCGCCAATATATACGCATACTTGCGCATTTTGTTATTTTCCTTGTATTCGTGTTACGTTAATATATCAGTGTCGCTGATATATACGTACACGAACTGTTTATTTCCTGTGTTTCAGCTAGTCAGTTTTCCAGCACGTTTTGGTAGTTTGCGCGTATCGTGAACACCCGTGCTGAGCTAGTTATCCTGTTCCTGGTCCTGTTTGTGGATTGCGTTCATCTCTGCGAAGAGATAACGAATCCTTCTGAATCCTGTTCCTGGTCCTGTTTGTGGATTGCGTTCATCTCTGCGAAGAGATAGCGAATCCTTCTGAGTCCTGTTCCCTGTATTACTTCAGTCTTAGTCAGAGTTCCTGCTTATGTCATATATCGGTTCATTGCCAATATATACATATGTTAGTCAGACGTTACGAATAGTTTCATTGATAGCTGTAATTGTAATACGCTAGGAAAACATACTTATTGTATATTTATCTGTGTTACGTTCACCTATCTCGATCCTGCTATTTCCTGTCTCTCCTGTCCTGTCTTTGTGAGGCACGCCATCGCCGCAACGCATTGGCTGCCTCATTCCAGTCTGTCTGGTTTTGGACGCTTGCTGTCGCTAAGTAATCGCTAGCTAGCAAGCGTTCATTCTGTCTACCTGTCCTGATCTCCTCAGTCCTGGTTTATGCGCTCAGTGCTACCTTGCGCTGAGACGTTATTACGAAAGTGTTTGTGGCTGTTCAGATCTGCACCGGCTCTGTGCACCACAATCTCCTATTGGAGTCAGTCCTCTCCTCCACTAAACTGGGGATATCCTGATCCCTTGTGCTGGTGTGTGTACCTCCTTCACGTCAGCTTATGTGTTGTATGCTGACTGTGGAGATTACACCCCCAAGCTTAACAGCATATAATCATATTAGCATTCAAAGGACAGAAATTATTATTAAATGAAACCTGTAAAACTTTTAAAAACAGAGTTTAACTTACCTGGGGCTTCTGCCAGCCCCCTGCAGCCACCCTGTGCCATCCTGGAATGATCCTCCGTGGCTCTGTTTCACTTTCACCGACTTACAAGTCGACGGCCACTACGCCTCCGTCGGCTCCGGCCACACGTGTCTTCATATACATATACATGCTTCCGCTGGGAGCATCCTGCTCAGGTGCGAGAAAACCATGTACTGCGCACTATGCTCCTGGTGATGGGAGCATGTAGGAGGATATGCATGGCTGGAGCCACTCAGGCACAGTGGCCAGCGACAGGTGAAAATGGCATGGAGCCGCAGCGGGGGAACGGAGGATCATTACAGGATGGCTCAGGGAAGCTGCAGGGAGCTGGCAGAAGCCCCAGGTAAGTGAAACTTTTTTTTTCAAGTTATTACAAGTTTCCTTTAAGTTGCAGTCACAGTCAATTTTTTGTTATGTGTGACCAACATAAATGCACAGGAACCATTAATATAGTCAAACAGGGCAGTAACCGCCTTTAAAACAGACATTTTTAGAACCTTCTTTTGCCCCATGAAACATTTCTGTTGAAAAGCCACCCTCCTACTGATCTCAGTTTCCAACACGCTAAACAATTTTATCTCATCTTCTGCTCTACTGCTTCACATATCATGAACAAATTATACATCAATAGCAGGCCAGCATGACAGTTCGTTTTCATATAGTCTGATTTATCAATGCTGTGGTAAGAAGCGATCAAGGAAAAATGCCCATTGAAGTATTTAAGAGATCAAAATCTTCAGTTTGTTACACATAATGATGACATATTACAGATTTATTGACTGTTTGTATGATATTGCTATGGAGTTTGATACCCCAGTCAATGCTCACAGGGATCCCAAGAAGATAGCAGATGATGCTGCATTTTAACCATCGAATTTGTTATAGAATACCGTATTTATAATAAAATATCACTGCTGCAGCATATAACTATTGTGTTTAAACACAAACCCTCATTCCCATTGGACAGTGTGCAAAATGTTAATAAAATCAGAATGTGATTTTCTGCAAGTCAATTAAATCCCATGTTTAGTTGAAAATAGTGCAAAGACGGCATCCTATTTGCAAAAACACTTCTGGATATGAGCATGTGTACTCAAACCCTGTGGTCAACCATGGCAAGGACTGTTCTCCTGCAACCTGTTCAGTTAAACTGCTGTATGGTGTTGACCACAATGCTACAGCTCAGTTTCTGGGCCATCTTTTGTAGAGCAACAATTCTTTTTATAAGATCCTCAGAAAGTTCCCATGAGCTGCCATATTGAACTTTCAGTGACCATTATGAGAGAGTGTGTGAAAGCGATAACAACCAATTTAACACACCTGCCCCCCATGCACACCTGAGACCTTGTAACACTGTGAGTAACAAGACCCCGTAGAGGGAAAATGTCTAATTGGGCAGAATTTTGACATTCTTCATTTAGGGGTGTTCTCACCTTTGTTGCCAGGGGTTTAGGGATGAATGGTTGTGTGTTGAGTTATTTTAATAGGACAGCAAAATCACACTATTACACAAGTTGTACACTAACCACTTTACATTGTATCAACGTGTCGTATCTTCAGTGTTGTACTGTGGAAAGATGTAATAAAATATTTACAAAAATGTGAGAGGTGTACTCACTTTTGTGAGATACTGTATCTGTATATGTCTAGTCCATTCTACTTGATCTTACTTAACACTTATGAGAAAACTGTGGGCTTATACAAAGTGAAATGAAAATGAACAGAACGATTCTTATGGTTAATATAGCCTCAGTTTATTTCTGACATCGTTTCTTCTTAGATGAACTGCCTTTGTATTGTTAATCTTAGCTTCACTTGCCTTTCTGCAGGCTGCTGTGCAACTAAGCATGCTTGTGGAGAGTAGTATGCTGCATTGTGTAGGCCGTATGTGCCCATTTTCCATGGTAATTCACCTCTCGAGTGCAATATAAATGAGCACTGTATAGTAAAAACAATTCCTCCTTTATCCTCTTGTGTGTCATAAGTTTAATATGTGTTTGCTTTTTATTAATATAATGAAACTATAAATGAGCATTAGGAGAGCAGATAATGTTCATTAGCACATCAGCACTTGACAAGTAATATGATTTGATGCACATAATACAAATATCTAATATGCTGGCAGAGATACGATGATCCCACAGGTTTAGGGTAAAATACTGTAAATTAAATCTACTTTATTGAGTCCTGGTACAAGTTAGCTAGCCTATATGCTCTGTTTCCCATTAACTTTTCCCTCGTGTTTTCTTCCATTTGATACATTTTCAGCTGATCTACAAAAAAACTTTTCAGCACCTAATAATTGAAAAAGAACTAAAAAGTAGATAAAAAATCATACTTATTGTGAGTATGTTCTTCCTTGCTGGGGGCTTAAAATATATTTTATTGTTAAGGTATGAAAACATCTTCTTTCAGAAGGCACAGGAGAATGTTAATTGCATATGGGGCTAAGTCAGTAAAGGTTCATACACATGTATGAGGAATGTCGGCCTGTAGGGTTCCGCACCCGATCCCTCGGGCAACATTGCAGGACCAAGACTGAAAGATGTGTCACTAGCCTGTCTGCTAGCGAGATGTTCTGTTACTATGCGAGGGGAAGAGGGCAGACAGTGATGCAGAAGTGACATCATGCAGGGGCCAGGTAAGTGTTGAGAACAATGCTTTCTGTCATAGCAATCCACCAGGTTCGATTGCTGGCCAAGCAGTCGAGATAGGTTAGGGTCTGCTGTACACATGCTGGATCAGAAGAGTCAGCTGTTATTGGCCACGTAGGACGAGCTTCATCTAGCATCTATACGAACTTTTAGGTTGGTTTTATAAAGCGCTTAGGTAGAGCTAACATATGAAGCTAATAGATATATATTTTTTCTTGATACCAGCAATGGGTAGTAATGAAGTCTAACTTATTGGTGTGAAATGGTTTGTCATGTGTTGACAGCTGACAGTTGAAAGTTCTTATGCCAGCCATAAACATCTATGTGATAATTCATTCAAAGGATCCCTTAAAATTAGATAATCTTTGAGCAGAGCTGAAATCATATCATAAATGCAGCCCAGCATACAGCAGAAAAAATAAAACACTAGAAAACATAAGTAACACAGTGAACTTGTATAGGGTAAAAATCTGGCATATGCTTAAAATAACTTGTAACTTTCACCTGGGTAATACAAAAAGCTACCAGAGGGTTCTTCTCCTTTACATTTATTTTCCATTTGAGCAACTGTCCTCAAATGTAGATTATTAAAGGAATCTGAAGTGACATGTGACATGACAAGAAAGACATGTGTATGTTCAGTGCAAATAACACAAATAACTATTCTATATTCCTTTTTTTTTCTTTCTCTGCTTGAAAGAGTTACATATCAGGAATGCAAATGACAGTTACTGCCCTGTCAGGACCTGGTCAGAACCAGGTAGCAGAGCAGTTGAAAAGGGGGCAGGCGGCGTCCTGTTTAAAAATGCGTCCACTATTATAAAAGAGCTCCTGTGCCTGCTATTGTTGCAGGCATCCTTCTTAACAGGACATATTTAAGGGGGGGGGGGGGGGGGGGGTGGGTTAAGGTTAGCTGCCCACGGGGAGGGGGAGTTAAGGTTAGTTGACCACCAGGGAGGGGGGGGGTTAAGGGTTAGGCACCACGAGGGGTGTCAAGGTTAGCTGCCCAAGGGGAGGGTTAAGGTTAGTTGACAACCACGGGGGGGAGGGGGGTGTTAAGGGCTAGGTACCACGAGGGGAGGTTAAGGATTAGGCACCAGAATCAGAATCAGAATCAGAATCAATTTATTTTCGCCAAGTAAGTTTGCACCTACAAGGAATTTGTCTTGGCAGTTGCTTAACAAACACAAACAAAAACAATACAAGGACAGACAGTGTGAATATTACAAGTTAAGGACATTATAAGTATAGTGGCAGTAAGCAATGTGAGAATTGTTCATGTTTAGTTCTGTGCTGATTACTTTCAGTCCTGGCAACTCTAACGTGGTTCAGCATTAAGTATGGCTACCGCTTGAGGAAAAAAACTGTTCCTGTGTCTAGAGGTTTTGGTAGCGATTGACCGGAATCTTACTCCTGAAGGCATGCGCTGGAAGATGGAGTGAGCTGGGTGAGAGGGGTCAGATTTTGGTTGCTCTCTTTCTGCACCTGCTAGTGTAAAGATCCTGCAGGGAAGGTAAGCTACAGCCAATTATCCTTTCCGCTGATCGGATGATGCGCTGCAGCCTCCCCTTTTCTAATGCTGAGCAGGAGCTGAACCATACAGTCATGGATGATGTTATGGTGAATTCGATGATTGCAGTGTAGAACTGCACCATTAGATTTTGAGGTAGGCCAAACTTTTTCAGCTGCCGTAGATGGTACATTCTCTGTTGTGCTTTCTTGACAATAGTGGCAGTGTTGTTGTCCCATTTTAAGTCGTTTGAGATCGTGGACCCAAGAAACTTGAATGACTCTACTTGGGTTATTGTGGATCCATTTATGGTTAAGGGGAGGTGCTGGGGGGGAGATCTCCTAAAGTCTATTATCATCTCCATGGTTTTGAGAGCATTTAGTTCCAAGTTGTTGCTGCTGCACCAGGAGGAAAGCTGTCCCACCACATGCCTGTATGCAGACTCATCCCCGTTTTGAATGAGACCAACAACTGTTGTGTCGTCTGCAAACTTCAGAACCTTAACAGATGGATCTGTGGAGATGCAGTCATTGGTGTAAAGTGAGTACAGCAGTGGGGAAAGCACACAGCCCTGGGGTGCACCAGTACTGACTGTCAGAGAGCTTGATGTGAGTTTACCAAGTCTAACACGCTGTCTTCTGTCGGTTAAGAAGTCGGTTATCCATTTGCAGAGGGATTCAGGTATATGTAGCTGGGAGAGCTTGCTGTGCAGCAGTGATGGAATTATGGTATTAAATGCAGAGCTGAAATCTATAAATAAAATCCTGGTGTAGGTTCCTGGGATATCTAAATGCTGTAGTACATAATGCATACACATGTTCACGGCATCGTCTGCGGATCTGTTAGGCCTGTAGGCAAATTGCAAAGAGTCCAGCAGGGGATCTGTGATGGATTTCAGATAAGTCATTATCAGTTTTTCAAATGCTTTCATGACCAGTGATGTCAGCGCAACAGGCCTGTAATCATTTAAACATGCAGGTTTTGGTTTTTTTTGAATTGGTACAATAGTTGCGCTTTTAAAACAGGCAGGAACAATTGAGAGTTCTAGAGATGCTTTGAATATGTCTGTAAATACAGGCGCTAATTGGTCAGCACAGAGATTCAAGCATTTCGCAGACACAGCGTCTGGTCCCATTGCTTTCCTGGTGTTTTGTTTTTTAAAGAGTCTGTTTACATCTGATTGGCATATTGTTAGAGCATGCACATCTGGGGACAGGTCAATAGATTGTGTCTGGCCTCCTGTGTTGTGTAGTTGCTGAGGCACCGCAGGGGGTGGAGACGTTGGCTGGCAGGAAGAGTGTTCAGTTTGCCTGTGGCAGAGATGCAAATTGACTTGTTGTGTTTGGCTTTTGTTGGTAGTGTCAAACCTGCAATAAAATGTATTCAGCTCATTTACAAGCTGCAGGTTATGTAGTGAGGGGGGAGGAGATTTCCTCCTGTAGCTGGTAATTTCATGTAGAGATTTCCATATTGTGGATGAGTCGGCGTTAGAAAATTTTTCCTCGAGTTTTTGTGAATAATCTTTTTTTGCGGCGGTAATGGCTCTCTGCAGTTTGTATTTCGCAGCTTTGTAGAGGACTTTATCGCCTGTACGATATGCCCTTTCTTAATCGAGGCGCAGCTTCCTAAGATGTGATGTAAACCAGGGTTTATCGTTATTGTACCTGGTGCACTTTTTTGTGGGGATGCAGGACTCTTCACAAAAGGTAATATATGATGTCACAGCGTCAGTGTATTCATTTAGGTCACTGGAGGATTCTTTAAATAAATTCCAGTCAGTTAAATCAAAGCAGCTCTGCAGTTTTTCTACAGCTTCACTAGTCCATTTCTTAACTGTGGTCACTACAGGTTTGGCAGTTTTTAGTCTTTGGATGTATGTTGGGATAAGCTGTATAACAGCATGATCAGAGTTCCCCAAAGCTGCCCTGCTGACAGAGTGATATGAGTCCTTAGTCGTAGTGTAACAGTGATCAAGTGTCTTACCTTCTCTAGTTGCGCGTGTGACGTGTTGCCTGTATTTGGGGAGTTCTTTGGAAAGGTTAGCACTGTTGAAATCCCCTAGTATGATAAAAAAAGAATCTGGGTACTCCCTTTCCACCTCAGTGATTTGATCTGCGAGATCTTGGAGCGCAGGCTGCATACATGTTTGTGGAGGGATGTACACAGCAGCCAAAATAAATGAAGAAAACTCACGGGGTGAATAGTAGGGTTTGCAGTTTATGAAGAGTGTTTCCAGCCCAGCCGAGCATGTCCTCTTAATAACTGTAACATCCATGCACCATCTATCATTAATATAGAAACAGAGTCCTCCACCTTTGGTTTTGCCAGAAGTAAGTGGGTCCCGGTCAGATCTGTAGAGTGTAAATCCATTAATCGGCAGAGCGTTGTCTGGAATAAGCTCAGATAGCCAAGTCTCTGTGAAGCAAATAGCCGCAGAGAGATAAAAGTCCTTCTTTGTTCTGATCAGTAGTTGAAGCTCATCTAGTTTGTTGCATATGGACCTGACATTAGAGAGTATGATTCCAGGTAGTGGAGAGCGCAGTCCTCTGCGTCGAAAGCGAGTCTGGATCCCAGAGCGTTTGCCTCTTCTTCTAAGCCTCACTGCCTGGTTCAGCACTGTAGCTCCACTGGTCAGAATCCCCAGAAGATCAAGAGTAGATGAAATATCCAGAGGTAGATTATATTTAGCTAAGTTCCGAATGCTCAGTAGTTGTTCACTGGTGAAGGTTATCCGGGTTGGGTTGCACAAGGCAATGTTGAAAAACAAAAATACATAAAACAAACATAGAAAGACAGAGCAAGCTGCCGAGGCTGCCATCTCCAGGTGCCTCCTCCTCCACAATGGCAATAACCATTGGGGGAAGGTTAAAGGGGGGAGGTTAAGTGTTAAGCACCACCAGGGGAGGGTTCTGTGTGAGTGGGGAGAAGTTAGGTCATATTAAAATATTGGTAAATATTACCAACTATTTGAAAGAAGTAGTGCCATTTTCAACAGGCACGTTTTCAAATGTATGCCCTGGTCGGTCTATAGCGTAACCCTCATGGATAAGGAATTACAGGCATAACACACTTTCCTGGCAGAAAATGGCTCCTAAGAGCCCAAAAGAGATAAAAGGGGTCAATATTTTAATCATTTTAGCTCTGGAATACTTTAATTAATGTGTCATTGAGCAGAGGCAATAAAACGATAAACACTTCAAAAGTAAATTTCAATACAAATAATAAAAATGTAAGATATCTAAAAAAGGTAATTTTTAAGAGAAGGGGGGCAGATAAAATTATTTATCTCATCAGTTTATTTCCCCCCTTGTATCCCTTTAAGAAATGCAAAAATAATAGATGTATAAAGATTTTAGCTTTGTTATGCAATCATCCTAATAAAATGAATGTGACTGGCATAGATCCAGAAGAAATGAGAGATGCTATTTTATATTCTGAGAATTGGTTAGTAGTGGTGTGCCACAGGGATTATGACTGGGGCCATTTTCTTTCAATGTTTTGTTACTGACCTAATGGATGTAAACATTTGTGATGTTGACATTTTTTTAAATGATACAATATTACTATGAAGAGTCTCATGTCAAGAAGATATTGACATTTTGGAGAAAGATCTTCTTGAGAGATTACTAGAATGGGATGTAAAATGGCAATTTAAATTTAAAGTGAATTTCTGCTGTAAATTCCAAAGTGATAAAGAGAAAGAATGACAGTTACTATGACTGTTCTCCTCATTTTTCTACCCAATGCAGTAATGGCCGACTACTTCATTAAGCAGAAGGGAAGCATTGGGGCAGCTCTGGAATGCTACATTCTGTGACTGGCACTGCACAACTTTTCTCTTCACCTCTCCTCTCCTCTCTCTGATAGGCAGGTTCAATGGCTCAGGTAGAAGCAGAGTATCCCACAAGTCACACTATGATGCTCCTCCCACCCACAGATAACATAATCGCTTAGCAGTCTTTGTATGTTTGCAATTTGCATTTGCATTTTTTGCAATTTCCCATATATATATAATCATATAATTTAGGGATATATATATATAATATGTGCGTGTGTGTATGCGGGTGCATATATATACTGTATATATATATATATATATATATATATATATATATATATATATATATATATATATATATATATATATATATATATATATTCCTGCACTGACATTGTTTTTTCACTGTAGTTCTCAGCCTGATAAAGCTGGCATTGGGCATTTAGCATTTTATAATGATGTCACTTGTGAGTGAGATAGTGATTGACAAAGGCCTGCATGCCAAAACACTGTGCTGCTTTGTGGCTATGATACCACTAAATACGGAAGCAGGAGATTTGGGCGCATGAGACAAGTGGACAAAAAGGGCGCCCCATTCACTCCCATTATAAATATTGTTTAATGGGCGCCGAACAGGGAAAAAAAGGCGCCGGAGATTATTAACGTTTTAACAAACGGCGCCCGGGGATTTTTAAGGATTTATAACTATGTTTGTGATGATTTAACTTTGCAAAATGAGCCTGTGACGAATAACGTTTATAAAGATACTAAATCACTATTTCTAAAACATTTCTAAAACATTATTATCCACCCCAAAAAATTAATTACATTTTTTTATTTACATTTTTTATTTATTAACCACTTCCCTACCACGCTATTTTGTGCTGATCGGTGCTGCGTGGGCTCTCCAGCCCGCAGCACCGATCAGCTAGCAGCCAGGCTGATCAGACTTCCCCCCTTTTTTCCCCACTAGGGGGATGTCCTGCTGGGGGGGTCTGATCGCCGCCGGCTGCTTGCGCTTGCGGGGGGGGGCTCTTCAAAGCCCCCCTCCGCAGCGCTTCCTGGCCTCCTTCCCCTTCCCTCCCTCTCCCTCCCCCTGTGAGCGGCGCAGGACGGATTTCCGTCCTGCGCCTGATGGGATAGGCTTTAGCCTATCAGATGCCGGTGATCCCCGGTCAATCAGAGGCCGGGGATCGCCGATCTCCTCTACGGCGCTGCTGCGCAGCAGCGCCGTATACATGTAAACACCGGGGAAGATCTTCCCCGTGTGTTTACATTTACCCTGCGAGCCGCCGATCGGCTCGCAGGGTGTTCACAGAGACACCCTCCGGGAACTGACATGGAACGGCCGCTCACCATGGAATACACTTCAGGATTCAGGGGCGTGTATATACGCTCCGAGAATCCGGAAGTGGTTAATGTCTGTAAAACATTATTATCCAGAGGGGGTCTTAGGTTTAGGCACCAACAGGGGGGTCTTAGGTTTAGGCACCAACTGGGGGGTCTTAGGTTTAGGCACCACCAGGGGGGTCTTAGGTTTAGGCACCAACAGGGGGGTCTTAGGTTTAGGCACCAACAGGGGGGTCTTAGGTTTAGGCACCAACAGGGGGGTCTTAGGTTTAGGCACCAACAGGGGGGTCTTAGGTTTAGGCACCAACAGGGGGGTCTTAGGTTTAGGCACCAACTGGGGGGTCTTAGGTTTAGGCACCAACAGGGGGGTCTTAGGTTTGGGCACCAACAGGGGGGTCTTAGGTTTAGGCACCAACAGCGGGGTCTTAGGTTTAGGCACCAACAGGGGGGTCTTAGGTTTAGGCACCAACAGGGGGTCTAGGGGTTAGGGATAGGTACAGGGAGGGTTTTTAACAAATGTAAATATAAGTTTCAGTTTACAAATAGGGAAGATTAACGTTTTAATTGTTATTGCCGATCTCATACACATTATTTAGTGATTTATAAATTCTTAAAACACTATTTGTAAACGAAATTCTACACAATATTTCAATAAACGATAATACTGTTTATCGTTTACACCACGCGCCCTTTTTTCCCGACGCCCTTTTTTGATGTACGCCTAAATACATCAAGCTAAAATTGCAAAATCCAGGTAGAGACCCGGCCTGTATTCTCTGCATCTCACCAAATATCCTTTTGGGATTTTGGTGTATGCTGGTTGACTACCTGGTGTTATGAATGGCAGTGGTTTGAGCACTTGGGTAATCGTTTTTGCTGACTTGGCATTTTGCCAACATACTGTAAAAATGACAAGTGAATCTAGTATTTATTTGCATTACAGAGGAAAACTCACTGAATGATGAGCTGGTATTCTGCCTGGATTAACTGATCCAGTATTCTCCTGATCTGATTGGAAGGCTGAATGGAGGAATGTGGCTCATCTGAGGTGGGAGGTAACTGGGTTTTGTGAGCTGACACAGCATCTGTAGAAAAAATGCAAACCTTGGATTATTTGAAAATTACTTCGTGGGAAATTCAACTCAAAACAGGTCTGTATGCGATTAGACATTACAAGTAGCTTTCTGAGAATGTTTTAAAAATGTAAATTATTCAGTTCTTATTTGATTTTTGACTTAGGCCTGAAACCCACTAGGAGCGTTTTTCTGAGCGCTTTGTGATTAGAAAAGCTCTTGCTAATGTAATGCTATGGGTGTGATCCTACATGAGCGATGTGATTTTTTATAAAATACCCCATAGCATTGCATTAGCAAGAGCTTTTGCAAATCAGTAGCGCTTAGAAAAGGCTGCGAGTGGGTTTGAGCCCTTGGGTAGTTAATGAGATGCAATATATTGAGGCAGGATTATGCACATTTTGTATGCAAATGTATGCATCTTGAAAATGGACCGATCCAATCCCACTGAGCAGGGCCGATTCCAGACCTTTTTCTGCCTGAGGCAAACGTGTGAGGATGCACCCCCCCCACCCTGATTTGGAATGATCACACAGCACCCGACAATTTACTTTGCTTCATTTAATGTTCTCACATAACATGCTGCAGTTCAACACAATAGCACACTGGCTGGCTGTGAGTCTGTAACAAACAAACTGCTCACCCTCAGCCACTTCATTCCTTATCAGGACAGTATACACAGTACAAAAATGCTGCCCCTAAAATCTCTGTGCCTTGCTTCATGGGAGAACTGGCCCTGCCACCGAGGTAAAGTTCGATTGGTCATCGTTTAAACTGCATAAACTTGCATTCAAGTTTTGCATAATCCTGCATCAACTTTATTAATTATTTGCATTACGTTATGTGCATCACACTGACCACCCCTAATAACTACTGTGTTTTTGGTACAACTTCAAAGATTCATTTGTTATGTGATTAACCTCCTCGGCATCAGTTTCTGTTGGATTTCTGTGCAAAAAGTGATCCAATTAATTTTCGTAACCTTTTTTCCTGTAACTTCACAAAATGTGTCAAGCAAGGGTCTAGTACACATTTTGAGTTTAATAAAAGCTTAAAACAAAAAAAAACAGGTGTCCCCCTGTACAGGCTAGGTAGGTACAAGAGCCCCACAGTATAGATTAGGTAGATGCAGGTTTCCCCCTGTATAGGCTAGGTAGGTACAAGAGCCCCACAGTATAGACTAGGTAGGTACAGGTTTCTCCCTGTATAGGCTAGGTAGGTGCAAGAGCCCCACAGTATAGACTAGGTAGGTACAGGTTTCCCTGTGTATAGGCTAGGTAGGTACAAGAGCCCCACAGTATAGACTAGGTAGATACAGGTTTCCCCCTGTATAGGCTAGGTAGATACAGTTGTCCCCAAGTATAAGCTATCTAGGTACAGGAGCCCCCAGTATAAGTTAGATAGGTGTAGAGGCTCCTGTACAATGTAGGAGAGCAATAGCAAAGTTAGGATTAGTGCCCCCCCATCCCCCAGATCCAGCCTCTTACTCACCAACCTTGTTTCAGCAAGCTCAGCAGCCTCTCTGCACAGCTCCTAGGAGCCCCTACACCTAGCTAACTTATACTGGTGGACTCCTGTACTTAGTAAAACTTCCTGAGCGGCATGCCTGGCACTGTGTTGGGTATGCCGCTTTCTGCAAAAATGTCTTGCCCGACACAGTGCCGGGCATACCGCTCAGGAGATTCATGTGCCTACGATGGTGAAATACAGGTTAATTACAACTTTTGCCAGCTGTCATTGTCATGCAATTCGTCAATAACTATTTGTACTCATGGAGCTTTGGTAAGCTTAGATGCCCATCCTGTCCTTATCATTAAACTTCAAACACCCTATTCAGTTTATCTGCTCTGTTCACAACTATTACATTTAGTATACAATCCATTCACTTATAATACGTTCTTATGTGAAACTTTCCTTCTACGAAAAGTGTAAATCACAAAGAGACTATCTGCAGATGAATGTCCGTTAAACAAGGTGTGTATGAGATCTGCAGATATCATAGACTATGAATGCATTTTGCAGGAACTAATCTTTTGCAGATACAGATCTTTTGCATGCGCACAGCATCTTTAGAAAGATCAGTCTTTCAAACCTCCATGACAATCCTAAGCGACAATTTTCAAAGATTTGTACCTGATGGATGTACTCAGCTTAATAGAATAGACTGTGCAGGCATGCTCTCATACTACATGGAAGGTGGTAAAATTGGTCTGTGCTCTTTCCTTTTCCAAAGATTTTTTTCCCAGGTGTGTACTTAGCTTAAGGCCACTTTGGGAGCACCAGAGCAAATCCATACACACACAGAAAGATCATACAATCTCCATGCAGATGGTGACCTGACCCAAATTTGAAACTGAGATCATAGCTCTACAAGGCGAGCGTGCCATCTGCTATCTAGCAGTGTTATAAATCTTATAATATTAAATACTTAAAGTGAAATCTTGATCACAAATGAAAAACCTGAAAATGAGAGAAAAATGTACATTTTCCTCCCTTGTGGCAGTCACAATGCTGACCTCATCTTCTGGCTGCTGTCCCGTTTACCCTCATTACAATGAATGGCCACCACACTATCTGCATGGAGTTAATATGTCTTCCCAATGTTTACGCAGATCTACCCCAGAAAACCTGGTTTCTGTCTACAATCTGCTGGTAACTTAATTGTTTAACATCCAGAATTGGATCAAAATTTGATCTAGGCTACAGGCTTCCGTGTCAATAACATATAAATCCATAAAATTGATAATAATTTTAGGGTCTGTAGGGAAATGAGTGTGTATGTTTCTATTCCCTCTCATGAATTTTAATTTATATACAAACTTTTACTAAATTGTTATCATTTGTGCCACAAAAAAACATCACAGAGCATCATTTTATGTATTTGATCTCATTTTCTTATACTACGCAATTTGTGCCTTACTAGAGATACTCAATATTCAGTATTCCATATTAAAATTCAGTGTGCGGCAAGCTGCTTCTGCATAGATTAGCACATCTATAATCGGATGTTTCAAATGCAACAGCAATGCCAATCAAGATAAAATGTATAGGCTTTATTGCCACTCTAAAGCAGAACTGTAGTCCTCTGAAGGCGTTTAGATGTAATATGAAGCTTCACTAAAGTAATCTTCTCACTATGATAATGTTTTGAAATCCTTATTTTTATGTATGATATGTAATTATGCTGTATATGTACTCTACATAGTCGTAACATATTTACTAATGATAAAAGTCTTTCTGCTTCATAATTGTGCCTTACTGCTTGCCTTATCTCACTGCAAGCCTACCAGACATGGCTCATCTGACTAAAAATAACTGACAGACAGCCTGTTGAAGTATGGTCCAGTGTTAGTCATGGAGCAGATATGCAGATATCAAACCAACAAATGTTGATTCAGGTAATACTGTTAATGACTAACTGTACATGGTTTATTTCAAGCTTTGGAAACTTTATGGGCCCTTTCCCCACTGCAAGTCATGATCTCCATCAATCGGTGGGTGCTATTGCATTTCCAGACTTAGAAAACAAAAAGAAAAGCAATTTTTTTTCAAATAGGAGATTACATAGCAAACCGCATTGCAATACAATTGCCATGTGATCTGAATGTATTAACCCAACCACAAATGCAGGATGCACAATATTTGTGACTGATCAATAAACAGATCACACCACTCTGTTCAGGGAACTGTAATTACTTTGTGAATCATGGTGCCCTTACAATCAGTAAAATGCATGTGCTTTGAAAATCATATTGAAGTGCATGCGGTGTAAAGGGCCCTTTGTTTCTTCTTCAGGCATGATATAGAACTGAATCAGAACTGTGAATTTTTTACCCTTGTTCCCACAGTTCTCCTCTACATACCTCGTAAATTTGGTGGTTCTAGCATGTATGGGAGCTTTGCTGTTAACCGCCAGTCAATTCCATTTACTTAAATGCAATTCAGGGAAAAAATAGCATGTGCATTTGCACATCCCTAGAATTTGGACCTATTCGCCCGAATGGCCTGCAAACTGACCAGGAAGCTATTCAACCAACACTACCAGGGAGTCAGTAAGTAGGTTTGTGATGGAGGGAAATAGACGGAAGCAGTGTCCCTCTGCATAGCCTAGTTTCCAACATGTCTTATGATATCGAGACCTACGCACCACTCCAGTAAAACACAGATGCCAGCATGAATAAGCCTGGATGTGCAATCTCATACAATGGCCTATGCTAAGATTAATTAGCTGTGCATCTCAGATCAGTTTATTTCCATGTACAATGTTTTTAATGAGGCACTCTTCTCCATAGCTGCAGTGTAGGGCTTCTTATTTTCGAGGTTTCAATAGAGGGTTCTCTTGGAGTTAGGTGGTAGCGGGTTGACATATGTTTGGAAAGGTATTTAGAAAAATCAGTAGTTATACTAGATTTAGGGTTGCAGAACAGTAATAGGCAAGAGGGGGGGGGGGGGGATAGACCTGGGAACTGATAAACAGAACAGGTGTCATTACATAATTTTCCCAATAGTTCAACTGCAGGCCAGGCAGCTAGGCCACAAAAAGAAAAAAAAAAAAAAAAGCAGAGGCAAATTACAATGCTTGCAGGTCCAATTTGTTAGGCTTGGTACTAGAAGTATGTTCTATGCATTGTACCATAATATATGGGCTGTAATAAAAGTAATGTTAAACTGGGCATAACATTTTTATTGACTGGCATTGAAACTGCACCTTTTTTATTGTGCAAGTGTTTCAGAAAATTGTCTTTCATAGCAGATGAATAATGGATTCCAAGCAATAGTAATGTACCATCAATGAGTTCCAGTCAAAGGAGGAGTGCAAGCTGTCCAAAATTTACAGACAGCTATAGAATATGTATAGAGATGACAGCATTTATGACAGCAATGTGTACAGATAGCCTAAGAAGTTTAAAGGAGAAACCAGCATTGAAGACAAATCATGTGATGCATGTTTGACAGCCTGTGACCCGCCTTCATGAAGAACTGAATTACAGCATACTGCTTTTGCCTGAAATCCATTATTCACCTTCAATGAAGAGAAAGATCCTGTAGATTCTGAAACCCCCATATAGAGGAAAAATGTGTTTGTACACTATAGTGCCAGCCTTGAAGTATGTATATTGCCTTTTTATCTGGTACACATATACTGAAAGCAGATTAGGGCTTATGAATGATAACTATACTTGTATACAAAAAGTGCAACTGACAAGCAAGATACATTACCTATACACATTTCAAGGCTGAATTTTGGATGTTCACTGTGGCAGACAATTAAAGGAGTACTCCTCTTTAGTGCAAACATCTATATGGCATAGGTAATTACTATACAAGTTATTTTATGTATAAATGATATACAATGATCTTCTAAATCCCACCTGACCATAGGCACAGCTACCTAAGGTAAGCACACAGGTTAGTTCGTGCAGGATCCACATACCTTTGTGCATTGTCCATTCCCCCTGCCCCTGGAAGCAATCTTGAAAGATTAGACTTTTAGCTAAGTCACAATTTGACACTGGAAGAACGATTTTCCCCCATCACCCTCCCATTCCCCCCTTCCCCCTTTCCCTGCTCCAGTGACTCCCCCTAACAGGAGGAAATGGTAGATTGGGAGGGAACATCACAGCAAGCCTGCCTCTTCCTGTTTGAAAGGTTGACTTTGGCAGAAAGTCAATTTTTCTCAAAGAGTATTTATGGGCTTAGGGGGAACGAGGTGAAGAACAGACAATCTGGAGTAATCACTTCTCAATAACAGCTGACACAATGCAACACAGCTTTCCCAAGTACTTACTGTGGAGCATAGGGATAGAAAGATCTAAGAAAACATCAAGGTAGTCATGGGTATGTCAATACAATGCAGCTTGTTAAAATATGTATGTATAGGGTATATAGAGATGACTGCATTGGGATTTATTTTTTCTTAGGGAAAGTAGAGATACCCTAGGTGTCTAGAGGGACCATTCAGCCTTTCAATATTCCAGTAACACAATTATGTTGTAATCTATTTTTCAACTGAACAAATAGAATTAATGTATTCTGCTTACCAGATGCTAATGAATAGCAGGGCATGAGTATTTAACTTCCAGCACACACAGGCATCTTTCCTTGCTCTTTACTAAGCTCTGCTGTATAAGCTTGTTAGCTAGCGGCTGCACTCTCCAGATAAGTTCCCTGTGATTGCGCAATTAGGGTCGTATTTCTTAGCATTTCCTTATTCTACTGCCTCAAAGGAATAATAAAAGTTTAAATGACTCCTTAGTCCTTCATCAGTACACTGTGTTTCAGGAACATTTCTGGGTACTTAATCAAACATGCTCTCTGTTATAATGTTTATTTAACTTTAAAGGCTTTGCTATAAATGGACTCCTTCCTTTAAGCTTCTCTTAGTGTTGCTCCTCACTACCCCTTCTCTACAAGTAGCCACAGGCATCAGAGTGTATTCAATGATGCAGGTATTGGCCAACTGGCCTCTGAAGGTTCAATTAAACATCCTTAATATAATGTAAGTGAAAATGCTTGGCTCAGTCTTAACAAGCCATGGATGGACGAGCATATGCTTTTAACCACTTAACATCTCAGTCGTTTTCAGCTTATGCATCCGAGCAATGTTCACCTCCCATTCATTAGCCTATAACTTTATCACTACTTATCACAATGAACTGATCTATATCTTGTTTGTTCCGCCACCAATTAGGCTTTCTTTGGGGGGTACATTTTGCTAAGAGCCACTTTACTGTAAATGCATTTTAACAGGAAGAATAAGAAAAAAAATGAAAAAATTCATTATTTGTCAGTTTTCGGCCATTATAGTTTTAAAATAATACATGCCTCCATAATTAAAACCCACGTATTGTTATTGCCCATTTGTCACGGTTATTTCACCATTTAAATTATGTCCCTATCACAATGTATCGCGACAATATTTTATTTGGAAATAAAAGAGCATTTTTTCCGTTTTGCATACATCACTATTTACAAGCTTATAAAAAAAAAAATAGAGAGAAATATTTCATCTTTACATAGATATTTAAAAAGTTTAGACCCTTAGGTAAATATTTATGTTTTTTTTTTTTTTATAGTAATGTTTTTTTTGTTTTTTTTTTATTAAACATTTTATGTGGGCATTTTTGGGAGGGTGGGATATAAAAGTGTTTTATTTGGGGAAATATTGGTGTATTGTAATGTTTTTGGGAATTTACTTGTAGTTTTACTTTTTGGCCACAAGATGGCAATCTCGATTTTTTTTACATGACGTCACTCTAAGCGTACAATGTACGCTTAGAGAGACACAGCTTCAGAAAGAGCGAAGCTTCCGAGAGAAGCTGTCGCTTTTTCAGCGGGGGAGAGGAATCAATGATCGGGCTCCATAGCCCGATAAATTGATTCCGTGGCTACCGACTCCGCGGCCGGGAGTGCGCGTGCACGCGCGCGATCGGCCGCGGGAGCACGCCTGTCCTCCTTGACGTTTTTATACGTCAAGGAGGACAAAGTGGTTAATCAATTCGAATTTTCATTCAACAAAAGTTAATGAACAAGACATAATGACAAGGCAAACATTTAAACGTAAAAATATGAGGTTGAATGGAATTTTTAGTAATGAGTCACATTTTTAGCATGCATTTTTAATGTGCTATTGAAATGCCATGGGGGCTAAAAATGCTGCTCAGTTCACCTTAATGGATACCTTTACTTCCCCTAAACTTATGCCCTAACTCTCCTTTTTTAGCACTTCAAACTAACCAAAAAAATCCTTTCAATGCCTTCATTCTGGATTCAGAGTTGGCACCCAGTCAACACCAGTCTGCTGATGATCGCTTAAGGACCAGAGACTTTTTTCTTTAAAAACCCAGCTGTGATAACTGTGATTGGCTCACAGTGATCACAGGGACAGGAGCCAATGAAACTGGCTCCTGACTGGCGTATGGAGCTCAAATGTCCGTTAGATAGCTGAGGAAGTGGGCTGTAGTAATGCCAGAGTGACGGGAGCAACAAGTAGTAAAAATCTAGTCCCCGGCAGGAATAACAGGCAATAAACAGGGCGTAGATTGCAACTACCTGCATCCAGAAGCAGTCCATTACTATTTACTGTGAATGTTCTGAAATGTCACTCTTATTTTTACTTACAAATTTCATACTGCAATAACCAGTCGATCGAAAGAAAGAACCAAAGAAAGAAAGATTTTTGTATTGTTATTTTTTATCCCATAAGCGACTTAAAGGGAACCTGAAGTGAGATGGACATGGAGGCTGCCATATTTATTTCCTTTTAAACAATTCCAGTTGTATCACTGTACTGTTGATCCTCTGCATCTTACATGTTTAGCCACAAACCCTAAATAAGCATGCACAGGCTAAAATGAACTCAAGCTGTGTGCGCAATACATCTACCATTATTTAATGAATCAAGGCCATAGTACCCTCTTCCCACACAGAGCAGCTCTCATGCATTCCTGCTGCATTGTGTTCACTGTTCAAGGAAAACCATCATGAAACAAAAAGCAATGATATGGGCAGTGTCCACAGAGGACTGCAGTAAATCATAATCATTTTCAACTTAGAAAAATTACCCAGATTTATACAAGTATTACAAGTTTTTGCAAAAATGCTATGATCTGGCATAATGCCCCGGTAACAGGCATTGCATTAATAGATTAACAGGGGTTGCTCCCCCAGCATTAGTATCTGTAAAATTGCCATGCACTGCCTGGCCACTGGTGAATCAGCTCAAAAAAATCTCACAACCAACCGCACGAGATGACCAACCACACAGCCAATCGATTGCATGACTTGTATTTTCCTTGTACCAACCAACTGATGGACCACTTCATTTGCATACTGCATATGCAAGCGGAACAATGGACTGCACGACCTGGCCACATTCAAACCAAGTACAAGTCATTCAAATGACCAACGTGACCAACTGCAGTATATCAGCCCAACAGCCATGTGAGTTGATCAACTGGTTGGATCGGGCATACGGCCTGTTATCAGTTGCTCGTCTAGTCATTTGTCATCACGCATTCACACACCTAACTATTGTCAAGCAGACCAAGTTGCACATGTGTACAAGCCTTTTGACTCATCTACACGATTTAAATGACAGTTGTTATATTTGGCACAATGAATTGCAGGCTAGACTTTTTGAGTTTCCTTTGTTAGCAATAGTTCCTCTGGAGTCCAGCTCTGCAAAACATATTAATGACAATTCCATTGCACATTCCCCATGCATGGATCTTTTACCTGTATCTGCATTTGCCAGCAACGCAGGCCAGCTAGTATTATAAAGGACTGAACATAGTAGCAAACACAGGAAGATTTGCCTACCTTTGTTTGTTTCTATAATTAAGCATGCCATGCATGAAGGTTGTAATTAACATTGCCTTCTATTCACAGTAACTGGTAAATCAATAACTTCAGTTACGTATATAAATAACTTCAGCATCATACATTGTGAGCACATTATAAAACATCACTGATTCATCATTGGTGAAAGAAACATGTGACTTCTGTTGTCCTCATCTAGCAAAAGCTGTCATTGTTTTGTGTTACACAGACTTTACTTGCAGACACCCACTAGAAACCACTGTAGTGCACTAGATGAATGTTACTCGCCTGACAATTATAGCGCAGCTAATTAGCCAGTGTCACTTTTTATTCATATGGTAATTAAAACAGCAAACACTGAAAGCCCATAAATCATTTATGATGTAAATCGAAAAAACATTATACTTTATTGTGTTTGCCCAACCATAAACAAATAGCCTCATTGTCTTTTGAATAAATAATACTGTGATATAGTTAATCATTTTCACAAGACATATTGTTCTCCTGCTAGTAAGACAAATGCAGGTTCAGTCTAAACAGGAAAGTATAAATTATAAACTGCAACTTTAGAACACACACAGTCCTTGTTCTGAAAGTACTTTCTGATCTAAATAACAGTGATAAAACAAAAGAAACACACTTAAAGAGAACCTGAAGTGGCTACCTAAAAATGAAATCCGCACACAGAGGCTGGATCTGCCTATACTGCCCAGCCTCTGTTGCTATCTCAATCCCCCCTACATTCCCCCTGCGCTCTGCTATGCCCCATAAATCACAGCCGCGCTGTCGACACGCAGCGTGTCGCAGCGGGCTTTGTGGCTACCTCTGTAGTGTCACTCTGCATGCTCCCCCCGCCTCCTGCATAGCTCCGGTCCCTGCCCATGTCCCTTCCCTCCAATCAGCGGGGAGGGAAGGGACGCGGGCGGGGACCGGAGCTATGCAGGAGGCGGGGGAGCATGCAGAGTGACACTACAGAGGTAGCCACAAAGCCCGCTGCGACACGCTGCGTGTCGACAGCGCGGCTGTGATTTATGGGGCATAGCAGAGCGCAGGGGGAACTTAGGGAGGATTGAGATAGCAACAGAGGCTGAGCAGTATAGGCAGACCCAGCCTCTGTGTGCGGATTCCATTCTTAGGAAGCCACCTCGGGTTCTCTTTAACTACTTTACGACCGCCCCAAGCCGATGGGCGTGGCCGCGGCGGAAGCCCCAGGACCGCCTAACGCCAATTGGCGTCAAGTACTGGGGCTGCAGTTTCCCAGGGAACAGCCGCGCGCAAGCGCGATCGTTCCCTGCCGATTCACGAAACTGAGTTCCGTGAATAGCCCGCTAGCCGCGGCAGGCTGCTTGTAACCGTAAGGGGAAAGAAATCCCCTTTGTTTTCAAGCATACAGCGCTGCCGGGGGAAGCAGCGCAGTACAGATCGGCGATCCCCGGCCTCTGATTGGCCGGGGAGCGCCCTCCTCTCATAGGCTGATGCCTATGAGAGGCGTAACAGGACGGATTGCCGTCCTATTCCAAACTTAGTGAGCGGAGGGTAGTAGGGAAGGGGAGGGAGGGGGGCGCGGAGACAGATAGCCTCGCTGAGGCTGAAGAAAAAAAAAAAAAGCCTGCAGCGATCTGACCCCTCCGGTGGCATGTCCCCTAAGGGACAAAAAAAAGGAGGTGAGTCCGATCGCTGGGCTCCTAAGCTGGGCTGTGCAGGAGGCTGAAAAGCCTGCAAAGCCCAGCAATGCAAAAATTAGCCTGGTCGTTAGGGGGGGTTACCACTGCGGTCATCAAGTGGTTAAGGTAACTTGGATTGCGGGGCTTGTTTGAGACCAACTTCCAATGTGTGGAATCAGTTTATTGAGGTTGTAAGGATCTATAGAGTTTTTAAAAGTTTACATGACCTAAAGCTATATGTTTTTACAGAGAGCTTTGCCACAACTCGTAGGATCGTTTGGCCGCCCGGGTCCTCGCACAGCTATACACCGCGGTAAGCTCCCTGCAGCTCCTTTCATTCTAAAACTGCTCTCTCTTCTATTTCACATTGTGATTACTCCTGACTTGATTATTTTCATTGGATGGATCCTATACACTGTTTCTTAGCAGAGAGGGTTTCTTTTCTATGACCCATTTCTTAGGCCTATAGATCTTATTGCTTTTGCACTGGGTGATCTCTTGTTAGGTACTATTGTTAGTTTGAATAATACTATTTTAGTGTTGGTTTTTGGATGTCCTGATTTGATTATTTGCACTTTAGGGCCCTTGCACCTGGACCTTTTTATACTGACAATATATATATGCACTAAGCACGTTATGTATATTAAATGATGCACAATATATTTCCATACTAATGAGCATTTAGAAAAACAGTATTATTGAATAGGGAGCAGTGTTTCTTGGTCCAGCGCCACACCACAATAGTAATATAGACATATTATTTACATTGCAAACGCAGGTGTGACGGATAATTGATTGGACCAATACACTGATTTATACCTTATGTAAGAGCAGTGAATGGATTTTCTTACCTGTTAATTAATTGTTACCATGGGATCTTTGGACCTAGGGGCCATTATGTGATTTTAAGTGTTTTAAAACTGCATTGTTGGTAAATAAATATTTTTCTATGATGAAGCTGTAGTGATTATGTATTGATTTATACAGGGGGCTACTTTTCTCTTATTTGTTTTGACTTCTCCCCCAAGCTGTCTCTATCTAAGATAGGGCAGCATGGTTAGACTAGCTGGGCAGTATGCTACACTAACTCCTGCTGCCCAAGCAACTACACTAACTATCTTACAGCAGCTACTTGATAGGCTGAGTTTCAATGCAGCAGAAATTCACATGCTAAGTCAGAAAGAAAGCTTACCACTATTATTATAACACTATGCGATGCCGTATTGTTATAATAATAGACCAAGGAAACTGAAGACCGGAAAGACACAATAGAAAAAAAACACCTGGAGCCAGTAGTGCAATATGCCTATACACTAGGATAAATATCTGTAAAATAATGCACTCATAAATTTAAAGTTGCAGTAAATGCAACCATGGTCATGGATTACGGAGGAAAACTCGTCTCTGTTAATGTCCGCAAAGTTCCACGTAGTTTTCACTCCTGGTAGATTGGGTAGCTCCTAGGGACAAGGTCTACTCAAAACACACAACCTGTGATAAGGATCAATGTAAAACAGTGGAGGCACCGAAAAGGTTAAAATAATTAAAACAATATAAAATGGAGAGGTATGGTAAGCTTTACTCTCCTATGATGAAGTAGCACATGTAGCATTTAAAAACTTGATTGAGATTTTCAAGAGTTTATTGCACAAATGAATCAGACATTAGGTCTGGACCCTATCAATAACTACAAGCCCTTATTTGTGAAAATAGTAGTAAAATACCCTCATAACATACATATTAAAAAGCTAAGTCCTAAAGGTAAATATTCATTTTTTTAATACGGTTACCTTGGTATTTTTTTGTTAGTTTGGTAAGTATTATTATTAATTATTATTTGGTAAAAAAAATATTTTTTTATGTATTTTTATTTTAATTTTACTTTTTGGCCACAATATGGTGTTACACATTCTTTATGACCATAAATGTGAAGGTAAAATACATAAATTTGAGGTTCCAAATTTACTACATTATTATGAAGCATCACAGATTAGACAATTGACTGATAACGCATCAGCCATGCCAATCTGGGTGCTTTTTGAAATCCCAACAGTGACTCATCAATCAATACTGACTCCTATTGGCTCCCATGCCAGCACAGACCCCAGACCTTAGAAGTAATATTTAATCATAGTTTTGCGGTATGGAACTGAATTAAAGACTACAAAAACATTTTATCTGCATCTCTTCCCTTCTTGTCCTATATAGAAAATCTGCTCTTTTCACCAGCATATGAGAGTTTAGCCCTAATACAACAAGAGACAAAGAAAGTTGGGAAAAAGTATGGCAGGTAGTCCCTCATTTGTCAATGAATCTAACATTAGTGGAAGTGGTGTACAAAGTGCTACTTCAGTGGTACTGGGTACCTGTGAGACTGGCCCACTTGTCTAGCTCCTGCTTAGGTCTCTGTTGTAGAGGTTTTGAGGGCAGAGGTGATATGCTGTGCATACAGTATTCTGGTCCTGAATAACTTATTTTCAGATTGCTTCAACAGCCAACGAAGAAAGTAATCGCTAAAGATCCCTGGGTAGCACTTCTACCTATTAATATTATTTAGTATTTATATAGCACCGACATCTTCCACAGCTCTTTACAGAGCTTGTCACTAACTGTCGCTAAGAGGAGCTCAAAATATAGTCCCTACTATAGTCATATGTCCATTGTAGTCTACGGCCAATTTAGAGGGAACGCCAATTAATTAATATAGAACATTTCAGTAAAAAGCAACAAAAGTTGGTGAACTTCATTTTTGTGACAACTAAACAAACAATTGTCAGATCCTGGAAAACTCAGTTTGTTTCTTTTGAGGAAGTTACAACAAAGGTGTCTGGCTATATGGTGCAGGAACAGTTGGTTAGAGTTCTGAAAGATAAATGTGCTCAATTTAACAAATCGTGGAGTCCGTGGTGCAGAATGATTGGGTATAATTAGGTCACGGTCTGGGAGCTTTGCAACATCCTTTCTTCTATTTCTCTTTTCCGTTACTCTATTTTTTCTCTTTACCTGGTTTTGTCACAGGTATCCCTATCCTCTATATGACAGCACTAACGCCTGGAACCTGCCGGAGTAGCAGCCACAAGAGTAATGATCCGGGGAGCCAGTTTGAGCGAGGGAGAACCAGACCATGTGCTCACAGTGATCAGAATTTACCAGACCATATGCCCACAAATACCAAAATAGAGCAAGCCATGTGCCCCAAGAATCAGATATAATTAAGTAGCCATGAGCACCCAAAGAACATAGTTAAGCCACCACTGAGCCTTTATATATTAAAATTAAAGGATCACAAGCATTGAAATCATCATACACAGTAAAACCATTGAGTAATATTGCACAGAAAGAAACTGTATTTTTGTATAATTTTTGTAAATAGTGCATTTCAGTGATGTAAATGAAAGAAATATAACTTATACCAGTAGAATGCTGCCTCGACTGCATCAGGGATGGAAGAGGGAATTTCACAAGATTTACGTGAAGCACAAATAAGTGAACTCCCCCTGACCCTACATGTGTGGGTGCTGAAGTGTTCGAATTTCAATAGGATGAATTCAAACAGCAACTCAGGTCACAGACAGTACCCACACAGCACTGCCAGACAGCACTCAGCTCACATTATTTACTGTGGTCCAACTGTAAATCTATTTATCATGGACAGAGATAGCAAAAGAAAAAAAACTTATTCTCTACAGGGGAACAGGGTACAGGGGAAGCATTAGAAGTCCTATCAGATATTTATTACCTCCCCTCATTTAGTGCCTCTGGACCCACCAGGATTCAGATTAACATAAGCATCAGTGATGCTCGAATACCCCTGATCACGAATTAGAGTAAATCCGGCCACAACAGTATCGAAATGCGGATATGCGGTGATCGTGATCCGGATGTGATGCCCAAATCCAAGCCGACCCGGATTTTAGCCGTGATTACATGTAGAATCCGTGATCACGGCTATGATCACGAATTTGACTTTAACGTTAATAGCAAAGCCCCTATACATGCTACAATCATCAGTGAGAAGTGGCTACAATATAAAAAAAATTCAAAAAGAACTTTTAGTTTTTGAGAAAATCAATTTTAAAGTTTCAAAGGACAAAAGTATTCGTGATTAAAAACCTGCCGACTTTAGCGGTTAATAGCAAAGCCCCCATACATGCTAGAAACACCAAATTTGCCAGATATGTTAGGAAGAACAGTGGGAACAAGAGGAAAAAAAATCAAAAAGACCTTATAGTTTTTGAGAAAATCGATTTTAAAGTTTCAAAGGAAGTCTCAAATGAAAAAGTATACATGTAAATGCATACATCTGAACTGGTCATTAGCTTATCTTCTGTATACAGTCTTTACTTGATACAATTAAGTAAACATTCTCTGGCTGTGCAGAAACTTATGCTAATGAGTCCTGGAGTGAAACACAGGTCAGAAATCACTGATGGCTGCATTTAAAACAGAATTACAACAGTTATGAATAAAATGCACCAGCAGTTTCAAAGTAAATAAACTGAACTTTGGGAAGTTATCATTTATAAATGAATTATAATACTTGTGCACAAAAGCAAATATGAAAATTGTATGGGTTATAAAAAGTAGGAAACACATTTTTGTTAAATATTTTGTCAGAGTTTAAAACCACTTTAACTGTCATTTACCGCATTTAAATGTATACTTTTTTCCTTTGAAACTTTAAAATCGATTTTCTCAAAAACTATTTGGTCTTTTTGAAAAAAAAATTCCTTCTTGTTCCCACTGTTCTATTTAACATATCCTGCAAATTTGGTGTTTCTAGCATGTAAGGGGGCTTTGCTATTAACCACTAAAGTCGGCGGGTTTTGAGGTAATAATCACGGCCGTGATCACGGCTTAATCCGTGATCACGAGCTAGATTTGGACCACGATCACGGGTGCATTCGGAACTGAATCTGTGATCGAGAGGTGATCACAAATTAGGAATCCAACCCCGTGATCAGAAAAAACAACAGGTTACCCGTGATTATGAGGCCTGGTGAGCGTAGTCTATTCATGGAAAAAGTAGCCATCTAAAAAAAAGACATCCACTTTCTTGTTTTGCATTTTTCAAAACCTGGTGGGCACTTTAATAATGACACATTTAATGATCGGTCATTTCCTAATGTCACATTTGTAACAGCAGGAGCAGTTTTTTCCCTAGTGATCTGATATTAAAAACTGGAGAATTACAGGTTCATAATTACCCCAAAGTGGCAATCAGGAGCTCAATTTGCTCAAATAGTGAAGCAATGAACTGTGAATTATTATAGCTAATTTACAAGGGCGGTAATCAGCCCCAAATTATTAGCAAACCGCCTGTTATGTCCTTTTATAAGTTGCCTCCATAATGGCCCGTGTAGGCCCAGGGAAGGGAAGAGAAAACAATCTTCCTAAAGGTGCCTATTAACAGTACAATTTTTCCTTCAGATTCAATCTTTTGACTCACTTTTTATGATTGAATTGTATAGAAAACTGCTCCATTTGTGGTGCAAATCTATGTGATACGATTCATTGATCAATCGGAAAAGGAAAAATGATTGATCCAAAAGTTAGATTTTATGATCGAATCGGAACGTAAGGGCTTCTTAAATCGTTCTTTTAATGGGAACAATTGATAATTGCCTTTTGATTAGTTACGATTGCTCAAATCGCGTCGAAAGATCGCATCTGATAAAAAATTGTACCTTTAATGGGCACCTCAATGTGGGCACAGACAGCAAAAAAAAAAAAAAAAACAGGATTTAATACTTGTGTGTTTTAATGGCAGCCGAAACCATAACTGGCATCAATTGTTTTTGTAACAGATTTTTTTTTATTATCACATGAAGCTGTATTTAAATAATTAGTGCAAAAGAAATTATTTTACCAGGAAAAAAACCCTTCTTTATGCAAAGTAGATGCAGCTTTTCCCACTTTATTTCTGAGAGATCCATGGAATAATTATCTGTGGCAGAGCGTTAAAAAGGAAAAAAAAAAGACTTTTAGACAACTTGAAATTATCTTCCATTGTATTGTGTGGGGGCAGAAACAATGGCTGTGATTACCAAACCACATCATACTCTCACTGTGTTGCAATCAAAATGAGTATAGCCTAAAATTAAGCTAAAATGTTAATAGCATATCCAAGCATAAAAAGCAATATGTTAGATAAGCACAAAGGAAATGCTACATGTGTTCAAACCTATTAATCTATTTCAGTCTCTGTGATTGTTAGTAATGCATTGTCAATCGGTGTCAAATGTGAGATCTTACTAATGGGAAGCAATCTGCAGCCATTAGTCTAGCAGTGTTTCACAAAGCAGAAACAACATCATGGTGTGCTACTGCCCTCTAGTGCTGCATCCCAGCACGTGGGGAGAAGAGAATTGCTTCCAAGCAGAGGATCTCTATGTCATCAACATTTCAGACTCAGTGCAAGTAATGGAATAATGTCTCTTGTAATAATTAGACTCATCAGAAGCACATGCACGGACTAGCACAGGGAGCTAGTTAATACATGAAAAATACTTAACAGAAGGAGTAACCAAAATATTTCTATCTAGCATATATCCGAAAATGTATTTTCGAGTGTAAATGCAGGATCAAGAAAAACATTTTTACTATAACAAATCACACAGTATCTAAATCATAAGTAATCCAGATAAACTGGGTCCATTAGTCAAAGGTGCATAAAACACAGCACTCTGAATCATATGTAGGGTTTTTTAGCACTGGTGTAAAATGCATACTGAATCCCTTGGGCCAGTTAATACTATATTTATGTGTTGCATGAATTTTTAATGCAATGTACAGTATGGCTGTTGCAGTGCACATGCCTTTCATTTGATCAAACAGCATTATCTGCTGTCTGTTAACATTGCATTCAGTACTGTAGTGTATTGTTATGCAACTGTCAAAGTGAAAACATTTGGTACATGTGGTTCTGTTTAGCACTACCCACTGTACATTGCATGTTTATGCAATGCACAGCAATGGTATGGATATTGTTTTGGACATGTAAAATGGCCCCAGCTCCTTATGATATAGCCAAATAGGCTTGCTATACACTCACCTAGATCCAGCACTATGTTCCTCCTCGCGGTCATTACCAGACCACAGTCCAGTTCTCAGTCTGTCATTCAGATTCCATTCCATCCTTTTCCCTGTCACTCCAGTCTGCAGTGTGTCATCCTGGCCCCTGCCAGTCTAGTCCACAGTCTGTCATCCATGCCAGTCTAGTCTGCAGTCATCCTGTTCCTAGCCAGTCCAGCCTGCAGTATATCACTCTCAACCCATCAGTGCAGCGTACCGTCTGTAATCCTGGACCCTGCTAGACCTGCATAGTGAATCACACTTGTGCCTTCTGGTCCAGTCCACAATCTGTCATATTGGTCCCTTCCAGTTCAGGCAGTCTGAAGTCTGTTTCCTGGTCCTTGCCTATCCAGTTCGCAGTCTGTTTTCTTTGTTCCTGCTTGTCCAGTCTATTCTAAACCCTAAGACCCCCCCTGGTGGTGCCTAACCATAAGACCCCCTGGTGGTACCGAACCCTAAGACCCCCCTGGTGGTGCCTAACCCTAAGACCTCACCTGGTGGTGCCGAACCCTTAGACCCCACCTGGTGGTGCCTAACTCTAAGACCCCCTGGTGGTGCCTAAACCACCCGCCCCCCCTTCCCGGTGATTACTATGACATAACTCCTCCCTACTCTCACACAGAACCCTTCCTTGGTGCTGCCTAACCCTAAGACCCCCCCCCCAGTGGTGCCTAACACTAAGACCCCCCCCCCCCACACACACACTTGTGATGCCTAATCCTCACGCCTTGTAGCCGAATCAAAAATCTCAGCTATAAAAGGGCGTACTCCAGGTGACTTTTGTAGCTGATTTTAACATCTCGTCTACACCAGGCACCTTTTGTAGCCGGATTTGGCATTTTGGCTACACCTGGCACCCTTTGTAGGTGAATATGGAATTTTAGCTACCCCAGGCGTCCTATATATATGAATACTAATATTTCGGCTACACCAGGCACCCTTGGTTGACAAATTTGGAATTTCAGCTACACCAGGCACCCTTTGTAAACGAATCTGGAATTTCAGCTACACAAGGCGCCCTTTGTAGACGAATCTAGCATCTTGGCTATACCAAGTGCCCTTTGTAGATGAATTTGGAATTTCGGCTATGCCAAGAGCCCTTTGTAGCCAAATTTGGCATTTCGTCTACACCAGGCGCCCTTTGTAGCTGAATTTGGCATCTCGGCTACACCAGGCGCCATTTTCACCACCTTGTAGCCAATAATTGCAGAAATAGCACTGAAGTCTATGGAAGCGCCCCTTTCAACTGATTCCGTTTTTTTGGTCACTTAACTGTCAATGAACTACCTCAGTCTGTCCATAGAGGCTGGAAAACCATAATCACCTGCACTCTCATGAACGTGCGCACAAGTATGGCGGACACTACACACCACTACACAAAGACTGCCGTCGAGAGGAGTAACAGTTATGTCCTGGAGGTGTCAACTAGCAAAAACAATGATTTGCTCACCTGAAGTCATCACTAAAGTTCTTTGTGGTTGTTTGTGGTGCATTTAACGCAGCATTTCATCTGTCAGTGTGAACCGAACCTAACCCTTACACTACCTTAATACCGTGTATGCATGCCAGACTTTTAAAGCACTTAATTCCACACATTTAGGAATGTACTGTGATTTCTGCCCTTTAGTGATAAAAACACAACTTTGCGCTAACTACGTCATTTTTGGTGGGACTTTTGCAATGGATATCCCTCCAGTATGCCACGATCGGGTGTTAGGCCTCTTAAAACAACTTTTCCATCACTTTTGTGGCCATAAACAGTCCCTATAGGTTGTAAAATTCACCTGCCCCTTGAAGTCTATGGTTCGCCAGATTCACCTGTTCGCAAACTTTTAAGGGACTTCGCATTTGAAGTTCGCCAAAAGAAAATTTGGGCCATCTTTACACAGTGGCATAGCTGATGGCTATGGTGGCAGCAGGGAAGTAAATTGGGCTCCGGGCTTTCAATATCAATAAGTCTCTCGCAGAGAGAGCCACTGCTTCTCTGCAGCAGCTCTCTAATCTTTGCGTCTTAGAGATGCTGCTGCTGTCAGCTGTTTCTGCTGCATCACCAGTGATGAGCACAAATTTCACATAGATGTAATTTCGCAATTATGGTGCAAAATCGGGAAAATTCTTAATTAATTGCTATTGCCACCAAAATTACTACTTATGTTAAGGAGAATAGTGGGTACAAGTCAAAAAATAAATAAATTACGATTTGTAAATTTAATTGATTTTGTGTAATCGTTTGTAATTTTGCGTCATTTTTGCATAATTTTGTGCCGACGTTAGCGGTGAATACATATGTTAAGGAGAATAGTGGGTACAAGTCAACTTTTTTTTCAAAAAGGCCTTGCAGTTTTTCAGAGAATCGATTTTAAAAATGTTTTTAAAGAGTAACTGTCAGGCTGCAAAAGCTAATTTAAACCTCTATTCTCCTGTGTTAAACAGTTTAGAAGGAAGTCAAAAAGGCAATACTGAAGTTAAAAATCTCTCTTACTGTGGTGCTGACAGCAAGGCTCTGTATTCCCAAGCCCATAAAAAGGACGAGAGGACGCATACCATACAGCAAAGCATTCTGGGGCCCTCCCCTCGGCTGCTAGTGAGAAGTAGGCTCAAGTTACAACAGCATGTCCAGCTAACAGCACTGATAAATCTCCAGGCAGAGTACACTGCAGGAGTCCCGCTATTGTTCCTAGCCACATGGCTAATTAATATTCACTGCACAGTACTGTTATTCATTACGAGCTTTTCTGTGAGTTGAATCATCAGGAAGCAGGCAGGACATGATGACACATTTGGCTTCATAGGAGACAGACAAACATGGAACCTGCCATGAGCTGTCAGGAGCATCATTCTCTGCAAATACTATATAAAAATTATGTGAAGTACAAACGTGGACAGTGAAATGCATATGTAATGTAAGTACAGCCAATATTTAGCTACTGATATATGTGTTTATTTTCTCTGAGACCTTATACCTAACAACTCCTCTTTAAACTCATTTTTCTGAGTTTAAAAATCATTTTTTCTTTGCATATTTAAAATCAATTTTCTCAAAAACTACAAGGTCTTTTTGAAAAAACATTTTTTTGACATGTACCCACTATTCTCCTTAACATATGTATTCACTGCTAAAGTTGGCAAGAAATTATGTGAAAATCACAAATTATTACACTAAATCAATTGAATTTATAAATCATAATTACGTATTGGCGTAATTGCAAAAATGAACTTAAACGATTGCGTAATCGTAATAGCTGATTACGATCATCACTATGCATCAGCCATTAGATGAGAGAAGCTGAACCAGCAGCTCTGTGTAATGTGCAGCACACTCTGACAGGTGGTCTGGGCCAAACACAAGTCACCCTGGGTGGTAATGGCAGCAGAGTGAATGATAATCGGTAGAGTTGTTCATATTCTACTATCTGGGATCCGGGATAGTAGAATATTGGTAAAATTACAGATATTCTACTATTGGTATTAAATTGGACAAAATACCGCTTTCAAATTCATCTATTTTGACTACACTGTGCGCTATAATTTTTTATTTTATATGTATGCTACTATGCTTTATTTATTTATTTTTTCTAAGAAATTAAGGTATGCCCTTCTTTCTTCTTCACTTGCCAATCTTTTGAGCAGGGGCGCTACGCCCCTGCTCAAAATATTGGAATAAATAAATAAATCAACACTGCACATAGTTCATGGGCACTGAGACAAAGTTTGAGGTTGGAGGAACAATGGTTAATACACTAAGTACCACCTGGGCCCCCTCTGATCCAGGGCTCCATAGCAGCTGCTATGGCTGCTATGGCTGCTATGGCTATTGCTACAATAGCTGCTATGGAGCCCTGGATCAGAGGGGGCCCAGGTGGTACTTAAAGTATTAACCATTGTTCCTCCAACTTCAAACTTTGCCTAAGTGCCCATGAACTACAGTATGTGCAGTGTTGATTGCATGAGAATGTAAATTGCCCAATTAACTCATATCTATAGGGAAGAAACAGGTCGCATTGCTTAAGAGCGCCTCCATCTGAGGACCCCATGAAGGTTTTGCTATGGGGCCCCATCATCTCTAGCTACGCCACTGCTTTTGAGTTTTGTCTATAAATAAACAAATGTGCAATCTAATTACTAAAGGTGTCCAATCTTTCAGACCAACCCTAGAAATATTGTAGCTTTTATTTTTAAAAGTAGAGAGCTTTCTGGTGCCTCTCTTTTAAGTATCGATTGTCATTGCAGCCACCAATAAATTCATGGACATATGTTTTTAGAATTAATACTTTCCAATCCACATAACTGGAGTTACTGTAGTGACGTGTCCATTGCCTAAACATTTTATGGTAGAAGGTGTCTTTCTATTATGCTGTAGGGTAATAGTTTTCTATATTTGTTCTATACATGACCTTTTCATATTTGAAGTTGCAATCATAAAAACGTGTCAAGTAAATACACGCAAAAGGTCCTCCAATCTCATAACTTATCTTGTGTATCAAGGTTACATAGTATAAGCGTACTTATAAATTAAATTTTTTATAAGGTCATAAGGTTCAACTTCTTATTCATCATAGAAAAGAATCCAGTATCTGGGCACAAAACAGTGATCTCAAGCCAGTCGGATCATCTAAAATATGTTAAGGGTGACAACCTGGGGCCTAGGATGTGTACAGGATCATTCAGTTTATCAGAGCAGCAGATGTAAACTTGGTCAGCTGTCCGCACTACTTGAAGTAGCTCAAAAGCTCTGAATCTGGCAAGCTTTTATCTCCCTACAGTCTTTAGTACTAGATGCTCACTCAGCTGTATACTGTATATTAGTACAGTGCAGATCACTGTTAGGGTATGTTTAGGCACTAAATTGTCTTTGTTATTGTTAATCATTTGTGTTCATGTTGGGCAAAAAAGTAACATCATTACAGCTCTCCCATGATGCTATTTAGTAATCTATACCCTGTTTGATAGCTGTACAGACAAAGGCAAATGAGATCTACTGCCCCCCCCCCCCCCCCCCGTTTCCGATCAAGTTATCATGTCCATAAAAACATTCCTTTTCCCCACAGCACAGAACATGCTGTTTGGGTGTAGGCAAGCGAGTATGTGCAGCACTCATTCTGGAGGCATACATGAAATAAAGGCACCTGGAAAAAAGGGCACAGGGGATTGCTGCTAGTAGAATATTGCTATAATTAGTGATATTCTACTGCTGGATTGCAAAAGTAAAATAAGTTTTACCGATATTTTACTATGGCTAAACCTAACCCTACTCTTACACAGAACCCTCCATCTACCGATGCCTAATCTCTCACTACCCCCTGGTGGTGCCTAATCCTAAAATTTCCCCTGGTGGTGCCTAACCCCAGGACCCCCCCTAGTGGTGCCTAAAACTTAAGACCACCCCTGGTGGAGCCTAAACCTAAGACTGCCCCTTGTGGTTCCTAACCCCACCTCCCCGACACCTAACTCTACCCCCCAAATCTCATCTATGCAATGCCGCAATTTGCATTGCCACAAACCTCCAGCGCCCGATAGAACATGTGTGTGGAAATGTACTCTGCTTGCGAGTAATCGTGCGCCTCCATGCACCCAAATGTACTTTTTTGCCGCATTATAAAAGCCGCGATTTGCTGCAAAAACAGCACATTTCAGCACGATAGCAGCCATCACCATGCGTCCAAATTTCCGTTGTTTACTGCTAATCAAGGCTTTTACAATAGGCGCCTATGGCAGTGCCATTTTTCCCTTAAGGGCTCCTACGCACTTTTTACCTGATTCGATTCTGACTGTGCAGGATCACTTAACAGACATTTGGAGTAGCAGGGATTGAATGAATCTATGTAAATTTAGCCAGCATAAAAAAATCAGACGTGGGAAGTGTTCACGTATAGACGTCTAGATTCCTGCCCCTTATCTCCACAGGTCAACACATGTGCATGTGGGTGTGTATAGAGAGCATGAGAGAGATAGGCAGAGAGATACAAAGGGTAGGAATGAGAAATAGCTGTCAATAAGTGTTGCCAAACTGCCATGTTTGACTGAAATGTTTATTGCCAATATGTAATATTATTAATATTCACTGAAATCTACAAAATGAAGATTTCCACTTACGATGAAGTACACTTAAAGAGGAATTACAGAAAAGTTCTTCAATAGATTTGCCACCCTAGTGTAATAACTGGGAAAAGACTAAAATGGTTCATGAGAAAAAAAATGTTTACTTCCGATGTAGCCTCCACTTAAAATAGGTATTACACTCTGACCATTCTGAATTAGTCCATCTTCTCATAGAGGATTCTCAAGCTTTCCTTTTTTATCAGGTAGACTGGCTGGCATTTTTTGTATAGGTCCTAGACAGGGAAAGCTTTTGAAAAGCATACATGTAACCTTAACAATCCTCTATAGGAGACTGAATAATTTAAACCCTGTTAGTAATAAGTTCAGAGCAGTCAGATTAATAATAACTACTGTAAATGACAGCTAAATAGAAAATAAGTAATATACAGCACAACTTACTCTGGGACAAACAAAAAACTTACTGAATAGATATACATACACATACATTTCAAAAATACTTGTCATAGTAGTTATTTGATCTAACGTTGTCTCAAGCAACCAGGGGGACAGTCAGACATTTGTCTTAGAACTGCTACAAATACTTGGTGGGGGCAACTACAGTTAGGGGACGGATCAACAAAGATGCATATTGGGGGGGAGGTAAAGTACTATATAAGTACATCACCTACCCTTTTAAAATAGCTTACTTTCCATTTGCCTGTGTATAACAGCCTCTAGAATGAGCAAAATCATATTAAATTACAAGCAAGAGTGTTCCTTGATATTCACTCAAGCATATTCATTTCATATGGAAAAATTGCTCCAAATTGCTGTCATATCATGACATCTGTATGAAACTGAAAATGCAAATAGATCCTCCCGCAAATCACAGCATATTTCACACAAACACTCCCTCAGGAGAAAATGTGGTAAATACCTGCTGCCCAGCTAACTGCGCCGGGAACATTATCTTCTGTTTGTGAAATATGTATTGATGAAACCGTTTAAGGTGCTAATCTCTTTCATCCTCCAACATGTTTACAGTCAGTCGTACAACTAACATCCAATTAGATAGAGATTTTTATTACGGGGAAAAAATGCAGGTTTAAAATATGCATGTGAGGAAGGAGGGGGAATGTGAACCTTGTCCTGAAATAACAGATTTTTACTTCTAAAACAGCCATTTGCCAGGATTTCAAAGCCATCTGCTTTCAAAGACTACCTTCCTGGTTGTTTACCACAGGCTGTCTTGTCTGTTTTAACAACCTCCTGCGGGATTCTGTACACCTCATTATGCAAAATTACTGGATGTGCATTCAGCCCGACACTTCCATCTAATCTGCACACATAGCACCTTTCCTGTTCTAAGCACTGTACAGTCACTAAGCATATGCAGGAATCTATCTGTTAGTGCTGGGCTTCCAGGTCCAAATGTCTATGCGGAGCTCATTTCCAATTCTTCCTTTGTGATATGGTGTAAAAATCTCACAGCAGAAATTGTCAGGGGTGAGAGGATGCATTCACAACAATAACATCTCTAAACAAGTCCCAGATGTTTACCGAGCGTAAAGAAAGGATAACTAATCATTCCATCTGTAATTGGGAACAGTTACAGTTTCTTTATCCACATTAGCCAGGCAATGGAATATACAAACAGAAAAGCCGGTCTAATCAACAACACATTAAGTGAAAAGCATATCATAACTGCGCAGATTACTTCTTCTATGGGTGATGCCTGCAGATGCACCTGCACAGTTTAAGCACCAGCAAGAACTGTAAAAGTAGGGGTGAAAGACAGGCTAAGCTTTATTTAACTGTTTATTAGATATACTCATGATGTTTATTTAAAAAAGAAGAAAAAACAAGCTCATAGTCACCAAATAAAATTCAAACAGTTATAAAACATATACCAAAGAGTTCAGTCTATCATAATAATGATAGCCATGTATATTTCTTACATGCACATGTACTAATGTACTAGAAGTGGCAGTGGCTGGATAGGACTCTGCCCTCTGACACAGGAGACCAGGATTCGACTCTCGGCTCTGTCTGTTCAGTATGCCAGCACCTAGTCAGTAGGAGACCTTGGGCAAGACTCCCTTACACGGCTACTGCCTATAGAGTGTCCTAGTGGATGCAGCTCTGGCGCTTTGAGTCCCCAGGAGAAAAGTGCAATATAAATGTTATCCAATCAAATTGAAGAAAAAAGCGTGGCACCACTCCTTTTAAAAGTCCCTTTATTCCGGTGGGGGAGACAGCAGGTACATGCAGTGGGGGTATCAAGTGCCTGACAGCTGTTTCGCTGGTTTAAACCAGCTTCTTCAGAGGCAGTATGTACACAAGACACCATAAAAACGCTTCTTAAATATTGTAATGGAGGCCAGAAACACCCTCCCACCTCTCCGAGAAACAAGTACTCTGATTGGGTGCTGGGCGACACAAACCACCTCCTTACCTCTAAACCTGACAGACACCTGCGCTCAGCCAACCGCTGACATCGCCGCATTCTGTCTAGAGGAAGCTACGTCATCGGGGTAAGGTCGCCCAATCAGCTGGGAGTAGGGCGGGGGTTGTGGCTTCCCCCATTACGGCAAGAGAACGAGCAGCGTCAGCCAGCGTGGAGCGCATACCATACGGACTTCCGTATGAGGAGGCGGAAACCTACCTAACTGAGTGTCTGGGACGGCTCTAGCCAATGGCGAGCGGCGAGTGTCCCCGCACACACAGTCCCAGCACTCTTACTGGTCATCGGTTACGCACTCCTCAAGCATGGATACGCCCACTGCAGCTTGTAAACACTGAACGTTCTCCAGCAAGTTGCATAGAAAAGTGATTAAAAACACATGAGAATTAAAACTTAAAAATAGCTTCTTCTGTAAATATACACCACATACTAAGCATCAACTTCACAGTTACCAACATATCTAAAGAGAAGTATCTGAAATGTAGTAGCAAGGGTACATGGGTCATATCAGGATACAGTAGGGGCTAATACGGAGTCAGAAAACAATGCAGCTCATTCCTATCATTTAAGCCCAAAGGGCCACATGCCTTAGTTAATGAAATAATCCTGGCCTCTTGCTGTAATAGCAATAACTCTCGATTACCTCCTCGTCGGGGTGGCGGAACTGTTAGAATGCCTGCAAACTGTAAACAACTAGTATTACCATTATGTTTTTCTCTCACATGTTTGATTAGTCTGCCCGCCCCTATCCCTGTCCTGACAGAATTTACGTGCTCCTGAAAGCGGGCACATAACTCACGGGTGGTTTGCCCTATGTAGAAAGAGCCACATCTGCAAACAATACAATATACCGAATATTTAGATCTGCAATGCAGAAAATCTTTTATAGTGAGTATGGTACCTCCCAATTGTATGCTCCGCCCATTTTTAAACTGGTGGCAATGGTTACAGTTACCACATCTGTGGTTTCCATTAGGGATGCATCTCTGTAACCAATTTGAAGAGCTCGTCCTTCTGTATTCACTTTTGGTGACAGTATCTCCGACGGTTTTTGCTCGTCGGAATGAAATCAGGGGTTTGGTTTGGGCGTAAGACCCCAATAGAGGATCATCTTGTAAGATATGCCAGTGTCTTAAAAACCAAAATTAGCTTACCTGGTAATGCTGTTTTTAATAACCCTCCAGGACAGGTGCTTACATATGAGATTAGGCCCCGCCCCCAACAGGAAACACAAAGAACTAGCTCTCTATAAGTTCCACCTCTAACCTCTACCTGCCAGTATGTTCCAATTAACTGTTCCGATAGATTATTCTACTTCACACATTACCTAAATATCCGTTTATAGTTAAAAAAACCTTTTTATGACCACATGTTTACACATCAAATTATTTACATGCAACCATAAGTTTCTAGGGTGGGTCACCTGTCCTGGAGGGTTATTAAAAACAGCATTACCAGGTAAGCTAATTTTGGTTTTTTCAAATAACCCTCCAGGACAGGTGCTTACATATGAGATGATATGCAATAAATAACACTAACCTTAGGGAGGGATCACAGCCTGAAGAACCTTTCTTCCAAAAGTCTGTTCCTCTGCCGATAATAGATCCAACCTGTAGTGTTTGATGAAGGTGTTCACCGTCTTCCAGGTGGCCGCCTTGCAGATTTCGGTTGCCGTCGCTCCAGCTCTGTAAGCCCAGGAAGTTGCAACTGACCTAGCCGAATGTGCTGTTACTTCTCTTGGACCTGGAACTCCCTTAAGCCTATATGCTTCCTTAATGCAGGATCTGATCCATCTTGCTATAGAGGCCTTAGACATGCTTTTTCCCTTTGCTGCTCCAAAATTCACAAATAATGCCGTAGATTTTCTAAACTCCTTTACTCTGTCTAAATAAAATAGCAAACATCTCCTGACATCTAGTTTATGCCATTTAATTTCCCTTGGATCTGTTGCGTTTTTACAAAAGGATGGCAATACAATCTCTTGCATCCTATTGGACAGGGTAGCAACCTTTGGCAAGAATTCACTCGTCGTCTTCAGGACTACCCTATCGTGAAAAATTAAACAAAAAGGTTCAACCGAGCTTAGTGCCTCCAGTTCGCTTATCCTCCTTGCTGAGGTCACTGCTACCAAAAAAACTGTTTTCATTGTTAATAATCGTAATGAAATTTCATTTAATGGCTCAAAGTCCTCACTCATTAAGACGTTTAGAACTAAAGTTAAATCCCATCTTGGGTATGAACGTTTCATTACTGGCCTAGAACGTTCTACCGATTTCAGAAATCTAATAACTAAGGGTTCTAAGGCTAACCGCCTATTAAGAAAAACTGAAAGGGCTGCAATCTGCACTTTCAAAGTACTTAATGCCAGTCTCTTGTCGACTCCATCCTGCAAAAATTCTAATACTGAGGCCAGTCTGTTGGATTTCAGACCTGATTGCTCTTTCCAATTACAAAAGGTCTTCCAATACTTTAAGTAGATTGCCCTTGTAACGCTTTTCCTACTGTTCAGTATCGTTCTTGTTACTCTGTCAGAAAATCCTCTTCTTTTTAAGATTTGCCCCTCAGAAACCACGCTGTCAGCTGAAGATTGGGAATCTGAGTCCACTCGTCTTCTCTTTTGAGGAGGCTGTGTCTGTCTCTCAATTGGATCGGTTTGTCCACCAACATCGATTTTATCATTGGGAACCAGACTCGTTTTGGCCAATTGGGTGCAATCAGTATCATATACATTGTAGTTGATCTTAGCTTTTGTAATACTACTGATAATAGAGGGATTGGCGGGAAGGCATAGGCGATCTGAAAATCCCATGTCTGAGCCAAGGCATCTACTCCTAAAGCTCCTTTTGGATCTAGGGAAAAAAAGTGGTCGCAGTGTGTGTTCTTCCAGTTGGCAAACAGATCTACTTGAGGACAACCCCACTTCTGTGTCAACTCCCTGAACACTCTTGGGTTTAGGCTTAGCTCTGAATTTGACAATCTTTTTCTGCTTAATAGATCCGCCATAGTATTCAGTGACCCCTTGAGATGAACTGCTGCAATCGATTGAAGGTTCTGTTCTGCCCAATCTAATATCTGTAGTACTAGGTTTAGAAGCTGTTCTGACCTCGTACCTCCTTGTTTGTTCAAATACATCACTACTGTGATGTTGTCTGACCTGACTTGGAGATGGTGGCCTCTTATCTTGTCGGCCGCCTGTATCAGTGCCTCCTTTACTGCTAGCAATTCTCGAAAGTTTGACGAGTGAGTCATTACTTCTTTCGACCAAGTACCCTGTAAATAAATGCCTTCTATATGAGCCCCCCAACCTCTCAGGCTGGCATCTGTCGTTAATACCCTCGTTATCGGATATCTCCATAAACGACCCTGTATCAGTCTGTCCTCCTGGACCCACCAATCTAGGCTCTGCTTTATCTCTGCTGGCATACAAAGGGTCTGATCTATGGCCGTTTGAACTCCTCTCCAATTCTGCAGAAGCCATTGCTGTATGTGTCTTATGTGCCTCAGTGCCCAGTATACTGATGGAGCTGTGGAGGTTAAAAATCCTATCAACCTCATTACTTGTCTTACTGTTGTGACTGTTTCCCTCTGGTATTGCTGTACCATTGTCTGGAGTTTCATTATCTTGTCCTGTGGAAGATATAATTTTTGAGACACTGAATCCACCCTGAACCCCAGGAATTGAATCTGCTGTGTTGGAATGAGGTAGGATTTCTGAAAATTCACTAGCCAACCTGTCCGCTCTAGGAGTTCTATCACCAACTTCTTGTGGTTTTCCAGTGCTTGAATACTGTCGGCTAGTACTAACAAATCGTCCAGGTATGGGATTACAAGAATGCCCCTGAGGTGTAGAGCCCCCACAATTTCTGACATTACTTTTGTGAAAATTCTGGGTGCTGAAGAGATTCCGAATGGAAGACCGCAAAATTGAAAATGTTCTGGACCTGAACTCGTCTTTATACTGAATCGAAGGAAAACTTGAGATTCTTTCCTTATTGGGATATGCCAATAAGCATCTGTTAAATCGATATTGATCATAAAACAATCTGGGAACAGTAGGTTTCGCATCGTAAATACTGTCTCCATTCGGAATCTCTCGTATTTTATATATGGATTCAGAGGTTTGAGGTTTAATATCAAACGATATTTCCCTGTGGGCTTCTTCACCAAAAAGACTCTGGAGTAGAATCCCCTTTCTTCCTGATCTACTGGAACTCTGCAGACCACGTCTCTTGCGAGCATATCCTGCACTATCTGTAACATCGCTCTCTTTTCCTCTGGCACTCTTGGGGCCTGAGTAATTACAAATCGATTGGGAGGAGGTTTTGAAAATTGGATCTTGTATCCATTTTCTACTAGATCTAAAATAAATTTGTTTTTTGTTATTTCTTTCCAACCTAGTAGGAACTTTTTTAACCTGCCTCCCACCTTGTTGGCGTCATGGTCTGTCCTTATTTTCCGTTGATCTGAACAACGGATTTCTTTTGGTAAAACCTCTATTGCCTGCCCAAGGCTTACGCCTCTGCTGTTCCTTACCCTGTGCCTGTCTTTTACGAAAAAACGGCTTCTTTTTTGGCTCAAACTTTCTCTTTTTAGGAAAGGTTGTCTTTTTGCTGGCTGTACGCTCTAATACCTCCTGGAGCTGTGGACCAAATAATAAATCTCCTGAGAAGGGAAGACTACATGCCCTGGCTTTTGATGTCTGACTCCCATCCCAAGTTTTTAACCATAGATTCCTACGTGCATTATTTATTAGTGCCGTGGATCTTGCTGTTACTCTTAGTGATTCTGAGGCTGCATCAATCACATAATCATTACCACCCTCAACCACCTCAATGGCTTCAAGAATATCTTTCTTAGGTGCATCTTCGTCAACCAATCTTTTAATCCTTTCCAACCATACAGACATAGTGCGGGATACACAGGTCGTTGCTGCGGCTGGTTTGAAGTTGGTCGCACAAGCTGACCAAGCCTTTTTAAGTGAAAATTCAATTCTCTTATCCCCTGGATCCTTAAGTCTACCAAAATCCTCGAAAGCTAACTCATTATCTTTCTCGACTTGGCTAAAAGCTGCGTCAAGCTTGGGACATGACTCCCATAACTTCGCATCCTCTTCCGCAAACGGAAAACGTCTCTTAAATCCCTTTGAAATAAATAATCTTTTCTCAGGATCTTTCCATTGTAATGTAATTAAATTCTTCATAGAATTATGCAAAGGAAAACAAAGTTGCTCTGATGGTTCCATTCCCATATACAATTTGTCATGCAAGGATTTTTCTGACGTCTTTTTCTGTGGTATATCTAGCGTTGAATAAATTGCCTTAAGCAGCTCTTCTGTCTCTTCTGAGGCAAATTTAAACTTTGATGCCTTATTTGCATCTTCAGTCTCCTCATGTTCAGACAATTCCTCAGAAGACACCGAGTATGGTTCACCCGTTTCGTGGTGACTCTCTTGCTCTTCTTCTGATGAATAAATAATTCTAGGGGATTTACTTGTGGCTTTTTTAGGTTTAACTACCTGCTCAGGCTGCCGCCCTTGTGCAGAGGTGGTAGGTAGACTTTCTCTAAATGCCTTAAAGGTCTCAACCATTTCTTGGCGCATTGTAAACATAAAGTCTTTACAAGAGGCTGTATTATCTTCATTAATGATACTTGAAATACATTTCTGACAGGATGCTTTTGGCCAGTGCAGTTGTAAGGGTTTATTACAGAGAATGCAACTCCTGGGCCTTTCAGAGCTATCAGACTCCATAGCATCCTAAGGGAAACATACAAAATAACCCCATCAATATGTTAAACAGCCACCTTACTCTATATCAACATGATTGAATAATATGAGCGGCCTGGATCCTAATTCAATTCGTATAATAGCCTAAACAAAGTCTAATTTGCATCAGGACAATTGCACTGACAGCCATTCCCTGTGCATATCCAATATACAAATATATCAGTAATTGCCAACATCCCATAATCACCTGATATAACTTAGATGCTTTTAATTGGTTTAACAAAAACACCATATGCATTAGGATGATTTAAACTGAATAGTAATCACCTAATATCCACCTTAATCACATATAAATTTTTATGTTGGGACCATAAATAATGCCAATGTAAATTTAGCATATACTATATCCTATATTAACCATCTAAGCATCTGTTTAATACAATATCAGACCTCTGAGATCAGACTGCGGGATAGGTAAACATTAACTTTCCCCCCTTAGCAGACCTCAATCAGACAGCGGCTACTAACATCAGACCTTGCAGATCAGACGGGCGAATGTCCTCCGACGTAGCCTCCACTTACCTGATCTGCTGTCTTCTGCTTTGCGTCCATCTCCTCCTACACACAAACGCATGTGGGGATGGACGCCGCGGCCTCTAAGCAGGCACCCAACCCGGAACCGGAAATACGTCACCGTAAGGGCGGAAGTTTCGCATAGCCAGCGTTACTGCCCTCGCTTCCGCCTGGACACGCTGCCACACTCCCGCACACTCCAGAAGCCACCATTCCGCCTCCGCATGGCGCCAGCTTCCTCCGTTGGGTGTATGGCCTCCGCCTTAGCTGCCTCCGCTGCCGCTCCCCTGGTCACCACTGCACCTGCCGGCCATCCCAGGAGAATCCACCACCCGGTGGATAAGGTAAACCTCATCATTCCACCTGGACCAGGCTACCCTTTACTAGTTCCTAATGGCCTCAGCACTGCCTGGCTGCTGACCACCTCTCCTAGCCAGAGAGCTAGGTGTTCCCCGGAACAGGAAACACAAAGAACTGGCAGGTAGAGGTTAGAGGTGGAACTTATAGAGAGCTAGTTCTTTGTGTTTCCTGTTGGGGGCGGGGCCTAATCTCATATGTAAGCACCTGTCCTGGAGGGTTATTTGAAAAATAGTAGATTTAATCTGACTTGCCATAGGGGTATAATCAAATACACATGTGAGGGGTTGATGAGTGTCTCGCTCTCTCTGGGTACGTTTCTGGGGCTTACGTTGTAACAGATTAGTTCTCTCAAGGTTATCAGCACGACGAAAGGCTCTATTGAGCTCAATCATGCTATACCCCCTATTGGCCAAGCGTATCGTCAATTCACGACTTTGTTGGAGGAAATCCTCCCTTCTGGAGTTATTCCTTTTTAGTCTGACATATTGGCCATATGGGATAGCCTTGATTGTATGCGACGGATGGTAACTGGTGTTTGACAATAATGCATTGGTTGCAGTGGGTTTTCTATGGCCTTTAGATAGAATCTGACCACCATCAATAAAAAGTTCCAAATCTAGAAATTGTAATCTATCACCTCCTAACACCCCCGTGAATTGCATGTTGAATTCATTATCATTAAGGAAGGATAGAAACTGGTTAAACTCGATATCATTGCCATTCCATATCAACAAGACGTCGTCCACATAGCGGTACCAGCGTCCTATTAGCGGCCCAAAGGGGTTGGCATCATTCAGAATGACCTTGCTCTCCCATCCCCACAAAAAGAGGTTCGAAAATGTAGGAGCCACCGGTGTTCCCATGGCAACCCCTGAGTTCTGTTGGTACCAGGTATCATTGAACAAAAAGGCATTGTGTGAAATGACAAAAAACAAACATTCACAAATGAAAGTGACCCATGCTGGGTCCTTGCCTTTTTCTTGCAAAAATTCACCAATGATCCTGGTACCCAGACGCTGGGGTATGCGTGTGTAGAGGTTGACAACATCAATGGAAGCCAGCCTGGCATGCTCCCCAAGATTCACGTCCCCCAGCCTGTTCAGGACGTCTAAGGTGTCAGCCAGGTGGGTGTATCCTGATATGACCCATGTACCCTTGCTACTACATTTCAGATACTTCTCTTTAGATATGTTGGTACCTGTGAAGTTGATGCTTAGTATGTGGTGTATATTTACAGAAGAAGCTATTTTTAAGTTTTAATTCTCATGTGTTTTTAATCACTTTTCTATGCAACTTGCTGGAGAACGTTCAGTGTTTACAAGCTGCAGTGGGCGTATCCATGCTTGAGGAGTGCGTAACCGATGACCAGTAAGAGTGCTGGGACTGTGTGTGCGGGGAGACTCGCCGCTCGCCATTGGCTAGAGCCGTCCCAGACACTCAGTTAGGTAGGTTTCCGCCTCATCATACGGAAGTCCGTATGGTATGCGCTCCACGCTGGCTGACGCTGCTCGTTCTCTTGCCGTAATGGGGGAAGCCACAACCCCCGCCCTACTCCCAGCTGATTGGGCGACCTTACCCCGATGACGTAGCTTCCTCTAGACAGAATGCGGCGATGTCAGCGGTTGGCTGAGCGCAGGTGTCTGTCAGGTTTAGAGGTAAGGAGGTGGTTTGTGTCGCCCAGCACCCAATCAGAGTACTTGTTTCTCGGAGAGGTGGGAGGGTGTTTCTGGCCTCCATTACAATATTTAAGAAGCGTTTTTATGGTGTCTTGTGTACATACTGCCTCTGAAGAAGCTGGTTTAAACCAGCGAAACAGCTGTCAGGCACTTGATACCCCCACTGCATGTACCTGCTGTCTCCCCCACCGGAATAAAGGGACTTTTAAAAGGAGTGGTGCCACGCTTTTTTCTTCAATTTGATTGGATGGCAAAGTTTCTTGGATGAGCACGCTCTGCATCTTGGTCCCAGCCCTGGTGTGTCTGCCCTGCTATATTTGGTGCCAGGTACTGTTGCCTTTTTTTGTCTTTATAGCAATATAAATGTTCTCTGTCTAGAAAAAACAGGCAAAACATAATGCATTCTATTAAACATGTGAGATTTTAAAGCTTTTGCCTTTGATTTGTCTTTTTGCCCTATTTCAGTGCTCTGTATTTTTAGTGCATGACATGGCTTTGTTTACATGGGAGACTAAAATGATTCTCTGCCTGTACAGAGCCAGGCAGTTGCTTCCTGGTGTCAACAGCATTTGTCGAGTGGCAAATTTAAAAGAGTGGTGTGGCCGTGGTATGCCCATCTAAGCAGGTGTTTGACCACCCACCAAACAAGACACGGAAGAGTCACTGTGCAGTTCTTGACCACGTAGCAGCTGAAGCCCACAACTGCCTATGTGGATGCCTACAACTGGATGAATTTACAGCACAGTAGTCAAGTGTGTGGCAGAGCATTGGTTTCTGGCCAACCAAGCTGTTCAGGAACCTTTAAGAGCTTGTACACACTTTGCAATACACCTTTATGTGCATTTCCCCAACACATCTGAGCATTCATATGTGTGTGCAGCCACAATAGAAAACTGTCTGGGAAGTGCATGCCAGTCTGTAACAATGGGCCAGATTCACTAAATACCAGTAAAGTTGCCTAACGCAGGGGGGCACTTGGAAATTACCATTACTAAAAAACACCATTGTGTTTTTAAAATCTTGTCAGTATATGCAGGAACCAAATCCGATGAAGGCTTATTATTAGCCGAAAGCTTACTTTTTATTTATCTCTAAGTTAGCCAATAAATGGTATTATCCTGATCCAAAAACCTTTTGCTTTTATTGATGCTAAAACGGTACAACACTCTACTGCTTCTACCATCCAATAATTCGCTGAACCTGTTTAACCAAAGAGAGAATGAATACAAGAATTTTGGATAAAACATGAAAATAACAGCCTGATGGCTGATGTACATCCCATCATCCTAAATGCGTGCATGAGAGTTACAATTCAGGGGATGTTCATCTCTATACAGTTTGATCCCAGTTAAACCACATTTTCTAAACCCATTATTAAATTAGTCCAAATGGGATTTTGAGCTGCCCATCTGAACTATCCCCAACAGTAAGTCCAAAGATTGATCATATACTTCTCAATGCAGTCTTCATACTGTAACAATAGAAAGTTCATTGCTTTGGGACTTCCTAGCTGAAGCTAATAATCTTGGTATTACATTGATTTTGGCATTTCATTATGTCATCCCTTACATTTTTGGAAAGTGTCAGTTCAGCAATAGCTATTTGGCAAAGAATCAAGTTGGCACCTACCGTAGTAATTTCTTTCATGAATATTTGGAGCACCAGGGAAATACTGATAAAATATTATCAAATACATTTTCGTAACATTTTCTCATATTATTACAAAACATCCCATGTATTACCAGGGTTTAATAAATATTTAAAGAGAAAAAAGAAAGAATGTATTATTCTCCACTAGTTTTTATTCTTATTTTATCAAAAAGTATTTCATTGTTTAAAGGAGTTCTTTCGCGAAAAAAGTAGGCAGTTAAAAAATGTGACAGATGACAGGTTTTGGGCCAGTCCATCTTTTTAAGGGGATTCTCAGGGCTTTCTTTGTTTTCAACAGCATTTCCTGTTTCCTGAAAATTAATATATTTTTTCTATTTTTTTTTCTCCCACTAAAATGCAAAAAAAACCTAAACTGGCCTTTTGGAGAAAACACTGCCTAATAAAAGTCAAACTAACAAGTCTGAGAAAACTTAGGAGAAAATTGGATCCCCCCCCCCAAAAAAAAAGGAACAGACTGAGTGCTCCCAAAAGGCAAAATATTTCCTTCTTCCAAACTCAGATGTGTTCTCTGAGATGCCTGGCTGTACATAAATCAACAGGCATGACCCTCATGGAGAGGTTTGGCTGAATCTGATACTTTAGAATTATAGGTAGGTAGTAGCAAATGACTTACAGCAAATGTTGAGTAATTCTAAGACAACACAGCAAATGGAACAGCGCTACTGTGCAGATGACAAAGCCTGATCACTGCAATTTCAAAGTTAAATTGCCAAAAGTCAATGAGCCGTGATTGGGACCAGCCAGGTATATTACTACTTTAGACCTAACTAGATCTAATGATGGAATATTGGCAGATCCCTCTCATCTTATTTCTGTATCTCAAACTGCCTTTTGGACTCTGTGGAGACCCAGCTATATGTCAGAGGCAGAAGAAACTCTTAAACCACATTAGCACTTTGGACATTCATTTTAGCTGAAGAAAATGATAACATCATAGAGCACTGGTGCCTGGCCATCAAGAAGACATTACACATTAATATAATTACTTGCTCACTGATGGTTCCAGCTGGTAACAAACCTGCTAGTCTCAGGCAAAGCGTACATCCAATAAAGGCACATGGAAATTTGGGCACCCAGTAATGGCGATAGTAAAATATTGATATCAAATACCAATTTTTACTATAAAAGTGTAAAAAATCGGTATTAAATACCAATATTTTATTATGGCCAAACCTAACCCTACTCTAACACAGAACAATCCCCCCTGATGCCTAATCCTTAACCCCTCCTGCACAAACGACCTACCTAATGCCTAACCCTTAAAGAGGAACTCCAGTGAAAATAATGTAGTAAAAAAAGTGCTTCATTTTTTACCATAATTATGTATAAATGATTTAGTCAGTGTTTGCTCATTGTAAAATCTTTCCTCTCCCAGATTCACATTCTGACATTTATTACATGGTGACATTGTTACTGTGGGCAGGTTATTTAGCTGTTTCTAGCTGCTCTGTCTGTTAGAGACAGCTAATAACAGCTATTTCCTGTCTCTGAACATTGTTACATTGTGGCAGTTTGCCAGCAGTACCGCGGTATTCAGAGCCTCTTGTGGGAGGGGTTTCAGCACAAAATCAGTCACACAGCGCCCCCTGATGGTCTGTTTGTGAAAATCATTGTCTTTCTCATGTAAAATGGGGTATCAGCTACTGATTGGGAAAAAGTTCAATTCTTGGTTGGAGTTTCTCTTTAAACCCCCCCCCCCCACACACACACACACACACACACATGCACACACACTACCTGCCTAATGCCTAACACCCCGCACACTAGCTATCTAAGGGCCTGTTTCCACTAGCCGCATTGCAATGGTTGCATCACATCCGCGGCAGCAAAAAAAATATTGGCATTTGGTTGCCCGATATATAGCGGACACTTTACCAGTACACGCTATTTACTGGGTGCTCAAGTTTCCGCTCAGGCACCCAATTACCGATATTTTGCATTGGTGCTTATGGTGGCGCCCAGTTAGCCCCACTTGCCGCATGCACCCAAATTTGACTGGTTACAATGTGGCCTTTTTTGTGTTGGCAGTAGTTTTTTTGTATTTTTATTGCAAAGACATGACGCCCAACTATCGGGCATCCTTCCTCTTTCAGCTTTGGTGCACAATTTATGTAATTCTGTTGGCTGTGCATATAGTTATACAAGCCATAGTGTTACAGGGTCCTGTGTTATTGTATAATTCTTCATAGTATACTAATAGAGGAACCAGTGGTGTCTTTAGATATAAGATGAGCTGATCTGAGTCCTTGTCCAAGTGCAAGATGGATGCACTGCAGCTTACAAATCAAACATATTTGATTGAACTTCACTAAGTACTTGTACAAATCAAAAAGGGGTTTTTGATCTTTGTCAGTTACCCATAACCTCTAAGTATCTTTGGGATGAGAGAGACCAGGAGCCCAATGGTGCAGTTTCATTGGACAATGGGGCAAAGTTATACATGTATAGGTATTATACTCACAAGGGTGGTTTGCAAAATTTGCAACCACCGTCTGAGCCTGCAGGAATAGAACTGTCCCTGCTCGGTGATCCCAGGTTGGCTGGTGCAGATGCTGGTTGGTCACTCTCCTGAATTAGTGGTGAGGACATCAATAAGTCCTTGTGACTAAGAACCCCTTTGGGGTATGAACTATGCTACAAAACACGGGTGGAGGCACCCATGATGAATGCTACTGTGGATGGCTATATAGATGAGAAGAGTAATGTCTTACCTTCTCAGAAGAATGCGTTTGTAACCAAAAACGTCTCAGGCACTTGTATTGACCTGAAGAAGCTGGCCAAGACTTGTGAAACATGTTGTCTATAGTGCATTAATAAATATACTTTTTCCATAAACTAATGAATTGTTCTTCTGAGAAGGTAAGTGTCACGGACGATTGCGGGGACGCAGGCGCGTCCTGGAACCGCCCGTGAAGAAAAGAACGATCGCACTCGATTCCTGCATCGATTGCGCTTCAAATCGATACAATCCGGGTTGAGTGTGTAGGGGCAGCTGCAGTCTTTTCTCAGCAGAGAGAGAGCCCCAGCCTAAATGCTGGTTGGCCCTTTTGATATGCTAATGAGCCTGGGCCCAGAGAGTCCCTGGCTTCAAGCTGTGCTGATGGCCCATCCATCAGGTATAAGGTGACAAACACCATGACAGAACCAATTTAGAGTGAGGAAACTCAGACACTCCGACTCCTTTTCCCAGCAGGGAGCCGACATGTGGCTTGCTGCTGCCAACTTCAAAGAACCTTTGCCTGGGAATGACCTGGTATAAATCCCAGGGGTCTCTCATATTCCATAAACTGCTATATGTATCATATTTTCTGTGTTGCCAAGCTGGCAGACCCTCCAAACTAACAGAGCAGGTAGGGCCCTGCCTGGCGTTGGTTCTGAGAACATTTCAGAACCTTCTGAGGTAAAGACTGCCCGTTAGGCAGTTCAACAGTGCCCTAATGGTACCACAGGGGTCCCACCCCTCATGTTTGGTATCAGACTGCTGGGTACATCGAGGCAGACCTGAAAATATTAGTAAACCTGCCCTGACCTGTACGGTTCTGTGAGATAGAGCCCATATATGGTTAAGGCATGATTTCTGGTCTCCAGGACAAGGGCAGGACTCATCTCATGTTCTAAGGGGGTGTGTGGGCCCGCCCTCACTTCCTCCTACTGAATCAGGGGCATAAGAATGGCAGAGGAGCCAAACTCAGTGTCCTCCACACTGAACCATCTTGCACTCATCAGATGCCAGCTTGAGGATATGCTGGTATCCACCTGGTCTGAACTCTGAACTCTGGACTTTGAAACCAAGGACTTTATGATTCTTCCCACAATAAGGACATCTTTCCAGGAACTAAGTATTTTTCTCCCTTCTTTTATTTTTCATACTGGCTATTACTGTTTTAATAATTGTTGATTTTTCATAATTGTCTGTATATATTAATTATTTATATTGCGTGAATAAACGACTTTCCCCAAGTCATTCACTGTTTCGCTACCCTGCTTATCAGCACACACAGAAATGATCCCGGGTCTCTGAAGATACGCTACTGTTTGTTTGTTGTTGGCTAGACAGAATATCGTGTGTTTAACCGTTTTATTCGCAGGATTAGTCAGTCAGTTAGTGGGCCCCACGGTCCCATAGTAACCGCGGTGGTGGCAGTTTACTCTGAACCAGTAGGTGACGTTGTAATTACCCGTGTCTCACAGGCTCCCTTCTGAGTTGTCTGCGGCTAATTCTTAACGGTTCCTGCGCATTGACTGCGACCAGAGTTCGCACGATCTGTGCGCTGGCACCGTTTAGAAGGCTAAGTGCGGTCAGCCACAAGGGCTCCTGTGACAGTGGTAGGCAGCGGTTGGGACCTGTGTTGTGCTGAAAGTATCTGCGATAGCGCTAGCGCTATCGAGAAACGAACTAATTCGTTGGTGTAGCTGGAAGGCAATATATTTTTTATATATACAGAGAGACTGTGTAGCCAGTACCCCTCCCCAAAAGTTTTATTTTATTTGGCATGGAAATGTCCGGGAACTACAAGCTCATGGCCGTATCCGACCTGGAAAATCTTTGTCAGCTGCGGGGCATTGACACCCTCCGCAGGAACAAACAGGACATGGTAAATGACTTGTTTCAATGGGATACCCAGCAACCGCGGGAGCTGGATGTGTCTGCTGAGGTAGACGCTGCCCCATCTGACTCAAGGCAAGGGGAACCAGAGGCTGAAGATCCTAGGCGTACAGAGGTTGAGCATCCTGCGGGCCCTGTTGCAACAGTTACGCCAGAGACTGTCAGTATGGACCCCAATCCCAGAGTTTCTGAAAGTACTCGCCTGGAACCGGCCAGTACTGGACTGTCCGTTTGTACTGATCCGCTAATGCAGCAGGCATTACAAAAGCTGATGGACACTGACCTGGACAAGTACCTGCAGTACATGCGTGAGGAGCGCCAATCTGCAGAAGCGCGGACAGAGCGCCAAATGCGGGAGGAACGGGAGCGGCAAGCTGCTGCTGCTGCTGCTGCTGCTGCTGAAAGCCACGCGGAGAGGGATGCCGCAGAGGCGCGGGAGAGACGACAGCATGAGCTCAACATGGCAAAGGTTCAACAGGCCAGCCGGAGTTCACCGCCCAGCCTCCCTGCCGAAGGAGCTGCAGCACCCGTAAGTGCAAAATTTAAGTTTGCTAATATTGAAAAAGACACAGACATTGACTTGTTTTTGCGGTCTTTTGAAAAAGCATGCCGTCAGTATCGTCTGTCCCAAGACCAGTGGGCCAGACATCTGACACCTTTGCTGCGCTACAAAGCGCTTGATGCCTTCGCAGAATTGCCTGCGGAGAAGGATAATGATTATGCTGCTATAAAAGACGCTATCATTACTAAGTACCAGCTGACGCCAGAAGCCTATCGGAAAAAGTTTAGGGCCTGGCAGAAAAAGTCTTCTGATTCGTACCGAGATGTGGCCAGCAGCTTGCTCACCACACTCCGCCAGTGGACGCTAGGCCTCACCAAAGGGTCTTATGGCATCCTGGAGGACTTGATAGTCCTCGAACAATTTCTGAACATTTGCCCTGCTGATGTACGACAGTTTGTGTTAGAACGCAGGCCGGCTTCAGCCACTGTCGCTGCAGACCTTGCTGAGACTTTTGCAACTACCCGGGTGGCTGATACCCGCAGAACTGTCCCATCCAGCTGGAGAGGAGGTCAGCCCAATACCTCGGCAGACCCTCCTGCCCCTGTGAGCCGTCCGTCCACAGAGGCCACCCAGCGCAGCTGCTGCACCCAGGCCTGCAGCGCCTGGAGAGGTCACCTGTCACTACTGCCGCCAGCCCGGACACATGAAATTCGACTGTCCGGAGCGGAGACAGACACCACCAGCACCTGGATCATCTGCATCACCTGCACCTCACCCACAGCAGAGGCAACCCGCCAGCGAACCACAGCCTGGATCATCAGATTTTGTCCTGTTTGCACGCGGACAGGAAATCCGCGACCGAACCGACCAGCAGCAACTTGTTAGCGTGAACGGCAAAGTTGTCACCGGATTTCGAGACACCGGAGCTGACATCACGTTAGTTCACTCACATCTTGTGCCAAAGGAGAGCATCAGCTCCAGCCGATCCCTTGCCCTTACTGGAGTAGAGGGCACCCTTTTCCACATAGCCCACGCAAGAGTGAAGCTGGATTGGGGAGTGGGAGGGGTCCACGAAAGGGTTGTTGGGGTTATGAAGGATCTCCCAGTCCCTGTGTTGCTGGGGACTGATTTGGGCAAGCTTGTGTCCTACTATGAACCTGCCACGACCGCCTTGTCGCTCACGGAAGGAGATGGACTCTCCACCCACCACCAGGTACTTTATACCCTTGGGGGAGCACCAGGGGGAGGTGGGTTGAATGTGCCCAGTTCAAGGGTACCAGGTTCAATAGTGCCTGCTTCAAAGGCACCTGAGTTTGATGTACAGGCTGTCTGTTGTGATGATGCTGTAACTGTACCTGAGTTTCTTGTACAACCTGTCTGTAATGAAAAAATGTCTATACCTGTCAATGTCATTACTGCATGCAATGATGATTTGAGTAATGCCCGTCTGTGCCATTCTGACAGTGTACCTGTGCTAGCAGTACCGCGCAGCTGCACTGCTCAGAACCCGAGCTCAGAACAGGTGGAGGGGGTTCCGGCCTCCTCCCCCTCCTCTGACCGCAGGGATGAGACCTTTCAGCCGCTGGCCTCGTGTGACATGAGCCAGTTGGCTGAAACTGACAGCGCCATATTCTCAGCCGCACTACAAAGTGACCCAAGCCTGGAGGTGCTCAGGCAGCAAGCCGCTGAGCCCCTCGCAGACGGGGCCGCTTTCAAGGTGTACTGGGAAGGTGGGAGACTGTACAGTGAGTCTGTACAGCCCCCTACAGGTAGATCCCACGCGGATACCAAGTGGCTTGTGGTCCCGAGTGCGTTCAGGGGACATGTGCTGAAATCCGCACATGGTAATCCTCTGACAGGGCACTCGGGTGTCCGCAAGACACTCGCCGGTATTCGGAAACAGTTTTATTGGCCCCGGATGAACAGGGATGTAGCCAACTACTGCAGGGCATGTGCCGTCTGTCAGGAGCTGGGAAGGTCCAGGGATTCCCGCGGGGTTCCCTTAGGTCCACAGCCACTCAGCAGGGGAACCCTGCGTGGGCTCGCTGTTGACCTAACCAACCCACTGCCCGTTGTCAGCAGTCTCGGCAGACACCACGTCCGACTGCAGTGGCGCAAACGCCCTGTCCAGAACGGTCCATGTTGGGTCAACCCTGCGGGTAGCAGACCGCGACCGGTCCAGGGGAACCGAGCCACAGGCTCCAATAGGTTTTCCCGCCGTACCGGCAACTCGAGGCCCGTCAGCCAGGTTAGCGGCGCCGCCACACATCTTGCGGATGAGTGGCTAAGCCACGGACAAGGGGGAGGGCTGTCACGGACGATTGCAGGGACGCAGGCGCGTCCTGGAACCGCCCGTGAAGAAAAGAACGATCGCACTCGATTCCTGCATCGATTGCGCTTCAAATCGATACAATCCGGGTTGAGTGTGTAGGGGCAGCTGCAGTCTTTTCTCAGCAGAGAGAGAGCCCCAGCCTAAATGCTGGTTGGCCCTTTTGATATGCTAATGAGCCTGGGCCCAGAGAGTCCCTGGCTTCAAGCTGTGCTGATGGCCCATCCATCAGGTATAAGGTGACAAACACCATGACAGAACCAATTTAGAGTGAGGAAACTCAGACACTCCGACTCCTTTTCCCAGCAGGGAGCCGACATGTGGCTTGCTGCTGCCAACTTCAAAGAACCTTTGCCTGGGAATGACCTGGTATAAATCCCAGGGGTCTCTCATATTCCATAAACTGCTATATGTATCATATTTTCTGTGTTGCCAGGCTGGCAGACCCTCCAAACTAACAGAGCAGGTAGGGCCCTGCCTGGCGTTGGTTCTGAGAACATTTCAGAACCTTCTGAGGTAAAGACTGCCCGTTAGGCAGTTCAACAGTGCCCTAATGGTACCACAGGGGTCCCACCCCTCATGTTTGGTATCAGACTGCTGGGTACATCGAGGCAGACCTGAAAATATTAGTAAATCTGCCCTGACCTGTACGGTTCTGTGAGATAGAGCCCATATATGGTTAAGGCATGATTTCTGGTCTCCAGGACAAGGGCAGGACTCATCTCATGTTCTAAGGGGGTGTGTGGGCCCGCCCTCACTTCCTCCTACTGAATCAGGGGCATAAGAATGGCAGAGGAGCCAAACTCAGTGTCCTCCACACTGAACCATCTTGCACTCATCAGATGCCAGCTTGAGGATATGCTGGTATCCACCTGGTCTGAACTCTGAACTCTGGACTTTGAAACCAAGGACTTTATGATTCTTCCCACAATAAGGACATCTTTCCAGGAACTAAGTATTTTTCTCCCTTCTTTTATTTTTCATACTGGCTATTACTGTTTTAATAATTGTTGATTTTTCATAATTGTCTGTATATATTAATTATTTATATTGCGTGAATAAACGACTTTCCCCAAGTCATTCACTGTTTCGCTACCCTGCTTATCAGCACACACAGAAATGATCCCGGGTCTCTGAAGATACGCTACTGTTTGTTTGTTGTTGGCTAGACAGAATATCGTGTGTTTAACCGTTTTATTCGCAGGATTAGTCAGTCAGTTAGTGGGCCCCACGGTCCCATAGTAACCGCGGTGGTGGCAGTTTACTCTGAACCAGTAGGTGACGTTGTAATTACCCGTGTCTCACAGGCTCCCTTCTGAGTTGTCTGCGGCTAATTCTTAACGGTTCCTGCGCATTGACTGCGACCAGAGTTCGCACGATCTGTGCGCTGGCACCGTTTAGAAGGCTAAGTGCGGTCAGCCACAAGGGCTCCTGTGACAGTAAGATATTACTCTTCTCATCTATATAACCATCCATAGTAGCATATCATCAAGGGTGCCTCCATTAGTGTTTGTATAAAATAAAACCTTGGTAGAAAATCAGGCTTTAACCAGTTAATATAGATCATTTAAATTGCAAGTAAATGGACCTAGAAAGACTCCAGACTTGGATTATCAGACATGGTCCATCAGATATATGGATTTGACACACTAATGGTCATATGTATGTGCAGTGCCAGCCTGTACTATTTGCCAGAGCAGCTTTGTTCAGCTTTTTTTCTGCTAGCTTATTCCTAAGCACTGGGTAGTGTGTCTCCAGGGCAAATACAATGGTTCATTACATAGAACGGAGAAGTGGTCAGCAGCTGCACACCATTAACTCAGCTTGAACATGATCTTCTAGCGGCATTTTCTATCATGTGCATAATTATATCCATGATGTTCCTTTGAGTGACTGTATATCAGAATTAATTTTCAGTTTAAACACTCTTATGTTGAATCTACTGGATAATTATTTATTTGGATGTAACTGCCTAAATTTTGCTGGTGACTCAGAGAGTATAAAATGTTCTCCCAGTAGATAAATATACACTAACTCGGGCTGGCTGAGATCGTGTTCTCTCATTTTTACAAACATAGTTCAGGATTGTAGGTTTTTTTATGCACATTATATGGAATATATCTTAATGTGCTATGCAAAGTGTTTTGTGCATTGCACATAAGCTATTTTTGCATTATTGATTTTTCATTGCATGGAATTCTGGGTTTGCTTAACTGTCTTCTTGTGCTATGACAGGTGCTATTCTGTTGCATGGAAAAGCAGCCTGTGAGCAGTCCAAACTCCACCCCATCCATTAACCACATGAGGATGTCAGGGAGGAGCTGCCCATGAAGCAGGTGAAATAGGACACCAGTTAAGTGAGGCACTTCAATATACTGCCATGCTAATTGCAGTATATGGCACCAAGCTGGTGAGGTGGGCACCTGAGTCATTAGCCAATCAGCTACCACTAGTGATTGGCTAGTAGTTTGGATACAAGATTCAGTTAGTATTAGCAAGCATCCACACAGACAAAACTACTGGAAAGAACATACCTAATAGCAACCGCAGCCTATAGTTATGTTCCCAGAACTAGAGTAGCAGGAATACTACCAGTCACCAACGTGGTGATGGCAGAATTTAAGCTATAAGGATAATGGACTTCACTGACCCACTGCGGATGCAATGAACATCCATCAGGCATGAAAACTAGGCAATAAACAATAATACAGAAAAATAATAAACGGCTCAACTAATGGATAAATATATATTAGCAAGTCTGCATATATATTTATCAAGAACTAGCTAAAGCTCAAGTAATAAAGTCTCATTGAACTACAATAACAGAACTATACAGAGTAGCACAGTGCCCAGCAGACCAGCATAGTGATTGCTCTAATGGGCGAGGTCTAAAAGGGGAGACAGCCTTTTATGCCGGCATCGACCAATGAATGCAAGCATGCAAATCTCCACACAGCTGAATGGTAATCATTCAATCCTGAGCTGGCTTGATTACCATTTGCTAGTTGGTTGTGAATGCAAAGGACTCCCATAGAAAATACATGCAGTATTATGTAACAACATGCCTGCAGGAAATCCAGGGCTATCTGGTCACAGCTCAGCTGTAGTAAGAAATTGGTGGAATGATGACAGCATCCTGAGCTGCCCAGAACTGCAGAGCAATTGCAAATTACAATGTGACTCATTGCGAATGCACAAGCCAGAAGTGTCCGTTTGCAGCTCCACCGCAACGGACAGAACACGCCACAGGAGGAATCCTTACACATACATTATGAATACAGAAAAATGTCCACATTTTAATAACACTGGAGGTGGTGTGTTCACTGGCTAACTGTTGATAAGTTGATGGTTTGATTTGACTTGGCCTATTAGATCTGGCTTACATATGGGTCAACATTAATTTATTTGCTGTCTGTCCTGTCTTGCTGTTCTGGCTGTTTGGCTCAGGCTCGTATTATACTGGTAGTGTAACCTGCTTCAGTGCTTAACATCAGAAAATACATTATGATACTCTCTATGATTCTGAGGTGAAGTGAGGTGAAGCCATGAAAGAAACAGGCTCTTATAAAATGGCTACCTAACCTCAGACAGAAGACATTTTTCTTTCTACTAATTTGAATATTATCTGCAACCATAATTCCATGTATTTACTGGATAAGTACTTAACATAGAAAGCAGAGTTATGTGTAATGGTCAAATGTTACGTAATTCGTACTGTGACATAATTATCTTACACAGAGGCGGCCTTTGAGTATGCAGGGCCTGGGGCGAAAGTAATATGCCTAGAGACATATCTCTCTCACACACACACACACACACACACACACACACACACACACACACACACACACACACACACACACACTTTGAAAACACACACACACACACACACACACACACACTTTGAAAACACACACACACACACTTTGGAAACACACACACACACTTTGGAAACACACACACACTTTGGAAACACACACACAAACACTTTGGAAACGTACACTCTGTATAGGTTAGATAGGTAGGTGCCCCGCAGTATAGTTTAGATAGGTAGGTGCCTGCAGTACAGGTTAGATAGGTAGGTGCCCCGCAGTATAGATTAGTAAGGTAGGTGCCCGGCAGTATAGATGATAGGTGCCTGCAGTACAGATTAGATAGGTAGGTGCTCTGCAGTATAGATTGGATAGGTGACTTCAGTATAGATTATAGGTGACTGCAGTATAGATTATAGGTGCCTGCAGTACAGATTAGATAGGTAGGTGCCACACAGTATAGATTAGATAGGTGCCTGCAGTATAGATTAGATAGGTAGGTGCCCCGCAGTATAGATTAGGTAGGTGCCCGCAATATAGATTAGATAGGTGCCTGCAGTATATATTAGATAAGTAGGTGCCCCTGCAGTATAGATTAGGTAGGTGCCCGCAGTATAGATTAGATAGGTGCCAGCAGTATAGATTAGATAGGTGCCCGCAGTATAGATTAGATAGGTAGGTGCCCGCAATATAGATTAGATAGGTGCCCTGCAGTATAGATTAGATAGGTAGGTGCCCCGCAGTATAAATTAGATAGGTGCCCGCAGTATAGATTAGATAGGTTGAGAAACCAAAAAGGAAGAAACCACTAACCAGTATATGCTGCTCAAAAAACTGCACTTTATTGACACGATAATTTGGTATAAAAAATATACACACTTAAATGCAGAAATATGTCAGAAGTATCTGCCATAAAAGTATCATTGCTGTGCAATGTAAAGTGCTGCTGCTGTATAAGACAGCGTGGAAGGACCCCCAGAGAATAGCATATATTATTCAGATATCCCACTACATAGGTCCATCAAAATAGACCAAGGCATTAATCTTTGGCGATGCCAGTACTGCAGACATGTGAGGAGACCTGAGAAGGTACTATATAAGGTCACAACCACTCACTGTAACGCAAAACTGGCATAGCCAAATTCGCTCTTAAATTGATTAAACCAAATAGCTGCCTGACAGCTGTGCCTTGGTGATGCCTGTATCCATATCCGTGAGGAGACCTATTAAAGGTATACAAAAAGGTCATAACCACTCACAGAGGGCACAAAACAGGCATGACCAATGTGATCAAATAATTAAACCACCGGTCAATATGATGATATAGTTTTAGGTATAATAGCCTGTGTCATAATAATCCATAGTGGGACACCTTAGAAGCACCAATCCTTAAATTATTGAGGGACCAGTAAGATTGGGATATCCACTGGTATATATAAACGACTCTCACAGGATAATAAGGGCTACCAATATGGTCAAATAAAATATCTATTCACTGAATATATAGGAGCCAACAGTTAAATATCAAAGATGGAAGCCACAATCCGCTGTAAAGTATCAAGCCTAATAGGACAAAAATAGTCACTGAAAAAACAGCCTAAATATCGCCAACCAGGGAAATATTTTCTTGTCTTGCCGGAAATCTGCAATGTATGTTAGGTATCAACTCCATACAAACAGGCATTGTATATGGCAATGGATAAATTATTCCTTCCTAGGAGAAATGCACAAGCCAGCAGTTACTGTGATGCGCAGATTTATAGTGCTCAAAGTCTCATATAGAGGTATAGATGTAGTTTGCCGTCACATGTATTGCATTCAGATGATATAACAATGTTCATTGGAGCTGTATTGAAGCAAAGTCCTCCCGGGCACACATGCTGCACTAAGATCACAAGGCAGCCCATACATCCAACACAGTGACTAGATAGCATACATTTCGGCCTCTGAACCATGCACTGTTCCAGGAGAATGATGGAACACTTATCCGTGGGCTGTAGAACAAAACAGCTGTAGATGCCGCTAAAGACGGCTTGTTGCTTGATCTCTGTGCAATTGTGTCTTTTTTCCATACACAGACTGTGGTGCAATTTAGCAGCAGGTATCACAGTAAGCGGCTGGCACTAGGCCTCAGCATGCTGCGTAGTACACAGAGTAGCTTTAAGCTGATGCAAATACACTGGCACTCATATTATCTGGCGTCCGGACTTTGTGCGGAATACATAGGTTGCCGCAATATAGCGGTTTGAAGCGGTTAGTAACGGCTGGTAACGGGTTGGCTGGCTGGCTTTTGCAGGTTTCCACATGTAATAATGGCGGCGGTTTAATTATTTGATCACATTGGTCATGCCTGTTTATGCCCTCTGTGAGTGGTTATGACCTTTTTGTATACCTTTAATAGGTCTCCTCACGGATATGGATACAGGCATCACCAAGGCACAGCTGTCAGGCAGCTATTTGGTTTAATCAATTTAAGAGCGAATTTGGTTCTGCCAGTTTTGCGTTACAGTGAGTGGTTATGACCTTATATAGTACCTTCTCAGGTCTCCTCACATGTCTGCAGTACTAGCATCGCCAAAGATTAATGCCTTGGTCTATTTTGATGGACCTATGTAGTGGGATATCTGAATAATATATGCTATTCTCTGGGGGTCCTTCCACGCTGTCTTATACAGCAGCAGCACTTTACATTGCACAGCAATGATACTTTTATGGCAGATACTTCTGACATATTTCTGCATTTAAGTGTGTATATTTTTTATACCAAATTATCGTGTCAATAAAGTGCAGTTTTTTGAGCAGCATATACTGGTTAGTGGTTTCTTCCTTTTTGGTTTCTCGGTTTTTCTTCACCAGTGCTGGTACCTGCACAACATACACGCTGCATTTGAATTTCACAATTATTATTATTTATAGATTAGATAGGTGCCTGCAGAATAGATTAGATAGGTAGGTGCCCTGCAGTATAGATTAGATAGGTGCCTGCAGTACGGATTAGATAGGTGCCCGCAGTATAGATTAGATAGGTGCCCCCAGTATAGATTAGATAGGTGCCTGCAGTATAGATTAGATAGGTAGGTGCCCCGCAGTATAGATTAGATAGATAGATGGATGCCCTGCAGTATAGATTAGATGCCCTGCAGTACAGGTTAGGTAGGTAGGTTCCTTGAGTAAGATTGGCAAGTGGCTGCAGGGGTGGGGAGAGCGGGCATTGAAGTTAAAACTCACATTTCTTCTGCCGATCATCACAGCCTCCATCTCCTTCCTGTCCCGGGATCTGTGTATTGGTAACAGCGCCCCCCTGTGGTGACATGCGGTCACGTCATCACAGGGGGCGCTGTTACCAATAAGTCAGATGCTGGGAGAGGAGGAGATGGAAGCTGCGATGATCAGCGGAAGAAATGTGAGTTTTAACAACGATGCCTGCTCTCCCCACCGCCGCAGAGGGTGCAGGGCCTCTTCAGGCGCGGGGCCTGGGGCGATTGCCCCACTAGCCACCCCCAAAGGCCGACTGATCTCACAGTATTCAGTTTGGGAACCACTGGACCACTGTGCAGCTAATTCAAATATGGGGGAGCAGGAGCTATTTATTAAAGTCAGTATACGTGGCTGCATGCACTTTGATATGATTGAGCAAGTGTGTCATAGTTATTAACAGGTCCATTTTAAAAGAGATCTATCAGAAGTGTAATGAAAGGGCAAACTTTTGCAGGGCAAACCAGATTCGGGGAAGTGAAAACAAACCTTTATAGCTTCACTGCTAAAGTAAAAGAAAACATAGCTTCCCTCTAAGGATTAATATTTAAAGTAGACCTGTACTTATGCACGGGATACAAGGAAAACACAGATTAATGCACTCTGTGTTTAGAATGAAGAGCCTGTCTAATTCCCCCTCAGCTGCAAGTAATCACAATAGTAGTTTGATGTATCAGCATAGGAATCTCTGCAGCTCTCAACAGCCTCAGCTAATTTGTAAACACAGGATGTTAACCCTTTGCCTGCTTCCATGAAAGCTGGAAGTACACACACTGCAGATTTATTGCAGGAGTTCTGTGGGCTGTAACAAAGAAATTATTTTCATTAAAGGTTATTAAGCAGTTCTGAGTTCAGGTCCGCTTTAACAGTCTATGTTTTACTGTTACTTTTTTTAAGTACCTTCAGTTTCTTGTGTAGCCTCTTGGATCGCTGCTACTTCCCCTTGTTGGTCAGATTTATTATTCCTTAGAGGAGGGGCTACCTGGGAAGAATCTTCACGATGTGCTTCATTTACCTGAAGGCAAAAAGTGTATAAAGTGGATATAGATTGAATTCTACTGAGGTGTGATTTTTTTTTAAATGACACGTAATTATGTCTTTACAAAACTTCTTAGCTTATAGCATTTGTTCACAAGAATGATCATTGTGCATTTTTTATTGAATGCAATGCAGATTATGATGCTGGATTTATTAATAAAATGCTCTTAGAACCATTTGTGTTTTAGTTCCTTAAATATGTATTTTTTTTCAATGTGTTAATGTATGTCATTAATGTCATTAATGAGTAAAAATCATAAATGTATACCTTTAATTTATTCCCATGGATGCGGATGCATTATTGGTCACCCCCTCCTGAAGAGCAAGACCAGAAAGTAGCTTAACCCTCCTTCCCACAATCCAATCAACTACCTACAACTCCTCTTTAGGGGATGCAGAGGAGGAGGAAAGATCCGTGTAATGCAAAGCTGGGATACGGGTGCTTTGTGGGGTAAAGAAGTGGATTTACAACTACTCACCCCTTGGTAGGTCCCCCACATTCAAATTTAAGTGGGATATTACCGTCAGATGAAGCCAGCAGGCTGCATCCAAAGCAGCGTGATACACAGAGATGAATATGGAAATGTGTACATGCATGTATTGTATTTATTTATTTATATACATACATGCATTAATCCCTATTTTAGTGTACAGTGTAGAGAGTAAGGATGAGTGAGACCATTCTCGTTAAAAGTGGGATCATCCTACAGCATGTTCAAAGCAAGAGCTGTGCATACAAGGGATAACTCACCTAAGCCACTACCTCCCTTCCTATGTGTTCTATGCTGCATTCCATCTCCTTACACTTCTGCCTTCCAAGCTGGAACTTTCACTTCAAAGGCAGAAGTGTAAGAAGATGGAACAGCACATTGGAAGGGAGGTGGTGGCTTAGGTGAGTTAGCCCTCACACACACAGTTCTCACACACACTGCAGGATGATCTCGCTCGTTGCTAGAATGTTCTTGCTCATCCCTAGTATAGAGCCACAGGAGATTGGATTTCTCTGCACTCAACAGGCTGGGCAATCCTGTCTGGGTATTGTGTTTCCTGCAAAATACTAAACTGAAGGATCACGGTTTGCAATCCCCAGCCTTAGGTAATTAAGTTGGATATGTAGAGGCTCGGCCAGTCTCTGCCATAGAACACTGCAAAAAAAATTCCAGCAATATAAAAATATGATATATATATATATATATATATATATATATATATATATATATATATATATATATACACACACATTTGTATTATGCAAGAAAAAAATTATTGGTGGATTATGGCATACTGCATTTAATAACAGAATAACAGAATATACCAGTATAAAGGAGAAGGTTTTCTTTATTAATAGACACATATTATGATCATTTAAGATTATGAACAAAAACATGTTTCACTTTAAACTCTAGGGAGAAAATTCCCCGCATGAGGCAAAGTCAGCTTGTCTTGAAACACTTTAAATAAAATGGTAATCATTATTCTTGCTGTGTGGAAGTGCAGGCATGTGTACTGTAGGTGCAATCAATAATCCTCCAGCACAGAAGATGCAGCACAGGGAATACATATTCTTATGGTATGTCTGAACACAGACTAGTTTTTCCATGGATGACAACAGAATTCTCTAGGGTATCAGTACACAATGTACCTATATCCTGCGCTCTTCTGCCATTATGTGTGTCAGTAAAAATGCATTTCTCTGTCTTAGCTGGACCGTATGTACTGTGTGGGATACAGCAGAAATGTAAATATGAACTTCACAAACATCTTGCTCCTTAGCTGCAGGTGATCAACTAACCACAGTCAAGGAGCCATCTATCCCTCATTAACCTCTGTGCAGTGATTGCAGTGAGGTTTTCTTGAATGTCTCTACCTATACATAACATAGCATACACATCTGCTCTACTGCCATTGACTCTATGGGCATTGGGCAGTACAATACAAATGTGCTATTGCCACTGTAGAAGCAACAGGATAGTCTATATATCAAGCCGTATTGTACATCCCGTACACCTCTTGCCTCCATATGTATTTCCCAAAGTTGCCATAATTAAAACAGGAAAGTCATTATATAGAGGTAACTAGCTTCTCCTACTGGGTTCTCCTGCAAGGCGAAACATGTAGAGGAAAAAAGGAAGTAGAAGTGTTACTATAAGAGAAACACACATGATCATGTGTCACTTCCACTTCCTATTTTGTCTAACTTTATTTCTCCTATTGGAGGATTTTATAACTTCTGCATTACAGAGGATTTAATACATATCTCAGAAGAAGAAGTGCAATAAATGAGCTATATTTCAGGCCTTAAAGAGAATCTGTATTGTTAAAATCGCACAAAAGTAAACATACCAGTGCGTTAGGGGACATCTCCTATTACCCTCTGCCACAATTTTGCCGCTCCTCGCCGCATTAAAAGTGGTTAAAAACAGTTTTTAAAAGTTTGTTTATAAACAAACAAAATGGCCACCAAAACAGGAAGTAGGTTGATGTACAGTATGTCCACACATAGAAAATACATTCATACACAAGCAGGCTGTATACACCCCTACTTTTGAATCTCAAGAGATAGTTTCTTTCCCCCTGCAGCTATCTTTCACTGAAGTGTCAGGCTGTTTCTTCCTGCAGAGTGCAGACAGCTCTGCCTGTATGTAATTCCTCAGTATGTGAAAGCCCAGCCAGCTCAGAGGAGGATTTATCCAGCTTGTAAAAGATAAGAGAGAAGAGAGAAGCTGCCCTAATCTAATTAATACACAGGCAGTGTGCAGAGAGGGGCCTGGAAGGGGGAGATGCATCACAGAACCACAACACTGAAGAACTTGGCATCCTTCCAGACACAGGCTGACAAGTCTGACAAGGGAAAGATACATTGATTTATTACAGAGATGGTGATAGTACGTGCTGCAGTAAGCCAGAACACATTAGAATAGCTTTTGGAACTTGTAGGATGATAAAAAACAGGATGTAATTTTTGTTACGGAGTCTCTTTAACCCACAAAGTGAGTAATGGGCATGTCTCTTTATATGCCTTTTTTGCTGAATTCACTAATATAAAATATAACACTAACAGCTAAATTGTATTGTGTTACTTAAAGCAGGATGTTTTGAATTAGGATGATTCCATCTATTGGCTAAAAATGTAGAGTAACCTTTCAGCCCTATAACCAGGTCTTTTGTAAACTCTATTTCCTTATATACTGACTAAAATGTTAGCAAGCATGGCTTATACACATTCAAACATTAGAAGGAGGTACATAGTTTTATACAGTAACCTGAAAGTCATTTAGGCTGTATTTAATGGAAAAAAAAAGGTTACTGTACTTATGGGTGACTCCAAATCACAGAAAGAGTGATGTGCAAAACTAAATTTTAACAGCAGTTCAAAACCTGAGGACCAGGATTGAACAGGGACAGCAATTTTCAATTTGTGTGTGATTTTAAATCAATTCAATAGACACATTCAATTTCAACCTAAAATGAGCCGTGCATAAACTCTGTTACTAACTTATCTCTGGAGTTATAGTCTTGTCAGCCTACATTCTAAAGCTAGGTACTGCTGGACGCTGGATTAAACTAGGCCAAAGGGGCCATAAAGGACTGTCTTGGCTGAGAATGCAGCATGTGCACAAGTGTCCTCGGCATTGCTTAAAGATGTGGTATGCCAGATCTTTAGTAACACAAAGCCAATTGTTTTCCTCCTTGCCCGTCCATCAGAAGCCACTCTATCATACATGGTGCATCATTCCTCCAACCCCTCCATAGGCTAGCAATGGGTACAGCAATTAGCCCTGAACTGTCACCTGAGGACGACAGTACTCATACGTATTTACAACGCTTTTAGGTATGTGAGCATTAAACAGGGGTCTAATCTAATAGTCATAAATAACCCTACAACATTTCAGGGATTACCAAAGAACCAAGGAAAGAACCTTTTTGATGCTCTGTTGTAACTTATGCATTATAATAAAATGCATTTATATTAGCAAAAAATCTATGTACCTCCTTCTATAGATAATAAAATGTATACACAGTAAGCTGTGCTTTGTAATATTTTAGTGAAGCTAGAAAGTGAAGCTAGAGTGAGCTAGAAAAAGGCCTATATATTGTGCCAAATGCATACTCGTTTTAAAGTTTACCAGTAAATGGTACCATCCCGAGTCAAAACTCCCGAATATAAAATATATTACACATTTGGTAACAATAAGAACATTTCCAAGTATATATTTTGTTTTTTGTTTTGTTTTTAAACCTACATATATTTGTTATCTGACATGTGGGCGGATATGTTTTCTTCCTAATCACTCTTTTATAATGATTAAATAAAATTATAAGCATAGACTACATGTCCTGTAAGTCCTGACTGCAAACTGTTCCAATGATGTGGATGTACAGAACGCTAACGGCCATAATCTGACCACAATAATTGGCCTGCATACCTGTGAAAAATCTTCCTGGGCCTTGTCCTTTGTCCCAATGGCTAAGTCAAAGAGGTTCAAGAAGAAATCAAAGGAGAAGTAATATTCCTTAGCCAAGGCTTGCAGAGACTTTAAGACAGTATAAAACAGAGCTCCATGTTGGGCAACAGGATACAATTCATCTCTCACTTGCAACAGGTCATTTAGTTGTAACTTGGCCTTCTCCATCTCATGTACAATCTACAAAATCAAACAGAAAGCAAAGTAGTATCTCTAATTGAAAGACGTGTTCCACTTTTCTTTGACGCTCCTGCTGCTGTACCAATTATAGCTGAGTCTAGATGCCTGAAGTACTTAACGTTTGCAGGTTTTCAAAATAGGTACATTTCCTAACACAAAAAAATGCATATATTTACCAATCGTAAATTTAGACTCTAGTACTGCAAAATATCATCACTATTCAGAGGGAAAAAGTGGAGGGGGGGGAGTCAGTGAGCAAAATAATAGAAAGGGATCAAATGGAGTGAAAGATGGGAGGGTGCACTATACAAGGACCGGCTTAGTTGACAGCTTTATGATGTCACATGACAATATAGTCATTTGAAACCCACAACATTTTTGGTAACCTTCAGGATTTAACTTCTAACAAGCTACACAGACATTCAGGGGCGTCGCTAGCCCTGTTTTAGGGGGGCACGTGCCCCCAATCTTTCCTGGGGTGCCACGGATCTCCCGGCCGCCGCTGCCCCCTCTGTCAGCGGCTCCCTCCAGCCGCCGCCGCCGCGTCTCAGACCTCAGGATCAGGCGGCGAGCCGGCGACCAATCGTGCGGGCGCTAGGACCCAGCGCCCGCACTGATATGCGGAAGTGACATCACTTCCGCATATCGAGCGGGTGCGTCCAGCGCCCGCTCGTACATCTGGTCGGGTCGCCGCTGATCCTGAGGTCTGCTGAGAGGTAGGGGGGGGAGCGGCGGCGGCTAGAGAGGGGGCCTCCCTGTCACTCACTCACTCACTCACTCACTCACTCACTAAAGGGGCTCCCTGGCACTCACTCACTCCCTAAAGGGGCTCCCTGTCACTCACTCACTCCCTAAAGGGGCTCCCTGTCACTCACTCACTCCCTAAAGGGGCTCCCTGGCACGCACTCACTCCCTAAAGGGGCTCCCTGGCACTCACTCACTCCCTAAACGGGTTCCCTGGCACTCACTCACTCCCTAAAGGGCCTCCCTGTCACTCACTCACTCCCTAAAGGGGCTCCCTGTCACTCACTCACTCCCTAAAGGGGCTCCCTGTCACTCACTCACTCCCTAAAGGGGCTCCCTGGCACGCACTCACTCCCTAAAGGGGCTCCCTGGCACTCACTCACTCCCTAAACGGGCTCCCTGGCACTCACTCACTCCCTAAAGGGGCTCCCTGTCACTCACTCACTCCCTAAAGGGGCTCCCTGTCACTCACTCACTCCCTAAAGGGGCTCCCTGTCACTCACTCACTCCCTAAAGGGGCTCCCTGGCACTCACTCACTCCCTAAAGGGGCTCCCCTGGCACTCACTCACTCCCTAAAGGGGCTCCCCTGGCACTCACTCACTCCCTAAAGGGGCTCCCCTGGCACTCACTCACTCCCTAAAGGGGCTCCCCTGGCACGCACCCACTCCCTAAAGGGGCTCCCTGGCACGCACCCACTCCCTAAAGGGGCTTCCTGGCACGCACCCACTCCCTAAAGGGGCTCCCTGGCACGCACTCACTAAAGGGGCTCCCTGGCACGCACTCACTCACTAAAGGGGCTCCCTGGCACGCACTCACTCACTAAAGGGGCTCCCTGGCACGCACTCACTCACTAAAGGGGCTCCCTGGCACTCACTCACTCCCTAAAGGGCCTCCCTGTCACTCACTCACTCCCTAAAGGGCCTCCCTGTCACTCACTCACTCACTCCCTAAAGGGGCTCCCTGTCACTCACTCACTGCCTAAAGGGGCTCCCTGTCACTCACTCACTGCCTAAAGGGGCTCCCTGTCACTCACTCACTGCCTAAAGGGGCTTCCTGTCACTCACTCACTGCCTAAAGGGGCTTCCTGTCACTCACTCACTGCCTAAAGGGGCTCCCTGGCACTCACTCACTGCCTAAAGGGGCTTCCTGGCACTCACTCACTGCCTAAAGGGGCTTCCTGGCACTCACTCACTGCCTAAAGGGGCTCCCTGGCACTCACTCACTACCTAAAGGTGCTCCCTGTCACTCACTATCGGGGTCCCTGTCACTCACTACCTAACTGGAGGCGCCTGTCACTCACTAGCTAACCTGGGGGTCCCTGTCACTCACTACCTAACTTGGGGGGGCTACCATATTAAGGGGGCATTCTGCCTATTTATGTGAAATGCTGTCTATTTATGTGCCTCATGACTGCTGAATGTGTCTTGTTGGGAGCCTTATGATTTGTTGGGGGCCTCATGATTGCTGAATTTGTCTTGTTGGGGGCCTCATGATTTGTTGGGGGCCTCATGATTGCTGAATTTGTCTTGTTGGGGGCCTCATGATTGCTGAATTTGTCTTGTTGGGGGCCTCATGATTTGTTGGAGGCCTCATGATTGCTGAATTTGTCTTGTTGGGGGCCTCCTGATTTGTTGGGGGCCTCATGATTGCTGAATATGTCTTGTTGGGGGTCACATGATTGCTAACTGCGAGACTATGGGAAAAGCTGAATCCTTATCATATGAGACAATAGCATTAAACCTACTTTTTTAGCGTTTTAAAACAGAAAATAAAACTGGGAGGTTCTAAAAAATTGAATACATTTTTCAGGAGTAGGATGGATGAAATTGTTTATCTTCACAGTTTATTTTCAACTTGGATTTTCCATAATGTTCATGTATGAGTTAAAACGTTTGTACAGTATTTAGTTTAAATTGCTGTTGCCACTTTGCGATAGATACCGGTAAGTGACTTTTGGGTTGCAGTTTGGGCACTCGGCCTCCAAAAGGTTCGCCACCACTGTCCTAATCTGATGTCCCACCATTGCTAGGTTCATGTAAATTTGTCTCCACCCGTTACCACACCTATATTCTGGTCCATGGCCCACCCATTTTTTGGTGCGGCGCGATAAGCACGCCACACAACGTGATCGTCATATTTTTGGCACGCTAGCTGCAGTGTGCTGAATTCTGCTGCCTACAGTATGTACAGTATACGCTGTTCTCTAGTGCTTGCACTGTGTGCTGATTTACCTCCAGTGTGTACAGTGTAAGGTGTTACTCTGTGCCTTTATTGATTGTAAACCAGCTGTATTGTATGCTGATCCCTGCTACTTTCAGTATGTACAGTATTAGCTGTAAAGCCTGGTACACACATACAATTTTGATTAGCCAATTTTAGCTCTGTTCATAAAATTCATTGTCTGTTGGCCCACTTACTGCACGGGGGTGGGAAATTGGGGGTCAGTGATTGACCAATCAAAATTGTATGTGCGTATACATCTTTGATCTATGCCTATACTGATTGTAAATGATCGAAATAAAGGACAGGGGGCTCCGTCCAATATTTCGATGGGCAGGCCCGTTATCCGTAGCTTACACCGCTGCTAAGTTCATGTACATTTGGCCCCACCCATGGCCACGCCCACTCACCGCATGGCCACACCCATTTTTTGCCCCTCCTGGTGCCCACAGGTGCCACTGATCTCCAGGGACCCTAGAAACGCCCCTGCAGACATTTTAACTGCTATGTCAGAGGACACGAATAATTGACTTCTTCCTTCAGTTTTTTATGGACGATTCTTGCTAATTTTTTACACTCCACACATTACATTATGTTCATCTTATTGCATGCAACGCTGTGTAATTTGCATATCTGTACAAATGCACAGACTGGTGACAGCCAAAATTTGGGCAAACAGCATTGTGCATTGCATGTACTTCTATGTTGTACACTTCAGAGTCACACGTGTAGAAAGTTGTTTGGTATGAACCTGTCATAATTTAAGGTTTATTATAATAAGAATACAACAGTTTTAAAAAGTTCTAATTTGGGACTAGACAGAATAAGATTTTCTATACATGATTATTTTCTGTGCGAATTCAGTTATATTATATAGGAAATATTAGCCTGTAACTGGCTTTCATAGTATATTTTTTCTTTTTCTTTGCTTTTACAGCTAGACACATTACCTACACAATCATTTTATAAACTCACCTTGTTGAGTGGTTGTATAGCTCTAGTATTATTATTGTATCCTCAATGCTAATTATCTCTGGTGGGTACAATTTTCATTCTTTTTACCTGACAGTGGTTGTACCACCTTTAGTCCCCAGGGTGGGACATCTTTCAAAGATATTTAACAAAGTATTTTTGGTTTTATACTTATAGTTCTGAATCATACTTCTTATTACATTCCATTGGGTTTCTTATGATTACTCACTACTGTAGTAATGCTCTGATATATTAATAACACTCCAATATTGGGTGATCTAATTTCAGTGATCTAATTTAAAACAGTGCAGATAAGATTACAGATTATTCTTTTATGTTGTCATTAGGAAATTACCACCAAAACACATGCAGAATACATTTGTTCATATTAGCTTAGACGTATAGATCTGTGTGATCAAAAGATCTACAAACACAGTAAACTTGGTGTTGCATAATTCAAAACTAGATTTCCAAGTGAGTCAACTCTTGCTCAATTCTCAGTCTTGCATTGCTGTATGCTCCCACTAAGCCCATATTTTCTCAATGTTACTCTTATGGCATTGTAGCGCAATGGTAAAACTTTTTATGAGCTTGCATATTTGTTTTAAGACCTTTTGGACTGTCCACATGGAGTTTGTATGTTTTTCAAGGTTGTCTGCACGGAACCTCTATCCAAGACCATACATTCTTAGGCCTTCTTCATACTATCAAGCATGCTAGGTTGTGCAAATACTCCCAACAATGCTGTTAGCTGAACTTTTGTATAGAACCCAGAGCAGGATTATCCAACAGGCAATGTAGGCTTGAGGCCTTGTGGGTGTCAAGAGACCTACCTGCCACCTTCTTTGACCTCTTTCCAGTTAAGCTTACCAAAAGGACCACAAGGGGCCTTCACATCTACTACCTTAACTCAGGGCTGTATTTAGGGTTGGGGCTCCCCTAGGCACCCCAAACCTATGGCGCCCCCCCAGGAGAATGTTGGCGGCGCGCGAAGCGCGCCGCGGCGAAAAATGGGCGTGGCCACAGAATGCAGTGGGCGTGTCCATAACACAGTGGGTGTGGCCAATTAAAATATCCTAGTAAGAGTGCAGCCCAAAGTCAGTGGGACCATGGTTTCTCCCTGGGTATAAGTAAAGTGACCTTAAAAAAGCAAGTAGGAAATGTTCCCCCCTCCCCAAACCCCCCCCCACACCCACACACACACACACACACACACACATTAGCCAGTGTTCTCTCGCACAAAATAGTGGTAGGTATTAGTGTGAGCTCCCCTGAGAAAAGTCAGTAACATGACTATGTTCTCTGCAAAGTGCTGCAGAAGATGCCAGTGCTATATAAATACATAATAATATGGTAGGACATTAGACTATGGGAGAATTAGATTGTAAGCTCCTCAGAGGATTGTTAGTGACATGACTACGTACTCCGTGAAGTACTGCTAAAGATGTAAGTGCAATATAGTACAGTGGTATGGCAGCATGATGGCGTAGTGGTTAGCACTCTCGCCTTGCAGCGCTGGGTTCCTGGTTCGAATCCTAGCCAGGTCAACATCTGCAAGGAGTTTGTATGTTCTCCCTTTGTCTGTGTGGGTTTCCTTAAGACACTCTGGTTTCCTCCCACATCCCAACAACATACGATACAGATAAGTATAATGTTAATTGGCTTCCCCTAAAAATTGGCCCTAGACTACGATACATACATAGACATATGACTATGGTAGGGATTAGATTGTGAGCCCCTCTGTGGGACAGTTATATGACAAACCAATACATACTCTGTACAGCGCTGCGTAATATGTTGGCGCTATATAAATAATTAGTATAAGTACAGTAGCCAGGTCTATAGGTGTCCAAATGTAGACATACTATAGGTGTCCCCAGTATAGATATCCAGGTCTATAGGTATCCCCAGTTTAGGTAGTAGTCAGGGGCGTAACTAGAAATCACTGGGCCCCCTTGCGAGAATTTGGATGCCCCCCCATAGGTGCCAAATAATCATAATGGGGCAGCGTTTCACCATAAAATAATCGTAATGTGTGCAGCATTTCAGCAGAGAATAATCACGAGTGCAACATTTCAGCAAAGAATAATCGCAATGTGGGCAACATTTCACCAGAAAATAATCGCAATGTGGGCAACATTTCACCAGAAAATAATCGCAATGTGGGCAACATTTCAGCAAAGAATAATCGCAATGATTGCAACATTTCAGCAAAGAATAATCGCAATGTGGGCAACATTTCACCAGAAAATAATCGCAATGAGTGCAACATTTCAGCAAAGAATAATCGCAATGTGGGCAACATTTCACCAGAAAATAATCGCAATGAGTGCAACATTTCAGCAAAGAATAATCGCAATGTGGGCAACATTTCACCAGAAAATAATCGCAATGTGGGCAACATTTCAGCAAAGAATAATCGCAATGATTGCAACATTTCAGCAAAGAATAATCGCAATGTGGGCAACATTTCACCAGAAAATAATCGCAATGAGTGCAACATTTCAGCAAAGAATAATCGCAATGTGGGCAACATTTCACCAGAAAATAATCGCAATGAGTGCAACATTTCAGCAAAGAATAATCGCAATGTGGGCAACATTTCACCAGAAAATAATCGCAATGTGGGCAACATTTCACCAGAAAATAATCGCAATGAGTGCAACATTTCAGCAGAGAATAATTGCAATGTGGGCAACATTTCACCAGAAAATAATCGCAATGTGGGCAACATTGCACCAGAAAATAATCGCAATGAGTGCAACATTTCAGCAGAGAATAATTGCAATGTGGGCAACATTTCACCAGAAAATAATCGCAATGTGGGCAACATTTCACCAGAAAATAATCGCAATGAGTGCAACATTTCAGCAGAGAATAATTGCAATGTGGGCAACATTTCACCAGAAAATAATCGCAATGTGGGCAACATTGCACCAGAAAATAATCGCAATGAGTGCAACATTTCAGCAGAGAATAATTGCAATGTGGGCAACATTTCACCAGAAAATAATCGCAATGTGGGCAACATTGCACCAGAAAATAATCGCAATGTGGGCAACATTGCACCAGAAAATAATCGCAATGAGTGCAACATTTCAGCAGAGAATAATTGCAATGTGGGCAACATTTCACCAGAAAATAATCACAATGTGGGCAGCATTTCAGCAGTAAATCACACAGTGGGCAGCATAACACCAGTGGGCTGGCTGAGTACCTGGCTGGGTGAGCGGGTAGTGGGCTGGCTGGGTAGCTGGGTGAGCAAGCAGTGGGCTGGCTGAGTAATTAATTGCAGTATTTGTATAGCGCCTTTCTCCTGTTGGACTCAAAGCACTTGCGAGGCAGCCACTAGAGCGCACTCAGTAGGCAGTAGCAGTGTTAAGGAGACTTGCCCAAGAAACTTCTTACTGAATAGGTGCTGGCTTACTGAACAGGCAGAGCCGAGATTTGAACCAAGGTCTCCTGTGTCCGAGGCAGAGCCCTTAACCATTACACTTTCCAGCCACTGCCTGGCTAAGCGAGCGGGCAGTGGGCTGGGTACCTGGCTGGGCAGCGGGCTGGCTGGGTACTTGGCTGGGCATGCGGGCTGGCTGGGTACCTGGCTGGCCATGCGGGCTGGCTGGGTACCTGGCTGGCCATGCGGGCTGGCTGGGTACCTGGCTGGCCATGCGGGCTGGCTGGGTACCTGGCTGGCCATGCGGGCTGGCTGGGTACCTGGCTGGCCATGCGGGCTGGCTGGGTACCTGGCTGGCCATGCGGGCTGGCTGGGTACCTGGCTGGGCAGCGGGCTGGCTGGGTACCTGGCTGGGCATGCTGGCTGGCTGGGTACCTGGCTGGGCATGCGGGCTGGCTGGGTACCTGGCTGGCCATGCGGGCTGGCTGGGTACCTGGCTGGCCATGCGGGCTGGCTGGGCAGCGTGCTGGCTGGGTACCTGGCTGGGCAGCGGGCTGGCTGGGTACCTGGCTGGGCATGCTGGCTGGCTGGGTACCTGGCTGGGCATGCTGGCTGGCTGGGTACCTGGCTGGGCATGCTGGCTGGCTGGGTACCTGGCTGGGCATGCTGGCTGGCTGGGTACCTGGCTGGGCATGCTGGCTGGGTACCTGGCTGGGCATGCTGGCTGGCTGGGTACCTGGCTGGGCATGCTGGCTGGCTGGGTACCTGGCTGGGAAGCGGGCTGGCTGGGTACCTGGCTGGGCATGCGGGCTGGCTGGGTACCTGGCTGGGCAGCAGGCTGGCTGGGAAGCGGGCTGGCTGGGTACCTGGCTGGGCAGCGGGCTGGCTGGGTACCTGGCTGGGCATGCGGGCTGGCTGGGTACCTGGCTGGGCAGCGGGCTGGCTGGGTACCTGGCTGGGCAGCGGGCTGGCTGGGTACCTGGCTGGGCAGCGGGCTGGCTGGGTACCTGGCTGGGCAGCGGGCTGGCTGGGTACCTGGCTGGGCAGCGGGCTGGCTGGGTACCTGGCTGGGCAGCGGGCTGGCTGGGTACCTGGCTGGGCAGCGGGCTGGCTGGGTACCTGGCTGGGCATGTGGGCTGGCTGGGTACCTGGCTGGGCAGCGGGCTGGCTGGGTACCTGGCTGGGCATGCTGGCTGGCTGGGTACCTGGCTGGGCATGCTGGCTGGGTACCTGGCTGGGCATGCGGGCTGGCTGGGTACCTGGCTGGGCATGCGGGCTGGCTGGGTACCTGGCTGGGCATGCGGGCTGGCTGGGTACCTGGCTGGGAAGCGGGCTGGCTGGGTACCTGGCTGGGCAGCAGGCTGGCTGGGTACCTGGCTGGGCAGCAGGCTGGCTGGGTACCTGGCTGGGCAGCAGGCTGGCTGGGTACCTGGCTGGGCAGCAGGCTGGCTGGGTACCTGGCTGGGCATGCGGGCTGGCTGGGTACCTGGCTGGGCAGCGGGCTGGCTGGGTACCTGGCTGGGCAGCGGGCTGGCTGGGTACCTGGCTGGGCATGCGGGCTGGCTGGGTACCTGGCTGGGCATGCGGGCTGGCTGGGTACCTACCTGGCTGGGCGAGCTGGCTCCTGGCTGGGTAGCTGGGCTGCAGTTGCCAGCGGCTCCTTCGCGTGTCTCCCGGGCTCCTGCCCTCCAGCAGAGTGGCAGCTGTTGGCCAGGCCCAGGACGAGATCCTTAACTCTGCATGCCCCCTCCTGGTCTAGTGACGTCACTAGACCAGGCGGCGGCATGCAGAGTTAAGGATTATGTCCTGGCCGGCCGCAGCCACTCTGCTGGAGGGCGGGGGTGAGCGAGCTCCCCTTATCTGTAAGTGCCCTCTCCGCCGCCCCCCCCCCCCCCCCCCCCCCCCCCCCCCCGCTCAGCAAAAAAAAAAAAATTAAAAAAATTTTTTATGAATAGAAAAAAAAATAAAAAAATAAAAAAAATAAATGAACTATAGGTGGCCGCCCCCCCCGAGGACCCGCCCATGGCACCGGCCCACGGGTGCCTCTTAGTAGATACGGCCCTGCCTTAACTAGAGACCCACTATATCCTAATCTAGAACCTGTTCACCCGTACAGCTCAAGCAGGCCCAAAATCATACTTATAGGCTACTTTGTTCCTTCCCAGTAATTGACATCAGACTATGAGCTATGATAGGGACATTAAACTATGACTATGTCAGGGATTAGACAGTGAGCTAAGGGACAGTTAGTGACATGACTTTGTGGAAAGTGCAGCAAAATATGTCATCGCTATATACATTTATAATGATAACAATGTTTATAATTTTAGAGTTAGATGTATGGTCCTATTCAGGTATAGCAAATGGTACTTAATAGCATTGAAGCTAAGAGTCATACTGGGGTATTGCTGACATGTGTGCACTACTAAACAGTACTGACAGTGTAGTTTTTACTCAGCACAACAGTGCAGATAGCAATGTGAATGCGCAATGTACAATCATTTATGAAAAACAGATTTAAGATGGCTGCAGCTAGTTAAGCAATGTTTTATTGAATAGTTGATCTGGGTCCCTGTAGTCTCATAATCTTAATGACCACTGCACTGCTTTGATGAACAATTTCAATATATTCTGAACCATTTTTCTATGAAGCTTTCTATCATGGTTGTAGAGTCTACTGAGAGTAGCAAAACTAATGTAAGTGGCCCAGTTTTCTAAGTGAATTGCTGCTATGTATAAATGGGTTTAATAAAATTGTTAATTTGGTTTGTTTTGCATATGACTTACTTTTTCCTTCTCCTCTGACACAGCAATAAAGTTAATGTCATCATCCAAATTGTTCAGCTGGGATGAAATAAAACATTTTCTTGTTTTCTTTTCCAAGTGTGTGAGGTTCTGCTGATGGACCAATATAATGTTGGCTGTTTCCTGTAAAGTTAAGTAGGATCATGCATAACATTTGGGGCCTCTTTAGGATGAATGTTTAAAAATGACAAAAGTTTGAGTAAAAGCCTCTGCTATCCCATCTTCTACCTGATAAGAGTAACACGTTTTGGTAGAAATGTGTGACTTCACTGAACATTCCCAAACTTAGGCCCGTTTCACATTGGCAATTTTGATAGTCCTCAGCAAAACATATACTAGAAAACATTCATCTAAGACTCACCACTGACTCTTTTTGGCTTTACTGTGACAATATGCAATGACTAGTTGTTTGAGTTTGTGTACCTTTAATGACTCATAACAGAACATATTATTTCATATACTCATTTTTCCACTAATTATCCTTGTTTCAGCATCAGAAATGCTTCTTAAGGTGGCCACACACCATACAATTAAAAGATCCAATTTTACACCAATTTGATAAATACGATCGGTTGTCCCAAAAAAATCGAAAACATTTCTTGTTTTCGATTGAGAAATCCAATCGAACTTACCATTTTTTTTAGATTTTGTGTGATGGATTGTGAAATTATATTAAACCAGAAAAATTGTATGTATGTAACTATTCAGTACATTTTTCTCTCGATTTTTCTAACCAACCAATTTTTTCCGAGTTTGCGATCTTTTATCCCGAAAATTGTGGCAATCTCGAAAATACCTCGAAGATTCTGATCAACACTTCCGATCAATCAGAAAATTGTATCAGAATGTTTGAATCGAATCAAAATAAAACAAATTGAATGGTGTGTTGCCAAAGCTATATATTTCGGCATATAGGTATGTAACAAAACCCTCCCATTGATGTTTAGCCCGGCTAGGTTGTCACACAGCCTTCTGCATCAGAGCATTCTGGAAGATCAACTGACAATCTTGCTCAACTGACAATCTTGTTGATTTACCTTGCCAGCAGTAAAATGCTAACATCAGGAACAGTTTTACAATAGGCATATATTGAATAAATAATGTATTCATTTTGGCCAATAAATCTGCAAGATCATACCTACATTCACACTTGATAGTTATCCTATTGATTGAAAACACTAGACTGATTTCATCCTAAGGATCTATGCAGATATGTTGTTTTTTTTCTTCAAAAATATATGACCACACACCTGAAGTGACATGTGACATTATGAGATAAACATAAGTACAAATAATACTAGCCCTACTAAGGAATGTGAAGTCCCTCTCTCTGTTTTCCTGGGCAACAAGTGTTAAAAAACTAGAGTTGTTATCCATGCAAATTAGCTTGTCTAACAGCTTATGGAATTAAGTTTGTTTCCTTAATAGTAAATAGAAGCCAAATGGGTGTTATCAGCCTGGGAAAAGGTTTGGGATAATTTCTAAGTGCTAGAAAGATCAAAGGGTCATTAAGTCTTAAAACGAAGCCCTTAAACTTATAAAAATATGAGACTCAGCTCTATGTTATGTATACTTTAAGGGCCGATTTACACTTAAGTGGATGCAAAATAGGCATGGTATGTCCAGCGGATATGCTCCATTCATTTTCAATCTGCTTGTAGCAATCTGCTTCATCCACACCGTGTCTGTCCATCTGCCTGTTCACTTCAATCCCGACTGCTACCCACGTGTCCCACCACTGCTTGGTCCCCTCGGTACACAGTCCGGTAGGGGCATGGGGTTCTTTATAGGAGACAATAGACCAAGTCTCCATAGAAACAGGGAGAATTTTAATTGGTTCACCATGAACCAGTGAGAATTCTTCTGTTGCTGAGGATTGCTATTGGTCTTTTGCAACCCTATGGGGATCACCATGCTTCTTCCCGGCACTGATTTGTGTCCCAGGACTGAGCAGAGGAGTCAGCAGCATCGGAACTGGTTATTATTATTGATTCATAATTGATTTGGTCACGTCGGCGATTGAAGCAGGCAAAGCAGATGTGGCGCCTAGCCGAGTGAAAACAGACACTCTCTGTTCTCATAGGCTTTCATTGCATACATTTTCCAGAAAAATGCATCAAGTTTGGACTTTCTGCACTGAGTGTGAACCGGCCCTTAGTAAAACACATACAAAAAAAATGATCTCATAAGTTTATTTTCACATCAGGTTTACTTTAACTAGGTTTTCTCCATCTACTTTTGTTTTAAAATCAGATAATGTTTCAGGTCACATTCACATACACTTTCAAGCCCAACTGCTATAATGCTTTTACACTACGTCTACTGACAACATGCTGCATTTTTTTAGACAGCACCCTTGAAGCATGGTGTTAAGTGTGAACAGGTTAAAGAAAAAATATGAGTTGCTTTGGCAGTAAGTATAACTGACCCATTGTAAATGTATTTTAGAATTCCCTTTAGAAAAAGAGGAAATAATTTACAGCTTTTTATAGACGGGACTGACTAGGCTGACAAAACAAAACGGAGACATTTTGCAGATGCTTAAATATATTAACGCTGCATTTTTATGTTTCTTACCATCTGTCCTTCATCTATTCTGCCATTATTAACAATCTGAGTGAATTGAACACTGCTTTGAGGGCTCAGCCACAATATAAGCGCTTTTCTGAGCGCTTGTAAATGATAAGCTTTTTAAAAATTGCTCCCATTCACTTTCATTAAAATCATAGTAAAAATCACGTAAAAATCGCCATGATCGCGTACGCAAAAAATCACAGCAATTTTTACGCAATTTTAATGAAAGTGAATGGGAATGATTTTGAAAAAGCGCTCAGAAAGCTCTAATCATTCACAAACACTCAGAAAGTACTTGTAGTGTGGCTGAGACCAATTTCTACTTTAAAAATTTCCACATTTCTTCTTTACTTTCTACATGCTTGTAAGTGGCCTTCAATGCCATGACATACCATGAATGTGCTGTACAGATCAGGCTGAAGTTTTGCAAAAGTTCTTCTCAAAAGCAGTTCAATCAAACTTTCTTCAGAGACATTGTAATTAATGATTGTTGTTCCAGAACTTATTTCAGTGTTAAGATTAGGCTCCAGCTCATCAGCTGTAAGGTATAGTCTGAAGGAATCTGCACAAAGGAGTCTGTGCCCATTGAAGGATATAATTGAGGAAGTATCTGAAATGAGTAGAAAGCAGTCATGTTTAACATACCATATGTGATCATGGATAGGCCTGCCTGCAGATAAGCCTACCCCCAACTTTTACCTCAAAAACTGGAATAAATATGTGACCCTCAGTAAATCCCATCCCCCAATGTCAACCCCTAGCCCCTCATGCAGAGCACATGTTGGAAGCATGGTCTTGCTGCCGAGTATGCATTTAAAGCATACTTGTACCCATGGTTACCTCTCCTAGCTCTGGGAGCAGTCCTTTCATCACCCTACAGCTCTGAACTTTGCATAAGAGCTCCAGAGCTAAGTGAAATTCTGGAGTTCTCACAGCAAGCTTGACACTGCAGGAAAGATGCAATGGTCTGCAATTTGAGCCAGGAGAAGTTACCATGGATACAGACCAGCTTCCCTCCTGCTCACTCTCCTTATCTTCGCAGCTGCGTTCCCCAACAGGTATGAGCGTGACTGCACTCTGCAGATGCCCGCCCAGTAACATGGAGGCGCATTACAGACTCTACCCAGGTACCCAGCAAAGCTAAAAGAAAACTAAATGTGGTGGTGTGTTGTAATTTTAAATTATGTTGTTTTAAATCTGCAACAGCCAAGCCTAGACACTGTAAAACAGCATAATACTCATGCAAATAATGGTGTCATTGCATATTAACTTAGTGGGGCTAAAAATTGTAAAACATAGTAGCCATTCAAACTCTAATCTCTTTATATGGCTAATAAACCTCTTAGTTCTTACATCCTTTGCTAGCATCTTATTGTGTGCTATACACAGTACACTGCTAACAAGAACAAATACAAAATAAGCTTAAAGTAGAAAAGGAAAAACAACAATATCTACATCAAAAATAATGCTGTGTAGAAGCTAGTACAGGGGTGACAATAAAAGTAAATAAATGGAAGGTCAGATAAGCGCTGTCTTTTGTACACAGATGGCTGCAGAGGTAAAAACCCACTACAAACAGGAGTAGTAAGCGCTCATAAAAATTCCAGCACTTCAATTGGACATAGTCAAATCCTTTGTACTACCTAATGTATACCTGCAGGGTCAAAAGCATTCCAAACACTTGTATGACACAATGTTATGTTACGTATTTGTATAACTTGTCATTTTAGAAATAACAATGGCTTGCATGTACAAAATACTTGCACTATAAAAAGCAAATATGCAGGTTGAATGTGGAAAACAACGGGAGATTTACAGTATGTACAAATGAAATAGACAATTTGGGTTTGAGCAGCACCTGAAAAATGTGGGTGCCGCCATGGCAGATTGTAGAATATCAATAAAATTACTGCTATTCCACTATAGTAGGTAGTAGAATATATTTAACGAGAGCCCGAGGTGGGGTTCTGACAATGCTATCCACATACAGAGGCTGGGTCTGCCTATACTGCCCAGCTCTGTTGCTATCCAGATCCCCCCTAAGCCCCCCCTGCGCTCTGCTATCCCCCATAAATCACAGTCGCACTGTCAACGCGCAGCGTGTCGCAGCGGGCTGTGTTTACCTATGTACTGTCAGTGTAGGCGCTCCCCCGCCTCCTGCATAGCTCTGTTCCCCGCCCGCATCCCTTCCCTACCCGCTGATTGGAGGGAAGGGACGCGGGCGGGGACCGGAGCTATGCAGGAGGCGGGGGGAGCGGCGAGACTGACACTACAGAGGTAAACACAGCCCGCGTCAGAACCCCACCTCGGGTTCTCTTTAAAATTACTTATGTTCTACTGCTATTTTCTGCCAATTTTTCCTGGTGCCTTTTTTACATAGACTCATTTAGGCCTCGTTCACATTGCATTCTGCTCGCGTGGCCATTCACGTTGACCATTTTTTGAGGGTTTTTTTTCTCCTCCCGGCACTCGGGTGGGCGATTTGTTTTTGTGCAAAGTGCATTTCTAAGTGCTTTTCCCGAGCGTTTTTTTAATTCACTCCCTGACGCAAGTCAGGAAGTGAACTCTTTGACCCGGAAATGAATACAATGTATTTATTCTTAAGTACGCAAACGCAATTGCTGCACCAAGCAATTTTGTGAGCGTTTTGAGTTTTTCCTATACCTTCATTGCACAAGCGTTCGGGAAGGGGGTTTAAAAATTGCACGCGGGAGAAAAAAATGAGAAAACGCCTCCAGTGTAAATGAGCCCTTACAGAATAGTGATAGTAATTTCATTCCTTTACCTAGCACTGCAATAATTCATCACATACCACATGAAATACAAAAAAAAGCATAATTCATTAAAGCGGTATTGTCACCATAAAAATCAAATTTCAACAGCAACTGGTCTGAGTGTATTAAGTGATAAAGATGCTAATCCTGCATTCAAAACTGTTTCTGCTGTTATGGTTTGGAGTTATCACATACTTTAGGAGCATTGGCACTAGTGCCAAACAGTGCCAAAAAGTTGAATGCTGGGAGTTCTTTTGAATGCTGGGAGTTATTTTTATCTGTAATATATACCTCCTCTTCCATTTATTTCCCTGCCTAGCTGATCACTTGTGTTTACAAGCAAGGCTGAGGTGACTCAGTGATTGGATGTGTAAATAAAAAAAGACTCTGGGAGGAGGGCAGCTAATAAATACACAATGAGCAAGAGAAGGGAGGGGGGGACAAGAGTCAGGAAGGATATGATGTCAGCATTAAGCTTGGCAAGATGGCCACTGCCTAGAGTAGGATTCTCTGCTTTTCCTTTGTAAAATTCACAGGAATCATTACGTGGATAGCACAGTACATCTGTTATGTAAGTAGAAGTTGTATTTATCTACTTATATATGTGTTTTTTATTTCTAGGTTAGCATGGGTGTCGCTTGTTCTTTAACCTCCCTGGCGTTCTGGACGAGCTAGGCTCGCCCAGAGACGCCGAAGGTCGCCGCTCAGGCCCCCTTGGGCCAATTTGAATAATTTTTTTTTTAAACACGCAGCAAGCACTTTGCTTGCTGCGTGTTGTGCCTGATCACCGTCGCTCGCCACCGATCCAGCCTCCCCCCCCCCAGACCCCGTGCGTTGCCTGGCCAATCAGTGCCAGGCAGCGCTGGGGGGTGGATCGGGACTCCCTATGACATCATGACGTCCAAGACGTCGATGACGTCACAACGTTCGTCGCCATGGCGACGGGGGAAGCCTACCTGGAAATCCCGTTCAGAACTGGATTTCCAGACAGGTGATTGCGCCGGCGGGGATCGGAGGGGTGGGAGGGACGCCGCAGGGAGGGGGGAATCTTGTAGGCTAGCACTAGGCTAGCTACATGATACATTTAAAAAAAAATGTGCAAAAAACGTTCCCGCGGCCGCAGGGCCGCGGGAATCAGAACGCCAGGCAGGTTAAAGAGGGACTGTAGTGAAAATAACATAATGAATACAATTTTATATTTTTTACAATATGCATTTATAGATTATTAAGTCAGTGTTTGCCTATTCTAAAATCTTTCCTTTCTGATTTACATCCTGAAATTTATCACTGGCAGTGACCTCTTTAGCTCTGCCGGGTGATGAATTATTTCCCACAATGCAACGAGGTTCACAGACAGAAAAATATCAGGACCATGGTCATGACATCACACCGTGGGAGGGGTTTCACCACAATATTAGATGCTCTATTCAAGAAAAGGTGAAGATTTCTAATGGGAAATGGGGTATCGGATACTGATTGGGATGAATTGGGATGAAGTTCAATTCTGGGTTAAAGTTCCTCTTTAAATTACCCAATGAAATACTACATAAGGTAAAAATCTAAGTAAAGTATGCACTTTTTCAATAAATTACTATTACTGCATAAGAACATTTTTAGTGAACTCGGGGGAAAAACGTCTAAAAAAGCTAATGGAGAATTTTAGTAACCATTTATTTTTTTACTGAATGTGTCTTAGTGAATTAAAGCCAAAGGCCTCAATTCACGGAGCTTTATCAAACACTTTATCAAACGTTTGATAATTTACCTCATGAGTAAAATCTCATTTTGAATTCACTAAGGTGTTATAGATTTATCAAATGTTTTAGCGATGAAATGATCAATAAATCTATAACACCGTAGTGAATTCAAAATTAGATTTTACCCATGAGGAAAATTATCAAACGTTTGATAAAGTGTTTGATAAAGCTCTGTGAATTGAGGCCAATGTGATGTCGCGAACCTCCGATTTTAGGTTCGCGAACCGGGTTCGCGAACTTCCGCAGAAGGTTCGGTTCGCGGAAAAATTCGCGAACCGCAATAGACTTCAATGGGGAGGCGAACTTTGAAAAATAGAAAAAATTATGCTGGCCACAAAAGTGATGGAAAAGATGTTTCAAGGGGTCTAACACCTGGAGGGGGGCATGGCGGAGTGGGATACATGCCAAAAGTCCCGGTGAAAAATCTGGATGTGACGCAAAGCAGCGTTTTAAGGGCAGAAATCACATTGAATGCTAAATTGCAGGCCTAACGTGCTTTCAAACATCTTGCATGTGTATACATCAAACAGGGAGTGTAATTAGAGTACTGCTTCACACTGACACACCAAACTCACTGTGTAACGCACCGCAAACAGCTGTTTGTGTAGTGACGGCCATGCTGGACTACTGCGCAACATGGCGTGATTGCTCTTCCTCACTCAGTGATGTCAGGTAATGTGTGACTTCCTTCTCAACTTTCCATGGCATTGTTAAAAAGCTTACGTTTTGTTTTTAATTTACATTTTCTACTTGCTGTGTACTTGTTCAGTACCGCTACAATGAGAATCCTGTGGAGGCGGGCAAGTCTGCCATTGTGACCCCGGGTAATGGCCGGGGAATGAGAGGTTTGAATCCGGTGTGGAGCCTGAGCAACGGCTACCACTACACATCCAAGGAGGGCAGCGGGCAGGCATGCCCGCCCGCCCGCCCCGAGGTAGTGACCAAAAATAACAATACAGGAGGAGGACTTTCGAGGCCCTGCTGTGTATTTGAAATGAATGTACTTTAAATCCTTTAACGAGAACCAGTTATGGCGGGCAAAGATGACACCACATTCCTTTCACGAGAATCATATGGAGGCGGGCAAGTCTGTCATTTGTGACCCTGGGTAATGGCCGGGGAATGAGGGATGGAATCCGGTGTGGAGCCTGAGAAACGGCTACCACCACACATCCAAGGAGGGCAGCAGGTAGGCATGCACGCCCGCCCCGAGGTAGTGACCAAAAATAACAATACAGGAGGCGGACTTTCGAGGCCCTGCTGTGTATTTGAAATGAATGTACTTTAAATCCTTTAACGAGAACCAGTTATGGCGGGCAAAGATGACACCACATTCCTTTCACGAGAATCATATGGAGGCGGGCAAGTCTGTCATTTGTGACCCCGGGTAATGGCCGGGAAATGAGGGATGGAATCCGGTGTGGAGCCTGAGAAATGGCTACCACTACACATCCAAGGAGGGCAGCAGGTAGGCATGCACGCCCGCCCCGAGGTAGTGATCAAAAATAACAATACAGGAGGCGGACTTTCGAGGCCCTGCTGTGTATTTGAAATGAATTAACTTTAAATCCTTTAACGGGAATCCTTTATGGAGGGCAAGTCTGCCATTGTCACCGCGGGGAATGAAGGTTGGATTGCGGCCCGAAGTGGGAGCCTGCTGAGACCCATGCTGTAGCTGCCCTGACCGTGCTTTGCAGACCAGGCATCTGTGGTCAGATGGACCCTTGAGCCAGCGGAAGACAAACCAAGTCGAAAGCATTTGCCAAGAATGTTTTACGGAGGGCAAGTTTTTTTGCCCTTTTTTTAAATTTTTTGAAAATGATAGATGGTTGTATTTTTAAATTGTTTGAAAGTTTAGATGGTTGTATTTTTAAATTGTTTGAAAGTTTAGATGGTTGTATTTTTAAATTGTTTAAAAGTGTATCCATTCTTCCTCCCCCCCAGCCACGAACAATACCATGGGAACGTGGAGCAGCAGAAGCCCCCTGTGACGGCTGCCACGGTTTTTCTCTGCTGCTTGTCTTTTGAGGGGTGCTTCTTTTCCTCAGGTGTTCTTGCCATAGCTGTTTGTGCCTTCTCTCCAGGTGCCTTCGTAAAGCACTTGTCCCTACGTGACAGTTGGCCTTTCCACGGCTCAATTTTTGCTGGCAGAGACAACAGATGGCTTTGCTCCGATCTGAGACACACACGTGAAAAAATTTCCAAACCGCTGAGCCCCCCTGGGCTGATGGCGCTACGGTGGCATCAGCAGCTGACGTTGAAGGGCATGTTGGCTGTCTGGCCATAGCTGGCGATACATGGCGCCGGACACTGCCCCCAGCTGATTCTGAGGACGAGCTCCCTCTTGTATTGCGTTCCGGAGTTGGAGCCTGATCAACGTCTACCACCACACATCCAGGCAAGGAGGGAAGCAGGCAGGCATGCACGCCCGCCCCGAGGTAGTGACCAAAAATAACAATACAGGACTCAGGAGGACCTTTTGCGGCCCTAATTGAAATGAACTAACTTTAAATCCTTTAACGGGAATCCGTTATGGAGGGCAAGGCTGCCATTGTCACCGCGGGGAATGAAGGTTGGATTCCGGCCAGAAGTGGGAGCCTGCTGAGACCCATGCTGTAGCTGCCCTGACCGTGCTTTGCCGAACAGGCATCTGTGGTCAGATGGACCCTTGAGCCAGCGGAAGACAAACCAAGTCGAAAGCATTTGCCAGGAATGTTTTACGGAGGGCAAGTTTTTTTGCCCTTTTTTTAAATTTTTTGAAAATGATAGATGGTTGTATTTTTAAATTGTTTGAAAGTTTAGATGGTTGTATTTTTAAATTGTTTGAAAGTTTAGATTGTTGTATTTTTAAATTGTTTGAAAGTGTATCCATTCAAGTGCAAGTTATGCACTGACTGCCAGGTATAATGTGCAGTCACAGATGCAGTGAAAGGTATGCAGTGACTGCAAACAGCCGTTTGTGTAGTGACGGCCGTGCTGGACTGGTGCGCACCGTGACGAGAGTGCAGGTGATGGTGGCTTTTCAGCCCATATGCTTGCCCGGCTGATGTAGCTGAATGACAGAACAGTGACTTTCCAGCTGATCAAATTTGGTCTGACCACAATGAAGCAACGACCTTAATATCTTTTGTGTGCCACCCCCACCCGAGACACTCAAATAGCCGGCGGTCATTGCTTCATTGTGATGCGCAAGCCCCTTCACCGCGGCAAGGTAATGATCACGAAGGGGGATGGGCACATGTACACGCACCAGAAAAATTAGTGTAGCGGCCGCTGCTAGCAGCGGCCTTAAAAATTCAGGAATCCGCCTAGAGTCCTGGACCCTGTTGGTAGTGGCGGAGAAGGCAGTCAAGCGGCCTGCAGGCAGAGATGCTGTGTGTGGGGAGTGGACTGACTTAGTCTTCGGTCGTGCAGTAGCCCTCCGTGATCCATTCCTCATTCATTTTGATAAAGGTCAGGTACTGAACACTGTCGTGACTTAGGCGACTTCTCTTCTCAGTAACTATGCCTCCAGCTGCACTGAAGGTCCTTTCTGACAGGACGCTTGCGGCAGGGCAAGAGAGGAGTTGTATGGCAAATTGGGACAGCTCTGGCCACAGGTCAAGCCTGCGCAACCAGTAGTCCAAGGGTTCATCGTCGCTTTTCGCAGAGTCTACATCCACACTCAAGGCCAGGTAGTCGGCTACCTGCCGGTCCAGGCGTTGGTGGAGGGTGGATCCGGAAGGACTATGGCGAGGAGTTGGACTAAAGAACGTCCGCATGTCCGACATCACCCTGAGATCGCTGGAGCGTCCTGTTCTTGCCTGCGTGGACTTGGGAGGAGGAGGGTTACTGCCAGTGGTACCTTGATTGCGTTGTGCAGCCACATCACCCTTAAACGCATTGTAAAGCATCATCGACAGCTTGTTCTGCAAGTGCTGCATCCTTTCCGCCTTTTGTTGAGTTGGTAAGAGGTCCGCCACTTTGTGCCTGTACCGAGGGTCTAGTAGCGTGGCCACCCAGTACAGGTCATTCGTCTTGAGTTTTTTTGATACGGGGGTCCCTCAACAGGCTGGACAACATGAAAGAGGACATCTGCACAAAGCTGGATGCAGAGGTACTCTCCATCTCCTCATGCTCTTCCTCAGTGACGGGACGCAACTCCTCTTCCTCCCCCCAGCCACGAACAATACCACGGGAACGTGGAGCAGCAGAAGCCCCCTGTGATGGCTGCCGCGGTTGTTCTCCTTCCGCCGCCTCTTCCTCCTCCACAGAAACACCTTCCTCATCATCACCATCATTAGAGTCTGACTCCTCTCCTTCCCCACACGACTCCTCTTCTTCCTCCTCCTCCCCCCTCTGCGCTGCCGCCGGTGTTGTGGAAACATCGGGTTCGTGTGTAAATGGCTCCAATGAATCCTGCTGCCCTAACTCTTCTTGTTCACGCTCCTCCACAGCTGTATCCACCACTCTACGCACGGCACGCTCCAGGAAGTAGGCGTAGGGGATCAAGTCGCTGATGGTGCCCTCATCGCGACTCACCAGTTTGGTCACCTCCTCAAATGCATTTCGCATCAGTGTCCAGTTGTTGGGCCACAACATCCCCATCCTCCCAGATTGTGTCCTTGTACTGTAATGATACAGGTAGTGGGTGACGGCTTTCTCCTGGTCTAGCAGGCGAGAGAACATCAGCAGGGTGGAATTCCAGCGAGTCGGGCTATCGCAAATCAGGCGTCTCACCGGCAAGTTGTTTCTACGCTGAATCTCTGCAAAGCGTGCCATGGCCTTGTAAGAGCGCCTGAAATGCCCACACAACTTCCTGGCCTGCTTCAGGACGTCCTCTAAGCCTGGGTACTTGGACACAAATCTTTGCACGACCAGATTAAGCACATGTGCCATGCAGGGTATGTGTGTCAGCTTTCCCAAATTCAACGCAGCAATGAGATTGCTGCCGTTGTCACACACCACGTTGCCGATCTCAAGCTTGTGCGGGGTCAGCCATTGCTCCACCTGTTTGTTAAGAGCAGCCAGGAGAGCTGCTCCAGTGTGACTCTCCGCTTTCAGGCAAGACATGTCTAACACTGCATGACACCGTCGCACCTGGCATGCAGCATAGGCCCTGGGGTGCTGGGGCTGTGTAGCTGGGGAGGAGATGGCGGCACCAGCCAAGGAGGAGGAGGATGACGACAGCGAAGCGGTGATAGCAGGTGGAGAGGAGGTGGCTGGAGGCCTGCCTGCAAGCCGTGGAGGTGTGACAAGTCGGTCCTCTGCGCAGCCACGTACTCCCTGCTTGCTGCCATCGGTCACCAGGTTGACCCAATGGGCTGTGTATGTAATGTAGTGGCCCTGCCCGTGCTTGGCAGACCAGGCATCCGTGGTCAGGTGGACCCTTGACCCAACGCTGTGTGCCAGAGATGACACCACTTGCCTCTCAACTGCACGGTACAGTTTGGGTATGGCCTTTTGAGAAAAATAATTGCGGCCTGGTATCTTCCACTGCGGTGTACCAATGGCCACAAACTTACGGAAAGCCTCCGACTCCACCAGCTTGTATGGTAATAGCTGGCGAGCTAATAGTTCCGCCACGCCAGCTGTCAGACGCCGGGCAAGAGGGTGACTGGCAGACATTTGCTTCTTCCGCTCAAATACTTCCTTCACGGACAGCTGGGTACTGCTGTGGGCAGAGGAGAAGGAACTGCTCAAGGGAAGAGGCGGTGTGGAGGAGGGTGGCTGTGAAGGTGCAAGGGAGAAAGTGGATGAAGACGATGCACCTGAAGGAGGAAGAGGAGAAGGAGTTTGGCTTGTCTTTTGAGGAGTGCTGCTTTTACTCAGGTGTTCTTGCCATAGCTGTTTGTGCCTTCTCTCCAGGTGCCTTCGTAAGGCACTTGTCCCTACGTGAGAGTTGGCCTTTCCACGGCTCAATTTTTTCTGGCAGAGACAACAGATGGCTTTGCTCCGATCTGAGACACACACGTGAAAAAATTTCCAAACCGCTGAGGCCCCCTGGGGTGATGGCGCTACGGTGGCATCAGCAGCAGCTGACGTTGAAGGGCATGTGTGCTCCCTGGCCATAGCTGGCGATACATGGCACCGGACACTGCCCCCAGCTGTTTCTGAGGACGAGCTCCCTCTGCTTCTATCATGGAGTCGTCTCCTCCTACTCCTCTCTGACTCCTCCTCTGAACTGTCCCCCTGGTCATCTCCTCTACCGGGAACATATGTGGTATCCGTATAATCGTCATCATAATCCTCCTGGCCAGCTGCGCTTTCCTCAGACACCTCCTCAAGTGCACCAACTTCAGGTGGTCCACCATCATCCCCATCCACACACGTTACATCCATACTATCGCCACCTAACTCAGACGTATGAGGTGGTGTACCTGCGCCTTCTTGTTGTTGTTGCAGTAGTGGCTGGAAATCAGTGATTTCACCACCACCACCAAATAACTCCTGCGAAGTGTCAAATGCAGCGGATGTGGTGCTTGTTGTAGCGCTGGTGGCTGCGGGAGATGAGGTGTTCTGTGTTAAATACTCAATCACCTCCTCACGATTTTGGGAAGTGATGGCACGTGCCTTCTTCTGAGCACTGTATTTTGGGGCAGGTCCGCATGAAATCACAGCAACACCACCTCGCACAGCCACAGACCTGCCGGTGCCTGGTGGCCTTCCTCTGGGTCTGCCTCTACCTCTTCCTCTACCTGGTTTGTCCATTTTGTCCATCTCGGGGGTATGCTAGCTATATGCAGTGAGGTGGGTTCTCACTCAACACAACAGGTAGTTAGATGCAGTGAGCTGGGTTCACTCAACAGTAAAGGTACTTAAGATGCAGTGAGGTGGGTTCTCACTCAACACAACAGGTAGTTAGATGCAGTGAGGTGGCCAGGTGGGTTCACACTCAACACAACAGGTAATTAGATGCAGTGAGCTGGGTTCACTCAACACAAGGCTAGGTATATGCAGTGATGAGGTGGGTTAAGTAAACACAACAGGTACTGGGTAGTTAGATGCAGTGAGCTGGGTTCACTCAACAGTAAAGGTACTTAAGATGCAGTGAGGTGGGTTCTCACTCAACACAACAGGTAGTTAGATGCAGTGAGGTGGCCAGGTGGGTTCACACTCAACACAACAGGTAGTTAGATGCAGTGAGCTGGGTTCACTCAACACAAGGCTAGGTATATGCAGTGATGAGGTGGGTTAAGTAAACACAACAGGTACTGGGTAGTTAGATGCAGTGAGCTGGGTTCACTCAACAGTAAAGGTACTTAAGATGCAGTGAGGTGGGTTCTCACTCAACACAACAGGTAGTTAGATGCAGTGAGGTGGCCAGGTGGGTTCACACTCAACACAACAGGTAGTTAGATGCAGTGAGCTGGGTTCACTCAACAGTAAAGGTACTTAAGATGCAGTGAGGTGGGTTCTCACTCAACACAACAGGTAGTTAGATGCAGTGAGGTGGCCAGGTGGGTTCACACTCAACACAACAGGTAGTTAGATGCAGTGAGCTGGGTTCACTCAACACCACGCTAGGTATATGCAGTGATGATGTGGGTTAAGTAAACACAACAGGTACTGGGTAGTTAGATGCAGTGAGCTGGGTTCACTGAACAGTATACAGTAAAGGTACTTAAGATGCAGTGAGGTGGGTTCTCACTCAACACAACAGGTAGTTGAGATATTTAATACAACATTTATCTTTACCTGAGGCTTCCTCCAGCCCCATGGACCACTTGGCCCCATTGTCCCGTGGTCTATTCCAGTAAATTGGCCAATTGCACTTCACTGCACATGCACAGTCCGGATGCACATGTGCCATCGACCCCCGTGGTAATCCAGTGCCTGGGGAATGGAGTGGCCCAGGAGCAGGGCCGGCCCATCAACCAGGCACTTCAAGCACCTCATTGGGGCCCCATCGGTGTCCCAAGGGCCCCCTCTGAGCCGTTCAGAATTTATTCCTAGGCCATGCAGGCTGTGGCTGCAGGGGACATGCAGGTTGCGCTGTTCATTCTGCCTGTTTTTCGGGAGAAGTATCTATTTGCTGCCATTATTGCAGCACCTCTCTCTTAGTCAATAATCATCTCGTGGGGCTGCTGGATTGGTTCTGCCCCCTGCCTGTAGAGCTAGCAGCCAATGAGGAGGGAGAGTCAGCACTGTCAGCAGCGTGAGCACGTTATTTGAAATGACAGGCTGAAATGTGATGGCTTCCTTTCCTGCAGCTTTTCGTGCTCCTGTCTGCTGGTGTTGCTGCTGGCTGAGTCTGCGGGAGAGGAGGAAGAACAGGACGGATTCTTATCAGCAGAGAAGGGGGAGAGAAAGGACATTCCCAAGGAGAGGGGGATAGGAATGAAAGGGCTGGGATAAGGCAGTGACTGCACTTACGTCTGCTAGGTGAGCAGGCAAACAACTGTTGCATGCCAGACACTTCTCATGAATCACTATGAATCTATTCAGTGATTGTGTCAGACTGCATCATTAACTGATAGGGCATTGTTAGCCAAATTTAGAGGTTAAACTTTCTCATTCTAGTGTAATAATGGGATCCATTGCCTGTTGATTAATCTGGTTTTTATGTATGCTTTATAGAATGTGCTGCAGAAAGTGCTGCCTCTTATGGAAAACTGTGAACTATTCCACATATTACAATCTTAATGTAGACATCTGTATGAGTTTTGAAATACTTTTCTAAACAGCAGAAACACTATCACTATCTGCTCTGCTTTATATGGAAGAATTAGTTTGTTGAAATAGAATACTTCAACCATGTGCTTTTGGGGTTAAAGCGGAACTGTAAATTCCCTAAAAACAAAAGCCCCCAGCAGCCGTCCTATCCCGCGCCGGTCCTGCACGATCTTCCGTTCTCCCGCCGTGGTGCAGCTTTGTTACCGGCAACTTATAAATCGATGGTAACTGCGCCTGTGCGGCCCGGCAATATGCGCAGGACGCTATAGCCGGCAGGAACCTGAACAAAGCTACGTGTAGCCCGGCCATGCAGGTGCAGTTTCTTTAAGTCGATGGTAAGGAAGCTGCACCGAGGCGGGAGAACGGAAGATTGTGCAGGACCGGCCTGGGACAGAACGGCTGCTGGGGGTCTGGAGAAGCCCCAGGTAAGTGAAAAAGTTTGTTTTTAGGGAATTTACAGTTCCGCTTTAACGATAGACTAACTAGTAGTGGTTGTGGATAAAGCATTAGAGGAGGCATTAGGCATTGAGGTTGGGAGTAGGCACCAGGCAACAAGGGTTGTGGTTTGGCACAAGACTGCAAAGGTTAGTGTTTGGTGTAGTATTAGGTTAGGCACCAATGGCTCCTTTTCTACCTTCAGCCGCTGGGCTCCTCAGAAAGTTGGCTGACTGAGCCAGTCATGGTCTACACTTGTGGCTCTAGGCCCCGCATATGACACACGCCCCAGGCCCCATGTACCCTAAGGATGCCTCTAGAAGGCTGGCTGGGGCTGGCTGACAAACAGACGCTCTTCAGTCCAGTTCTCCGTGAGAGCAAATCAGCGTGCGCCGTCAGCCCGCTATCCCCCTGTTTTGTTCTCGTCATCACGTCGTAGTGTGAGAGCGCAATGTGCACAGCGCAGGTCAGTGTGTGAGTAGAGGAGAGAGGAGACAGGCAGCATTAGCGTATAATATGAATATGTGTGTGTGTGTATATGTATACATATATTTATATATATATTTATATATATATATATATATATATATATATATATATATATATATATATACAGTATATATATATATATATATATATATATATATATATATATATATATATATTCTCTATCTCTCTCATTGACATCTTGTGTGTGGGTGTGGAGGAGGGGGTTGAGAGAGGGGGGCCCAGATCTGCCACATTGCTTAGGGCCCCATTTGGCCTTAATCCGGCTCTGCCCAGGAGGATGGCAAGGGAGCCCACAGCCTCTATAGAGCTGGAGGCTCTAGGTAAATAGAAGCTTTAAGACAGCTAAATGTGTACTTTAATCTATGTGCATTCATTGCACTACAGCTGATGACTGTGTGCCCCTCCAAAAAAAATCCAGATATGGCACCTGTCGTACTTGAGGAATAAAAGCTGTTTCTGATTCTGATTCTAAATTAGCAATGCAAGCATGTTGCTTTATGAGTTAAAGCATACTTTTAAATAATTATTATTGCACTTACACTTTAAGGAAAGTTATGGCTCTAAAAAAAATTCATACCTTGATGGCTGCTTTTCTCATCAGCAGCAGAACAGTGGTCAATTAGTGGCATCAATAGGTCATCCCATTTACTACAGTAGTTACTCAGAATCAGCGGGCCACCAGATGAAATAGTCTTCTCAATTGGCGCCAAGACACTGCTGTCTTGCCTAGTTGAACACAAAGTTCTTGTTTGAAATATTGCTTCAAATAAATACAATTATGTGTGTCACAGTTCACCATTTCTAAATGAATTTTTCATGTTGTTATCATGGTTAATCCTTATAGTGTAAACGTTCTGAAAATGATATCAGAGTTTTACCTCAGGGTGGTTTCTGGGGCCAGGGATACTCCCCTCCACGCCCATCTCCTAGTCCCCCCTCCATATTATCAGCTCTTCATCTTGCTTTATCATTCTGTTTCCCATATTTAGTAGCATGCACAGCATGATCCATGATATGAAACGCAAGTGCACTGTGATGATGATCAGCTGTTTCGTACACTGTAAACATAATTCTCAATTTGTACTGCCCTAATGATTTTCCTTGTCCCCTTTGAATGTGCATACTCACAAACCTGGACATCTCAGATAATGCTGAACAGAATTCATGGTAGAGCATTGAAGGGGACAAATTGGCTATATTACATTGGACATCACTCACCATACTGCAGCTACTGCAGTGAGATTTATTGATGTGTGGGTAGTGCATGCTAGGTGTCACCATGAGGTGCCAGATGGTACCAGGGACAGTATATATGTCCTAATTTTTGTCCATTCTTTGGGATTTGACCCCACCCCTGTGCACAATCAGAGATGCGAAATGGCCATTAGGTTCTCTCCCAGCAGCACCCACTTGTCTGTTAAACTGTATTTCTTGTTCGTCTATATCATGCAAAAAAAATATTTTTCCAGAAGGTGTCCTAGACTGTGACTAACTCTTTTACAGTTTCCTCACTCTCAACCTTTTATAGCAGTAGTGTGATCTATTGCATATGCTATCTTGGCACCACAACTGTTCTTTATCCAGAGTGTCCATCTATCATCTTGTTTTCATAGAAGTTACACATTTTACAACTATCCAGCACCCAGTCAAAATACAATTCATTGTTTTTTAACTTTAAAGGGACTCCGAGCAGTGCAGAAACTATGGAAAGATGCATACCATTTTGAAGCTCTCTTTCTCCTCTTTCCAACAATATATAAACCGCCACCTTATACAATATACAATACAATAACATTTCTATAGCGCTTTTCTCCCATAGGACTCAAAGCGCTTAGGCTCTCTCAGATTCAGTAGTTAGTAGGATGAAGTATTCACACAACAAAAGTTATATTTCTGCAAATGCCAGACTGAACAGGTGGGTTTTCAGTCTGGATTTAAACACATCCAGGGATGGGGCTGTCCTGATCTGTTGAGGTAAGGAGTTCCAAAACATAGGGGCAGCATGACAGAAGGCTCTGGGACCAAAAGTTTCCAAGTGGACTCTGGGTATGACTAGATTATTAGAACCTGTGGATCTGAGAATGCGGGGATTGCTACGCAGCTGTAACATATCTTTCAAGTATCCAGGGCCTAGATTATTCAGGGATTTAAATGTCAGTAGGCCGATCTTGAATAGGACCCTCCATTCTATAGGTAGCCAGTGAAGGGAATGCAGGACTGGCATTATGTGGCAGTGACGGGGTTGGTTGGTTAGCAGTCTGGCAGCAGTATTCTGTATCAGCTGTAGGCGGTACAAGACCTTTTTTGGAAGACCAGTGTAGAGAGCATTGCAGTAGTCCAGTCGGGATGTGATGAAGGCGTGGACTAAGGTTGGCAGATCTTCTGGGGGTATGAGGTGCTTGATTTTTGCAATGTTCTTTAGGTGAAAATAGGATGATTTCACCACCGCAGAGATTTGAGTTCTGAAGTTTAAATGCCCATCAATTAGAACTCCCAGGCTACGCACATGATCAGAGCTGCGTAGATCCGTGCCTCCTATTCCCAGTGGTGAAGACTGCAAGTTAAGTTGTTTTGTTATCATGCTCTGCCCTCCAATCAGAAGGACTTCTAGTTTTCGATATTTTCATGATAGAAATCGTGGCGGCCGCGATTTATAAAAATATCGAAAACTAAAAGGTGTAGGGCGGCGGTTTATATATCGTTGGAAAGAGGAGAAAGAGAGCTTCAAAATGGTATGCATCTTTCCATAGTTTCTGCATTGCTCGGAGTCTCTTTAAATCTGATGAAAGATAGGTTAACATGTTTATTTTAGATAAAGTAGATGCAGTACTATGCATCATCATAGACTGAAGGTTGATTCCATGCCATGACTTGAAATTATTCTAGGCTAATGATGCCAACTAATCCCAAAATGTACTGGATGAATATGTGCTACTATCAGTTATAAAATGACATGTCATAGTTGAGAATACTGTAAATAAAGCACTCCAAATAGCATCCAAATAATATCCAGTTTCCATCCAGTGAGCACAAAATGTACTCTTGTATAACACATAAGCCTCTTGTCTCTGGCTAAAGAAAAAAGTAGCCAAGTTTGCTCTTAAAATAGTGTAATGCATCTGCTTGTTTGTAGTTATAATGAAAAAGTTAAAGTTCTGCCCAACATGTACGTCAGGGCTGTTTTAAGCCACACAGGGGCTCTGGGGCAAAGTAACTTGGATAGGCCTTCATGAAAGTCAGCTCCCGGAGCTCCCATGCTGCCGGACTACCAGGTGGCCCTCCCTGAACCCGCAGGTTCGGTAGTTGAGCTGCCTTGAAATTTCTTACCTGTCTCAGTGGTTCCTCCATCCCAATTTCTGTCTTCAGCCCAGTTGCCAGCCTCTTCTCCATCTGGCGTATGTTATGTGTTAATAACATGCACAGGCATAGAGAAGAGGCAGGCAGCATGGCTGAAGATGGAGATCGGAAAGGGGCAGCCGCTGAGACAGGTGAGATATTTTAAGGCAGCTGAACTACCGAACAGGCAGGGCCACAGGGAGCAGTCAGGGAGGCCACCTGGGGGGGTCCGGTGGCACGAGGGTCCCTGGAGTTGGGGCAATTGCTGCCATTGCATTCATGGCAGCGCCGGCCCTGATGTTCGCAGTCATACAGTGGTGTGAAAAACTATTTGCCCCCTTCCTGATTTCTTATTCTTTTGCATGGTTATCACACTTAAATGTTTCTGCTCATCAAAAACCGTTAACTATTAGTCAAAGATAACATAATTGAACACAAAATGCAGTTTTAAATGATGTTTTTTATTATTTAGTGAGAAAAATAACTCCAAATCTACATGGTCCTGTGTGAAAAAGAAATTGCCCCCCTTGTTAAAAAATAACTTAACTGTGGTTTATCACACCTGAGTTCAATTTCTGTAGTCACCCCCAGGCCTGATTACTGCCACACCTGTTTCAATCAAGAAATCACTTAAATAGGAGCGATCTGACACAGAGAAGTAGACCAAAAGCACCTTAAAAGCTAGACATGATGCCAAGATCCAAAGAAATCCAGGAACAAATGAGAACAAAAGTACTGTAATTGAGATCTATCAGTCTGGTAAAGGTTATAAAGCCATTTCTAAAGCTTTGGGACTCCAGCGAACCACAGTGAGAGCCATTATCCACAAATAGCAAAAACATGGAACAGTGATGAACTTTCCCAGGAGTGGCCGGCCGACCAAAATTACCCCAAGAGCGCAGAGAAAACTCATCCGAGAGGCCACAAAAGACCCCAGGACAACATCTAAAGAACTGCAGGCCTCACTTGCCTCAATTAAGGTCATTGTTCATGACTCCACCATAAGAAAGAGACTGGGCAAAAACGGTCTACATGGCAGATATCCAAGGCGCAAAACACTTTTAAGCAAAAAGAACATTAAGGCTCGTCTCAATTTTGCTAAAAAAACATCTCAATGATTGGGAAGACTTTTGGGAAAATACCTTGTGGACCGACGAGACAAAAGTTGAACTTTTTGGAAGGTGCGTGTCCCGTTACATCTGGTGTAGAAGTAACACAGCATTTCAGCAAAAGAACATCATACCAACAGTGCAAAAAAAGTGGGATCAGCGCATCACCAGGCCGCCTCTGAATGGCCTCAGCTCAGAGATGCGCTGAGCCCCCCCAGAAACTGCAAACGCACCTTGAACCCAAACAGAGGCTCTGCATATACACCAAAGGAAAACTATTAAGTGGGAGCAGCTGACCAGAAATAAATCAATCAAACATAGCAAAGAAATGAACAGCGCTACTTAAAAACAGATGAGTGCTTACCTGCAAAAAAGTGCACACCCCACTCATGGGATTCAAATACACAATGAGCATACACATGACCTGTCTACCACTTGGAGGATGTTAGTTTCCACTAACAATTTACAATTTGTTAGGTACTCGTCCCTCCCACTGTCGAAGAAGTCTTTCCTCCATGGGAGGGGACCTAACACTAACTAAATTCTACCTATGCATATGCATAGCCTGGGCGCGCTACCAGTAAAATTGAGAATTGCGCAAAAAAAGTGGGATCAGCGCATCACCAGGCCGCCTCTGAATGGCCTCAGCTCAGAGATGCGCTGAGCCCCCCCAGAAACTGCAAACGCACCTTGAACCCAAACAGAGGCTCTGCATATACACCAAAGGAAAACTATTAAGTGGGAGCAGCTGACCAGAAATAAATCAATCAAACATAGCAAAGAAATGAACAGCGCTACTTAAAAACAGATGAGTGCTTACCTGCAAAAAAGTGCACACCCCACTCATGGGATTCAAATACACAATGAGCATACACATGACCTGTCTACCACTTGGAGGATGTTAGTTTCCACTAACAATTTACAATTTGTTAGGTACTCGTCCCTCCCACTGTCGAAGAAGTCTTTCCTCCATGGGAGGGGACCTAACACTAACTAAATTCTACCTATGCATATGCATAGCCTGGGCGCGCTACCAGTAAAATTGAGAATTGCGCAATTCTCAATTTTACTGGTAGCGCGCCCAGGCTATGCATATGCATAGGTAGAATTTAGTTAGTGTTAGGTCCCCTCCCATGGAGGAAAGACTTCTTCGACAGTGGGAGGGACGAGTACCTAACAAATTGTAAATTGTTAGTGGAAACTAACATCCTCCAAGTGGTAGACAGGTCATGTGTATGCTCATTGTGTATTTGAATCCCATGAGTGGGGTGTGCACTTTTTTTGCAGGTAAGCACTCATCTGTTTTTAAGTAGCGTTTATCATACCAACAGTAAAATATGGTGGTGGTAGTGTGATGGTCTGGGGTTGTTTTGCTGCTTCAGGACCTGGAAGGCTTGCTGTGATAGATGGAACCATGAATTCTACTGTCTACCAAAAAATCCTGAAGGAGAATGTCCGGCCATCTATTTGTCAACTCAAGCTGAAGCGATCTTGGGTGCTGCAGCAGGACAATGACCCAAAACACACCAGCAAATCCACCTCTGAATGGCTGAAGAAAAACAAAATGAAGACTTTGGAGTGGCCTAGTCAAAGTTCTGACCTGATTCCTATTGATTCCTAAAAAGGCGGTTCATGCTAGAAAACCCTCAAATAAAGCTGAATTACAACAATTCTGCAAAGATGAGTGGGCCAAAATTCCTCCAGAGCGCTGTAAAAGACTTGTTGCAAGTTATCGCAAATGCTTGATTGCAGTTATTGCTGCTAAGGGTGGCCCAACCAGTTATTAGGTTCAGGGGGCAATTTCTTTTTCACACAGGGCCATGTAGGTTTTGAGTTATTTTTCTCACTAAATAATAAAAACCATCATTTACAACTGCATTTTGTGTTCAATTATGTTATCTTTGACTAATAGTTAATGGTTTTTGATGAGCAGAAACATTTAAGTGTGACAAACATGAAAAAGAATAAGAAATCAGGAAGGGGGCAAATAGTTTTTCACACCACTGTATATGCTTGGAGTGGAACATTACAACTTGCATTGCTTGTTCTGCGGCTCAAAAGGAAGCCTCAGAAAATACTGCATGCAGTATGTTAAAACTTAAAGGGATCTAAGCAGCTCCTGGCTTCAAATAGCTGAAAGGGCTGCCATGTTTCAGAAGTTCAGCCCCCTGCTACTTTTCCACTGCCATTGTCCAGGCTTGGTGTGAAATTCTTCAAATATGACTAATGTTTTTCGTTTTGAAGTACAATGGGGAAGACTCAGGGTTTGTTTGTGGTCAATTAAGACTAATGAGGTGATTTCTTATCTGCCTTCCATCATCTCTTGCTCTGCATCTGCAAGTCCTTTCATGGACGGAAGAGGTGCCTATTTTAACCCTTAAATGTAAAAATGAGGTAAAATGAAAGGGTTTTTTTTTTAATAAACCACATTTTTAGAATGTAGAGAAACCGAGAGCCCAATATAGTGTAGTATGTTAAGCATAAATGAAGTAAAGGTTATCGTGAGAAAATTATACTCACAAACATGGGTTACCACACAGGCAACCACTGTATAGGCAGGTGAGGAGATTAGACCTGTCCTCACTCAGGGATAAGAAGTCGCTCTCTGTAGATGCGAAAGGGGGTAGATCACCCCTCCACCAGGGGTGGACACGGTATAGCAGTAGGAGAACAGAGGCGCCAGCAGGATAAAAGTGGATAAAAACTTTAAAATTTGCTGGGAGGAAGTGGTGGACTTACCTCCATAAAGCAGACACGAAAGACTGTCTGAATAGTAGTCACATTTATTAATTAGTACCCCAAAACAGTGCAACGCGTTTCGCAGGCCCAGCCCGCTTCATCAGGCAATAAAAGTGGGGACAAGACAGAATTTCAGCAATAGCAGGTGTAGCGCCTCAGTTTTAGAATGCATTTTTAATTTGCTATAGAGCTGCCATGGGTGTTAAAAATGATGAGCGGTTCACTTTAAAAACTGTTAAGTATTGGCTTTGTTCAAGACTATGAGAAGCATTTAGAAGAAGCATGTGCTATCAATATTAAAATTACTTTGGGGTCTTCACATTTACATGCAAAGTAAAACATTTTCTAAGTTTTCTGACCTGGAAGGGCCTTGCGAACAGATTAACCACTTCCCGACCGCCGTATATACAAATGGCGGCCGGGAAGCGCACCCCGCAAGGACCGCCGTATAGACAAATGGCGGCGGTCCTTGTAGGGGCATGGGCGGAGCGATCGCGTCATCAGTGACGCGATCCTCCGCCGGGAGTCGGAAGCCTGGCATTTTGCCTCTGCTCGCCGGCCACTTAGCAGAGCCGGCGAGCGGAGGAATCTCCGGGATCCACCAATCAGACAGTATAAGGCACTTTGTTAGGTAAACAAAGTGCCTTATACGTGCTTCCTCCTCGCCTCGTGGTCTCATTGTTGCAGAGACCACCAGCGAGGAGGAACCACTCGTAAGTGTATCCAGCAAACAGCTTTTTTTGACCTCAGCCTCCCTGATCACCCACCCCAGGCCTCATACCCCCCCTGATCACCCCAGCAGACCCCTGCCTAGCACCCTTGCACCCCTACAAAACCCCCACCCCCCCCACCTGCCACTAACTAGCGACGCTGCCCCTTAGTTTAGGTCCCTAACTGCCTCCTAGTCACCCCTGATCCCCCCCCCCTACCTTTAGATCACCCCCAGACCCCATCCCAGACTACCCCCCTGTATACTGTATACATCTGTATACAGCTACCTTACCCTCTGATCCCCCTCTGATCACCTGTCTATCACCTGTCCATCACCCCTCAGCACCCCCACCCATCAGAGCAGACCCTTACTGCCCCGCGGGGGTAACCGATCACCTGCCCAGGCCCTCGATTGCCCTCATACCCCCCTTCTGATTACATCCCCTGCTCTTTGTTTACATCTGTCCTCCCCAGCAATCACTAACTGATCTTTGATCAGTAACCCCCTGTGTCTGCCTCTCATCAGATCAGGACTCAGTCTGCCCCGTGCAGGCTCCTGATCAACCCCCCACCCCCTCAAATCGCCCTCAGGCCCCCCCCCCCCCTAATCACCGTCCAAGTGCATTGTATTTGACTGTGCTGCGCTTGTATTCGATTGTGCTGCGCTTGTATTTGATTGTGCTGCGATTGTATTTGATTGTCCCGTGATCTGCTTCGATTGTCCCGTGATTGTTTGATTGCCTGAGACCCCACTTCCCACCCCACCCAACCCCCCCCTTACCACACCCAACCCCCCCCCCACCACCACCACCTCCAACCACCACCTTCCGAGTGCATCAGATTTGCTTGTGCTGTGATTGGAGTCGATTGAGCTGTAATTGTATTTGATTGTCACGTGATCTGCTTCGATTGCCCCGTGATTGTTTGATTGCCTGAGACCCCACTTCCCGCCACACCCAATCCCACCCTCCCCCCATCACCTTCCGAGTGCATCAGATTTGATTGTGCTGTGATTGGAGTCGATTGTGCTGTAATTGTATTTGATTGTCCCGTGATCTGCTTTGATTGCCCCCTGATTGTTTGATTGCCTGAGACCCCACTTCCCGCCACACTCAATCCCACCCTCCCCCCATCACCTTCCGAGTGCATCAGATTTGATTGGGCTGTGATTGGATTCGATTGTGCTGTAATTGTATTTGATTGTCCCGTGATCGGCTTCGCTTGCCCTGTGATTGTTTGATTGCCTGAGACCCCACTTCCCGCCACACCCAATCCGACCCTCCCCCCATCACCTTCCGAGTGCATCAGATTTGATTGTGCTGTGATTGGAGTCGATTGTGCTGTAATTGTATTTGATTGTCCCGTGATCGGCTTCGATTGCACCGTGATTGTTTGATTGCCTGAGACCCCACTTCCCGCCACACCCAATCCCACCCTCCCCCCATCACCTTCCGAGTGCATCAGATTTGATTGTGCTGTGATTGGAGTCGATTGTGCTGTAATTGTATTTGATTGTCCTGTGATTGCTTGATTGCCTCTGAGACCCCACTTCCCACCAACCCCAATACCTCTCAAATACTCCCTTTTTGCTAGGTAGGTGCTCTTTTTTTCTGGGTAGTCTCGGAGGAAAACCCCATAAATTTAGCAATCCAAAATGGCAAGAAGGGGACTTTCCGATGACGAGGTATACAGGTACATGGACCAGTCGGATGAGTTCTTTTGGGAAGAATCATCCGTCGAATCTTCCGGGTCCGAATTTGAACCTGTAGAAAGCAGTGGTTCCCTGACCGATAGTGATGACGAGGCTATGGTCCCGGCTAGAGCCAGGCGTACCAGACCCCAAGTCGTTAGACCGCAGGTGGCGCAGGATCCGCCTCAAGGGCAGCAGGGTGGTGCTAGCGCTGTTGATAGTTTTCTTGGTGAGGCAGGCACCAGCAGCGCAGCATCTCCTGGACTTAGTGCCAGTGCTTCCGTAGACCCTGGCGAAGTGGTGAGCGTCAGCATGGAAGTGGAAACTGGTACGGTGGCAAGTGCAGTAGTACCCCCGTCGCAGCCACCAAGAAGAAGACGGGCCCGTAGTACCCATAGACTCCCAGAGGTGCTGGCACAACCAGATTGGCAATCCCCTGATTCCGCCGCACCCGTAGTGCCCCCTTTCACCGCCCAGTCTGGAGTCCAGGTGGCGACAGCTCATCTAGGAACGACCCTAGAATTTTTGCAGCTGTTCATCACCCAGGTTCTCTTGGACTGAATTGTGGTTGAGACCAACCGTAAAGCCACACAATTCATCACCGAGCACCCGGAGAGCATGTATGCCCAGCCTTTCGGGTGGAAACCAGTCCAAGTTTCCGACATTAAAATCTTTTTGGCCCTTATCCTTCACTTGGGACTAATGAAACAGAATGTATTGCGGTCGTATTGGTCTATGAACCCAGTACATCATGTTCCCTTGTACCCTGCTGCCATGTCCAGGACACGATTTGAGTCCATCCTGCGCTTCCTGCACTTCAACGACGACAAAACCTGTCATGAAAAGGGCCACCCTGCTTATGACCGGCTCCACAAAATTCGGCCCCTCATAGACCACCTGTCCTCAACATTTGCAGATGCTTATATCCCTGAACAGAACATCTGCGTAGACGAGTCCCTCTTACGCTTTACCGGGCGCCTTGGCATCAAACAGTACATCCCAAGCAAGCGCGCCCGGTATGGGGTGAAACTGTATAAGCTCTGTGAAAGGGCCACAGGCTATACATGTCGTTTTAGGGTCTATGAGGGAAAAGACTCAAAATTGGAGCCGGTCGGATGCCCTGACTACCTGGGGAGCAGTGGAAAGGTTGTGTGGGACTTGGTGTCACCCTTGTTCCGGAAGGGGTACCATCTTTTTGTGGACAATTATTACACAAGTGTGGCCCTCTTTCAGCACTTAAAGTTAGAAGGAATCCGATGCTGTGGCACTGCGCGGCCTAGTCGCCAGGGCTTCCCCCAACGGCTCGTTACCACCAGACTTCAACGGGGGCAGAGGGCCGCCTTGCGTACTGAAGACCTGCTCGCGGTGAAATGGAGGGACAAGAGGGACGTTTACTTTCTGTCCACCATTCACACAGACACGACAGTCCAAATTCAACGGGCAACTAAGGTCATTGAAAAGCCCCTTGTCGTCCACGAATATAATGTCAACATGGGAGGGGTGGACTTCAATGACCAGAGGTTAGCGCCCTATTTAATGACCCGGAAAACAAGACGCTGGTATAAGAAAGTGTCTTTTTATCTGATTCAATTGGCAGTTTACAACAGCTTTGTTCTCTACAGTAAGGCTGGGAGAACTGGATCTTTCCTCCAATTTCAGGAACAGATCATTCTGGACATCCTGTATCCAGGAGGTGCCAGGCCCCCCCCCCCAGATGCAACTAGCCGACTGCATGGTAGGCATTACGCCTATCAGATTCCGTGTGCCCCAGGTCAACGCATCCGAAGAAAACGTTGTCGTGTCTGCAGCAGGACTGGAAGAAGGAATGACACCAGTTTTTATTGTCCCCGCTGTCCTGACCAGCCTGGTCTATGCGTAGGGCCGTGTTTTGAGAGGTACCACGAGCAGGTACACTATTAGAACCTAGGGAACTCCAGACACAGGAGTAGGCACACACTCAGTGGTCTTTCGCACATTGTCGCAGGGAGAGGAGAGGTAAGCTTGAAGACCAAACGGGTAAGCATAAAAGTGGGAAGAAGGATCGGTTTCCATGCTTGATATTGCTGATCTGTCCTGGGTTGGCGATATAAGACGGCATGTTTGAATTTCCCTTGAGTGTGGACACCCCCGGTTTATATGTGATTTGGGCCTATGATGATGCTTTAATGCCACACAGAGTCATCTCTATTGGCAGGCATATTGCTGTATCCTACAGGCATAATGCTGTATACTAAAGTTCTGAGGCCCAGTCACATAAGTTGGTGGCTCACCCTGAGTGCAGGGTGGCACGGGGTGTCTCTCTCCTGAGGTTATCACTGCCATTGATGTGGAGGAAGATCTGCCATTGATGTGGAGCAAGGTATGTTTGCCGTTCATTTTTCCTTTCAGCCCAGAGTGCATTACTTGTATACCCAATATAAGGAGTATAGCAGAAACTCCTAATACTGGCCATACATGTAATGATTGCAGAGACCCTAAAATGCCAGGACAGACTCCACAAATGACCCCATTTTGGAAAGAGGACACCCTAAAGTATTATGTGAGGTGCACGGTGAGTTCATAAAAGATTTTAGTTTTTGTCACAAGTTAGCAGAATTTTTTTTTAATTTTTTTTTTAACAAAGTGTCATTTTCCGTTTACTTGTGACAAAAAATAAAATTTTCAATGACCTCACCATTACCCTCATGGAATACCTTGTTGTGTATTCTTTCCAAAATGGGGTCATTTGTGGGGTTTGTTAACTGTCCTGGCAAGTGGGCGGGGTGCTAAATTGTGAGCACCCCTGTAAAGCCTAAAGGTACTCATTGGACTCTGGGCCCCTTAGCGCAGTTAGGGTGCAAAAAAGTGCCACACATGTGGTATCGCCGTACTCGGGAGAAGTAGTATTATGTGTTTTGGGGTGTATTTTTACACATACCCATGCTGGGTGGGAGAAATACCTCTGTAAATGACAATCTTTTGATTTTTTTACACACAATTGTCCATTTACAGAGTTATTTCTCCCACCCAGCATGGGTATGTGTAAAAATACACCCCAAAACACATTGTACTACTTCTCCCGAGTACGGCGATACCACATGTGTGGCACTTTTTTGCACCCTAACTGCGCTAAAGGGCCCAAAGTCCAATGAGTACCTTTAGGATTTCACAGGTCATTTTGCGGAATTTGATTTCCAGACTACTCCTCACGGTTTAGGGCCCCTAAAATGCCAGGGCAGTATAGGAACCCCACAAATGACCCCATTTTAGAAAGAAGACACCCCAAGGTATGCCGTTAGGAGTATGGTGAGTTCATAGAAGATTTTATTTTTTGTCACAAGTTAGCGGAAAATGACACTTTGTGAAAAAAACAATAAAAATCAATTTTCCGCTAACTTTTGACAAAAAATAAAATCTTCTATGAACTCACCATACTCCTAATGGCATACCTTGGGGTGTCTTCTTTCTAAAATGGGGTCATTTGTGGGGTTCCTATACTGCCCTGGCATTTTAGGGGCCCTAAACCGTGAGGAGTAGTCTGGAAATCAAATTCCGCAAAATGACCTGTGAAATCCTAAAGGTACTCATTGGACTTTGGGCCCTTTAGCGCAGTTAGGGTGCAAAAAAGTGCCACACATGTGGTATCGCCGTACTCGGGAGAAGTAGTACAATGTGTTTTGGGGTGTATTTTTACACATACCCATGCTGGGTGGGAGAAATAACTCTGTAAATGGACAATTGTGTGTAAAAAAATCAAAAGATTGTCATTTACAGAGGTATTTCTCCCACCCAGCATGGGTATGTGTAAAAATACACCCCAAAACACATTGTACTACTTCTCCCGAGTACGGCAATACCACATGTGTGGCACTTTTTTGCACCCTAACTGCGCTAAAGGGCCCAAAGTCCAATGAGTACCTTTAGGATTTCACAGGTCATTTTGCGGAATTTGATTTCCAGACTACGCCTCACGGTTTAGGGCCCCTAAAATGCCAGGGCAGTATAGGAACCCCAAAAATGACCCCATTTTAGAAAGAAGACACCCCAAGGTATTTTGTTAGGAGTATGGTAAGTTCATAGAAGATTTTATTTTTTGTCAAAAGTTAGAGGAAAATTGATTTTTATTGTTTTTTTCACAAAGTGTCATTTTCCACTAACTTGTGACAAAAAATAAAATCTTCTATGAACTCACCATACTCCTAACGGAATACCTTGGGGTGTCTTCTTTCTAAAATGGGGTCATTTGTGGGGTTCCTATACTGCCCTGGCATTTTAGGGGCCCTAAACCGTGAGGAGTAGCCTGGAAATCAAATTCCGCAAAATGACCTGTGAAATCCTAAAGGTACTCATTGGACTTTGGGCCCTTTAGCGCAGTTAGGGTGCAAAAAAGTGCCACACATGTGGTATTGCCGTACTCGGGAGAAGTAGTACAATGTGTTTTAGGGTATATTTTTACACATACCCATGCTGGGTGGGAGAAATACCTCTGTAAATGACACTCTTTTGATTTTTTTACACACAATTGTCCATTTACAGAGTTATTTCTCCCACCCAGCATGGGTATGTGTAAAAATACACCCCAAAACACATTGTACTACTTCTCCCGAGTACGGCGATACCACATGTGTGGCACTTTTTTGCACCCTAACTGCGCTAAAGGGCCCAAAGTCCAATGAGTACCTTTAGGATTTCACAGGTCATTTTGCGGAATTTGATTTCCAGACTACTCCTCACGGTTTAGGGCCCCTAAAATGCCAGGGCAGTATAGGAACCCCACAAATAACCCCATTTTAGAAAGAAGACACCCCAAGGTATTCTGTTAGGAGTATGGTGAGTTCATAGAAGATTTTATTTTTTGTCACAAGTTAGTGGAAAATGACACTTTGTGAAAAAAACAATAAAAATCAATTTTCCGCTAACTTTTGACAAAAAATAAAATCTTCTATGAACTCACCATACTCCTAACAGAATACCTTGGGGTGTCTTCTTTCTAAAATGGGGTCATTTGTGGGGTTCCCATACTGCCCTGGCATTTTAGGGGCCCTAAACCGTGAGGAGTAGTCTGGAAATCAAATTCCGCAAAATGACCTGTGAAATCCTAAAGGTACTCATTGGACTTTGGGCCCCTTAGCGTACTTGGGGTGTAAAAAAGTGCCACACATGTGGTACCGCCGTACTCGGGAGAAGTAGTATAATGTGTTTTGGGGTGTATTTTTACACATACCCATGCTGGGTGGGAGAAATAACTCTGTAAATGGACAATTGTGTGTAAAAAAAAATAAAAAATTGTCATTTACAGAGATATTTCTCCCACCCAGCATGGGTATGTGTAAAAATACACCCCAAAACACATTATACTACTTCTCCTGAGTACGGCAATACCACATGTGTGGCACTTTTTTGCAGCCTAACTGCGCTAAGGGGCCCAAAGTCCAATGAGCACCTTTAGGCTTTACAGGGGTGCTTACAATTTAGCACCCCCCAAAATGTCAGGACAGTAAACACACCCCACAAATGACCCCATTTTGGAAAGTAGACCCTTCAAGGTATTCAGAGAGGGGCATGGTGAGTCCGTGGCAGATTTCATTTTTTTTTGTCGCAAGTTAGAAGAAATGGAAACTTTTTTTTTTTTTTTTTTTGGTCACAAAGTGTCATTTTCCGCTTACTTGTGACAAAAAATAATATCTTCTATGAACTCACTATGCCTCTCAGTCAATACTTTGGGATGTCTTCTTTCCAAAATGGGGTCATTTGGGGGGTATTTATACTATCCTGGAATTCTAGCCCCTCATGAAACATGACAGGGGGTCAGAAAAGTCAGAGATGCTTGAAAATGGGAAAATTCACTTTTGGCACCATAGTTTGTAAACGCTATAACTTTTACCCAAACCAATAAATATACACTGAATGGGTTTTTTTTTATCAAAAACATGTTTGTCCACATTTTTCGCGCTGCATGTATACAGAAATTTTACTTTATTTGAAAAATGTCAGCACAGAAAGTTAAAAAAATCATTTTTTTGCCAAAATTCATGTCTTTTTTGATGAATATAATAAAAAGTAAAAATCGCAGGAGCAATCAAATAGCATCAAAAGAAAGCTTTATTAGTGACAAGAAAAGGAGCCAAAATTCATTTAGGTGGTAGGTTGTATGAGCGAGCAATAAACCGTGAAAGCTGCAGTGGTCTGAATGGAAAAAAAGTGGCCGGTCCTTAAGGGGTAGAAAGCCCTAGGTCCTCAAGTGGTTAACAATTGTCTACATTTTTGTCATGAACCATATGCAAACATACAGGAAGGGACACATTGTTTTTTTATAGCTTTCCATATTAATGTAAGTTAAGAAGTGACCTGTGTGTAACATTCACAACTCACCTGGCTTGTAGATTTATAGAAGCCAATGGGTTCTCTGAACTTGTTCCCAGGATATCCTGAAGCCACGTCTCTCCCTGAAAACATGGATCTATCAACAATGCAGGGCGCTGCCAAGAAAATGAGAGAATAGCTGCATTCTCCATCTGCTGAGGAGTCCAGTCTGCAGGAGCACAAAGCATATCTGGATTGAGCTGATTCCATTATAGTTCTGCTACCCACATCCCAGCTCAGCTACAAGGTCACCACCTGTCTAATTACAAGGTGAGCCAAGCACAGTAATAGGAGGCAACCAACCAAGTGCTTCTAACTGAATATAAAACATACTGTTAACAAACTGTATTTCTTGTTCGTCTATCTCACACAAAAAACTGACACATAATCCTGAAAAACATACTATAATTGCTTACTACTGCACTTAAAATAAACTTTATTAAAAGAAAATATAAATTTTACGCTTGCCACTTTCATGTGTAAAAAAATAGAAAACCAATACGGTGCTATATAAACAGATTGCAATATATATAAACACAGCTAAAATGCAAACTAAGTATGCGTTATAATATTTCAAGTAGTTGGAGTAACGAGGCTTCTCTAAATGTAATCTGGAAAATGGGAAACATGACAAATTAAAATTAATAACTGTTTATCAACATTTTGAAAGTCTTAGTGCTTATTATTGTTTAAAGAGGTCATACCACTGGGTCTTAAAGCCCTAATTCACCTCCCAGATTTTTCATTCTTATTAAAGTTGATTAGGGAACCATGCCACTTCTCATACAATGCTGTCATACCAGAAATGGTAACCAATTTAGGGAACAGTAAAACCACTGCATTTGAAAAGAAATAACATTTGTTGAAAATATTCACTTATCCTGCTTATCCAGTGTTTATTGGTTGACCCCAATTTTGTCAAAATTAAAAATAATACAAACAAGATAACAACTGGCGACAGATGTAGACTGTATCTTGTTTACGTTCTCCACACTAGGAACAAAGGTTTAGCACTCCTCTACCCATGCTGAATCCTCAATGATCGTTACATACTTCTCTGGTTTGAAACAGACATGCATCCACCAAGTTCAAGCAACTGAGCCTCATTTTAACTCAATCCAGACAACAGAAAAGCTAAAACGGTAGAATACATCACCCTGACTGGACCTAAGGTAACATTTTCCCATACCTGTTAATCATAGCTGTGGATGTCCTTCATGCTACAATATACACAACATACAGTATAAAGGCAATTATATATATAAAAAAAAGTGGGAAAATAGTACCAGTATGAACAGTCATACCTTTGGCAGACCATTTTTGAATTTCATTGACCTTTATGATTCTCATTATCAAAGCTCTTATAAAGTCCAAGTAGAGCTCCTCTGTTATGACTGGTAAAGCCTGTCCAAGCAGGGATAAATCATTCAGGGTTTCTTCTCCATGATCTGTGTGGATCTCTTCATTTTCCTCAGTGCTATCATTTCCTGCAGAAAGAAACCAACAGTATTCTGGGAAACTAAGATACACAGACTTAGAAACTGATATTCATGTGATAAAATGGAAAGGAAAACAATGGATATACATTTCATTCTCTTCATCACACACACAATTATAAGGGTTCAGTTCCTGCTAAAATTGCATTTGTGTATTTGCAGAAGGTTGTTTGTAGCATATAATGCAATCATTTCACAGTAATGTTAGGGGTCTGAAATTGAATATTGAACTTTACCAATAGATTCTTATATTCAAGACCATTCCCCCATATTATCAATGCATTTTAGTTACTAGGTAAAAAAGCTTCATAATTTTAAATGAAAGCTATATGTTGTCAAGATCCTGTTGTAATGTCGCTTTCCTGATTAGTGTTGATAATTCTGCATAATGTTGTATCATCTGCAAATATGACAAAACTAGTCTGTATCACACTAGATCAGTGTTTCTCAAACCTGTCCTCATGACCCACCAATGGTGCATGTTTTGCAGGCAATCTCACCTATGCAGAGCAAGGTGGATTCCGTGTAGCTGAGACACGAACTACCCCACCTGGGCATAGATGAGGTTGGCTGCAAAACATGCACCAATGGGGGGTCGCATGGACAAGTTTGAGAAACACTGTACCATATCATTATTAAATAAATTGAAAAGGATTGAATCGTATACTGATCCTTACGAGACCACACTGCTAGCAGTTTCCCATTTTGAGTATGATTCATTTACCACCACTCTTTACCTTCTGTCCCTTAAAGAGACTCTGAAGTCTCGTAAAAAAGAGGTTTTTACTTTAAAAACCTCTTTAACCTAATTGCCCCTCCTTAAACGCTGCATCTCTGCAGCTGACAATGCCATAAATCACCCCAAATTACCTGGGGGACATCGCGGAGCTCCTTCCGCATAGGGGCAGAGCTTTCACCTGCAGCTCTGCCTCTACATGCGTCTATCAGCGTGGATCGCCGCCTCTCCCCTGCCCCTCTCAGTTTTCCTTCACTGAGAGGGGCGGGGGAGAGGCGGAGATACGCGCTGATTCACGCATATGGAGGCAGAGCTGCAGCTGAAAGCTCTGCCTCCTCCAGCAGCAAAATCCACTACCAAGAAAGTCGTGGATTTATGGCGTTGTCAGCCACGAGGATGCAGCGTTTTAGAAGGGGCAATTAGGTTAAAGAGGTTTTTAAAGTAAAAACCTTGTTTTTACGAGACTTCAGAGTCTCTGTAAACAGTGCTCTATCCATGCACACACATGGTCCCCTAGTCACAGCATCCTCAGCTTCTGCATCTAGCTTTTGTGTGGTCAGAATCAGAAGTATACTGCATCTATTGCCTTCCCAAAGTTTTGTGCACCTGGATCAATCCATTGTCAACCAAACTTTACTCTCCCTGCTGCCAGATTGTATTAGAAACACTGATTATGTTCTATATACACATAGGACAAATTAGAAAAGCTTAAAGGATTATCCTTGCTATTTACAGACCCAAATCAAAATTATTAACAAAATTAATAGAATTTCTATTTAAGTTGTCAAATGTATATTTAAGCCCATGCAAGTCCACAGAAACACAATTACCCTGATTCCTTTTGTATGCAACATTGCACCTACCAGTCATTAGCATGGGTAACCTGTCCCACAATGCTATTCTGCAGAGTTTTAAAGAGAACCCAAGGTGGGATTTAATTATATTAGTGGGGCACAGAGGCTGGTTGTGCACACTATCACCAGCCCCTGTTGCCCTATGGTGTGCCCCCAGGACCCCCTGCGATCTGCTGTCCCCTCCGCCGTGCTAGCGACACGCAGCATGTCGCCAGCACAATGTTTACCTATGCAGTGTCTGTTAGCGCCACTCCCCCGCCTCCTCTGTATCGGCGCTACCCGCCCGCGTCCCTTCCCTCCCGCTGATTGGAGGGAAGGGACGCGGGCGGGTAGCGGCGATACAGAGGAGGCGGGGGAGCGGCGCTGACAGACACGCATAGGTAAACATTGTGCTGGCGACACGCTGCGTGTCGCTAGCACGGCGGAGGGGACAGCAGATCGCAGTAGGGTCCTGGGGGCACATCATAGGGCAACAGAGGCTGGTGTTAGTGTGCACAACCAGTCTCTGTGCCCCACTAATATAATTAAATCCCACCTCGGGTTCTCTTTAACCACTTCAGGATTCTGCGTACGCATAAGTACGCCCCTGAATCCTGAAGCGGTTTCCATGGAAATGGCCGCTCATATGATCGCGGCTCGCAGGGTAAATGTAAACACGCGGGGAAGATCTTCCCTGATGTTTACATACATACGGCGCCGTAGAGGAGATCGGCGATCCCCGGCCTCTGATTGGCCGGGGATCGCCGGCATCTGATAGGCTGAAGCCTATCTGAGGCGGCGCAGGACGGATTTCCGCCCTGTGCAGCCCAGAATGAAGAGGGGAGGGAGGGAAGGAGGCAGAGGGAGGAATAGTGCTGCGGAGGAGGGCTTTGAGGAGCCCCCCCCCCCCGCAAGGCACAGCAGAGCGGCGGCGATCAGACCCCCCCCCCCCCAGCTGGACATCCCTCTAGTGGGGAAAAAAGGGGGGAAGTTTGATCGCCCTGCCTGCTATCTGATCTGTGCTGCGGGCTGAAGAGCCCCCGCAGCACAGATCTTCCAAACCACCCGAAACCCGGAAGTGGTTAAACTGTACCATGTGCAGAGAGTCCTACCATTGGTTGGCACCCACAGTTTTGAAAATACCTTCCTAAACTGACTCACTGAATAATTATTTAGAACTATTACAATTATAAAACATCATATATAGATGTGTTTATCATTTGTCCTAGACTCAGCAGCTGTACCTTCTGTTTCCAGAGAGGGACGATAGCTGTTATTTTTCTGTCTTTCCTTGGTAGAGTCATTGGGAAATATCACTGAGAATTCAATCACGTGTCCTAAAAATAAAAGCACTGTAGGTTATAGATAAATATGTATATTAAAAAACATGCAAGCATATTAATTTGCCATCACACTTCACAGCTACGAGCATGCTTATACATGAGTAGACATGGCTCGAATGGTTCAACCACGAACTTATTTGCGCAAACTTCAGTGGTTCGCGTTCTTTATGGCAGTTCGACCCGCCTCCTAAACTACATCATTAGGGTCAACTTTGACCCTTTACATCACAGTCAGCAGGCACATTGTAGCCAATCAGGCTACACTCCCTCCTGGAGGCCCTCCCCCCTTATAAAAGGCAGGCAGCATCAGGCATTGGACTCACTCGTGTGCCTGCAGTAATTAGAGAAGGGAGAGCTGCTGCAGAGAGAGCTATAGGGAAAGCTTAGTTAGGCTCTTGTAGGCTTGTTAGCTTGCTCCTTGCTGATTCTTATTGCTAAAAAAAGCACCCCTTAACAGCTCTTTTGAGAGCTAATCTTGTTCTTGTGATCTATTTTTTTTTTGTGTGTGGCCCACTTGCATTATATACAGCCCTGTCAGTCAGTCGCAGCTGGCCTTTGGCCCCTTAATTCCTACTGTGCCACTGCCAGGCCCACAATGACTACCTGTGTGTGTGACAGGCAGCTGCAGATTCGCAATCCTATCCCAATCACTGCACCTTTTCACTGTTCAGTGCACCTACCTACCTACCTACGTGAGCGCACGCATTGTTAATACCACCAGTCATTGCACTTGTTCACAGTACGTGTGTGTGACAGGTGCTCATTTGTAATACCCATCACTGCATATAGTTCTTCAGTGAAATGGTTAAAGAGAACCCGAGGTGGGAATTACTTTTACTATTGGGGCACAGAGGCTGGTTGTGCGCACTAAGACCAGCCTCTGTTGCCCCATCGTGTGTCTCCATGTCCCCCCTGCTCGCCGCTATACCCCCCGCATTGCTGGCGACACGCAGCGTGTCGCCAGCTCAATGTTTACCTTGCGCTGTCAGTCAGCGCTGCTCCCCTGCCTCCTCCGCATCGGCGCACCCGCCCGTGTCCCTTCCCTCCCGCTGATAGGAGGGAAGTGACGCGGCGGGTGGCGCCGATGCGGAGGAGGCGGGGGAGCGGCGCTGACTGACAGCGCAAGGTAAACATTGAGCTGGCGACACAGCCAGCAATGCGGGGGGTATAGCGGCGAGCAGGGGGGACATGGAGGCACACGATGGGGCAACAGAGGCTGGTCTTAGTGCGCACAACCAGCCTCTGTGCCCCAATAGTAAAAGTAATTCCCACCTCGGGTTCTCTTTAAGCGCTCTTCTCTGCCTGTTCCTTCTTAAACACAGCGAATATGTCATATAATGAAAAAGCCCCCCCTTCGGGGAAAGACTCCGTGGCTCCGCTCTAGCAACTCCTCAGGGGCCCCTGAGGAGTTGCTAGGGCAACGAAACGTTGGGCGGAGCCACGGAGTGACGTCATAGCGCACGACGCTCGCTGGACGCGGCGGAATTGTCTGTGTGCAGTAGGCTCGGTATCTTTTAGAGCACTAGCCAGTAAGATATTGCGGAGAGGGACGCTAGATGATAGAGGCGTGCGCCTTGTCACAAGCTTAGTGCATCTCACCTCTGCATACCCCTGTACCTGGAATCAGGTAGCTTGTCAAACAAGGGGCTGGCTGTGTTTCATTTTTTTGATGAAGTTTTTTGACCCAATTAGTGGTTATACACCACTGATCTGTTTTTAACCATTTTTTAAATAAACTGGTACGCTTTTACGCGATGTGGAATTCGTTTTTTTGATTACACAGACTGGGAATAGCCGAGAGAGGACTGCCAGAGAGGCTGCGGGGTGGCCAATACCCCGAATGCGAGCATTGGCCTTGGAGGCCTAGAAGTCTGGTGAGTCTTTCCCCGAAGGGGGGGCTTTTTCATTATATGACATATTCGCTGTGTTTAAGAAGGAACAGGCAGAGAAGAGCGCTTAACCATTTCACTGAAGAACTCTATTTTTGATGGCTGCACGCATCTAGGAAGAGCGCTCCCACATGATAACCATTATATGAGCAAGGACATTATACATGTGGTTACTACCTGCCAATGTGTTTTATTTAGAATTTAGCACCTGTAATATGAATGTTTGATGAACGTTTGATTCAATATCTTTTATAAAATTTTAGAGGTGACCCACTTAACACCTGACTCAGCATATGAGCGCAGTATCAGGGTGCTGTAATTGTTGTGAATTCTCCATCACTGCATATACCTACCTGTTGTTCAGTGCACCCACCTACCTACGTGAGCGCACGCAGTGTGCTATTTAATACCACCAGTCACTGTACCTGTTCTTGGTACGTGTGTGTGACAGGTGCACATTTGTATACCCATCACTGCATATACCTACCTGTTGTTCAATGCACCCACCTACCTACTTAAGCGCACACAGTACACAAGTCTATTGCGGTTCGCAAAAGTTCGCACGAACCGGACTTTTGCGGAAATTCGCGTTCGAGGTTTGCGAACCTAAAATCAGAGGTTCGAGCCATCTCTATACATGAGCAAACAAATTTGAACAGTCTAGAAACCTAACTGCATCAGACATCATTTTTTTTTCAATTTTATTTTTTTTTACATCTTTTTGCAAAATTGTTAACTCACTTATCTGGGCAGAGACCCCACTAGAAAATCAGATATTCGGTATATGCTATATATAGCATGAAGGCCACCAGTGTGGAAGCACACAAATTAATTTGTACACTACTTGGTCATTTCAGCACCATGTACTATACCTCATTGATGCATAGAGGCTGGTGTACGCAGCCAACAACACATTAACCAGCAGGTGCCAGACACTGCAGACAAAGTTAATGATGCTGAAGCTTAACTGGGTGATGGAAGTGTTTATTCTTACTAGTTAAGAATGAGCACTGATTAGGAGACTTCGTTTTAGGATATAGTTAGCTTAGTCTTGATTATTAGAGTTAGAGCGTTATGGTAAGATACCAGGAAGTGGTTAACATTAAGAGGAAAGGTTAGTGTTAGGCATTAAGAGTGAGGTAAAACTGGGGAGGGGGAGTTACGGTTAGGCAGCAGGAAGGAACTAATGTTGGGAGCTGGCATTAAGGTTAGCGATTCAGAAGAGATTATCATCAGGATGGAAAGTTACGGTTAGGTATCAGGAAGAAGTTACTGTGTGTGGAGATTAGGGTAAGGCCTCAGGAAGGGGAATTAGCATTGGGATAAGTTAGGGTTAGGCAACTGATGAAAAGTTGCAATGAAACACTAAGGCTAGATTCACAGTGGTCAGTTGCATAAGGCACACAATATATTGAGTGTGATGGATGGATTAATCTAGGCAGGCTAGCTTGCCATGAGAAGGAGGGACCAGGTATTTGAGGGTTATTCGTTATATAAACCACAGGGTAGTGGTTCAGCCTGGGAACTCCCCAGTCCACAGTTGAGATAAGCATGGAGCATTTTTGAGATATCATGCTTAGCTGCTTGGCAGCTCTCCTGTTCTCTTCACCACTGCCACTGTGACTGTGCACCTGTACAAAGTATTTGTTGTTCACTGCCACAGTGGTCATCATGTGACTGTCATGTCACCATCACATGATCATTGTGTGGGGAAGTGCAGGGACCTATGTCATTGCCAGCAAGCTCCCTGGCAATTTCTGCATGGGGTGAAGGGAGAAGGCAGGAAATACTGAGGGGCTTTAAAGGAAACCAAGCACACAAATGGGCTGCACTATGATCCAGGTGAACTCTGTTAAGCCCACCATAATAGGGACATATAATGTTGGATCTTAAGTAGGAACAGCCCTGTTATGTGGGCATTTTTATCAGCCAGTACTATGATGGAAGCACAATAATGGAAGGGAAGGTAGGGGAAACAGCTAAATCTACCTCCCTTCTACCCCACCAACCCTTTGCCTTTCCATGGGTTCCCAGTACCTCAGTCTTAGGCTGAGACCACTCAGGGTCTTAAAAATAAGTATCAATGGTCCATACTCTCTGCAGCTATTAATTCATATAATAAGGTTTGAGTACTGGTTGAAATAAACTGTAATTAAAGCTTATTGTCAGTTTTGCTGGCAACAAGTTGAAATGCAAAGATAAAAGCTTGTGCTGCACAGACCTACGTTTATGGCAAGTTTGTAATGAAAATGGAATATCCCTTCAACCACTTCAGCCTTCAGTGTTGTTTCCCCTTATGCATGTAATGATACAACCTGATCCCCGTGCCTGCGACGAGTCGCGCTCTTCAGGCTTGCATTCCACGCCGGCGCTGTCTGCGGCTGCAGGCAGAGGCATGCGTTCCAAAGGACGCATGGGACGTACGCGTCCAGCCTATGCGAGCAGGCGGCAGGCGTACCGGAAGTGACGCGTCGGAACGTACGTGTCTGACGCGGCGGAAGTGACGCGTACGGTAGGCTTATAAGCGTTTCCGGAACGCGGCCGCACGCCTGTTATAGCGTGTATTTTGCCACGTGTAGGCTAGTGTGAGCTTGCTCCAGACCTTGTTACTATTATAACCACTGTTTGGTCCCTGAGTCTCAGCGTTGCTCCTGGCTAGGTTAGCCTGAGCTCCTGGCTGCTGTGACTCAGTTCCAGTCACTGTTCCCTGATCTGATACCTGTGCATGACCCGGCTTGTAGTTAGACCACTCTCTGTTTTGTCCTTTTGTACCTCAGCCATCTGACACCAGTGTTTGACCCGGCTTGTATTTCGACCATTCTTTGTCTCGCCCCTGTGTACCTCTGCCATCTGATTCCGATATTGACCCGGCTTGTATTAGGCCATCCGCCTGCCTCTCTGCAACTCAGCAGGGCAGAAGTCGGTACCAGCCGTGACGTTACGGTCGGCTGACCGTTACATTATAACAGGCCAAATATACCCATTAGGGGAGATATATACATACATGGAGGATTTGCAAAGGCAGATTGACCAGCTGGCCGCGGTGGTCAAGGGCCTTGCTGACATGGTGACCCCGTTAGCACATGCTGCGGCTGCGGCCATCCCTCTGGGAGATGAGCCGGATGATGCTGTTGACCTCCCAGTGGCTCCGGCGGCCCCGGTGGCACCGCCGCCCGTCCCACCTGTAGCACCTGTTGCAGAACCCAAACTTCCACTCCCTGAGAAGTTCTCAGGAGATCGTGGCACGTTTAGCAACTTCATAAACTCTTGCATGATGTATTTCTTTATCAGGCCACAAGCCACGGGGACGGAAACACAGAGGGTGGCCTTGGTAATCTCGTTGTTACAGGGAGATCCACAGGCCTGGGCCTATAGCCTTCCTCAGGGGCATCCTGCTCTCGCCTCAGTGGAGGAATTCTTCCAGGCCATGGGTGTACTATATTCAGACCCAGATATTACCACCACCGCTTCACACAAGATCAGGACCCTAAAACAAGGGAAAAACACGGCTGAGGTGTACGCGTCTGAGTTCAGGCGTTGGTCAGTGGCCTCCAGATGGAACGATTCAGCGCTTGTGGATCAGTTTAACTTCGGCCTATCAGAACCAGTTAAGGACCACTTGGTCAACTACCCTCCGGCCGAGACGCTGGATGAGGCAATCACCCTTGCCATCAGGGTGGATCGCCGGATACGCCAGAGATGATCAGAGCGGTCAGGAGCAGGGAGTGTTGCACCCATGGTGGCGGGCCTGCTCAGCCCACCTATACCCACCGAAGAACCCATGCAGATCGGGGCATCTAAGTTGTCGGCTGTAGAGAAAACACGCAGACGATCCCAAGGACTATGCCTGTACTGTGGGGGTGCCGGCCACATGGTACGCAGCTGCCCCGAGAAGAAGTCGGGAAACGCCAGCGCCTAGATGAATTGGAGGAAGTTCATCCAGGCGGGCAGGTAATTCCTCTCAAAAACCAACGCTTTCTAGTGCCTTTCAGTCTAGATTGGAAGGAAAAGGGGATAACAGGGCAGGCTTTCATTGACAGCGGGGCTGCAGGGAATTTTCTGGATATATCTGTAGCCGCTCGGTTAAATATTCCCTCGTTGCCTCTCCAAAGTCCGTTACGGGCCATCGCCATCGATGACTCGCCGTTAGAGTTAGCCACCCCTGTGGCGATGACCCCGGAGTTGCACCTGAAAATCGGGGCTCTGCATTCAGAGAAGATAACTTTCTTCCTACTGAACATGCCATCCACACCGTTGGTACTCGGTTTGCCGTGGCTGAAACAACACAATCCGGTGTTGGATTGGCGTACGGGGCAACTCGTTAGTTGGTCGGGGTTCTGTCACCAGAATTGCCTTCTAACATTACCTCTCCTCAGCACCCAAGTAACGTCGTCGCAGGTTCCCTGGCCCTACAGAGAATTCGCCGACGTATTCTCACCCCAGGCAGCGGAGGAGCTGCCTCCACACCGCCCCTACGACTGCCCAATAGATCTTCTGCCGGGAACCATGCCCCTTCGGGGTCATTTGTATAGCTTGTCGGGCCCTGAGCGCTCAGCGATGCGGGAGTATATCCGAGAAAACCTGGAGAAAGGGTTCATCCGGCCTTCCAGCTCTCCGGCAGGGGCGGGATTCTTCTTCGTGGAGAAGAAGGATGGTGGGCTCAGACCCTGTATTGATTATAGGGGGCTGAACACCATCACTATAAAGAACCGCTATCCGCTTCCATTGATCGAGGATCAATTTGGACAGGTGGCCGGGGCTCGGGTGTTCACTAAGTTAGATCTGAGAGGGGCGTACAACCTCATTCGTATACGGCAGGGGGACAAATGGAAGACTGCGTTTAATACTCACAACGGGCATTATGAGTATTTGGTGATGCCTTTCGGGCTCTGCAATGCCCCCGCAGTCTTCCAGGAGTTCGTCAACGACATCTTTCGAGACTTCCTCGGGAAGTTCGTCATTGTCTATTTAGATGATATTCTCATCTACTCCCCGACCCTCGCAGAACATCGACACCACATCTGCAGGGTGCTGCAGAAACTGAGAGTGAACCGTTTGTACGCCAAGCTCGAAAAATGTATTTTTGAAACCAACCAGGTACCATTTTTGGGGTACGTGGTATCGGATTCTGGGCTGACCATGAATGCGGCAAAGGTGTCCGCGGTCCTCAACTGGCCACAACCCGGCAATCTCAAGGCTCTTCAGAGATTCTTAGGATTTGCCAACTACTATAGGAGGTTTATCCAGGGGTACTCATTGAAGGTGGCACCTCTGACCGATCTGACTAAGAAGGGAGCCGATCCCAGTCAGTGGTCACCTCAAGCCCAGTTGGCTTTCAAGACCCTGAAGGAGGCTTTTTGCTCCGCACCCATTCTCACGCACCCAGACGTCACCCGTCCCTTCATTGTGGAGGTGGATGCTTCTGAGATTGGGGTAGGAGCGGTCCTCTCCCAGTACTCGGGAAGCCCAGAAAAATTACATCCCTGTGCCTATCTGTCCAAGAGGTTTTCCTCGGCGGAGCGGAACTACGATATTGGGAACAGGGAGTTATTGGGAATAAAGTGGGCATTCGAGGAGTGGAGACAATGGCTAGAGGGGGCAGCTCACCCAGTCACCGTGTACACAGATCATAAGAATCTGGAGTACATCAAGTCCGCCAAGAGGTTGACTCCCAGACAGGCTCGGTGGGCGCTATTTTTCTCTCGGTTCTATTTCACCATCACATACAAGCCAGGCCCTAAGAATGTGAAGGCAGACGCCTTGTCACGGGCGTTTAGGCCCAGTCTCAACGAAACCCAAACTCCCGAGCCAATAGTGCCCTCGCAATGTATCGTTGCAACTATGTCCACCTCAGTGCCAGACACAGACTTAATGAACCTTCTTTCTCCCTGTCAAGGTGATGCTCCTTTGGGAAAACCTGTTGGGCGGTTGTACGTTCCTCCCCCCCCCCCCCCCCCCCAGTGGAGGCTCAAGGTCTTACAGCATTTCCATGAGGATAAAGCAGCAGGTCATCCGGGAGAAAACAAGACAAGGGAGCTGCTGTCGCGTTGGGTGTGGTGGCCATCGCTGAGTCAAGATTCCAAGGCATTTGTGAAGAAGTGTGCCACTTGTGCACACTCCTTCCCGGACTATGCCCAGTGGGCTGCTACGGTCCTTACCTATTCCATCTAAGCCCTGGACAGATATATCCATGGACTTTATTGTAGACCTTCCTGCCTCCAAAGGGTATACCGTTATTTGGGTCACTGTGGACCGATTTAGCAAGATGGCACATCTTGTTCCTTTAATTAAACTACCTTCGGCAAAAGAGTTGGCTGAGCTTTTTATTTCGCATTTGTTCAAACTCCATGGGGTGCCAGAAAGGATTGTCTCCGACAGGGGAGTCCAGTTTGTCTCTCGGTTCTGGCAGGCTTTTTTGCTCCCGGCTGGGGGTTACCTTGTCCTTCTCATCAGGATTCCACCCTGAGACCAATGGCCAGACCGAGAGAATAAATCAGTCGATAGAGCAGTACTTGCGATGCTATGTAGCCAGCAACCAGGAGGAATGGGCGGCGTACCTCCCGTTCGCAGAATTCGCCCTGAACAACCAGGTGAGTTCCTCTGCAGGCATGTCTCCATTTCAGGTAGTTACCGGACTGAATCCAAAATTTTCTCCACTGTCAGGGACTCCATTGAATCTACCCGCCGTCGAGAATTGGGTAAACCATATGGCAGAAATATGGAAACAGGTTCGGGTGAACTTAAGTAAGGCTGTAGACAAACAGAAACGCTCTTTCGACAAGCGTCGGTCACGGGAACCGGACTTGTCTCCGGGGGACCTTGTTTGGGTGTCCACCAGGAACATCCCATTGCGACAACCCACGCCCAAGTTAGGTCCACGATTTATCGGACCATTCCCTATCATTAGAAAGTTGAATGAAGTGGCCTATAAGGTTAAGCTACCTGACTCCCTCAGAGTCGGAAATTCCTTTCACGTATCTTTACTGAAACCAGCTAAAGAGTCTCAGACCTCCACGTCCCCACCACCTCCCGTGTCAGTATTAGGTGAGACAGAATACGAGGTGGAGAAAATTCTGGACTCAAGAAGCTTTAGGAACTCTTTGCAGTACCTGATCGACTGGAAAGGGTACGGACCGGAGGAGAGATGCTGGATGCCGGCGAGACAGGTACATGCTCAAGAGTTGGTTCAGGAATTTCATGCTAATTTCCCCAACAAACCAGGGGTAGAGTGCCCGGAGGACACTCCTCGGGGGGGAGGGGTAGTGTAACGATACAACCTGATCCCCGTGCCTGCGACGAGTCGCGCTCTTCAGGCTTGCGTTCCACGCCGGCGCAGTCTGTGGCTGCAGGCAGAGGCATGCGTTCCAAAGGACGCATGGGACGTACGCGTCCAGCCTATGCGAGCAGGCGGCAGGCGTACCGGAAGTGACGCGTCGGAACGTACGCGTCTGACGCGGCGGAAGTGACGCGTACGGTAGGCTTATAAGCGTTTCCGGAACGCGGCCGCACGCCTGTTATAGCGTGTATTTTGCCGCGTGTAGGCTAGTGTGAGCTTGCTCCAGACCTTGTTACTATTATAACCACTGTTTGGTCCCTGAGTCTCAGCGTTGCTCCTGGCTAGGTTAGCCTGAGCTCCTGGCTGCTGTGACTCAGTTCCAGTCACTGTTCCCTGATCTGATACCTGTGCATGACCCGGCTTGTAGTTAGACCACTCTCTGTTTTGTCCCTTTGTACCTCAGCCATCTGACACCAGTGTTTGACCCGGCTTGTATTTCGACCATTCTTTGTCTCGCCCCTGTGTACCTCTGCCATCTGATTCCGATATTGACCCGGCTTGTATTAGGCCATCCGCCTGCCTCTCTGCAACTCAGCAGGGCAGGAGTCGGTACCAGCCGTGACGTTACGGTCGGCTGACCGTTACAATGCATCCGAGAAACTTTCCCCTCCCATTCATTCACCAATAACTTTATCACTGTTTATCACAATGAAATGACTTATATATTGTTTTTCCCATCATCAATTAGGCTTTCTTTGGGTAGTATATTATACTAAGAATTATTTTATGCTAAATGCATTTTAACAGGAAAATTAAGAAAAAGAGTCATTATTTCTATTATTTTGACCACTATAGTTGTAAAATAATACATGATTCCATAATTAAAACCGATGTATTTTATTTGCCCATTTGTCCTGGTTATTACACCATTCAAATTATGTCCCTATCACAATATATGGCGCCAATATTTTATATGTAAATAAAGGTGCGTTTTTTCAGTTTTGCGTCTGTCACTATTTACAAGCCCATAATTTAAAAAATAACAGTAATATACCTTCTTGACATACATATTAAAAAAGTTCCCTAAGGTAACTATTTATGTCTTTTTTTATTGTGAGTTTTTTTTTTTTTATACAAAAATGTTTGGGGGGTAACTGTTGGGGAGTGTGCGAGGTAAGAGGTTTATTTTAAATGTAATAAAATGAAAACAAATTTTCTTGAAATGTTTCTACATGTAATTTTACTGTTTGGCCACAAGATGTCCTCACATATATCTTCCATATGCGTAGTATTACTACGCAAAACGGATGTAATGCGGGGATGTGAATGTATGGGCTTTGTGAAAGACAGAGCCATCTCGTAGATGGCATTGGTCTTTCATACATCTCATTTATTCATTGATCTCCTGGGCTAACACGCGACGGGAACGGGAGTGAGCATGGAAGCACGCGCGACCGGCCGCGATGCAGCATTTTGGACGTAACAGCTACATCCAAAATGCTAAAGTAGTTAAGAGTCCAATGCCTTTATAAGAATAGGCAGAAAATCAGGAGGATACTATTCTCCGCCAGTGAGAGCTGGAGAGAGCGAACTTGGCATGCTCAGACTGGCCATGACTGGCTGAAGTTACGGGACCCGGTACCGGAGCTGGAAAAGACTGAGGACGGCGTGGGAGCGATCCATGCGGATGGGGCTGGAGGAAGCCCCAGGTATGTATAAAAGTTTTAACTTTACTCGTTTCTGATTTCCTTTAAAGTGGAATGAAACTCAGCATTTTCTCTTTTGCTCTAAAAGATTATTTACAGCATAAAATCTACTACCACAAACAAATTGTAGCAGAACGGCATTCAGTTAAACACAGTACTTTGTTCTTCATTGGAAATCTCCTTGTTTCAGTGGGCAGCTTATGGACCTGCATATGAAGAAGATGCATCGATCTGATCTGCATCGTCTGCATCTTTTGTTTACATTCCTTTGTCAGATACATTTAGTAAACAGAGTTTTATCCAACTTTAAGATACAAAGGTCATGCATGCAGGGCACAGGGCCAAGGAAATGGTATGGAGAATGGCAAATGTATGGCGGGAGGTCAGGAGATGTGCCAATATATATGGAAAGCTGAATAAAATTGATTTGTAGAGGGGAAGTGTTACATAATGAAGAAAGAACAGGCTAGATGACAGAGAAAAAATGACTGAAATAATGCAAATGTGGAAAGCAAATAGTGCCATAACCTAAGTATATTTCTAATAATAATAAATTATAATAACAAATAATAAAACACTTGCATTATTACCAACAGTATATCACTATAATACAGAAGATCTAAATTGCACAGACATTTTTTAATCTAAATCAGCTCTACCTTTGTCTGGGTCAATTGCATCTATCATTAATGGGAAACCTCTCTCCTTCACAGCCATAGGCCATTCCACTGTTAGCATGAGCTGTCGAAAGTTGTGTTCATAAGCGCCAAGGTACGACACTAATCCTGCTGCCAGGGCTGTGCTTCCAGGAATCCCACTGAGCCTGCCTGGAAGGGAGCTTACAATAGCAGCATGTTTCTTGTTCTCCTTTTCCAGAAGCTTCAAAGAGATTAAAGATATTAAAGACAGTTAAATGTAGTTGTCAAGTTTTATGTCACTTCATTGAATTGAGCTTGGCGAGGGCAATGTGAGGGGCCGTGGATTTTTATGGGCTCTTTCTTTGTTGTTATTTCCCCAGCCCGTGACCATCATTCATCTCCAGCTTGCAGATCTGTGTGCAGTAAGCCAAATACATCATCCACTTTTATGCAGCTTACAGAAACTTGCTCATAATATGCCCAGCAGAGCAAGTATATTTCTCTTACAGTTATCTCATGGCTGATATAACTCAGAGCCATACTATGATATCGATGCTGAGTAGATAATTATTCTGAATGAAGCAATATAGGGATAAAGGACATAATAAAGGGATAAATGGATAATTATTCTCCCAGCTCTTCAAGGTATCAAAAACAAAACAAAAACTGCATGATATAGTTAACTTAAAAGATGTAGTTAAAGGACAACTGAAGCAAAAAAAGATATGAAGACTGCCATATTTATTTCCTTTTTAAACAATACCAGTTGCCTGGCAGTCCTGCTGGTCTATCTGGCTGCAGTGGTTTCTGACTCACCTCAGAAACAAGCATGCAGCTAATTTTGTCAGATCTGACAATAATGTCAGAAAAACCTTATCTGCTGCATGCTTGTTCAGGGAATATGACTAAACATATTAGAGGCAGATGATCAGCTGGTCAGCCAGGCAACTGATATTGCTTAAAAGGAAATACAAATGGCAGCCTCCATATCCCTCTCACTTCAGTTGACAATTAAAGATATCCAGAAGTATTAAATAGAGGGTAGATGTTGATAAACGATCCATGCGCTGGCAGTTGTATTTCTATTGATATACATGCAACCTGGCAACCTCCAAGTGTGCACAGGCTGCAATCTCAGACAGTGTCCTTACCTTTGTAATATTAAGGCAAGGTGAGAGGCCATGTGCATTAGCAAAGTTAACAACCTGTTTTACATTACAGACCATTCGCTCTCTGCTTTATACATTATATCTGCAAACCACTGCACCTAATTACTACTATTAGGAGTTATTAATGCACAATGGCTGAAGGCAGAACTGCAGTTAACACCTGTGCATGATATGAACAGATGTTAGTGAAATCTATATGGTCATTTTTATAAAAAAAATATCAGTCATCTGTAATTTGCTTGCAAAGTCTATCGTTTTAATGTGCTCTGTATAAATGACTGGATGCCAATTCCCACTAAAGCAGTGTAAAGAGGAGCTCACCCCTCTTTATACTACCTCACACCATTGCTGCCCAGGCTCCCCTTCAGTATACCAGGACAGTTCACACCACTCACGATGCAATGCAACATTATGTAAACACTGCATCATGGAGATGGACAGTTTGCATTGAAATAAGCTTTGCCACGATGTACTTTATTGCAGCCAGTAGCGGGTTGCCTATATGAAGAAGTCCTAGCACAATTAGGTGGAGTTAGGGGTTGTCTGACCCAGAGCAAGATTGTCTAGGCACCCCAGGTAGGAGTCTAAAGTTGCAGGGTGGGTGTCTGGGGTCTTTGCTACTATCACCTCTGAGTCCCTGCTTCCACCTTATCAGACAGGCCAGCTACAAAGAGGGAGGAGCCAACACTCCTCTCTTATCTACAGCCCCAAACTCTGCCTACTTACATTGCCATGTCTTTATCAAGGTTATGCTTGCCTTCTGGAGTGGGGAGAATACTGACCGGAAAGACTGCATTCAGCAACAAATGTTAAATGAGATATTTGTGTCAATAACAGCCAGAGCCACTGGCAGATGGGTGAAGCAGTTTTAAATACATTAACACTTTACAGTAATTGGAGCAGGGGTCTCTGTTGGTGACAAAGACAATTTTCAATTTTCAGGGATTTGCATGATGAGTGGGTAATAACCAAAACTGTCCTGTTTATCCCATTTAATACTTGGCCATCAGTGGTGTCCTAATCCTTGAATAGATCATCATCTAAAATTGTCAGATGTAAAGTGTGTACATGTTATACTACACTTGGCCAAGGCAGTTACAGTATGCCCTTCTTGGCTGAATGTGTGTGTACATGTGTCCACTTAGCTTGTTTATCAATCTAGTTTTCTGGATCATTGTTTAACCACTTCAGGATTCTGCGTACGCTTAACTACGCCCCTGAATCCTGAAGTGGTTTCCATGGAAACGTTCCATGTCAGTTCACGGTGGGTGTCTCCGTGAACACCCTGCGAGCCGCCGATCGCGGCTCGCAGGCTCAATGTAAACACGCGGGGAAGATCTTCCCCGGTGTTTACATATATACGGCGCTGCTGCGCAGCAGCGCCGTAGAGGAGATCGGCGATCCCCGACCTCTGATTGGCCGGGGATCGCCGGCATCTGATAGGCTAAAGCCTATCCGGCGCAGGACGGCTTTCCGTCCTGCGCCGCACACAGGGGATGGGAGAGGGAGGGAAGGAGGCAGAGGGAGGACTAGTGCTGCGGAGGGGAGCTTTGAGGAGCCTCCCCCCCCCCGCTAGGCACAGCAGCGCGGCGGCGATCAGACCCCCCCAGCAGGACATCCCCCTAGTGGGGAAAAAAGGGGGGAGGTCTGATCGCCCTGCCTGATTTCTGATCTGTGCTGCGGGCTGAAGAGCCCCCGCAGCACAGATCAGCTAAACCACCAGGAATCCGGAAGTGGTTAAATGACACTGACCTTGAAGCGTAATGTTCCCCTCCTTACCCTCCCACCAGAAGCCACTCTGTTGTGCTGCTGTAGCTAGGCACACAGCTAGCGTGTGTACAGGTGTTACACAGGTTCACTTAAATATTTAGAATGCTGGATCTTTAAATGACACTGACCCATATTTGCACTGTCCCCCTACTGCCAGAGGCCACTCAGTTGTGCTGTTATTTCTAGGCAAGCATGGTAGCATGTGTGCACTTGTCCCCAAACATCACTTTTAAAGATCAGGCATGCCGCTATCTATAATGATAACGGTGCCCAAGCAACACTCTATTGCATTGTTCCCTTCCTCATTCCACCCGCCAGAAGCTGCTTTATTGTCATCCTTCCTCCTCTCCCCATAGAAACAAATGCTACAGCAGAGTGAAGCATCTGTACAGCACTTGGCTCCTGAAGTGTCACTCGAAGGATTGAGTCTTGATAACGTTGCCGACTGTAACGAGCTTACCTTCCAGCGGCGGGTCCCGCGGCGGGTCCGGCAGCAAGACTTCCGCTACGGCATTTTCTAAAGGCATCACCGGCATCCCTCCAGTGGTGGCATGTGTGCGCAGATCCTCCAGTCAGACGTGCGTGGTGCAGAGCAGCCTTTATAGGCTGAGGACGCGTGTCTGACGGAGGGGCTGTCATCCTGGGGGCAGGATCTTGCTCTGACTTGTGGGTATTTTAGGCCAAGTGAGACAGTTGCTCACTGGCCTTGATACTAATCAGTTCGCTAGTTCTTGGCCCTTAGCTAGTGAAAATCTTGAAATCTACATTTCATAATTTGCGCATCAGCACGATATATATGTACTCTAGTCAGTCAGTGTATATATTGTAATATTGTAATTCTATTATTGTATGTTATTGTGTACCGACCTTGCCTGCCTTTTGACTACGAATCTGCCTAGCTCCTCTGTACTACTGCCATCTGGTTACTGTGTACGACTCGGCCTGCCCCTGACTTTGCTTATGTTTGATCCTTCTAATACGGCTGACATCTTACTTATGTGTATGACTCGGCCTGATATTTGACTACGATTTTGCCTAGCCCTTCTGTACTATTGCCGTCTGCTCACGTGAATGACCCCGGCCTGTCTTTGACTACGCTGTTATCACTAGAACTGTGTTTGCACTTGTTACGCTAGCCCTGTTCACGAACTGATTAGTATCAACGCCAGTGAGCAACTGTCTCACTTGGCCTAAAATACCTACAAGTCAGAGCAAGATCCCGCCCCCAGGATGACAGCCCCTCCGTCAGACACGCCTCCTCAGCCCATAAAGGCTGCTCTGCACCACGCGTGTCTGACTGGAGGATCTGCGCACATGTGCCACCACTGGAGGGATGCCGGGGATGCCATTAGAAGATGCCGGAGCAAAAGTCTCTCCATCGGAGACGGTGCGGGACCCGCCGCTGGAAGGTACGATCGTTACATTATTATCACACTGATACGTGAACAGGGCTAGCGTTACATATGCAAAACACAGTTCTAGTGAGAACAGTGTAGTCAAAGACAGGCCGGGGTCATTCACGTGAGCAGACGGCAATGGTACAGAAGGGCTAGGCAAAATCGTAGTCAAATATCAGGCCAAGTCATACACATAAGTCAGATGTCAGTCGTATTAGAAGGATCAAACAGAAGCGAAGTCAGGGGCAGGCCTAGTCATACACAGTAATCAGATCACAGTAGTACAGAGGAGCTAGGCAGATTCGTAGTCAAAAGGCAGGCAAAGGTCGGTACATAATAACATACAATAATAGAATTACAATATATACACTGACATCAGCACGATATATATCGTGCTGATGCGCAATATATGAAATGTAGCTCTTAAGATTCTCACTAGCTAAGGGCCAAGAACCAGCGAACTGATTAGTATCAAGGCCAGTGAGCAACTGTCTCACTTGGCCTAAAATACCCACAAGTCAGAGCAAGATCCCGCCTCCAGGATGACAGCCCCTCTGTCAGACACGCCCCCTCAGCCTATAAAGGCTGCTCTGCACCACGCGTGTCTGACTGGAGGATCTGCGCACACGTGCCACCACTGGAGGGATGCCGGTGATGCCATCAGAAGATGCCGGAGTGGAAGTCTCGTTGCCGGAGACGCCGCAGGACCCGCCGCTGGAAGGTAAGATTGTTACACCGACATTTGTGTGTGTGTACTTACCTTTACAGATATTATTTAACATCACACAAAGGACCGGCACCACGCTGAATATCTATAGCTCCTTTAAGGCTTTATTAATGCAGACATGATAAGCAACAACATACTGCTGTTTCGGCCTTCACTGGCCTTTGTCAAGTTGCTAAGTGATCATCATGATCACTTAGCAACTTGGCAAAGGCCGGTGAAGGCCGAAACAGCAGTCTGTTGTTGCTTATCATGTCTGCATTAATAAAGCCTTAAAGGAGCTATAGATATTTAGCGTGGTGCCGGTCCTTTGTGTGATACTACTTGCTGTGACCCCTAGGTACTGGGGTGAGGACCTTGGCATACCAGCACTTTGGATCTTTGAGCCTTGGTGGTGCTCCTGGACACTTGAGGAAAGATATTATTTAACAGGTATTTACTATCTAATCTCCAACTTTTCCTTATAGAATTAGAGGACATTTGGCAGTATAAAGCATTACTAGATAACATGGAACACTGTCATGTGGATAAAGGTGCATACGTTAAAACCCAGCTTGGCCAAGCCAAGTATCCTGTAGTATGGAAAGAGAAAAGTGGAGAGACAGACTTCCTGTTTTGGGCAAGTACAATACAATATGGTCCAGTGTTTCATATAGCTCCAGAAACGAACAAAAACCCTGATGTCAGAAACACTGCCCTACAGAAACATCCAATTCATATGTATCCTACAAATACAGGATCACTCTTTCCTCTGTTTTCTCAGTTTGGAACAACATAAAAAAGTAATAAAAACTCATACCTGTGCTACATGTGCCGCCTGATGTAATTTGTGGGATATTTCAGTGGTTCTGTGCTGTTGCTTGTTTTTATGCATGGTTGCCTCCTCGAAGCCTCTCTCCAGGTCACTCAGTCTTGAAAGAAGAGCTTTCTTTCTCTGCTGCAAAGTTGACATTTTCTGCTCTGCATCTTCTAAAGCAACTGTCATTTCAGACACTCTACTCTGCAAAGGCTTCACCTAAAATATAAAGATTTTCAGGGGGAAAAAAAATACTTTTAATGATATTTTTTGCAGTGAAACAGAACCTCCCCGTACGTAAAACCACTAATTCAATCACCGGGGGGGGGGGGGGGGGGGGGACTCATAATAATAAAAAATATACATACAAAGGATTTTCTTCTCGCACTGCTAGGACAGATAATAATCAACAGGGAAGTGTTAATTGAATCATGTGACTGGCAAAACCCATGATTTTAATAATCGCCATTACTTATCCCTGGTTTTGTAAATATCTACTTGCTGGGTGTCATGACTTTGAATAGTCTACTTCTACACCTGATTGCTGCCTGTCTTTTCCTTGCTTGTCTAATGATATCCTGAATGCTGTCTGCCCTTTTCCATCATAATTCTTCTCCCATCCATTATTGTACCAATGATCTTGCCAACATATGATGAACTGTCACCCAGAACTTGACAAATAGGTGTGTGGCACAGAGGATCCATTTTCATTGTCTTACATGCAAAAGTTTGGCCACGGATCCCACTAACGTGCTGCTGTCAACACTTGTGAGGAGTTTTTTAGTCAAGGAAGTAAAACAGTCAATGTATCAACAAAATGTCAGTGGAGATAGCAGCTGTAGTAGTGGCAGTTATTGTGGCACAGATAATTGCTATTATGTCACTAAACCTCACATTGGCAGTAATAGTGATAGCTGGGGTGTGGGGGGTGAAGGGGTAGTGTTAGGCATAGTTAGGGGTAGAGTAAGAGGGGAAGGTTAGGTTAAGACATAGTAGAATACTGGTAAAATTACTGATTTTCTACTATCGACATTATCCCACGCCCAACAGTTGCATATCGGTAACATTGACGATATTCTACTAGCAGCTTTACCTGGAGCCAAACATTTCCACACCCCCTTTTTTGATGTACCTTTTTTGATCAGCACAACAGCCAGGCATGTGGTATTTTTAAAAAGTGACAATATGGCAGCTTTCATCTACCCAGGGCAATGCTAGAGCTAGTTTTGAATGAAACAGAATCTTGTGGAATTTTCTTTGTAATCTTTACTTGGACATGCCATTGAAGTGAACTCATGTGCAAATGGACTATGGCACTGGCACCTAAACAGGAAGTTATGAGTTCATAAATCAAGGTAACAGGACAGGCTGTCATTGTTAGCTGGCTCCAAAGATTGACAATTAGAAAAAAAAGGTATCAAATTCCTCGGCATATATAAGTTGGTGACATTCTGCACTAACCCAGATACAGTTAGAATAAATGGACAGGGTTTATCAGGAGCAAAGCTACAGAACATAGGAAAGCTGTTAACCTGCTGCTCATGTGATTGACAATGCTACTGACTGTGTACAGTGCTTCTTTGTATCTGTGACTGTGTCTACAACAACTAGTCACAGCGGAAGTCCAGGTCAGAACAGCTGGCAGCTCTACATAGCAAGCTGTCTGTGACTGCCGCTATTTTTTTAAGTTAAGAATAAAAAAAAAAATGCCGTCTGCCAATCTTAGTCAACTAGAGAGAGATTTGTTTAGATAGCTGACAGCAGCTACTTAAGGGATTAATGATCAATGATTTATGAATATTGAGCAGCATTTCAATAATCTCGGACGAATAATCACTTACACCTCAAGCCAGCTTTTTGAACCATTAGACTTTTCCGCGATCACTCAAAGGAAGTTAAGTGATTCTGATTTATAACCGTAACGCACAGGGCCCAGTACATTTGCTCTATCAGTGTGTAAATTCAACAAATGCAATTCTCAGCAGCTCTAGAGAACCAATTTAAGTCAACATTATGCATGAGCTGAGCATGCTGGAATTCTCAAATCTCTTATTTAACTCATTAAATTTGCACGGAACATCTTGCAATTAAAATTTCACATATATTTCATCTGATGATTGACATTTGGCCTTGATAAAAATTAGTTGAAATTGCTTGCTTTGAACACATAAAAGAACATAGATTCAGGAATGTGTGCTTTTGGTTGTAAAATGGGTATTAATTATCTGAATCTGATTATTTTCTAATATATTTCATGGAGCTAGATTTGAAACGTTTAGATTTAATGTGCAAAAAATGATTTAATGTAAAAAATAAAATTAAATAGAGAGAGCAAGAACTGAACTCTTATCAGCTTTTTTAATATAAAAACAGCCAAAATGCTATGCATGGTAAAAAATTACAAATATAGAATATTGTCTGCTTTGCTCAAGTACCAACTATGAAGACAATAAACTGTGCATGTACTGAATACATGTTTACTAATATTAAAGATACTAAGGATGCCAGTGTTTTGCTAATGGCACAGTGTTAGGATGACTTACAGATTGCCTTTGATTTATTCTTACTGTGCTTAAAGTGTACCTGAGGCGGATTCCAATGGCAAAAATGGGACCCGGGGCATGTCCCCTGCTCCATGCCATGCCTCTGTGCCCCCTTGGCACCAGTCTCCGCCCCCCCTCCTCCCAAGTCTACTGACAAGGAGCTTATTGGCAGGCTTATAGGGGAAGAGGTGTCCTTAGCAGGGAAGGCACTCCTACAAAATGCCACCTCTGGCTTTAGGAACAGGCATTTCTTCCTCTTCCTCTTGCCCTTTACTGCCAAATTGATGGCTAGTGAGCTAGGGCTGGGCTGCAGCAACACAGGCAGAGGTTTCAAAAGAGCTGCAGAAGACTTGGGAAACATGATCGTGACTGCATTATCAAGGAGGGGGTGGAGCATCTCCTGTGTAAGAATTACAGCCCATCAGATAAGTAATTAACCCTAAGACCACTATCCCTCCATCCTGAATCAGTTAGACCAGTGGTCTTCAAACCAAGGCCCGCGGGCCGAATGTTGCCCTGAGGCTTTTTTACCACCCCCCCTCCCCCACACACACACACACACACACACAAAATGTATTATTAATAGATGTGGTCAGCTACATCTTTAAATATTGGTGGTCCGCATATAGAATAGCATATAGAATAGCAGTACTGGCACCACCCATCCACTTGGAATCCAGAAAGCAGTAATTCGCTGGTTTCCAATCAAATTCCCCATCAGGTGACACTGCTGTCCAATTGGACGGCAGGTTGTCACCTGGGTATGCTTCACTGTCTGGCCCGCAAAGACTTCTACATCATTTTATGTATACTCCGGCCCCCCAGCAGTCTGAAGTATATTGAACCGGCCCTCGACCCAAAACGTTTGGGGACCCCTGATTTAGACAGTGCTTGATATGACAGGCTCTGTCTTTTATACACAAGATATTCCTTGGTCTCTGAATTAAGCCTTTTAAAGCTCTTAAAGACACAGGACCCAAACTCGACAAAATCGTACAAATCGGAATTTCCGTCTACACTGGGGTTTTGGGTTGGGCTGGTCATACTGTAACGATTGTGGAACTTTCTCCGTGATCAGCGCACAACGCGTGCGCTGACACGGCGGAAATCCTCCACAAGCGTGTAATTGCAGGCACCCAGCAAAAGGTGCTACGCACCTGTAGAGGGAAAATTCCTGTCGGCAGATGGCGCTGGGGAGTGCAGAGGAATCAATCCTCTGTACCTCCACAAATGCCAGACAGGAATTGTACGAAGCGCAGAACACAATCGCAAGAGAGGCGATTGCGAATGAGAACGAGCAAAGGGACAGGTTGTATGTGTGTGCGCCAATCCAGTCGCCACCCCGCGACCGCGTACACACAACAGCAGATATGAAATAGGAACGCGATCGCGAGAGGTGCGATCGCCAGACGTGACACAAGGCAGATCAGAATAGAATACGAGGGTAGCAAAGGCACAGCAAATAAAACAATGAGGAGATACGGAAAATAACAAACGCTAGCTAACCGCGAACACCGCACTCATTCGCAACAGTGCACGCGGTTATGCGCGGTCTCCACGTGATAAGCACAATAGAGACAAGCACGCCTAACTAACCATTAACAGACAAACATGAAACAGAGGACGCGAGCGCTTGCTTAACGGTTACCTCACCGAGCCTCCAGCAAGCGTAGCAGACAAGACAGACACACGAAAACAGGGACAAGCGAGAGATAGGATCTACAGCACTAGCGAAAAGTGGCTAGCGCGTTCCAGGTACAGAGTAGCAGAACAGAAGGATCCCCAGCGCTAGCGAAAAGTGGCCAGCGTGATCCCAGAAGACAGAACAGAAAGATCCCCAGCGCTAGCGAAAAGTAGCTAGCGCGATCCCAGGAGACAGAACAGAAGGATCCCCAGCGCTAGCAAAAAGTAGCTAGCGCGATCCCAGGAGACAGAACAGAAGAGATAGCTGGTAGCAACCGCTGCACCAGCTATACTCCAAGAACAGAGATCAGAACCATTTCCTGTCGACCACCATAGGGACAGGACAATGGCAACAGGCAAGACAAGACAGAACAGGCAATGCAGATAATACAATCCTAACTGCACTAGGGAAATCTGCCTAGCGCAGATTCAGGAATTACTCTAAGCTGATGTTCAAACAGAGAGCAAGGCTGACACCCCACCAGGAGTGTTACATAGGACGTAATCCTTATGAACAGCGAAGCATTGTGGGAAAGACATAGTACTTATAGTACACGCCTCCAATGAATGTGGCCAGGCAATTTGCATGACAACGTATGCAAATTCCTCTGCAAGCACAAGCTGCAAAACTGACAGAAGCTCTTCTTTCCAGAGTCCTGCAGCATGCAAACCTACACAATGGTCAAAAGGCTGGCTGCCTGCACAGGCAGCTGAGCAAATCATCACAGTAACCCCCCCCCCCCCTCCAGGGTCGAATTCCAGACGACCCTCAAAACTGCTATTAGCAACAGACTCAAACTGAAGACTCATGAAGGTCGGGGCAACACGACAAGGTCCAATTCCAGAGTCAGTCCACCCGGAACCGACCTCATCGGAAACAGAAGCCACCGAAACATGCCCATCAGTACTACCAGTCTCAGTATAACACCCATCAGGACTGTGAACGCCAGAGAAGAAGCCATCGACAACCTCCAGACAATACCCACCACCTTCCAAGGAGCGTCCGAAAATACCAAACCTGCCACAATACCTGTTCGAAGTGTCCCTTACAACACAAAAGCCACCGTTGATCTTATCCAGGGGACCAAGCAAAATTTCTCCCGGAATCTCCGAGAACCTTTTGAAGCTCCACAGAGATCCCAAGAGGGCAGAACAATCACCAGGCTCACATGGAGAATTACCAAGAACCCCCATGGAACCAATGACAATTCCGGATTCAGAATTACGAGGACACCCATCAAGATCAAGACTTTCAGGGACCACTTCTGGGCATGCAAGCAGGCAGGCTAAATCAGAACATGTCTCCACCGAGGAAGCATCTGAGTATGCTGGTAACCGAGGCACACTTGGGCTTTCTGGGTCACAGAGCACACTGGGGTACACCAGCACAGGAGAAACCTCAGGACATGTCGGGGAACTGCCAACCTCAGAGTCCGGCACGAGGAAACCAAAACCAGGACCGGGCAGAGAATCATCACGAGCATTGGTCTCAAGCACTGGACTTTCAAAAGAAGACTCGGATTCAAATTCGGAAATTTCTGTGACTGCAATATCATCATTGACTACACATGACTGAAGCTCCACCAGAGCTGAAAAGGTAGCCAGCAAGGCAGCAATGCCTACGGAAGAGGGCAACACCTCAGAAGGACTTGGGGGACAGGTGACATCTCCTACAAGTTCTGCACCCTTTGGGAGGAACTCGGGGACCTCCAGAACATCAAACAAGACCTCAGGAACATCATTTTTCAAGTTTTCTAGGAAGGATTCTGAACTATCCATGTTACAGGGCAAAACTGGAACTTTATTTTGTGGACAGGGCAGATGTCCCAGGAATGGTTCCACCATAACCTGAGACTGGATCTCATCATCATGAGGGGAATGTACAGGTATATTTACTGGAACACACACTGACTCCCTAACTTCATTCTCACTGTACCCAGAATTCTGTGTGGCAGTCAAACTAGCTTGTAACTTCAAAACTGCAGAAAAACAGGTAAAAATAGCAGCAATACCTAGACGAGCCTCTAGGGGCAGGGCAGGAGATATTGTACAAGGCAATATTGACTCATCCAGAGTACAGGGTGGAGAGTCAGAACTTCCCTCAGAGTAAGAAAGGGGCTCACAAACGTCAATGTGAAAGGAAAACATGTTTTTATTCATGGTACAGGGCAGGTTCAGAGAAAGCGTCTCTGAATAAGGCAAAGAGGGTTCAGCATCAGATTCGCAAAACCGAAGCGCTGTCTCACTCTTAGATTCAGCTAACAATGTCGAATCCGAGGAATCAGAACGCAAAACCTTTGAATCAAAATTCACTTTAGGTAGTGAAACTGACGCTTCTATAGCGCAAACCTCCGCGATCTGCGGAGCAGACTGCAAGGCATCTAGGACCGAAATTCTGGAGCAACTGTCCCCAGGCAATGGGCCCTTACAGGTGTGAACAGGGTGAGACAGAGACTCATTTGCAGAAGAAATGGCGACATCAACAGGATAAACTTTATTAGGCATAATAATTTTACTTTTGACGCTGCATAGTCGAGAAATTTTCCCCATAGCAGGGTCACAGACGGAAGAACTCAAAGATCTGTTTCTAAATGACTAAGGATCCCACACATCCTTGAGGAAACCGGCAGACTCATGCCGATCACAATCTGCAGGAACATCCGAGAAACAGGCATCAGATCGCACAAATTCAAACTGCACACTGTCAGGAGCGAATCCTTCAGGATTCGCACAGGAATCAACCACAGCGGCACACTCATTCATTTCAGATTACACAAAGTCAAGACTCACATGCTTTACCCCAGAAAGGCAGGAACAATCATCCGACAACGATGTCTCTTTATTGGAATCAATTGGTTGGTGTGTGTGCAACTCATTCAAAATCGTTTGCCATACATAGATCACCAGATCCACATCATCCTTGTCACATTCATCGGAATCAATCAGAAGGTACATAGAGTCAAGACAAGCATTCAAGACATCTTCGCTTTTTGCAATGTAAAAATCGCAAAAGGCTTTCCAATCCACATTGAATTCCTCCAGCAAGGCCCCAACATCCCAGGAAGCAAATGGGGGTTCAAACAGGCCAGTATCCACATAATCTCCATAGGGTTGGAGTTCAGGAAAAAGAACAGATTTTTTAACTGCTTTAATGTAGTGTGCGATCCTACCTATAGCAGGATCCACATAAGCTTTGGATTGGGGCAAAAAAGCCGGAGACGGAACAACATCATTACAAACATCAATAGGGAGTGTTTTATTCCGATGCTTGCGGTTTTTAGTTTTTCTCTTTTTCGCCACTTTGCATGTCTGCTGTTTAAAACCTGAAGTGGCAACAGACACATTGAACTGATTGTCATACTGAAAGGTTTTGCATGGAAGGGAAAGATCAGCTGACTTATCAGCAGCTACACACTCAATCAGAGCAGGTGGTAAGCCAGGCAGTTTAAACCAGTGAGAGAATATCACTGCAAGCAACTGATACAGATTACCATTCCAAGAATTGATTTTTAACAGATTATATGCCCAGGTGAACAAATCGTCTTTTAAGAGCACATAGGCAAACAGAAGAGCCGACGTGGACGGATCAGAAATCTGAAAGGTGGGATTCAGGCAAAACCTCACACATTCAAAAAGAAATTCCGCCTTGGTCTCTGAGTTAAGCCTTTTAAAGCTCTTAAAGACACAGGACCCAAACTCGACAAAATCGTACAAATCGGAATTTCCGTCTACACTGGGGTTTTGGGTTGGGCTGGTCATACTGTAACGATTGTGGAACTTTCTCCGATTGCGAATGAGAACGAGCAAAGGGACAGGTTGTATGTGTGTGCGCCAATCCAGTCGCCACCCCGCGACCGCGCACACACAACAGCAGATATGAAATAGGAACATGATCGCGAGAGGTGCGATCGCCAGACGTGACACAAGGCAGATCAAAATAGAATACGAGGGTAGCAAAGGCACAGCAAATAAAACAATGAGGAGATACGGAAAATAACAAACGCTAGCTAACCGCGAACACCGCACTCATTCGCAACAGTGCACGCGGTTATGTGCGGTCTCCACGTGATAAGCACAATAGAGACAAGCACGCCTAACTAACCATTAACAGACAAACATGAAACAGAGGACGCGAGCGCTTGCTTAACGGTTACCTCACCGAGCCTCCAGCAAGCGTAGCAGACAAGACAGACACACGAAAACAGGTACAAGTGAGAGATAGAATCCACAGCACTAGCGAAAAGTGGCTAGCGCGATCCAGGTACAGAGTAGCAGAACAGAAGGATCCCCAGCGCTAGCGAAAAGTGGCCAGCGCGATCCCAGAAGACAGAACAGAAGGATCCCCAGCGCTAGCGAAAAGTAGGTAGCGCGATCCCAGAAGACAGAACAGAAGGATCCCCAGCGCTAGCAAAAAGTAGCTAGCGCGATCCCAGGAGACAGAACAGAAGGATCCCCAGCGCTAGCAAAAAGTAGCTAGCGCGATCCCAGGAGACAGAACAGAAGAGATAGCTGGTAGCAACCGCTGCACCAGCTATACTCCAAGAACAGAGATCAGAACCATTTCCTGTCGACCACCATAGGGACAGGACAATGGCAACAGGCAAGACAAGACAGAACAGGCAATGCAGCTAATACAATCCTAACTGCACTAGGGAAATCTGCCTAGCGCAGATCCAGGAATTACTCTAAGCTGATGTTCAAACAGAGAGCAAGGCTGACACCCCACCAGGACTCCAGGAGTGTTACATAGGACGTAATCCTTATGAACAGCGAAGCATTGTGGGAAAGACATAGTACTTATAGTACACGCCTCCAATGAATGTGGCCAGGCAATTTGCATGACAACGTATGCAAATTCCTCTGCAAGCACAAGCTGCAAAACTGACAGAAGCTCTTCTTTCCAGAGTCCTGCAGCATGCAAACCTACACAATGGTCAAAAGGCTGGCTGCCTGCACAGGCAGCTGAGCAAATCATCACAGAAAGCAGGTGATACAACACTTCATATAATTACACAGTATAAACACTGTATTATGGCTTTATATTGGATTATACTAACCAAAACGGCTTCATTACTGTGTGTTAAATTACATATGCACTGCTGACTTCATATAATAGCATAGTTTGACTGATGTGTTACTCTTTCACCTTGGACCGTTCACAACAAAACTTAGTGACTGGCTGTAGTCAACTTATCTTACATTATCGTCAGCTTTATTTTTGCAGGGTTTCCTTAAAGTGGACCTGAACTCTTGAACAGGACAGAAGGAAAACATATAGAAATGCACCCTGTATGTATTTAGAGAATTTAGCCTGTCTAATTCCCCCTCGTCTGTGTCGAATTACAAGTGTAATTTGATCTCTCAGCTGTGTCAGCTGGCTCCCTCAGTAGAGCAGCTAATTTGTAAACACAGGATGTTAACCCTATGTCTGCTTCCATGAAAGCAGGAAGTAGGCACATTGCAGATTTATTGCAGGATTTGTATCGGCTGTAACAAAGAAATGTTTTTCTTTAAAGGTTATTATGCTGTTGAATATCTGTTAGAGCAGAGAGGAGGTTCTGCGTTCAGGTCCGCTTTAATAAAATCAGGGCAATCACCCATCACATTTTTATGTGTCATATGCATGACCACAGCCTCAGTTTCTACACTCTGCACTGTTCATGCACATTCAAGGATTACCTTAGAAGACAAAATTCTGTAGTACTGAACTGCCCCTTGCAGCCATCTCATGAGACTCCCCGCTGCTACATTACCGGATGCTTTTCTCTCCATGTTCTCAGGTGTAAATTGGATTTTCTTTATGTTTGCTTCCAGTAGTTCCAAAGTAGACTGTGGCAACTGGAAATTGTAACAATCATTAATATCAGATATTCCCTAACATTATTCCCTAGGTATTGATGAATATATTCCAGTTATATAGTTAATAAAGATGTCACCTGTGTAGCATGAAACATTGTAAGCTCATTCAGGAATCGGTCCAGATTGGCCATTTGTCTCTTAGCTCCTTTTGCCCATGTAAGATCAGTGTTTGGGGACTTCAGAATTATAATGATAGAGGCCATAAGCTCTTCAATATCCACATCTGGCTTCTGCATTACTCGCAGTTCTCCTGTGAAAATAGCAAGGCATGAAAAATGCTTTTGAAGCAATTTCACAGCTACTTACAGTAGGGTATTGTACCGTGTTAGCCATCAGTAAAAGCAAGAGGTTTTACAGCAGAGCTATGCCATCCTCACCCGGCTTTAATAGTTGGCAATAAGCAAAGGCATTTTCCACAAGCATGTGATTTACTTATAACTCTTTATAGTACCTCCCTATGGCCATCGGCAAAATTAGCCTGGGGGTTCCCCAACAAACAACCCCCCCAACCAAAAAGCGGCATTAGGGGCCCTTTGTTGCAGCCAAATTTCCCTCCCGGGCCCCTAAACCAGCTTCTGTCCCTGCCCCCAAATCATCTCCCAACTTAATTATGCTCTCTGGGACTCCTGCAATGTCTTTGGCAATATAGTGTCTCACCTGCCCGCCAGCACAGGTGAGACTCTACTCTACCAAAGACTCTACAGAGGCCCCAGGGAGAAACAGTTAAGTGGGGGGAGACATCTTGAGAGCCACTTTAGGCTCTGGGGCCCTGGAGCGATTGCCCCCTTTTCCTATATGGTAGTGCCAGCCCTGCCCTTTTTGCAAAAGTACAGTGCTCGTTAATGATGGGTATGAGATCTTGAGACAGGAGTAACCTGTTAGGTAGATGGCCACAATGGTGTAAAGATTAATGGTGCTTATTTGATCACTCTGAACTTTCAGCGATTAGATAAGCGTGCAGATAGAGGGCAGCAAGGTTTTTGACAAGGGACTCATTCCCACCTCATGCTAGAGGAGGGTTAGGTATGAGCATGTATGATTGCCAATCTTGAATTACCAGCAAATCAGATCCATTCTAGCATAGCCAAATGCTCACAAGATCACCTTTAAAATTTGCCATGGGGTGGACAGAGGAAGGGGTGGGCACAGTGGAAAGATCAGATGGGAAACTTGGAAGACTCACACTGCTTGCCCAATAACTTCTTCCCAGGTGTCTTTGAAAAGATTTCCAATATGGGTACACTTGTCCATGGCCAGAAAGCATTAATTTTACTGCTCCAGTCAAATTAGTGTAGAGGGTCCCTTCGCTGGAACGGTGGGGTGTGAGAAGATACGAGAAGCCTCTCTACTATCCAGAGGCTTCTCTATACTGAACTAAGTATCAAACTTTTTATTTTCCATAACCCTTCAAGGGTACCTTGATTTGCAAAGAAGCATCACCATGTTTGTTAAGCTGTCTGTTTAACTGGTTATTCATTTCTGTGGAAGTAAAGCAGATGTTACCACAACATACAAAATAAATGTTACCTACCTAAAGCTACTATGTCCATGTTTCGCACTAGGTCCTTAATATTTTCTAATATAGCAGAGCATTTGTATTCAGCCTTCTCAAGTGCAACTTGATATTCAGGAAGAAGGGTTCTAAACTTCTTGATCTTTTGTAACTGTTCATGCACCGCATGGATTTTCTGTTCCACCACAGCCTTGTCTTGTGCAATCTGCTGTAATATTTTCAATGTCCCCTTTTTGTGTTGTTCAAGGACAGATTGCTCATGAGTGAGGTCATCTGTCAGTTTTTCATAGGATTTAAGCCTTTTCTCAATAAGAACAAGTGCTTCTTTAGCAAGATCATGCTGCTTTTTTATTAATGCATACTGATCTTTCATAAGAACACTAAAACACTGGGCGAAGTTCTCAAAGGTTTTATTGGTGATCTTGCTATATGTCCTTTCTGAGGACTTCACATATTTCATAATAGAATTGTGCATGGAAGATAGAAGGTGGCACACATTTTCCTTCTCTTGCTTGGTCATCATATCTAAATCCTGAATGTGGTAACCTGCATGCTCTATTAGAGATTCCCTAAAAAAAAAAGAAATGACAGCATAAAACCACTTTTAAAGATATTTAAAAAAAAACAAAAAGCACAGATTATAGAGCAGAAAAAAGCACAGATTATAGAACAGAAAACAATTAAATAGACCATAAGTGATATTGTAATGAGCGCAGCCGCGGCGGACGGCGTCGCCACCGCTTCTGCCTCTGGATCCCTGCCCGTCTCTCCGGCGTCTAGGACGCCGGGGACGGAACTGACATTTGCCTGTAGGGTCGCTGTCTCGCGCGGGTGCGCGCGTAGACAGGACCTTTATGCGTGGAGAAGGGATCGTCAGCTGACCTGCGGGTCAGCTGACGGCAGAGGAGACTCACGGCACTCCGGATTGGCTGGCTGCAGGGGGCGTGCCAGTCAGGTCTCCTTTGCTTCTTAAGCCTTTGGGCTTCAGTCTGGCGCTGTCTGTTGTCGTGAACGCTTGTGTGTCAGCGCTCAGACCTAGCTTAGCATCCTGTATCATTACTGTGTTATACTTTAGACCAGTTCCAGGGTGTCGAGACCAGGGACCTCACACCCAAGCTTAGGATTCTGTATCATTACTGTGTTATACTTTAGCCCAGTTCCAGGGTGTCGAGACCAGGGACCTCACACCCAAGCTTAGGATTCTGTATCATTACTGTGTTATACTTTAGACCAGTTCCAGGGTGTCGAGACCAGGGACCTCACACCCAAGCTTAGGATTCTGTATGATTACTGTGTCATTACTGTATTATACATTAGACCAGTTCCAGGGTGTCGAGACCAGTGACCTCACACCCAAGCTTAGGATTCTGTATCATTACTGTGTCATTACTGTATTATACTTTAGATCAGTTCCAGGCTGTCAAGACCAGGGACCTCACACCCAAGCTTAGGATTCTGTATCATTACTGTGTCATTACTGTCTTGTTGTTAGACCAGATCCCAGGGGTGATACTAAGGATTTCACACCTAGACTAGGATATTGCTTTATGGCCCTTGTTATCTGTTAGACTAGTTCCCGGGTGTTGATGCCAAGGAGTTCACACCCAGACTAGGATATTGTTTACTGTATTGATCTCCTGTGTATGACTCTTGGCTATTACCTCTGACTCTGATCCTGCCTTCTGATCCTGTACTTTCGCCTATCTGCCTACTTGTTGCTGTACCTATGCCTGATTACCGTTTACTCTCTTGTCTCATGATTCTGTACCTATACGTACCTCTCTGTTGCCGAGCCTTGCCTGTCAGACTACTCTACTCACCAGTGGGCCCTCGCCACTGGTGAGGTGCTGGCTTCACCAGCTCCACTGGTGAAGTAGTTCTGTAGTGCAGTTCTGTTTGTGTTTCAGTTTATCACTACCCTGCAGTATTGTCTGAATCACCCGCTCCTCAGGAGATTGTATTCCAGTTTCAGTGTCCCCAGCTTGCTGGGGTTTGTACTTTATTATTCGGACGGCCTGTGTTCCTTGGGTACCTCGCCAGCACTTCTGTAGAGGCCTGGCCTTTGATAGGTTTAGCTAGTGCCAGCCTGCTTCTCTGTAGGGGCCTACACTACACACTCTGATCTTGGTCTTGCTATACTGGTATTATTGGTGATTCTGCGGATCACACATGATCGGGTATAGCGTCTGCATCATTGGTGATTCCGCAGATCAACAATGATCAGACATCTGAGTTGTGGCACGCAGTCGTCACAGATATGACATGAAGAGATGAACATGTGAACAAATGCACCTTGACCTCAGTCAGAAGAACTTATTGTGCTGTAAATTCTTGAAATGCTTTGATGTCTCTCTGCTAGCAGAAAATATAGAAACTAAACGCAAAAGTCCTCTGCTATTGTCTCACACTTACCCCTCGTGACAAGTGGCCATAAATACACATTACAGCAGTGGTAATTAGAAGCAAAGAAATGGAACAAATAAGAAATGAAAAAAATGCTAAAATAAATTGGCCTGGAGCACTTTCAAGCTTCTAAATAAATCAACTCATTTCTAGTTACCACAACATGTGCACAGGTTTTTTGGTTAGAGCATTTCTGCTTTGAACATTAAGCTTCTAGCTTTTTCTTGGGGCACTACTTAAATGGTTTAAGTTCACTGAAGTGTGCTTCAGGATGCTTGATGGCAGGACCTGCAACCCTTTCTCCACTAGACTGTGCAAAAGAGATGGAGAGTTTGTAGGGACACTGGCAGTTGTTAGAGTAGTCGATTGAAGCAATTCTTTATGTATTGTCATGCTCTGTAATCAGGCCCACTTGAATCTATGTCACATCCCTTTCAAAAAATGACAAATTTCACACCCTGCCTCATCCAATGATCTTTGGTCTCCTCTGTTATTTTCAAATAAATCTCCATCTCTCCAGGATTGCCTACCACATATTACATAATGATAATGATGCAGAAAACCCATACATTTACTGTTCTCATGGCTCATAGTGTTGTAGGTTAAAAAATGGCACATATTAAAAATTCCTAAAATAAAAAGATGGTGTAATGCATTATATTTAGTAATAAAAGGTCTATTTTTTCCAACAATGACACTACTATAGGGGTGAGAAGACCATAGAAAATTGTGAAAAGATGCCAAAATGTTTAATATAAATACAGTGTCGACAAAAAGGGGAAAAAAAAGCCTAAAAACTGTATCTCAGCAAGTCCTTCAAAACCCTGTACAAGCAGATAACCTCTACAGGGGAAAATCAGCGTAATGCTCTCACAACACTGCTGAAATACTGGAAGGCATGTTTTCGGTGGTTTGCTCAGTAATTCCATTGCCATTTTGTCCGTAATAAATAGACTGACTCACAACCAATGTTTCTTACTGTGAAACTAGAGATAAGAACTGATTCATTACATTATTTCTCGAGGAAGAAAAAAGAGAAAGAAGAAAAGAAATGAGCAATCATATTCTGCAAATCAGTTACATTTTTATCTATTTTAAATCAGTGAATCACATGACCTGAAAGAATATTTTACTTATTAATTATGTAAAAGATTGGCAGGTAACCAGGGTAACACAGCTGCAGCCTCCACTCTGAATTTAATCTTTCTGCTTTCCCTGTGGATTTAGTCTGGTCGATGGATTTTGGGAGAGAGAGAGAGAAGACTTATTGAGAATGCAGTGTGTATATTTTTCTTATTTCCCTCTGGCTATTAAATTAAATAAAAGCTTGAGTCTGAACACTCATTTTCTCTATGTTTAGAGCACAAAACAAAGCTCTTGTGAGACTGTGAGCAACAGTTCTGTTTGCTAAGGCATTACAACAGCTGACGTATTTTGTCTGGCATGACTTTTTTTTTTTTTTTTTATTTACTTGTATACAATGACTAACTGGAATAACTGTCCGTCATGAAAGTACATTACCAGAGTAAATGAACATTCTCCTACATCATAATCAGTGGTATAAAAAAGTGCTGTACACAAGCATATTTGCATGTTGCCTGACTGATCAGTAAATATGGTGTCCCTATAGCCACATCTAGTTTGAAATCAACAGAGGGACCAATTTTTAACAGAACATATATTTCATATGCTTTAAGAAAAATGATCAATAATCGGATGAGAATCTGTGTCTGACATCATTCTGATTCTAAACATTCTGTTACAATTGATAGCTGACATAGCACAAGACTATATTTAAAACAGATTTCTTAGACAGATCAAATATATTACGCCACATTCATCCTCTACTGCTTGGATCAAATTATTCAGAATATTAGAATAAGGGTGGTGTTGAGTTATTTTCAGGGGTAAATGGTAACATAAGATGATACAAAGGGAAGCAGGAAATTTGGAGGCCTATGGCCACTCGGAAATTTGAGCACTGCCATAGACCACAACATTAATTGCAGCAATAGTGGCAGTAATTGTATTTACTGCAGGGGCAGGAACCCTTTATTGACTTTCTTACATGCTTCATAAGGCCAGGAGGACTGAGCCATGGTTGGTGATTTAGATCTGCCTGCCTTCATTAGATAACATTCCAGAACATAGTGCCATGTATTGTTTTTATGTCATACTCCCCATTCCCATAATGGAATGGCCATACAAAACAATGCAAGCTTTAATAGTATTTCCACATCTCCATCTATACAAACAAACAAACAAACAAACACAGAACACTTATATCGCGCTTTTCTCCTGGACGACTCAAAGCGCCAGGGCTGCAGCCACTAGGACGCACTCTAAAGGCAGTAGCAGTGTTAGGGAGTCTTGCCCAAGGTCTCCTACTGAATAGTTGGCTTACTGAACAGGCAGAGCCGAGATTCGAACCCAGGTCTCCTGTGTCAGAGGCAGAGCCCTTAACTATTACATTATCCAGCCACCATAATATATAAAAAGTCAGTTGCGTCTAAGATACAACATTCAGCAGTTCTTACCTAAGCAATGAACAAACAAAAGAGTGATAACAACTGACAAACTGTACAATATTTTGACAGAATAGGAAAAGATGGTTTTAGCCTGGCAACAAGAAGAGGAGCTGTCACATGTATTTTCCAATTTCCACATGTTCAGTCCTCCTGTACAGTACACTGACCAACAAAATGGTACTGACAGGATAACATTTTCATAATGGCCTGCATTTTACTGTTCAGCATCAGCAAATATGTCAATGGAGACATGAAACTGACCTTAATGCACGAATAGATATTCATAGACACAGTGTTTGGAATTCAGAAATAAGCTAATATATCTGAATTAACAAGAATTTTATCTACACATAGCCAAATATTTTAAAGAAGGAGCTGCTTTATTCTTCTGTTACAAGATAAACATGCTGCGCTCTACAAATGACTTACCGCGACCAATGGGGAATGTAATAAACATTTAGTGCATTAAAAAGCGATGTAAATTGATGGCACCACTTATAAAATGCAGATCCTGTATCGCTACGGATAAGACACCAGCGAATGTTTTGCTGCACAGCCTGCAAGAATAGAGTCCATGCATTCTCTTTGGAATATGTGAGCCCAGCATTAGTTACCTGAAAAATATTTGGGGAAAATAAGCTCAATTAGAGGAAAATATGACAACAGCTGTGAGGACATTTATATGTTAAAAAAATGTGTAAAGAAATAGTTTAATACAATTTAAATGGAAAATTATACTTGTAGAAAACAATAGAATAGTTTTAGCAATATTTTCTGGCTGGTGATCGCTAAACTTCAGTTAATTAATGACTAGTTAATGTATATTGTTAATTAATTAATCAGGGACTTCCTTGATAAATGAAAATGATCCCCAAACATTTCTCAACGTATTAATGTCTACATTGTTAAAACATTTTTTTCCACCCCTGTAGTCTTTCTCTGGAAGTTGAACTGGCTTGGCTCAACTGCTGCAAGGGTGTTTACTTTGTCTTGATCTTTGATGCACTGGTGCAATTATTAACAAATACATAACATTCCAAAGTCATAGTAACACCATATTAAGACCAAGCTGCTGAAGCCTGGCAAGGAACTAACATAAATGAAAAACTTTCACCCAGCCTTTATTTTATGCCCTCTCTACAAGATATTGAACAGGTCATCATCCTCCATCACCTTTAGCCAATCACTAGGCCGAGGTTGCTACCTCAACAGGAAAGCTTAGAGTGAACTTCCAGACTAAAAATCTACTCGGCGGCACTGAAAAGGCTTGGTGTTTCTTTAACAGTTTCACAGCTTTAGAACTTTGTTTTTCTTACCTAAGCCTTTTTTTTAGCTGCACAAAAGCTAAGCTCCACCCCATCAAAGAAAACTGCCCGGGCATTTTTCCCCTGATGCTGTGCAAAGCATGATGGGATTTCCTATGTTGTTATTCACGTTGCCTAGCAACTGGGAAGGGTGATCAGCACACACAGGGCCGGTCCGCTCATGAGGCGGGGTGAAACTTTTGCCTCAGGCGGCAAATTTCTAGGGGCGGCATCCGCCTGTCCGTGCGGGGAGCCGGCCGCCGAGCTGGAGGGGTAGCTGGCAGGACGGGGGTATTGGGCCTAGCGGCGGGGAGGGGGGGTCGGACCCCCCCCCCTCCCTCGCCTGGGTCCCCCGTCCTCCGCTCCCCTCCAGCCTTACATAGAAGCAGCCGCTATTTGTAAGAGGCACGGGCGGGGAGGACTCACCTCTTCCTCGATCCAGCGTGCGCTCCACTGACGTCACTTCCTGCAACGCTGCAGGAAGTGATGTCAGTGGAGCGCACGCTGGGAAGAGGTGAGTCCTCCTCGCCCGTGCGTCTTACAAATAGCGGCTGCTTCTTCTATGTAAGGCTGGAGGGGAGCGCAGTTCGGGGGACCAAGGCGAGGGAGGGGGGGGTACGACCCCCTCCCCGCCGCTAGGCCCAATACCCCCCGTCCTGCCAGCTACCCCTCCAGCTCGGCGGCCCCCCAGAGCGCCCCCCCCCCCACCCCACCGGGGGGGGGGGGGGGCGGTGGAAAAATTTTTTTTGCCTCAGGCGGCAAAAAGTCTAGGGCCGGCCCTGAGCACACAGGACAGTTGGAACTATGTCTCATGCTCCGTGTCACCTCCTTTCAACCAAAAAGATGTCTACTCTCATGAAATCAAACCTTTGCCTGTTCTTTTAAAATAGGGTGGGTAAGAGATTGTATTACCTAACTATTTTATTTAACATAACTAATGTAACTTAATGACAGTATGTTTGTTTAGGCTTAAGTTCCTCTTTAAGTCCAGGAAAGTCCTGCATTGCTCAAGTCCTCAGCAAACATCACCCAGAAAAGTGGAAATGGTAACAAAAAAAAAAACAGCTTGCTGCATGGGTAGTCTTTCTAGACCTCAGAGCCGCATACCATACTGTAAGACATAAAAATCAGATTTTAAAGATCAGCTGACAAAGTACTACTGCTGACCTACAAAGAAAGGTGAGAAATTGGCACAAACCAGCATAATGGTTTATCAAAATGAATCATCTAGGCCCACTTACTTTTTATTAAATGTAAAGCAAATATCAACCAGTTCACCCAAAATTCAGAGTTTTGTGTATGCAAATGGTTTTGGAATGACTATTCATCCTAAGTATTTAATCAATAAGAAGACACTGCTAAGGAGTCTGAGAACCCAGATTTCTGGTAATAAACTTGACATAAGCAGAAATAAAGTAAAATTTAAACACTGCCCAAAATCCTGTCTGGTTGGACAATACTCTAGACAGCCCACTAACGTACAAAATTCACATTAAATATAAAGCTGAGAGCCAAAGCCAGCACATAAAACAACATACTGCACAAGCTGGCTAACAGTCACTGGAACTTATTTCAAGCAAGACGCATGCAAAGGGACTTGCTCTCTGCAACGCAAATATTAAGTATGACTGCCCAGTGTGGGAGAGGTTGGCACATGAGCATAAGATTTGTCCTGCACATATACAGTATATGCCTGATTATAACCTTAAAACAACCAAGAACTGTAAATACTGGCAGCAATAGCTCCAACTGACATCCATCGTAAAGTTGTGAGCAAGGCTGAGAGGAATCAATATATTATAGATAACCAACATCCTCTGTATGGCCACGGGCCATGTAGAAAACAGTTGCAAAAACAAAACAGTTTTGTGGACTGTGTACAGCCATTGGAATTTTCTGCTGAAGATACTTGGCTTTTCATGTGTTAGTTATATTACACTAGACACCTTCTCTTACTATGCAGCCACCCAGCAATCAATTTCTTCTACTATCACACATGAACACCTGGACCTGAAATAAAATTGTTATTTTATTACACTGACAGTTTTGGAATTATTTGATGTGATTGTGTAGTTTGGGGCAGCTTGTTCACATTGTAATTCATTTTTTGTTGTCCTTTTTTTATTCTGTGGAAGGAAAAACATGATATCACACGAAGAACATACCAACAGATTATATATGAAGTGCAAAGAACTACTGTATGTAGACGTAAAACTGTGAGGTCAATAAAGGCACATAACACTTCACACTTTCTTGAAGTGGAGCTAGTACAGGTAACACACATTAAAAAGAGCTCTAGGCAAACTCTATAAAGAGTTAAACAGATGCTGTAGTATTGAATAATCAGTGTAACTCCGCCAAAATAGAAGATGCAGGGATAACATATCTCTCTCGGCAGCGTGAAATGAAAAGTTACATATCACTTTGGGAAAAGTAGTTACACTTCAATTTATTTAAAGATGAATGAGAGAATCTATTGTACTAATTAAAATGTCACAGTCTGAAACACTTACTGCATGTCTGCTAAAGTCCCCTGTTCCCACATCTCTACTTGCTGTAACACAAACACACACATGCACACACACTAACAATTTTATCATCTATTCTGTACCAGTGACGAAAAGATGCCCGCACAATGTCCTTAAGATCAAGATCCTTATTATGGACATATTCAAGTATATTGACACATCACCAGCTGACATGTTTCGGACCAGTTGGTCCTTAATCATAGCTATTATAGCATGCGAGAGTGCGAAGGGTTAATAGATTTTTGCTGTTTTCTAGCCACACCCCCTTCAGCACCTCCCTTTCCTTAATAACTTATTTAATGTCCTAACTAGAGGCGATGTGCCTGGATATATGTATTTTTTTTATATTTTTTTCTTAATCATAGCTATGATGTGTGAATACACTTGGATACGTCCATAATAAAGGATCTTGATCTTAAGGACATCATGCGGGCATCTTTTCGTCACTGTGTATTACTGGATTGGCTGTCTTGGTCCTGGCTCTGTCCTGGGTTTGTTGTGAGCGGTCCTCCCTAGTGTTTTCTTCTATTCTGTACCAGTCACTTGCTGAAATGAGGCACTCTGTCAGGTAAATTCCCTCTGGTATACTTTATAACACAGTACAAGACTTAGGTGCTGAGTCGCTAAGCCCAAATATTATATCAGTACTAGCTGGTGGTGTGTGCTACACTGCGTGGGGAAAAAGAGTGCACGTGCCATCCCACCTCACATAAGTGTTTGTTATCCCATTCCATCCAATCAATGCCATGATCAAACACAGCGAGTAGAGTAGGGAGGCATGTGCAGGCAGACACAGTGTCATGGCTAATCAGAGCAGGTGAAACAGGAGATAAGTGTGTGCAGAATGGAAGAATGTACAGACATACAGCACAGCCACCACCTTGGAAAATATTATTATAGATAGGATGTTTTTCATGAAATTGCTGTTAGTAATAAAATTGTCCTACATGAATCCCATATAAGGACAAAAAAAAAAGGTGAAAATGCATTAGAATAGGTTCTGCATAATGCAATCATTATCATCTAATATCCCATACTTTTAAGTAGTCAAGTGCCTGCTTTTAACAATCATAGAAATTGGAGCTGAACTGTATAATGCTCTATATAATGAATAATTATACAAATACACAAAGAGAAAGCCCGCCACTATCTCTCCGTCTGCTTTAATTCCCATAAAACATTGCCATCACTATTATAAAGACATATCCAGCATGATACATATAATCAAACCTGGTGCCATTGTAGGTGCAGAGATGGACGAGGGTGGGGTGACCAGGGGGTGATAGGACGGCACAACAGCCGTTTCGCTCTAGTGCATCGCTTGCTCATGTGCTTGTCCTGGGCAAATGGCGTTGTGTTTGAGCGAGTTGAGACCCGCAGGCTCCGCCCATCACGCATACCACTGGCCCAAGGGCCGGTGTTGAAAGAGGTTAAGGGTGAGAGGGCGGGGAATCGGTTTGTACAGCGGCATATACTGTAGAAACCTTATGTAAACATATGCCCATTACAACATATCGTCAAAATACATAAGTCATATTTTGGAATGTCACCATGGCAACACTGATTCTAATTTCTGTTCCATCAGATAAAAACCTTACCCCACCCTCATCCATCTCTGCACCCACAACAGCACCAGGTTTGATTATATGTATTATGCTCGATATGTCTTTGTAATAATGTTGGCAATGTTTTATGGGAATTAAAGCAGATGGAGAGACAGTGCCCGGGCTTTCTCATTGTGTATTTGTACAATACAATACCGCCTGCACGTCATCTTGCACAACCCACAAGCCACCTGTGCACACAGATGGGACTTTATTGATGTTTATAGAGCTGGGTTTGGCATAATCCTTCACCCTAAACTGCCGAGTGCTGAGAAACTTTTTCTTTGTGTGCTCAATAACTAATAATTATATTGAGCTGTCGTTACAAATATTGGTTCAAAAACTGTCAAGTCAAATGTGCCTAGACAGTTGAATTAAATCTCTTCTGCAATTAGCATGGTGGATGTCCACATATGAGGGTCATCTGCCTGAGAATCCTGAAAATAATTAGTTTGTGCATTAGATTGCATTCAGACACCTACCAGTCTAAACGTTCTATTGACTATGTTTCTCTAGTTCTCCTTATAGTGTTTTTAATTTTAATATGTCATGTGTATACAGTATAGATGCCAGATTGTCTGCATTTCTAACCATACCTCACTTCTCATAGCATTGGCTATGGTTGCTTGTTGTTCTAATGTAAACAGATGAGATACTGATCCAAAGACAACAGATTCAGTTATGTAGACCAGTGATGTTGAATCAATGTCTTCTTCTGTGAATAAAAGCATAGTTCTTTGACCCTAAAAAAAATTAAAAAAAATACTTTCATAAATATATGGCATAAGGCATAAGGTATGCAACATGTTAGGAAGTAATAAACCTACCATTAACCAGTTTTGTTTCTTCCAACATTAACATCAAAATGAAAGAAGATAAATATACTACCCTACATATTAAAACTCATTCCACGCTATAGACCTGTAGGATGACTGCTTGCTAATATTTCCCTTGGACAACTACCCTAGAAAGACATCACCTTTGATGCTGGAAACCAGGGTTAGAATCCTTGCTAGAACCAACACCAGTTTGGTCGAGTCCTCCAGGGTGGCCTGGTGTGCGTGCCCTTGGTGACTGAAGCTCTCAAGTGCTTTAAATCCCATAGGAATATACAAGTGATAATATTTACACTTAAACCAACGTTATCTACAACAGATGCTAACACACATATAGAGACATTTGAACATGCTACTCCATTTTATACCTATCTTGCAACTTGCGCAATACCCAATGGGCATATATTTTCTAGTACAAGTACACAATGAACAGCACATGCAAAAGTCATCTGTACTGCTAAAGAGCACCCACAAATGGGTCAATTTATACTTACCTGGGGCTTCTTCCAGCTCCATGAAGTGCTTGGAGTCCCTCGCCATCCTCACCAGCCGCTCCATTCTCTCTGAAATCCTCCCGGGAATTAGGTCAGTCACCGCCAGTTGAGGTCTGCAGCACATGCGTGGCTCGGCAGCACGCACCCCGTTGAGGTCCTTTGCCCAGGAGCATTCTGCACCTGTGCAGTACTACTGCGCAAGTGCAGACTGCTCCAGGTTGCAGGAGCGCAATGGGGGTGCATGCACAGCTGAGGCGTGCATGAACAGGAGAGCGGGGCCGGACTTATTACTGGTAGGTCTTCTGAGAAAACGGATTGACCAGAGATGACATTGAGGGAGCCCAAGCACCTTATGGGGCTGGAGGAAGCCCCAGGTAGGAATAAATTGTTCCACACACGTCATCTCAGGTTTCCTTTAAGTTGGCTTTTGCTACCACTCATCCTAATTCATCCTATAAATGGGTAAGAACATGGTTATGACAGACACATGCCACTGTTCTTTCACTTTCTCTCTCTATCTTTCCTCTCTACCTTTCCTCTCCTCTCTCTCTCTCTCTCTTTCCCAGGATAGACTGGGGGGTATCTGATTCAATTTATCGGCAGTGGATTTCCCCTGGGTTCTTTCTACTGGGCCAATCTTTTATGGATGCCTTATACTCTATGCTCTGTATATACATTGTACTTACTGTATGTATCTACTGATGTGTCTGTATGCATTGTATACTGTATATCTACTGTATCATCACCGACCCTGTTGTGCTAAAAGCAATTCCGGGTACAACTCACATTGTACTTGGCGAAATAAATTCTGATTCTGATCTTCCGACAAAGGAAGGAGAAGAAGAATTATGAACTGACTCAGAAAATCAGGAACACGTACCTTCAATCCAGCTTTTACATAGCTGTCAACGAGCTGAGACTTCAACATTCGAAACCGCTCCTCTTCATTCTCTATTTTTGTATGAGATCCAAACTGGACCACAGTGAATCCAGACAGGTGTGCAGCAAGTCGAGCCATAGTGATGCTTGATCGTGGACAGCCTGCTCCACATAGTAACATGTGCGCACTTCCCTGAGGACTCCAGAGATCGCGGGACAACCGGCACAGCAGATTTACTGTAGCCTAAAGGAAAATGTACTAATTAAATCAGTGCCACCTATAGCTATAACACATATTAGCACATGTCATCAGCATGAACAGCTGTAAAGGTATTTGAATTCTCTACATTATCACTTTTGACACAGTGTGAAGTATACCACTACCATGGCACACTATGATGTGTTTGCATCCTCTGTCAGATTTCTAACTACAGTATATTCAATTTGCCAGTTCGGCTTTTGTAAAACAGAAACACTGTTTATAATACTGCAAATTCCTGTAAATAACTCATAAACTGATAACATGTTATGACATCCATACGTAAAGCTGAATTATTATACCTGTCAGAGATTTGCTATTTTACCCAGACAGTCTTGTGATTTAAACAGCCCTGCAGTACTTTCACAGTCAGTTAGTGGATGGATTGCTTCCTATTTCAGATTTGCAGTTCCCATGTCAGCTGCCCCGCTTTCTACCCAATGAAGGAACGGTATGATGAAGCCGATTGACTATCCAAAGCAAATGGCTGGCTATTTTTTACCAGACTGATTTACTGGCTCAGACAGCACAAAAATGTGCTTGGACACATCTTATTAGTGCTGCCCAGATACACATGGGCAGTAACAGTTATGGATAATCAGAGATGAGATATTTAAATCCTGTTCTATGTAGGTAGGCGTTCATTGGCCAGTTCTTCCTAAGTCAAACTGACCTCAGGAAGGAAGACACTTAGGGCTCAGACACTCTATAAGCGCTTTTCTGAGCAGTTTTTGGCCTCCAGAGCTTTCCGAGAGCTTTGTAAGAAACGCTCTCATTGACTTACATTAAAATCGCTGTAAAATCACGATTGAGGTAAAATCACACGACTTTACCATGATCGCGATTTTACCATGGTTTTACTGCAATTTTAATTTAAGTCAATGGGAGTATTTTTTAAAAAAGCTCTCAGAAAGCTCTAGAGGCCAAAAATTAAGGGGCCAAAGGCCAGCTGCGACTGACTGACAGGGCTGTATATAATGCAAGTGGGCCACACACACACAAAAAAAAAGATCACAAGAACAAGATTAGCTCTCAAAAGAGCTGTTGAGGGGTGCTTTTTTTTAGCAATAACAATCAGCAAGGAGCAAGCTAAGAAGCCTACAAGATCCTAACTAAGCTTTCCCTATAGGTCTCTGCACAGCAGCTCTCCCTTCTCTAATTACTGCAGGCACACAAGTGAGTCCAATGCCTGATGCTGCCTGCCTTTTATAAGGGGGGGAGTGGCTCCAGGAGGGAGTGTAGCCTGATTGGCTACAATGTGCCTGCTGACTGTAATGTAGAGGGTCAAAGTTGACCCTAATGATGCACTATGGGGCGAATCAAACTTCCGGAAAAGTTTGCGGTTCTCCGCGAATGCGTACCACCGAAGTTCGCCGGGAACCGTTCGCCGGCGAACCGTTCGAGCCATCTCTAGTTTTTACAGGTAGTTGCACAGATTACAAAATAAATTGCACATAGCACTTTAATTATGTTCTGATCCCATGATATTTAATTGTACATCAATTTAAGAATTAGACATCCTCAAAGCAACTTATTGTCTTATACTTATGCATTACGAATGTACTTTATTTGCAAGATTTATATTGCGAAGCACTTTGTCTTTTCACTATACTTGTATAACGAGAGAGCACCTTTTTGTTATTCAGAAGTCTATTTATATGCACGTATCACTTTGCTGAAAGCTGAATTTCTAACCATATAGGGTTCCGGAAGGGAACTGTCTGGTTACTAGCAATCACTGAATAATTGGGTACGCTGTGTTGGCGGGTGGTAAACAGATATACTCATTTTTATGTGTTTATAATCATTTCCTGTCAATGATTAATTTTTCTCATATAAATAAAGATTGAGTTTTCCTATAGTGGTGCTGAAACTCTGGGCCATGTTTTAGTGTGCTTTGTACACCTTTACATAGATGTGTTAAGACTGTACAATCAAGATTGGATCAGTGAAGGGCACCTTACATTTTCTCCAAATCTGCCCTTCTTCAGGATTAGTTATACCATACAGTCTAGTCACCTAGTCACTAGCATAGACTGTATGTATATATTTCAAAGCAGCACGGTGGCAAAGTGGTTAGCCCTCTTGCCTTGCAGCACTGGGTCCCTTGTTCGAATCCCAGCAAGGTCAACATTTGCGAGGAGTTTGTATGTTCTCCCCGTGTCTGCATGGGTTTCCTCTGGGCACTCTGGTTCCTCCCACATCATAAAAACCTACAGATAGGTTAATTGGCTCCCCATACAAATTGACCCTAGACTACGATACATACACTACATGATACATATGTAGACTAGACTGTGAACTCCTCCATGATACAGTTAGTGACAAGACAATATACTCTGTACAACACTGCGGAAGATGTAGGCGCTATATAAATACTAAATAATAATAATATAGTAGGTGTATATGATTTGATAAATCAGCTTTGTTGTTCTTATTTACACTATTATGCATTGCTAATTTATCAAGAAATAAATATGCCAGCCTTCAAGTCTCTCAGAGCAGGTGTGCTTTAATAAAATGCATTCATTTCTAGTATCTCAGAATAAGCTTGCTTTTCCATTTCAACTTCTTACGAAAAAAATGCCACATACAGTTTCTGAGAAACATTTACCTGCACAATAACATTCTTATTTCTCCTTCACAAATGATTGACTGCAGCAACAGAAGCAGAACAGTGGCTGTACACTCATTATATTTATTAGTACAGTGTGCATGTTCCATTGTCTTTCTCAGGAAGTCAATAGCGGGAATGCAAAAAGCACGCTGAAGAATCAGACCCTTGAGGGATGCTGGGTTAGGCTACAAATCCAACCCAACAGGAAAACACTTATTCCCAAAAACACATAAGGCACATAAGGCTAAAGTAAACAAAAAAACTATGCATGACAACATGTTGCCGTTCCACTTAATTGATTCTTAGATAAATAGAATCATAGAGAACAGCATCTGTCTTCAAATGAAACTACATTTTCAACAAGTTAATTCATTCAATAGAGGATTTCAGTGAGGGAAACAGATCAATATGTCTGCTGCTTGAGTTAGCTATTCTTTTCAGCAGGCACACAATGATCCCTTCAATAATGCATTAGGCGGCAGGCGATGAATGACAGGCGAACAAGTCACAGCAACTGACCTGATAAAATGTGATGCTCATTCTGGGATTCACTTTGTTGTATTCTCTCAGTGCTTCTGTTAGCAGCTGCTTCACATGGACTGAATCAAACGTTTCTTGGTACCCATCTAGGATGTGAGTGCTGCTTCCGGCCTTCTCGTTTTTCCTGTACAAATTCACATCCTGCTGCTTGGCTATAGTAGAGATTAACCCACCATCATCCTCTACAATGTTACTAAACAGGGGTTGCTTAGAGTCCACAATAGCCTGAACCTGTAATATATTGCAGGGCATGGAACACTTTACCAAATTCATTACATAATTTAGAATAAATATTACTTTCAGTGGATCTCTAGTCAACACAATTAAAAGACCACTATCGTAAAAAATTGAAACATTTTAAATACATACTTGTAAGAAGTAAATTTCCCCTGGAGTAAAATGCACTATAAATTAATTTTCTCCTATATTGCTGATGATTGCAATAGGCAGTAAAAATCTGACAGATGGGACTGGTTTGGACTAGTTCTTCTTCTCATAGGGGATTCTCTGTTTGTTCTTTATTCTTTACAAAATACTCTCAGGAAAAAAATCAATACAAAGATGCCGGCTAGCCTCCCTGGCATTTGGACTGAGCAAGCACCATTCAAGTAAATGCTTTTGAAAATAAAGAAAACCCCTTCCGCCAGGATAAAAGTAAATTACACGTTATCTGATAGCTTTCTCTTAGGCAATGGGACTAGGCAGGGGTGCCCGCTGTCACCACTTATCTTTGCCCTGTCACTGGAACCCTTTTTAACAGAAATACGGTCCAATCCAGATATTCATGGCGTGCAGATCAAATCTAAAGAATACAAAATAGCAGCCTATGCAGATGATTTAATCTTCTTCATTACTGAACCATTAATAACGTTTCCCAACTTACTACAGGCTTTTGATAACTTTGGCAAACTGTCCTATCTGAAAATAAACTACAGCAAATCCGCCGCCCTGAATATCTCCCTACCAGACCCAATAGCTAATCAATGCCAACAGAATTTTCCATTTAAATGGGAACCCCACAAATTCACATATCTAGGCATTCAGATCACTAGGAAATTACCTGACTTATTTAGAGAAAACTACATCCCCCTCATGGAGGCAATTAGACGAGACCTGGGGAAATGGAGTGGTAAACCCCTTTCATGGTTTGGGAGAATAGCTAGTGTCAAAATGACAACTCTTCCCTAAATTCTCTATCTATTCCAAGCCCTTCCAATCCATATCAATAAGAAATGGATTAAAACACTGCAATCATTGATCACAAAATATACCTGGGGAGCTAAACCATCCAGGCTAAAAAAGTCGAAACTGTGTTTCCCGAGAGAAAGAGGAGGACTGGGCCTCCCAGAACTATGGTCATACTACCAGGCTACCTTACTTTGTAGAGTCGCAGACTGGCATTGTAATTTAGAAGCTAAAGATTGGGTGAGGCTTGAAAAGGAAATCTTCCCCAGACCTATACTATGGCTACCGTGGTGTCCTTCACTAAAGGCAGCTACGGACATGATCTCAGAAGTCAACGCCCACCCCCTGATAGGAACCACCTTAAAGAATTTCAAAAATTTGTGTGGAGATACCTCAATCTCTTCAATTCCAGGCCCGTTAACCTCTCTACGCTACAACCCTGATTTCCCACCTGGCCATTATCCAAAATTCCTATCCTCGCTCTCGCTCTTCCCTAACTTACTAATGGGAGACCTAGTGGCTGATGGGACCCTCCCCCCTTATACTGAGCTGGCCGCAAAGGCTACGGGGGATATACCATTCTGGGCATACCTGCAAATCAGAAGCTACACACAACAAATAGGTAATATTGGAGCCTTATCTCGACCACTCACTTTCTTTGAAACTCTTTGTAAGCAATCAACCCCCCAAAGACACCTGCTATCTCGTCTTTATAAATACATCTTAGAAAAGACACAGAAACCCAAATTCCTATTTAAAGAAAACTGGGAGAAGATCCTAAGCAAACAATACTCTGACGATGAATGGTCTAAAATTTGCACTCTCGCATTCAAAAGCTCCCCGAACTCAACTACGCAAGAATGTAACTTCAAATTGCTTTCTGAATGGTACAGAACCCCTGTGACATTACACAAAATGATCAGCACCATCCCTAATGTCTGCTGGAGATGTAACTCCGCGGAGGGAGACCTACTCCACATTTGGTGGTCTTGTGATGGGATCAGGGGGTTCTGGGCAATGGTATGTAAGTACATTAAAAAGATTACCACAGTAGATGAGCCGCTTTCCCCAGATCAATACCTGCTTCACTCATGCCAAGACACCCTACATCACTACAAATCCTCTCTGTCCTGCCAAATGATAAATGCTGCCAAGGCATGCATTCTAATATTATGGAAAAAAAACACCACTCCAACACTTAAAGTCTGGTTCGAAAAGATTAATCACATCTATGACATGGAGGAATTGATAGCGCTGAAAGCACACAAGGGAGATAAGTTTTATAAAACATGGGCTCTATGGATAGATTTTAAGGATAGTGATGACTACAAACAAGCTCTTAATTCTACTCCCCATGTCCTAGGTGACTGATCATGAAAGTCTTTGTATCTAACTAGTTTACCCGCCCCTATTTATTATTTAACCCTTGGTCTTCAACAATAGCGATACTACGCAGAAGGTCTCCTGTTGCCTGGGGTGGGTCAATCACTAATCACTAATACTTAACCTTCTTAAGGCCTTTCTATCTCTCTAAGCAGGGGGGTTGAACCGTGTAACTTGTAACTTGTAACTTGACTACTGAACAGACGGTGCTTGTTTAAAATGCTGCTGTATAATTGTTACTCAAGCTTTGTCCTGTATATCCGTTATAATTTGTTTCACTACGCTGATGAGTCCCCATCTGCTGGGACCATTTGTATATGGATGTTTTATGATTCAATAAAAATTGTTTAAAAAAAAAAGAAAATAAAGAAAACCCTGAGAATTTTCCATAAGGAGATGAACTAGTCCAAAACCTCTGAAAGGGTACGTTTGTTATCAATAATCTTGTTGGTGGAAATGCCTCTTCCCTCTCCACCAACGCTACCCCCTCCCCACCCCACCCCAGAGAAAACCCTTACATTGGCTGAAGCATACTCCTTGGCGACAGTCCATTTTGTAGAGATAAATGATACATTCTACCTTTTGGATCAGCTTTTCACTGTCTGATTCTTAGAAAAGCATGGAAATATGACATGGACCCTTATTTAATTTACCTATTTTCCTAGAAGATATTTTTTCCATCTTCTGCTTAAAACTACTTTTCAGCACTCCGTATTTTAAAAAGTACCAAAAAGTATTTATTAAAAAAAATATAAAATTATTTAGAGTATTTTTTTGCTTGCTGGTGACTTAAAAAGCATTTTATTGATAAGGTTTGAGAATATCACCTAGGGGAAAGCTTAGGGGAAATAGTGAATTTAATAAGGGCCATTGTCACCTAATTTTCAAGATTTACATCAGGGATATGACTTCATTAGGAGGCAGAAGTTCTATTAAGTTTTAAAAGACTTTGACATACCTCAAAAAATGTACGCACTTCTTGGAAAACAAAAATGGAAGATACATAGGCATGTGTGTTAAAGGGACTGTGCAGAAACTATGGAAAGATGCATACCATTTTGAAGCTCTCTTTCTCCTCTTTCCAATGATATATAAACCGCCACCCTACGCCTTTTAATTTTCGCTATTTTTGCGATCGCAATCGAGGCCACCACGATTTCGATCGCAAAAATATCGAAAACTAAAAGGTGTAGGGCAGCGGTTTATGTGTCATTGGAAAGAGGAGAAAGAGAGCTTCAAAATGGTATGCATCTTTCCATAGTTACTTGTATTACACAGGACGACTTTTCCCCAAATTCGGCAGCTGAATGGAGCTGCCGACTTTGGGGAAAAGTCGTCTTGTGTAATACAAGCAACTATGGAAAGATGCATACTATTTTGAAGCTCTCTTTCTCCTCTTTCCAATGATATATAAACCGCCGCCCCCTGCGCCTTTTAGTTTTTGAAATTTTCATGATCGAAATCGAGTTTGCCACGATTTCGATCGTGAAAATAGCGAAAACTAAAAGGCGTAGGTCGGCGGTTTATATATTGTTGGAACCTCTTTAATGGAAAGATGCATACCATTTTGAAGCTCTCTTTCTCCTCTAGAAAGAGAGCTTCAAAATGGTATGCATCTTTCCATAGTTTCTGCACTGCTCGGAATCCCTTTAAAGAATTAAAGAGAAACTCCAACCTAGAATTGAACTTTATCTCAATCAGTAGCTGATACCCCCTTTTACATGAGAAATATAATGCTTTTCACAAACAGACCATCAGGGGGCGCTGTATGACTGATTTTGTGCTGAAACCCATCCCACAAGAAGCTCTGAGTACCGTGGTACTTTTGGCAGTTTGTTACAATGTAACAAGGTTCACAGACAGGAATTAGCTGTTTACAGCTGTCTCTAACAGCCAAAACAGCTAGGAGCAGCTACATAACCTGCCCACAGTAAAAATGTCACCATGTAATAAATGTCAGAATGTAAATCGGGGAGAGGAAAGATTTTACAATGAGCAAACACTGACTAAATCATTTATACATAATTATGGTAAAAAATGAAGCACTTTTTTACTACATTATTTTCACTGGAGTTCCTCTTTAAGAGAATCAGCTAACAGACCCCTTAAATTACACATGGATTAAAGCAAGGAGATGGACTGACTCCAGTGAGCAAATAATTCCATAAATAATAATTATAAGGAATATGGATGGATGGAGACCAGTTGGAAGACACAGAAAGAGAAGGCTTCATGAAGTTAGCAAAGATGCCATATAACTATTTCACATACGCAACTGGAGGTAAGTAGCAATGGATAAGAATGAAGGAGACCAGGGCCCAATAGAACTGTACTGCCATTTGAAGCAGAAGTATGTATGTATCATTTTCAAGCTGAACTCATATATCTGTAGCCTGTAGTCAGGTCTAACAGTAGCTTTCTGCATTTTACTTCCTTTTTCTGTCTGTGGACAGGAAGCAGGAAGAACAATGGTCAGACCTGATCTGTAAATCATGTGCATAAACCTTTCCTACAGGAATGTAGAGATATTAAGATATTAGGTAGAGTAGGGCCTACACAGTATACAGGTTGCTGAGGAGAACTAAACATAAGCAATAACAAGTCAAAGGCTTTCCAGGACTCTTCAAGGAAACAAAATCAGTAAAGCATTAAAAATGTATTACTGACTAAAGAGTGATTTGAGGACAACTTAATAAATGTATTCCATAATTACACTTATCCTTTAACAACTGTATAAAATCAGCAATGACATTCAGTGCTTAAGTTTCAGTTTAGTGCACTCTGACTGTGTCTTGTCTGTGGGTGTTATGACACAGAAATTCTCTTTGGCTCAAACCAATATATAAAGCACAATCACTCACTAAAATGTCACACATTATTGTGTTACATACCATCTCTTGCCAAAGTCCAAAATTAAACGGAGGCAGGGTACTGTTATCCCAAACTGTGTGTGATAATAAAATTGTGAAAGTGTTCTTGTTATTTCTGGCACTAAGCTTCTTTAGTCTGAAAAGGCTTCTGACCCAGAATATTTGTACTCATAATCCACAGAGATTCTAACGTTGCTGCTGACATTAACTGTCTATAACATTTGCCATCTGAAATTGAAGCCTGCCATTGTACAATGCGGAGTTAAGTGCTTGTATCTGTTCAGTAAAAGAAATGGGAATACTGGAATCTATTTTTAAACAACAGATTGTTTAAGATGAAACTCCAGGCAAACCGCTAAATGCTCACCTGCAGCACGGCATATGTGAAATGTCTAACCTGCCAAAACAGATAGATCACAACATGCTGACTGAGCTATAAAGTGCCCCAACACATTCACAGTGGTCTCTCCTATAAGTAGGCTCACAGTATAATGATCAATATAATGTAATGATCTGCTCAGCTGCCTGTGCAGGCAGGCAGCTTTTTGACCATTGTTTAGGTTTGCATGCTGCAGGACTCTGGAAAGGAGAGCTTCTGTCAGTTTTGCAGCTTGTGTTTGCTGAGGAATTTGCATACGTTGTCATGCAAATTGCCTGGCCACATTCATTGGAGGCGTGTACTATAAGTACTATGTGAAACACTCCTGGAGGAGTGTCAGCCTTACTCTCTGTTTGAAGATCAGCTTAGAGTAATTCCTGGAAAACTGCACTAGGCAGGTTTCCTTAATGCAGTTAGGATTGCTAATCTGTTTGTTTGTTCTGTTGCGATTGTCCTGTCCCAGCGGTGGTCGACAGGAAATGGTTCTAATCTCTGTTCTTGGAGTATAGCTGGTGCAGCGGTTGCTACCAGCTATCTCTTCTGATCTGTCTCACTTGGATCGCACTAGCATCTTGCGCTAGCGCTGTGGATGCTTCTGTTCTGTCTCCTTGGATCGCGCTAGCCACTTTCCGCTAGTGCTGTGGATCCTTCTGTTCTGCTACTCTGTACCTGGATCGCGCTAGCCACTTTCACTAGTGCTGTGGATCCTTCTGTTCTGCTACTCTGTCTGCCTGGATCGCACTCGCCTAGCGCTAGTGCTGTGGATCCTTCTGTTTTGCTACTCTGTACCTGGATCGAACTAGCATCCTGCGCTAGTACTGTGGATCCTTCTGTTCTGTCTTCCTGGATCACGCTAGCCACTTTCACTAGTGCTGTGGATCTTATCTCTCGCTTGTCCCTGTTTTCGTGTGTCTGTCTTGTCTGCTACGAACGCTTGCTGGAGGCTCGGTGAGGTAACCGTTAAGCAAGCGCTCGCGTCCTCTGTTACATGTTTGTCTGTCGATGGTTAGTTAGGTGTGCTTGTCTCTATTGTGCTTATCACGTGGAGACCGCGCATGAACGCGTGCACTGTTGCGAATGAGTGCGGTGTTCTCGTTCAGTTAGCGTTTGTTGTTTTCCGTATCTCCTCATTGTATGATTTGCTGTGCCTTTGCTATCCTCATATTCTGTTCTGATCTGCCTTGTGTCACTTTTGGCAATCGCCTTTCTTGCGGTTGCGTTTCTGTTTCGTATCTGCTGTTGTGTGTGCGCTGTCGCGGGGTGGCGACTAGATTGACGCACACACATACAAACTGTCCCTTTGCTCGTTCTCATTCACAATCGCTTCCCTTGCGATTGCGTTCTGCGCTTCGTACAATTCCTGTCTGGCATTTGTGGAGGTACAGAGGATTGGTTCCTCTGCACTCCTCAGCGCCATCTGCCGACAGGAATTTTCCTCTACGGGTGCGTAGCACCTTTTGCTGGGTTCCTGCAATTATACGCTTGTGGAGGATTTCCGCTGTATCAGCGCACGCGTTGTGCGCTGATCACGGAGAAAGTTCCACAATCGTTACATATAATCAGAATGATCTGAATGAATGACTGATTCAAATAAGCACATCAAATTGCCATTAAAAAATTATAAATCACCAGACTTTCATCAGTGCCTACAGATTCAATCTTAACTTTATGACACAGGGAATCAATAAATTATTATTTGCATCTCAAACTGATTACTTTATGTCACATTTGTTCTGTTGCTTTAAACTGTCTAATAAATTGTTTAGACTGATGATTCATTTAGATTGCTTAGCGATTGGCCATAAATAGATGCAGCTAAGGTGACTGCAGAAGACAGCACTTGGTACTCAACTGTTATCAGTATTTTATTTAAGAAAAAAGCAAATCATTTTGCTATGTATTTGCTGGCGTATTTCACGTATGTAGTTTTAGTGAAAACCGTAGTGACTGAATGAAGTACTGTTTTTGAATTCCGGATTTGTTTTCCAACTAAATCCAATTCTGAACAAAACAAATTCTAAAAGCAATCATGTTGATTAGTGTAAATGGTTAGCATTACCTTTGCAACTGGACTTTTGAGATTCAAATCAGAGTTGGAGATTGTTCTCATGAAGAATGAGGACAAGGGTTCCAATAACAAATGTCAAATGTAGGATTTCTGCTCCCTTTGTGTATCTTGGAGTTATTCTTTAAAATGTCTGTACAGTAAGATTCTTTAAAATGTCTGTACAGTAAGATTTGCTGCAACGTGCTGTGGGGCTGAAGTTAGGAGGACTGTCCCCATCAGAGACAAAGGCAGAAACATAACCTAAAACTGGCTTTATTCCATTTCCACTCTATTCAGCAATAAAAAGTGAATGTATTGGGCCTGATTTACAAAGCGGTGCTAACAGTTAGCACACTGGTGAAAAGCCCTTTATCATGCCTAAACTCAGTTTAGGCATGATAAGTTTAGGTGTGATAAGTTTAGGTGTGATAAATTAAGGTGTGATAAGTTTAGGCGTGATAAGTTTAGGTGTGATAAGTTTAAGCGCCAACTGGGTTAGCACCGCAGTGCACAGCAAAGTTTTGCGCTAGCAAAGTCTGGTGCACATCGCATAAAGTTTAATGGCGCTGTTTTGCGTGCGGGACTTTGAAAGTGATCTAAACTTATCTAAACTTATCATGCCTAAACTTATCACACCTAAACTTATCATGCCTAAACTTATCACGCTTAAACTGGCTTTTCACAAGCGTGGTGCAATGGTTATCATGCCTAAAGTCTCTAACTGGGTTAGCACCGCTTTGTGAATCGAGCCCACTGTCTTGGCTTTTACTTTAACAAGAAAACAAGTGCAAAATTACATTTCACATGTATGTTAGATCATAAAATGTATAAAAATGATTACATTGATTTGCCATAGACTACTGTACAGGTCCTGTAATTCTGATAACTTTGTTGACCGAAGTCAGAAATATCCACTTTACCTCTGCTTCATTCATGAACACTTTTTGCACTGCTATGGTGAGTTCCTGTACATATCGACTATGATCCACTGAGCTGGACATCCGGTGACCATATACCCAATCACACTCATGCCTCCACAGCCTCAGCAGCTTGTCAGCCGTGGTTCCTCCATCCAGAGATAGACAGATATTCCTATAAGGTAAACATACAAAGAACTCAAATAGGGCATACACATTTTTGAGAGAAGGACACAAACTTTTGTTTTGTAAAACACAAAAGTAAGAGACAATTGTAGGAACCAGTTATCATATTGTTTATTTCAACGCTCCTTCATTTGAAACTAAAATATGCATTTCATTTATATTTTTAATACCTACAGTACGGCTATAACCAGTAGGCTTGGAAGGGAGATAAGTGACCTGCATTGGCTTCCTTCCTGCAGACCCCCATGCTCATAAGGGTGTGACTGCAGAATGCTTTCTATTTCTCGTTCAGTAATGAATTAGCTTATGTATATTCTGTTGCTAAGGCAGGATGGACCATATAAGGGGGAGAATCACTGCTTGCCACTTGAGTCAGACACATCATAAATGTCCTAGATTATTATTATCTAGTTAGCAACAAGCAACATGAGTGTGTACTAATGTTCCCTCTGGGATTACCGTACTTCATTCATGTAGAAGAAAACAAAAAATAGGTTTCCAAGGCCTTACAAAGAGCTTCCCATTATATATTTCATTGCTTGCTGGGGTTCCATCACTTTCACCAACTAGTAGCAAATATTAATAACCCAAAACATCAAAGGCGGTGTCTTTAACCACTTAACGACCGCCCACTGATCACCTGTCAATCACCTGTCAATCACCCATCAATCACCCCCTGTCACTGCCACCCATCAATCAGCCCCTAACCTGCCCCTTGCGGGCAATCTGATCACCCACACCAATAGATCGCCCGCAGATCCGACGTCAGATCACCTCCCAAGTGCATTGTTTACATCTATTCTCTACCCTAAACACCCATCAATCACCCATCAATCACCCCCTATCACCACCTGTCACTGTTACCCATCAGATCAGACCCTAATCTGCCCCTTGCGGGGACCCAATCACCCGCCTACATGCTCAGATTGCCCTCAGACCCCCCCTTATCAATTCGCCAGTGCATTATTTACATCTGTTCTTCCCTGTAATAACCCACTGATCACCTGTCAATCACCTGTCAATCACCCATCAATCATCCCCTGTCACTGCCACCCATCAATCACCCCCTGTCACTGCCACCCATCAATCAGCCCCTAACCTGCCCCTTGCGGGCAATCTGATCACCCACACCAATAGATCGCCCGCAGATCCGACGTCAGATCACCTCCCAAGTGCATTGTTTACATCTATTCTCTACCCTAAACACCCATCAATCACCCATCAATCACCCCCTATCACCACCTGTCACTGTTACCCATCAGATCAGACCCTAATCTGCCCCTTGCGGGGACCCAATCACCCGCCTACATGCTCAGATTGCCCTCAGACCCCCCCTTATCAATTCGCCAGTGCATTATTTACATCTGTTCTTCCCTGTAATAACCCACTGATCACCTGTCAATCACCTGTCAATCACCCATCAATCATCCCCTGTCACTGCCACCCATCAATCACCCCCTGTCACTGCCACCCATCAATCAGCCCCTAACCTGCCCCTTGCGGGAAATCTGATCACCCACCCACACCAATAGATTGCCCGCAGATCCGACGTCAGATCACTCCCAAGTGCATTGTTTACATCTGTTCTCTACCCTAAACACCCACTAATTACCCATCAATCACCCACTGTCACTGCTACCCATCAGATTAGACCCCTATTTGCCCCTAGGGCACTCAATCACCTGCCCACACCCTCAGAACGCCCTCAGACCCCAGCCCTGATCACCTCGCCAGTGCATTGCTTGCATCTATTCCCCCCTCTAATCACACCTTGAGACACCCATCAATCACCTCCTGTCACCCCCTAGCACACCTACCCATCAGATCAGGCCCTAATTTGCCCTGTGTGGGCTCCTGATCACTCGGCCAAACCCTCAGATCCCCCTCAGACCCCTTTCCGATCACCTCCCCAGTGCATTGATTGCATCTATTTTCCCCTCTAACCACCCCCTGAGACACCCATCAATCACCTCCTGTCACCCCCCTAGCACTCCTATCCATCAGATCAGGCCCAATACAACCTGTCATCTAAAAGGCCATCCTGCTTATGACCGGTTCCACAAAATTCGCCCCCTTATAGACCACCTGTCATCAAAATTTGCAGATGCTTATACCCCTGAACAGTCATTTTGAGACATTTGGTTTCCAGACTACTCACGGTTTTGGGCCCGTAAAATGCCAGGGCGGAATAGGAACCCCACAAGTGACCCCATTTTAGAAAAAAGACACCCCAAGATATTCTGTTAGGTGTATGACGAGTTCATAGAAGATTTTATTTTTTGTCAAAAGTTAGCGGAAAGTGTCATTTTTTACTAACTTGTGACAAAAAATAAAATCTTCTATGAACTCACCATACACCTTCAGGACTACTTCTCCTGAGTACGGCGATACCACATGTGTGACACTTTTTTGCAGCCTAGATGCGCTAAGGGGCCCAACGTCCTATTCACAGGTCATTTTGCGACATTTGGTTTCAAGACTACTCCTCACGGTTTAGGGCCCCTAAAATGCCAGGGCAGTATAGGAACCCCACAAATGACCCCATTCTAGAAAGAAGACACCCAAAGGTATTCCGTTAGAAGTATGGTGAGTTCATAGAACATTTTATTTTTTGTCACAAGTTAATTTCCGCTAACTTGTGACAAAAAATAAAATCTTCTATGAACTCACCATACTCCTAACGGAATATCTTGGGGTGTCTTCTTTCTAAAATGGGGTCATTAATGGGGTTCCTATACTGCCCTGGAATTTTAGGGGCCCTAAACCGTGAGGAGTAGTCTTGAAACAAAAATGACCTGTGAAATCCTAAAGGTACTCATTTGACTTTGGGCCCCTTAGCGCAGTTAGGGTGCAAAAAAGTGCCACACATGTGGTATCGCCGTACTCAGAAGAAGTAGTATAATGTGTTTTGGGGTGTATTTTTACACATACCCATGCTGAGTGGGAGAAATATCTCTGTAAATGGACAATTGTGTGTAAAAAAAATCAAACAATTGTCATTTACAGAGATATTTCTCCCACCCAGCATGGGTATGTGTACAAATACAACCCAAAACACATTATACTACGTCTCCTGAGTACGGCAATACCACATGTGTGGCACTTTTTTGCAGCCTAACTGCGCTAAGGGGCCCAAAGTCCAATGAGCACCTTTAGGCTTTACAGGGGTGCTTACAAATTAGCACCCCCCAAAATGCGAGGACAGTAAACACATCCCACAAATGACCCCATTTTGGAAAGTAGACACTTCAAGGTATTCAGAGAGGGGCATGGTGAGTCCGTGGCAGATTTCATTTTTTTTTTTGTCGCAAGTTAGCAGAAATGGAAACCTTTTTTTTTTTCTTGTCACAAACTGTAATTTTCCGCTAACTTGTGACAAAAAAAATAATATCTTCTATGAACTCACTATGCCTCTCAGTGAATACTTTGGGATGTCTTCTTTCCAAAATGGGGTCATTTGGGGGGTATTTATACTATCCTGGAATTCTAGCCCCTCATGATACATGACAGGTGGTCAGAAAAGTCAGAGATGCTTGAAAATGGGAAAATTCACTTTTTGCACCATAGTTTGTAAACGCTATAACTTTTATCCAAACCTATAAATATAGGCTGAATGGGGTTTTTTTTATCAAAAACATGTTTGTCCACATTTTTTTCGCGCTGCATGTATACAGAAATTTTACTTTATTTGAAAAATGTCAGCACAGAAAGTTAAAAAAAATCATTTTTTTTACAAAATTCATGTCTTTTTTGATGAATATAATAAAAAGTAAAAATCGCAGCAGCAATCAAATAGCACCAAAAGAAAGCTTTATTAGTGACAAGAAAAGGAGCCAAAATTCATTTAGGTGGTAGGTTGTATGAGCGAGCAATAAACCGTGAAAGCTGCAGTGGTCTGAATGGAAAAAAAGGGTCTGGTCCTTAAGGGGGGTAAAGCCTACGGTCCTCAAGTGGTTAATCAGTATACTATACAGCCATATGGTGCCAGTTAGATCACATAGACAAGCATGAGCGCCTCGACAATCTATATTTTGCATTGGAGGCAAAATAAAAAAAAAAATTTAAACAAATAAGCTGGTAAAATGTTACTAGATTTTTACTTCTATTTTTTTTTCAGCAGGTTACAGAACTGTGCATATGTCAGAAAATAAAATCTTTAGTTAAAATTTCCTTTAGAAAAACAAATACAATATCAAGTTGTCTACATACTTGAGAGGGCAGCTGTACACGCAGACACGGTCTGATCACTCTCTTACAAACAGACAAGTCTATAAATATTATGCTCAGTCTGGCTACATTATGTTTGTTCAGAGATATCATTGAACATGGCATATTCATTTCTCAAATGACCTAACCAAACCCTCAGCCTTCAATTAGCTGGCAGCTGTGCTAATACATCAGCTGCCAGCTAAGTGATCGGCAGATAATTGCTGTTATATGCTAGCATAGCATACACATTCCAGAAAAGTGGATATTTGCCTTTTGGAATTTTCTGCTGACTGCTACCCATAAAGTAACACTTGCACAAATATTCAAGTTCACTACTAACCTTCTTCCAAATCTATGGTACTACAGTCAAATAACTATGACTGCCACCTCTAGTAGTCCCAACATAAACATTTATCACCACTGCCAGGGTCCACCTCAACTTACATGATGCCATAAAACACAGTGACAAGCAAAGTGCATTGTTTGGCACCACCCTGGCCATTTCACACAGAAAAAAACACAATCCTTCACATTGCGCTAAACTTGGCCCTTTAATCATTTGCTGTCCCTATGACGTGAAAATAAGTATCTGCACTCTCCTTCCTACAAATTCTTATAAAACACTGTTTATTTATCTTTGACCTGATAACATCACTACAGAGTTGTAAAGTAATGACAGTAAAACCATTTCCTCCTCCCAGGAAATTCGATGGAATTCATATTCCAGGAGCAGACAGTAGCGGATTGTATACATTACTTAATTGTTACATCTAATACATTATCCAAACAAATGAACTGTTTAAATAAACAGGAGGGATAGACAAATAGACTAGAACTGTTTACATTAAAGCTATCATGTATGAAATTAGATAAATTGTGTATTTTTCCATAATTTTTTTCCATATTCTCCTTTTAAAATGCATAGAAAATAAAGTAATTACTAATAACAAATACCAGCCACAAAAAGCCACATTTTCCCTGAAAAAAAACAATATATAGATAATTTAGTTGTGGTAATTATAGATAAAGTTATTGCCAAAGTAATCAAAGCTGAGCTGAACTGTGAAAATTGCCAGGGTAGGGAAGTGGTTAAATTGTGATATTTTTTTTTCAACCTAATATTGTGGTACTGCTAATAATCCTTTTGCCTAATGCTTCAGTATCATAAACCTAACCTTTGACATTATCCAAACCTTCACATTAACAAACACTCAATTTTACCGTCCCAAACACTAGAACTACAAATACCAGTCTATACGCATTTTAAGTACTGCTTCTTCAATCCTTCTTGTGGTCATGAATGTCCATGGTTCTATAATTAAAGTTGAAGAGAAATCGAGAGCCCAATATGGTGTAGTCTGTCAAAATTGATTGGATAAATGAAACAGTGAGATGGTAATACTCACAAACACGGGTTGCCACCTAGGTAACCACTCATTAGGCAGGTGAGGAGATTAGACCTGTCCTCACTCAGGATTAAGAAGTCGCTCTCTGTAGATAGGAAGAAAGGGGGTAGATCACCCCTCCACCTGGGGTGGACTCAAATATATTGATAGGTGAACAGAGGCGCCAGAAGGATAAAAGTACATAAAAATTTTTAAAAAATTGCTGGGAGGAAGTGGTGGACTCGCCTCCGTTAAAGCAGACACCAAGGACTGTAAATATATAGATATACACATTTATTGAAAATACCCCAAAGATGCAACGCGTTTCGCGGGCACAGCCCACTTCTTCAGGCAATAAGCAGGGGATAAACAACAGCAATTCAGTTATAGCAAGCAGAGCACCTCAGAGGTGCTCTGCTTGCTATAACTGAATTGCTGTTGTTTATCCCCTGCTTATTGCCTGAAGAAGTGGGCTGTGCCCGCGAAACGCATTGCATCTTTGGGGTATTTTCAATAAATGTGTATATCTATATATTTACAGTCCTTGGTGTCTGCTTTAACGGAGGCGAGTCCACCACTTCCTCCCAGCAATTTTTTAAAAATTTTATGTACTTTTATCCTTCTGGCGCCTCTGTTCACCTACCAATATATATGGTTCTATAATTGTCACTATAAATGAAATGTTATCTCCTGTCATAGCAGCCACTGGTTGTGACGGACCAGGTGCTTTGAACAGTGCATTACTAGGCTCTTTTTAGAAGGAAATACATTGTGTTGCTAAATATATTTGGGAAATTAAGAACACTATTCTTTAATAGGAAAATATATTTTAATAGAAACTGGCTTTGCATTTCATTACACATCCTTTCACCTACTGCAAAACTAACATAACACCAGTAAGCAGTGTGTATGTGAAAATTAAATACATCACTGGCTGCAAAAGAAGTGCTTACACCCTTCACAATGCATGTAACTTTACTTTTACAGTGAATAATATATAATTTAATTTGCCAAGATAAATAAACATAGGTAAATAAGTATAACTTTGCAGCTTTATGTGTGAAAGATTTGTATTTTCTCCTGACCACATCCTCCTCCTCTGTATTGCTGAAACAGATGACCTCTTTGTGGTCAGCAATGCAGCACTACAGTTCTGAAGAGTCTCATAATCAGTTCCTGTCTGCTGTGTGATAAAAAATGTACCCTTCAAATACTTTCCCTACCATGTATTAAAAAAAAAAAAAAAATAGAACAATGATAAATGGTTAATTACTGGCAGGAAAAGACGATAAAAATTACATATAACTTTTAGAAAGTTGTAGTGCTGGCTACAAACAGTTAATAACTCTAAGCAGTTGGAGAAAGTGGGCTGTGTCAAGTGATCTGCTTGGTGCTGGGGAAGGAACATCCACGCTACTGGCATTAAGGAGCTACAGGATGCAGCCTGCCAGAAGCCAGATTGGTACTTTGAATATATATTTAATGCAAAAAGTACAGACATAAAAGTTTGAAGATTGCTAAAAAAATGTTATTTAATTCATATTTGCTATTATTTGCTTAAAAAATAGACTTTACGTTTGTGCTGACAAATACAGTGGTGTGAAAAACTATTTGCCCCCTTCCTGATTTCTTATTCTTTTGCATGTTTGTCACACTTAAATGTTTCTGCTGATCAAAAACCGTTAACTGTTAGTCAAAGATAACATAATTGAACACAAAATGCAGTTTTGAATGATGGTTTTTATTATTTAGTGAGAAAAAAAACTCCAAATCTACATGGCCCTGTGTGAAAAAGTGATTGCCCCCCTTGTTAAAAAATAACTTAACTGTGGTTTATCACACCTGAGGTTCAATTTCTGTAGTCACCCCCAGGCCTGATTACTGCCACACCTGTTTCAATCAAGAAATCACTTAAATAGGAGCTATCTGACACAGAGAAGTAGACCAAAAGCACCTCAAAAGCTAGACATCACGCCAAGATCCAAAGAAATTCAGGAACAAATGAGAACAAAAGTACTGTAATTGAGATCTATCAGTCTGGTAAAGGTTATAAAGCCATTTCTAAAGCTTTTGGACTCCAGCGAACGACAGTGAGAGCCATTATCCACAAATGGCAAAAACATGGAACAGTGATGAACCTTCCCAGGAGTGGCCGGCCGACCAAAATTACCCCAAGAGCGCAGAGAAAACTCATCCGAGAGGCCACAAAAGACCCCAGGACAACATCTAAAGAACTACAGGCCTCACTTGCCTCAATTAAGGTCAGTGTTCACGACTCCACCATAAGAAAGAGACTGGGCAAAAACGAGCTGCATGGCAGATATCCAAGGTGCAAACCACTTTTAAGCAAAAAGAACATTAAGGCTCGTCTCAATTTTGCTAAAAAAAACATCTCAATGATTGCCAAGACTTTTGGGAAAATACCTTGTGGACCGACGAGATAAAAGTTGAACTTTTTGGAAGGTGCGTGTCCCATTACATCTGGCGTAGAAGTAACACAGCATTTCAGCAAAAGAACATCATACCAACAGTAAAATATGGTGGTGGTAGTGTGATGGTCTTTGGTTGTTTTGCTGCTTCAGGACCTGGAAGGCTTGCTGTGATAGATGGAACCATGAATTCTACTGTTTCCTTAAAAAATCCTGAAGGAGAATGTCCGGCCATCTGTTCGTCAACTCAAGCTGAAGAGATCTTGGGTGCTGCAGCAGGACAATGAACCAAAACACACCAGCAAATCCACCTCTGAATGGCTGAAGAAAAACAAAATGAAGACTTTGGAGTGGCCTAGTCAAAGTCCTGACCTGAATGCTATTGAGATATTGTGGCATGACCTTAAAAAGGCGGTTCATGCTAGAAAACCCTCAAATAAAGCTGAATTACAACAATTCTGCAAAGATGAGTGGGACAAAATTCCTCCAGAGCGCTGTAAAAGACTCGTTGCAAGTTATCGCAAACGCTTGATTGCAGTTATTGCTGCTAAGGGTGGCCCAACCAGTTATTAGGTTCAGGGGGCAATTTCTTTTTCACACAGGGCCATGTAGGTTTTGAGTTTTTTTTCTCACTAAATAATAAAAACCATCATTTAAAACTGCATTTTGTGTTCAATTATGTTATCTTTGACTAATAGTTAACGTTTTTTTTGATGAGCAGAAACATTTAAGTGTAACAAACATGCAAAAGAATAAGAAATCAGGAAGGGGGCAAATAGTTTTTCACACCACTGTATACTGTATACCGTATGTGTTTTTTTTCCTCCAATGTTTCAATTCCAGTCTTAGATTCTGCAATGTTATAATTAACTGCAGTGAAATATGACATGAAGTACAAGTTAACACTGTAGTACATTTTAAATATATGTGAGGTCATCATTTTTGGAGAATAAGGCACGGTGCTTTGAAATGAAACAAGGACATTCTAGATAGACAGACTAACACTAACAAGGACAAAAATCCTTGCGATTGATCAGCACGGCAAAATTCAGACGAGGATTTGATAGACAAGTTCTATTGATTCCATTCTAGTAATTGTCAAATACAGCCAGAAAACTGACTTTTTCACTTAGTGCTGTTGGCAAGTCTCAACTTTATATATTCAAACACTTCCTGAGATAGTCCCTGTGCAGTATAAAGCTGCATTCACCTGTGGTAAAGCAAAGCGGTAATTGTGCATGGAGGACCTCTAGCCACCATTATCTTTTCAATCAATCCAACTACTAACATACATTACTTCCATTTCTACTACCTGAATATTTTGGCAAGATCACGGAGTGTAAATATGTAGTGGCAGCGCTGAGATGTCCCCAGAAACATAGTCCGCAGTCTGTCCTGTAACTCCACCGAAACTTTAGTGATAGCTGCAATTAATTCCTGGAGTTGTTCGGGAGTCATAGATCCTCCGCTGCCAGTCTGAAATCACAGATGATTTGTTCAGTTTTAGAATGTGAAATCAGTGGCTTCAATTTAGGCTGTATCAATATCTGGAATGTGGCTTTTATTATTTATTATCATCATCATCATTAAACTCATTATGCACCAACACATTGCTCACAATATACATTAAAGGACTAATGTACCTAAAATGTTGCCATTCTGCTATCTGAGAAGTGGAGAGCAGGAGGTGGGGCTTCCAAGAGACCAAAAACACTTATATAGCCATAGTTATAATTGCATACAGTGGGACGCGAAAGTTTGGCCAACCTTTGTTAATCGTAATGGTTTACCTGTATATTTGGTCATACATTGGTCTCCAGAATCTGCTGATTCGGAGTAGAATCCATGAGTCCCTCAACTTTGACAAGATTACCAGTCCCTGCACTGGCCACGCAGCCCCACAGCGTGATGGAACCACCACCATATTTTACTGTAGGTAGCAGGTGTTTTTCTTGGAAAGCTGTGTTCTTTTTCATCCACGCATAATGCCCCTTGTTATGCCCAAATAACTCAATTTTAGTTTCATCAGTCCACAGCACCTTTTTCCAAAATGAAGCTGGCTTGTCGAAATGTGCTTTAGCATACCTCAAGTGGCTCTGTTTGTGCTCTGGGCGGAGAAAATGCTTTCTCTGCATCACTCTCGCATACAGCATCTCCTTGGGTAAAATGTGCCGAATGGTTGAACAATGCACAGTGACTCCATCTGCAGCAAGATGATGTTGTAGGTCTTTGGTCTATGGGTTGACTCTGACTGTTCTCACCATTCGTCGCTTCTGTTTATCCAAGATTTTTCTTGGCCTGCCACTTCAAGCCTTAACTTGAACTGAGCCTGTGGTCTTCCATTTCCTCAATATGTTCCTAACTGTGGAAAGGAAACAGACAGCTGAAATCACTGAGACAGCTTTCTGTATCCTTTGCCTAAACCATGATGGTGAACAATCTTTGTCTTCAGGTCATTTTAGAGTTGTTTTGAGACACCCATGTTGCTACTCTTCAGAGAAAATTAAAAGAGGAGGGAAACTTACAATTGACGCCCTTAAATACTCTTTCTAATAATTGGATTAACCTGTGTATGTAGGTCAGGGGTCACTGAGCTTACCAAGCCAATTTGAGTTCCAATAATTAGTTCTAAAGGTTTTAGAATCAATAAAATGACTAGCTAGTTCAAGTGTCGGGCACCCTCCACTCCTCTTCAATCCCCCCCGATCCTCCCGTTTATACGTTACCCCCCCCCCCCCCCTGGATCCAGCGATCGCGCAGCCTCCCGGCACAGCTCCAGTCTCTCTATGGGGAGAATCGGGTTTGTGCATAACGTCATGACGTCATATGCGATCCTCCCCATAGTGAAGACCGGAGCTGTCCGGGGAGGCTGCGCTTATTCCTGGATCCAGGCTGGGTAACGTATAAATGGGGGAGCAACTGGGATCGGCAGGTGCCGGGCATTTGTACTAGCTAGCCTAGTTCTAGCTAGAGGGTTTTCGGCCGCAGGATCTCTGGGGGGGGGGGGGGGGGGACTGCAAAACAACAAGGTTGTTAAAAGGTTGCCAAACTTTCGCATCCCACTGTATATATCCTCACTGTGTTATAATATATGATATGTAGGGATTTTATTTGTATTAGCAATTATATCCTGTGAATTATGTGGGCCATACTGAGCACTTGGCTTTGAGGTTTTCTTTTGTTTGCTTTTTAGACTCTGTATGGACCTGATGAAGCAGGAAACACACGTGAAATGCGGTCCAACCTTAGTGTCAATAAGTTGAATCCATTTTTTATCTAATAACGGTCTTATATTGAGGTAAGCGACATAGTACATTTTAAACTTCTTTTAAAGTTTGTATACTTTTTTGAGGGGTGCCTCCTTCCTCTTGCTTCTATCTCAGTTATCATTCATGTAATAGAAGCAGCAAGATGGCCTCAAATATTCTCATAAATTATGCTTTCAATATCTAACAGTCCCCAAAGGCAGCTGGCAGGGACTAGGATACCCCTTTTCACTTGGTTTCTTCCAGATGACAGGTCTCCTAACATTGCACCATTCAAATGCATATATTTATTTGATTTAAAAGTGTAATGATCCGCTCAGCGGGCTGCACAGGCAGACAGCTGTTTGACCATTCCTCAAGTCTGTGGGCTGCAGGTCTCTGGAAGAGAGACCTGTCTTCACTTTGCAAGTTTCAGACCTGCTCTGCTGCTGAGGAATTTGCATACATTTGTCATGCAAATTATCTAGCCGCCTCCTTTGAAGGCTTGCAGCATAAATACCATGTGATCCCACAATCCTTTGCTGGTCATGCTGGTCTGTTAATACACTCCTGGAGTGTCAGCCTTGCTATTGTTTGCTAAAGATTATCTTAGAGTAATTCCTTGGGACTGCACTAGGCAGCTCCTCTAGTGCAGTCAGGGTGCATTATCTGTTTTGCCTGTGTTGTCTCTCTGCTGCAATTGTCCTGCCGCCAGCGGCGGTCGACAGGAAATCGTTCTGTCTGTCTAACCAGAGCAGCGGTTGCTACTGGTAGCCCCTTCTGTTCATCTGTCTGGATTGCATTAGCCCTAATGGTAGTGGCAGTGCCTCCTTCTGTATTCTGCCTCAGGGGTGCTAATCAGAGCAGTGGTTGCTACTGGTAGCCCCATCTGTTTGTCTGTTTGGATCGCACTTGCTCTAGCGGTAGCAGCGGTGGATCTCCCTTGCCTGAGTTCCTGGAGTGTAGACCATAGCCGCGGTGGCTACTGGCTGCACTCATCTGTCTGCCTTGTCCTGTGTTTGCGCCTGCTGTTGCCTGGTGTGAGGCAACCGATTAGCAAGCTTTTTCGCAACCTGTTTGTCTGTGTTGATCGCTTGCTTTCGCAAGCGTTCATTCTGTCTGTCTCAGTCTATTTGTGTTCATTTATATTACTTGTGGTTAGTTAGGGTGGCACGCTCATCACTGGGTGCTTAACGCGCGGTGATTGTGCCGAAAACGCGTTCACTGTTGCGAATGAGTGCGGTGTTCGCGTTTAGCTAGCGTTTGTTATTTTCCTTAACTTCTCATTGTTGTTTGCTGTGCCTTTGCTACTTTCGTGCTCTGTCCTGCTCAGTCTTGTGTCACTTATGGCAATCGCCTCTCTCGCGATTGCGTTCCTACTTTGTTTCTGCTGTTGTGTGTTCACCATCGCTGGTTGGCGACTAGATTGGTGCACACACATACATTCTGTCCCTGTGCTCATTCTCATTGCCAATCACATCTCTTGTGATTGCGTTCTCACTTGGTTTCCACTGTTGTGTGTTCACCGTCGCTGGTTGGCGACTAGATTGGTGGACATACATACAATCCTTCTCTGTGCTTATTCAGTCTTGTGCCGCTGTTAGCAATCGCCATCTCTTGCGATTGCTTTCCCACCTGGTCTTCACGGTTGTGTGTTCATCATCATTGGATGGCGACTAGATTGGTGAACACACATACACCCTGTCTCTGTGCTCTCTCTCTTTAAGGGCTACCTTGCCCTGCATTGCTTCCCCTCGTACAATTCCTATCTGGCATCTGTGGCTGTGCAGAGGATCTGTTCCTCTGCACTCCACAGCTCCATCTGCCGGCAGGAATACCCCTCTACAGGTGCATAGCACCTTTGCTGGGTTCTCTCAGATTACACGCTTGTGGAGGATTTCCGCAGTGTCAGCGCGCATCCTGTGCGCTGACCACGGAAGGAATTACACAATCGTTACAAAAAGTAAGTAGAAATTACACATTATGTGGTGTTACAAAATAATTACCAAAAAAATTAACCCTGTGCACTCCAAATGGGGGGAGCATCTACAGGGTGTTGTTCCTCTATTCCCCCTGTTTATTTGGGATGCAACATCTCCACAGACTTGCTACAGCAACCACAGTTTGTATGTTCCCAGGAGTGTTGTATGGCCGCACTGCAAAGCATGCCAGGACATGTGTTCAATGACTGCAAGTACAGAGCTGAACTTGCAGGTGGAACTTGAAGGTGGATGGCCGGAAGCTTAGCATAGCCAGAGGTTTACTATACCAGAGTTTTCTATAATAACATTCTACTGTACTGTAGATAAGGTAGACAGACAGACAGACGAGATGAAAAGAAAACTTAAAAATAATAAATTACTTCTATTTTAGGTAAAGGAACACATTTTTGCTTAATATATGGACATTAATTTGTTTAATTTAAAAGAATGCATAAAATGAAAGTAATTCAAAATCTGTCAGTAGGTTCTATGGCCATTTGTAAAGTAGTGCAATTACTTCATTATGACAGGCCATTAACTAATATGTGACATACAAGAAGCTTACAATGAGAGCACAATTAGCTGAGCTGCTGAGATAGTGCTGCTAATGAAGGAGAGGAGACTGGTACCTTGCGTTCTGTCACTCCGGGCACAAAGTGAGCATTCAGTACGCTGCTGAAAATTCCAAACTGGTCGCTCTGACTGGAATAATAAAACATTACACAATTCAATTCATGGGTCCCCAAGATATAAAATAAAATTATTTCAATTATGCTTGTATAAATTTTTGTATAAATTTAATATTGAATAATGTATTTGGAATGTGTCAGGTGATGTAACATGCTAAATTACATTAAATCCACTCTTCCTATGCCTACACAGTCTCAGAATTACCTACAGCAGATACAGGATGTATAGAATTATGTTTAGGTGATCTGTCATGATGTACCACATGTAACCTCTCAGCAATCAATCAAAATTCACTTTACTAAAGACAGTCTAATGCAAGTTGTAGTCTAATTGGTTGTTTCAGACACCATATTTTACACAACACTTAAAGAGAGTCTGATGCGAGAATAAATCTCGCTTCAGACCTCATAGATAGCAGGGGCATGTGTGCCCCTGCTAAACCGCCGCTATCGCGCCGCTAAACGGGGGTCCCTTCACCCCCAAATCCCCTCGGTGCAGCGGGTGAGCACTTCCTGGTTGGGGCAGGGCTAACCACAGCAGCCCTGCCCCACGCGTGTCTGTCAGCGCGTATCTCCGCCTCTCCCCCTCTCAGTCTTCCTTCACTGAGAGGGGCGGGGGAGAGGCGGCGATGCGCCGCTGATAGACGCGACTGGAGGCAGGGCTGCAGCCGTTAGCCCTGCCTCCAGGAGCGACCAAGCCTGCGACCAAGTGTTGCAGTGGGGGGTTTGGGGGTGAAGGGACCCCCGTTTAGCGGCGCGATAGCGGCGGTTTAGCAGGGGCACACATGCCCCTGCTAACTATGAGCTCTGAAGTGAGATTTATTCTCGCTTCAGAGTCTCTTTAAAGGGCACTGAGTACTCCCTCAAAAAAATCCCTGAATCCATGGTGTACATCAACATGCATTTATTGCAGCATGTGTGTGTAAAAGACACTTCCAGGAAATTAAAAATGCAGGAGATGCATTTGGTTCAAGGAGGATCTCCTTGAGCCATAAACTAGTGAAGCAGCAACCTGTAGGTAAGCAGTGAGGCTCACCCCAAGCCCCCTAACAGCACACTTCATTACAAGCTTCCCTTATGGGGTGGTTAATTGTAAGAAAAAAAAATAACGACCTTTAAGGTACATGGGAACCTCTAAAAATATCTTTAAAAGGCAATAATGTAGGTCCTCACTAAAGAACAATAGGAAGAAAACCCGGTGTTAGTTGGAGCTCATTGTAGTGTAGCCTCCGATAAGTCCAAAGTAAATCACAGGTTTGCAGCCAGACCACAGAAAAGACCTGAGTCTCTGAAGAATAAAAAAAAACAAAGGAAGGAACTGGAAGAGGTGCTCCCACAAAAGTCTGTAGTGTTTAAGGCTGACGCATCTCACCTAATGGGATGCCTGATAAAGCTGTGTGACATAAATCAGCAAAAGCACTTTCAAATGGCAGAAGTCAAATTTCATTCATGATCACAGACATGGGACACACAACAGCATCAGGAGTGTAGAATGGAAGGGACTTCAGGTAAATCACTGTGTAAGTATCAGTTGTTTTTTTTACAGATAACAATAAAAACATGTAAACTACCAATGCGTTTCTGACAAACCAAGGTTATTTCTTATGAAATGCGTTAGTGGTTTACATGTCTTTATTTCATTCATTAGTAAGCAAAAGTCAAGTGTACTCGTTACAAATACTCATACACGTTTCCATCAAATGGAAGTAAAAGCCCGTAGATACAGGCTGTAAGATCTGTCTGGATCTGTATAAAGGAGAATCCTAAATGTCCCAAGCGATTTTAAGAAATGTATTTAAAAGAAAAATGTACGTATAAATGGCATACCTTGGGTACTTGCAGAGAAAAGTGGAAAAATGTCTTAGCAAGCGTTGTTTTTGGGCTGAGGAACTTTCGGGTGTTGTATTCCATGTAGCCAGGTATATGATACCTTCCATAGTTTTCCAATTCAAGGACATGGGGTCAAAAATTCTTTCTTGATCAAGCAGCTGTCGAATAAACTCACAGGCTGGCTGGCTTCCATATTTATTCACCTGAAAGATAGTGTTAATCAAGGTTTGGGTAAGATCCAATACTCAATTCTCCTATTTTTGTGTTTTTCCCTTCCCATACATTTATTCAGTTAGACCATGCATAAAATTAGTATGTAATGTACAGCGCAGAAGCACATAGCAGGTTATCAGATTTCAGATTACTGCAGTAGCGTCTGCAAAAGCTTACAATACACGTTTCCATTCTTCTTAAGTATGGCTGTGGCTGAATGGCATTAAAAAGTATATCTTGTAATTAACATGTAAGGAAAACTGGTTGAAAGAAAACTGTGGGCATATTTCACAGTATATACAAACTGATACTGTGGTGGACTGAGGCATATGAACCTGCCTGGAGACTCAGTTGGTGCAGAGCCTTATATATGACACAACCTAAGGGCAGAAAGGGCCATGCTCTGATTGGTAGGATGCATAGATGGGGTGAGTGGGGGAGTGTTCAAGTGAAATAGGAGTCAGGGAACTACATGGAAATTCGGATGGGAGAGCCTGCGAGTGCCATTGAGGGGTGTTGATAAAGTGATAAGGATGCACATCATCAGTCTTCCCACTGGTTTACATTACTGTAATTCACTACATGATTGCATTAACAAAAAACTCCAGCCAAAATAAATCATTATTAATCCATTATTGATTATAATGTGGTCACTAAAACCACCAGATTCTCTTTATATCAGCTTTAGCTAACCCTGGCACAGAGGCATTTACACTATGAAAGAGGAAAACTTTGTTCACCAATCTTATACTCTGAGCTTATATACAGGTGGACAATGCAGGAACATGAGGTCAGTGACTGAATGCTTATTGTAGGTGTATGACAAGATACTAAAAATCAGTATGACAGCCAAGCAACTGCCATTTTTTTTTTACAAAAAAAAGATGGCACCCTCATATTCCTCTAATTTCTTTATTATTCCTGACTGCTTGGATCGCTTCATTTTGTATATTATAGCTGATGTTTGTTGTGCTTTTGTGTACAAGCCTGCTGGCTGCTGACATGACCAGTACTTTTTATCAATTTCAGTTTGCTAGTTTGCTGACAGGTATAACCCACGTTACAAAGAGTCAGCTCAAGTGCTTACCACTGTCTTATACATTGCAATGTATTAATCCTTCTTTCTTTTCTATAAGCAGGAAGGAAGCAGCAGCACAATATAGGCTGGTTTTCTGCAAAAGGCTACACAGACCACAGTCTTGTGTACCTTCTGCACATGGATATGGAACATGCTACTGCACATGGAAACACAGCAACAAGTGCCAAACTATGGAAGTTAATACTGGGCTCCTGTTTGAGAATTGTATGGTGGATGGTCCAGAACCACCCCATTCACAAAAGTAGAAAACCACTGTAGTAATTATAAAACGTTATGGCATTATTAAAAGCTAATCCAGCTATAAAGAACCCTCAGTTGTTGCACTAATATAGTTTCAGCAATATGATGTATAACTGTACCACCCTGCCATTTGCTCATCTAAAGGAATGGATTACAGGGAAAAAGGGGCAAGTTAGAAGATGTCTCTATCTCTACCTTTCTCTCCATGCAACAACTTCTCTCATGTGATCCCCACTTCTAAGTCCAGGTGTCCCTTCCTCTCCCATGGGTCCCGCCAGCCCATTTCCTCCTGTAATCTCTTGCAGCGGATATTCAAGGAGTGGAGTGGTAAAATGATATATCTATTTGCAGGTACATCATGGAAGGATTATCCACTAATAGTAATTACTACAATGAGAAAGGCTGCAAACGGGGTGCTGCAGGTAGAAGAGGGAAGCTAATAAAGGGGGGGGGGGGTGCAGGGGAGTTCCATGTGGAAGAGAAAGGGTTACTATTTATGAAAGAAAGGCTACTGCACAGGACGACTGCACATGAAAGAGGATTCTGCACAGCTAGACTTACATTTTTATGACTTTGTGTACACTTTAATATTTTAAAGAGAACAAACAATTAAGTGGTACATTTACTTTTTTGACTGCTTTATATAAAAAAAATGTTCAGAATATTTCTACTTCTACTTTTTTTTTTACTGACAAGCATTTAGTACAAGGTGGAACCATGGCCATCAGTTTACAAAGATGGCTGGGTTTTGTCATAAGGAAGCCCAGAACTATCTGTCTGTAGGCACCTGCAGTAACATTAATAGCACTGTGTAATATGCAGTTAAATTGGCAGGAAGAAAAGGGAAGAGTCATGTTGATTTATGTGATTTAATTAAATTGTACTCCTACATTAAGTATCTACATTAATCTCCTGGCTTTTCTTTAGAACCCTCCACCTGCTCACAGTAACTGAAAAATATAGAATATTCACATTGAATGTTTATTTAGTTGTGCAAACTATGTGACTAGGCCTCGATATAAGCTCTCAAACCAAAAGGTGCCACAAGTCCCTTTAAAATGTAAGACAATCTGTACATACATATACATTTCTACATGTGTGTTTATATTTGACAGTGTAAACATGATATAGCCTAGCAAAACTGTTAAATAATATGGGCATTACATATAACGAGAACTTCATTTGTTTTGTTTGTAACAGTTTTAAGGTAGGCTCTGGTGCTTAGGTGATATTTACGTTGTTTTGGTTAATTTTAAAATAAAGACATTTAAATTATTTCCCTAAACTCACTGTTGTGCATCTGCTGTGTACAAAGATTAACCTTGCAAGCGCCTCATTTATAAAATGTACTTTTGATTTGCCACAGCAAGACAGGTCTTCCAAACTAATTTGCAATAATAGGCTTCTAAGTCTAGTCTCCTGTGAACAGAGTAATCACCTTAGCAAGGTTGAGGTCATCAAGCAAACATAACAATTTCTTATTTCCCGCTGGTGTATGCAATGTGCCATGTCTCCATTCCAGTCGGTCTTTTAAGCATCCCCATAGCCTCCGAGGATCTGTAGAACTGAAAAATAAATATGTGATTATGGTGATGAACAGTGCTTGTTATTACAAAGTCTTGTAAACAAATACGGAATTTCACTGAAAATCATTTCCACTACATTTTGAAAAAAAAAATGTTGTTTGCTTAATAAAGTTAATAAGGTGTTTGATACAAAGCACAAACAGCAGATACCATAACTCAGCATAAATTCACACTCCACTACTTTTTTTCTTTACCCACTTTCTGTGCAACCCATAATGTCAATGGCAAATCATAAAAGCTGCCCTAAATACTGTCTGTTTATATTAGCAGCAGCTAGACTACAGTCACATGATTATGCATTGCCTGCAACACCTAAGAGAGGTTGGCTCAGGGTCACCTAGCCACAGGCTCTCTACTATAAAGGTATAAAAGAACATGTATCATAATTGATAGTTAAAAAATATAACATATCAAATGGTGAAACTGAGAAATATTATTGTATTATGGAAAATATAACATATACTCTTTTTAGAGTTTAATACTAGCAACTTATCTAAAAAAAAAAGTTGGGAGGGTCCTGGCAGCAAAAGTCAAGAAAAGTCGAGTAATGCAGAAAAAAAAACACACCAACAAAAAAACCCAAACATAGGCCTAGTCAAACATCTCAAAATTAGTTATGATTACTGGCAACAGTGGGTGAGTGAGGGCACAGTGTATGGGTAATTTACACATTTATAAAGGCACCATTAAAGAAGAAGATATGTATGGGTTTGGAAGCAACATAAGCGATCATCAACATACTGGTCCTCATTCAATTAACTTTTTCTTCCAAATTTTCTGCTAGGTGAAATTTTTGCACCTTATCAATAAAATACCTTTTAAGCCCTCAGTAAGCAAGAAAATACTCAGAATAATATAGACAGTACTTTTCACCTACTTTTTGATACTTTTTAATTCCGGAGTGCTGAAAAGTTATTTTAACCCCCTTGCCGTTCCAATTCTGACGGCAAGGGGGCGGCGAAGCACTTTTTTTTTTAATTCATGTAGCTAGCCTAGCTCTAGCTACATGATAGCCTCTGACAAGCGGCATCCTCCTATACACTTCGATCGCCGCCGGCGATCTTTGCAAGCAGGAAATCCCGTTCAGAATAGGATTTCCTGCAGGGCTTCCCCCGTCGCCATGGCGACGGGGCAGGATGATGTCACCGACGGCAAGAAGGTTAAACAGACGGCAAGAAGATTAAACAGAAGATGAAAAATAATCTTCTTACAGAAAACTTAGAAGAAAAAGTGAATTACATAAGGGCCCATGTATTTTTCTGGGTAGGTCTTGTTTATTTCAACAAAATAATAGCAAATCATTCTACATGTATTTCAACAGCATGGCTTCATAGCAAAGGAGTCTTTGGGGGCCCATATGCAATTATATTTTTCACCTGAGTTTTCTCCTAGGTGATATTTTCACAACTTGTAAATAAGATACCTATTAAACCACCAGCAAGCAAACAAATACTCAAAATAATTTTGATAGTACTTTTTCACCTATTTTTTGGTATTTTTTCCACTGCAAAGTGCTAAAAATTAAAATTAAATTGAAGATGAAAAACTATCTCCTAGGAGAAAACTCGGGAGAAAAAGTGAATTGCATATGGCCCTGGGTGTCCAAATGACCTGTCTGCACGGCAGACCCGACCTGCCAGCACGTGAACATTTTTGTTTGATATGAAACAAAGAAAAACACAACTGAGAGCCGGAATGAATGACTGAGCAGCTCAAAACCTATATCAGGCAATTTGTCTTCTAAATTTCCAAACATTTACAGAGGATTGTTAAAAGCAGAGGTGATGCAACCATGGCTGTGGAGTTAGGGTCTGAGTTGTGGAGCTGGAGCTTATAGCAAGTTTTGGGCACCTGGAGTTGGAATTGAAATCTGCAAAAGTCTACCAACTCTGATTCTTGATATACAGTATTTAAATTGTAATGAAAAAATACAATATTACATATAGAAATACAATGCCCTACAGTCATAATAAAGCTATTCCCTACTGTCAGAATAAAGCCCAGTGCATAGCTGTTTAACTTGTGTGATGTCCAGGTGAGCTATTATTCAACCCGACATTGATCCATCATTTCAATGTGAATTACAGTGAATTACAAAAAGTCTATTCATTACATTTGAGCAGTAATATATTCATTTGAGTGTAACCATTTTGAACTCCAGGACCAATTTAACATGAATTTTAAACTTACTTGGCTCGTGAAATTAATTTATTTGATATATTATTACATTTGGGCTTAGCAAATGCAGTTTTTCAAACAGGCACTATTAGGTGGAAGATAAGGCTGTATATAATTTTCCTCCTTGAAATCCAAAACAGCGTAATAGTAAGTAGGTTTGCAAAACTTCAACACCTTATTTTTTAAAATTATGTTAGGATGAAGGCACACAAGAAAGTTCAGTTAAAACCAGGCGATTGTAAATCAAATTGATAAGTTGACTAAACATGTTCATTGCATCTAGACTAAAGGTCCATAAAGACATATAACTATGGTGAACCATAACTGTTAGTACCTGATAGCTAGGGCGATAGTTACAGTCTCAAGGGCACACAAATATGGTGCATACTGTTGCTATGGAGAGGAGAAGGATGACCACACAGTGCTGGATGGAGAAGCTTCAAGGGGGAGGGGTAAAGTGGGGAACAAACCTTTAAACAACCTCACGATACACATGCTAGATTCTTGGCCAAGATGGCCTTGAATAGCCTCCGTGGCCGCGTTCCATCAAGTGCATGTATGAGGCTTTGAACTGCAAAACTACTCAGATTATTTAGTTAGCTCTTCATACTACCAATAAGATAACATTTATATTTTTTTTGTAGAAACAAGATTGCATTGTATGTTGGCATCTTTTGAAAAGCAGCCACAATTGAAATTGTCTGACTGAGCTGGTTTTGATGATGTGACCAGGTGTCATTTCCTCCTCATGCAAGATACATTGATTATCTCCAGTGACAATGCTTAGTCTACCCAGAAGTTACCTGTTGATGGGAATTCTCAGTTCAGACATCTCTGCAACATCTCCTAAACACAGAGCACTAAGTAACTCACGGCTGAGGACTGATTTTCCACATCCTGTATCCCCAGCCAACAGAACAGGATAACCTGACAAGGTCAGCAGGCTTGACAGGTACAGCAGTTGCTGGGAAACAAAAAAAACATTTACATCACATTTTGCAAATCACATATCAATGAACGCTCGATCAATTATCAATTGTTTTTGTTAGTCAAATTAAAAAATATTACACAAAATTATACAATTATAATGTACCCTGTCCTGTCAGGTGGAAACTTGACTAAAACTAGTACAGAAGATATTGCATTTACTGAAACTAGACTGGGAAATACAGATAATTATTATTAAAGAGACAGTGAAGCGAAAAAAAAAATATGATATAGTGAATTGGTTGTGTACTATGAATAATTACTAGAAGATTAGCAGCAAAGAAAATATTCTCATACTTTAATTTTCAGGTATATAGTGTTTTTTCTAACATTGCATCATTCTATATTATGTGCAGATTACACAACACTCAGCATTCAAAATGAGTCTTTCAGAGCAGTCTGTGAAGTAACGACCTCTCCTCTAGCAGAGAAAAAGTAAACAGTTCACTTACAGTTGAGATAATAAAAGTCAGATAACAGCCCTCTCCAGGACTAAAGTCGGAGAGTTAATGGCTTGTTTGCATAGAGATAACAACTGGAGTTTCTTAACTCTTCCTGTACTGGAAACAATTAGACTGATGTATCTGATCTTAATGTTTTATTTCTTAGCTGTACTACACATACAAATCATAATATCATAATTTTTTTTTTTCGCTTCAGTGTCTCTTTAAGTATTTATATATAGCGCCAATATTTTCCACAGCACTTTCACAGAGTATATATTGTCATGTCACTAACTGTCCCTAAGCGGAGCTCACAATCTAATCCCCACCATAGTCTTATGGTCTAGGATCAATTGAAGGGTAAGCCAGTTAACAAGTCTGTATGTTTTTGAGATGTGGGAGGAAACCGGAGGAGAACTACACAGACACAGGGAGAACATACAAACTCTGTGCAGAGTGCCCTGACTGGGATTTGAACTGGTAACTTTGCGCTGCAAGGTAAGAGTGCTATCCACAACTCCCCTGTGCTGCCAACACTAATCCCCCGTGCAGCCCACAACCATAATTATACTACCTAGCATCAATTTATATTGACCCGATTTCATCTGTAATCTGATATCATAGCAATAATTTTGCTGCTAGCTTCATATCCCGCAATGCAGTAAAAAGCAACTGAAAACCAAGTCACACATCGCCTGGCAGTCCTGCTGATCCACTGTCTCTAGTACTTTTAGCCATAGACCCTGAACAAGCATGCAGATCAGATGTTTCTGACAAAAAAAGACAACATTTGCTGTATGCTTGTCTAAGGTGTGTGATTCTGGCACTACTGCAGCCAAAGAGATCATCAGAACTGCCAGGCAACTGGTATTTTTTTAAAAGGAAATAAATATGGCAGCCTCCATATACTTCTCACCCCAGGTTCCCTTTAAAGAGGAGCTGTAGTGAAAATAGCATAATCAATAAAATTGCTTTAGTCAGTGTTTGCCCATTGTAAAATCTTTCTCCAGCCTGATTTACATTCTGAAATGTATCACAGGTGGCAACATTTTTAGTGCTGACAAGGTGCATTACTGAGGCATGGTTGTGTGTTCTGAGCTAAATAGAAAAAACACTTGGTATCCCAGAGTGCACTGGGAGAAGAAGGGTGCATAGCTAATCTGCCTAGGCTTGAAATCACTGAGAGGGCGGGGCTACACACCACTATACAGCAAAATATAGATAAAGGAAGTGTTTCTGGTGCTGAAACCAGGAAAATGTGTGCAAAATTTGGTACCCTAAATAATTTAACACATATAGTAGATGTTGTTACAGTGCCTCTTTACATTTCTTTTAAGCCAATAAATGGCATCATCCTGATTCAAAACGTCTTTACTGATGGCTAACATGGTACAATATTCTACTTTTACATTTTATGTGCACTGTAAATCCAGCTTTATTCAGGGTTACAGAAAAATTAAGGGTCTTGCATATTGGAGTACATTTTCTTTTTTTTATTTGTTATTTTATTTTTACATAGTATATATTGCAGTTCAAGATTATTTTCCTAACATGAAATTATATTAAACACAATCTGGCCTAGAATGTAAAATGTGTGACAATAGTGACAAATAAATGAAATATAACGTAGCACAGATGATATTTTACCTCAATGTGCAGTGTGTGAACAAACGTCTCGGAGACCATTCCCTGTCCATGATTAACAGAGTAGGAGGAAAGAGTGTCATGCCATCTGACAAATTGCCGTGTATCAGTGTCAATGTGATAGTCCCAGACCTGCAGCAAAATGAAAACTTATTGTCAGCAACAATTGTTTGATTGGGATTAAATATTTATAATCCTGAATAGTGATGACAGCTCCTGACATTTATTCACAGGCACATCACTCCAACATGATCACTGCTTGTGGAAAAGATAAGCAGCGCGGGGTTATGCTGTCTCTTGGAGAATGATGCTTGTCTACCAGAGAAGACAGCTGCTGGCTGTTACCACTTGCACTGATAATGTACAAATCTACCTTCCTAATGCATATACCCTATATGCACATATCTGTTAAAGCAAACCTGAACTGAAAATAAACTTATGAGCAGAGCTGAATTTCTGGAAAGGCCTCAAAGGCCCAGACCTTGGGTGGCTTGCAGCCCAAGGGGGGCACCTGAACATGAAAGATGGGTTGCTACATATGAAAAAAGAGAGTGAAAATGTGCAGCAACATATGAAAAAGGGAAAATTATTATTATTTAGTATTTATATAGCGCCGACATCTTCCGCAGAGCTGTACAGAGTATATATAGTCTTGTCACTAATTGTCCTTCGGAGGAGCTCACAATCTAGTCCGTACCATAGTCATATGTCTATGTATGTATTGTGTAGTGTATGTATTGGGGACAATTTAGGGGGAAGCCAATTAACTTATCAGTATGTTTTGGGGATGTGGGAGGACACTGGAGTGCCCGGAGGAAACCCATGTAGACCATGCAAACTCCTTGCAGATGTTGACCTGGCTGGGATTTGAACTGGGGGCCCAGCACTGCAAGGCGAGAGCGCTAACCACTACGCCAGCGTGCTGCCCAAGGGAGCTGTTAATGAAAGAGAGGGGCTACAGTACATGGCTGAAATGCATAGAAGATGGAGCTGCACATGGAATGGGAGGGGAGCTGCTGCACATGAAAGCGGAGCCCCAACATACTTGGCCTAAGGGCAAAAAAAGTATAAATCCAGCCTTGCTTATGAGTAAATTGTGTGTGTAATAATACTGGTAATTAGAACCTTGCTGCAGTCTCACATATGTATTTTCAGTCTAAGAGCTGCAATTGTCATCTGAAATGTAAACAGCAGTCATGACAGTGTAAGGTACAATTTTGTTCAATCAGCTATCAGAGAAGGTATTTAATTAACCTATTCCCGACCGCATCACGCCAATGGGTGGGGATGCGGCAGCAGCTCCAGGACCACCTAATGCCGATCGGCGTAAGGTCCTTGGGGCGTGGTTTGCAGGCAATCGCGTGTGCCGATGCGTGCGCGCCCCCGCTCTGATGGCAGAGTATCCCAGCGGAGTCTCCACTGGGAGACTGTTAGACGGCAAAACCGCCGTCTTTTATTGCTGTACAGCGCTGCGATCTAGGGCAGCGCTGTACTGGGGACAGCCGTGAAGCCTATGACCGCCGATCACGCTGATTGGCTGGCGGGGGGAGGGAGGGGGGGACATGAAAATAAATAAAAAATGGTAACATTTAATAGTAAAATAAATAAATAAATATTAACCAAAAAAATAAACACTGGGGGAGCGATCAGACCCCACCAACAGAGAGCTCTGTTGGTGGGGAGAAAAGGGGGGGGGGTATCACTTGTGTGCTAACATCTGCAGCCCTGCAGCGAGGCCTTAAAGCTGCAGTTGCCAATTTACAGAAAAATGGTCTGGTCTTTAGGGAGGTTTAACACTGCGGTCCTCAAGTGGTTAACATTTGAAGTCTTTAGCTCTATGGCCCATATCCTATTCACTTTTCTTCAGAGTATTCTCCAATGGGATATTCAAACTTTGAGTATTGTCTTTTTGAGTTGGGCTTTAAATGTATTTTATTGATAATGTGCTAAAATATTTCCTGAAAACTCGTGAAAAAAATGAATTTAATATGGACCAGTATGTCTATTGTCAGTATACAGGTACTTCAGATATCACTACCTTTTCCTTCATCAAATTTTGATTGGCTTATGATTAGCGATTTTACTGCCCTCATGTAGTATGATGAAAGCTTACCTACACAATTTGTTCATAGTATTCAAAGTCTGTTGGTCTTCATGCTGCATGGAAATTGGAAAATTGGCCAATCATCTGCCAATCAAAATTGGATTTGTGTATGCACCCTAAGACCAAGGCCTGTCTGCACTTCAGCAGTAGGACTTGGTCACTTTGCCTGAGCCAGCATGTATATGTATGTCAGTAATCCTATATTGAAGAGTGAAAAAAAAGAATGACTCTATTGTCTTCATCTCCTGGGTATTTAAGACATGCCCAGTGATGGATTAAATACAAAGTCATAAACCACACCCAGCATTTCCTATTATATTATTCAGGAGACTTTCTGTATATACTCGCATATAAGCTGACCCATGTATAAGCCGAGGTACCCACTTTTCCCTCAGGAACCAGGAAAAAGTAACTGACTCGCGTATATAACCCCCTCCCCAGTATAGCCCCGTCCACAGTAGCCAGATGTGCCCCCAGTACAAGTCATGCCTTCTCCCCATAGCCAGATGTGCCCCAAGGATGATACAGTTGTGTCTCAAGAGGCCACTAGATGGTGTCATAGATATAAGACACAGCAATTGCCACACAGGGAGAACACCCAATCGTTGCACAAATGATACGTTGCTTGCACGCTCCGCTCCACAAGCACAGGTAGTCTTGAGCAGCGCACTCTGCACACCATGTTGCAGGGGACGCAGGGCACAGACACAGCATGGAGCCAGCTGGCAAGAGCAGGATCACTAGTGCTCAATCCTTACATTTTTCTGCGAGTAACAAAACCTGCTCCACCATCCGTTCTGCTCCACTGACTCACATGTAAGCCAAGGAAGTAACTTTTCGGCACATTTCTTGTGCTGAAAAATTAGGCTTGTAATTTGACTTCATTTACAATGCGGTAAATTAATTATCTGTGAAAAGCAATATTTCTATCCCACTGTACAATAAATATAAAGATTAGATGTACTTCTCCTTCTGCTGGAAAGGTTGCATGGTGTTTGAATGAATGTTTCCACCAGTGGCTGAACATAGTCCTTTCGTTGGAATCCAACCATCCTCCAAAAGACCATATGCAGGAGAATATGAAATATTTCTTTAGTTCCTCACTCGAAGCATCGGGCACATGGAGCATCAAAGCCTTGAAGAGAAAAAAAAAGTCATAGTGATAGGCAATAATTACAACAGAGTAAACTAAATGTCTAAAACAAGAAATCAGTTTTAAAGAACACCTGCTTAGTAATACAATACATGTACAAATGAAGTAAACAAAAACCTGTTCAGCTGACATCTTTTGTTCTTTTCCTATAACAGTAACGTAGACTAGTGAGGAGTGACAAGTTTATCATTTTCACTACAATGTTTCTGAAAGTATATTGATTTTTTTGCTAAAGCACAATTTTTTGTGAAAATATACTGAAGTTGCATACGAGGGTTTTTTCAAAACTCCATTGCATTCAATGGATCATTGGAATAAGCATTTTTCCTAAAATCTGCATTTCGAAAAAACTATATATTTTAATAAACTTTTTCATACAAGTAAAAAAATGTGTAGAGCCCTGGCAGTGAAATAGCTATTTATGTTACTTTTAAAAATCCAGTGCATGTGATCATATCTAGTGTCTGTCAAAAGTGTGCAAGCCCATGGGATGCTTTTACATCCTAAAGATGCATATGTCTGTTTTTGGACTATGTATATGCTTAGTTGTTTTGTATATCATCCTCCTAGACTACTTTAAAGTACCCAGGATAGAATCTACATTCCATGCAAACAATGTACTGATGCATTTCTTAACCTCTTCGGGACCGGCTGCCTACTCCCCCTTAAGGACCAGGTATTTTACATGCGGGGGGGGGGCGCATTTGGGGGGGTCAGGCAGCCGGATCATTTACTGTGGGCACTTAGCTTTTGTCTCCCCTGGGTGGCCAGGTGTCCCCCATATTGCTGGCAGCCTTTACTCACCTCCCAGGCTCCAGCGATGAGCTGCTGGGGACCCCTCCGCTCTCGCTGGCTTCCCGGCTGTACTGACGCTAAGTCCCAGGTCGCAGCTTGATGACGTCATCAAGCCGGGACCCGGCACTTAGCGTCAATACAGCAGGGATGCCGGCCAGAGCGTACGGGAGCGCCAGTCGTCGGGGGAACGGCAGGAAGGTGAGTGGATCCTCTTCCTTCCCCCTACCGTCGCAGCTCTGTAAGTTATCACTATGATTCACGCGCGGTTAATAGTGATCACATGATCAGCAGCCATACGCGATGGCTTCTGATCACTGAGGGGAGATGTCAGCTGTCATATGACAGCTTAATCTCCCCTCTTCGGAGCGCATGATCGTGTCGGGATGGTTCGGATGTTGAATCAACGTCCAGTCAGGGTGGCAGCACCACCTGCTGGACGTAGATTCAACCGACGTCGGTCCCCAAAAGGTTAATAAGCCCAGATGTAATATTCCCATTATAGCTTAGACAAGTTGTATTTTTGAGGAATAATTTTATTATTGAACAACAACCATGTTCTCAATGAACCCAAAAAACTCATTAATATCAAAGCTGAATATTTTTGAAAGTAGTTTTTAGTTTGTTTTTAGTTTTAGCTATTTTAGGGGGATATCTGTGTGTGCAGGTGACTATTACTGTGCATAATTATTAGGCAACTTAACAAAAAACAAATATATACCCATTTCAATTATTTATTTTTACCAGTGAAACCAATATAACATCTCAACATTCACAAATATACATTTCTGACATTCAAAAACAAAACAAAAACAAATCAGTGACCAATATAGCCACCTTTCTTTGCAAGGACACTCAAAAGCCTGCCATCCATGGATTCTGTCAGTGTTTTGATCTGTTCACCATCAACATTGCGTGCAGCAGCAACCACAGCCTCCCAGACACTGTTCAGAGAGGTGTACTGTTTTCCCTCCTTGTAAATCTCACATTTTATGATGGACCACAGGTTCTCAATGGGGTGCAGATCTGGTGAACAAGGAGGCCATGTCATTAGTTTTTCTTCTTTTATACCCTTTCTTGCCAGCCACGCAGTGGAGTACTTGGATGCGTGTGATGGAGCATTGTCCTGCATGAAAATCATGTTTTACTTGAAGGATGTAGACTTCTTCCTGTACCACTGCTTGAAGAAGGTGTCTTCCTGAAACTGGCAGTAGGACTGGGAGTTGAGCTTGACTCCATCCTCAACCCGAAAAGGCCCCACAAGCTCATCTTTGATGATAACAGCCCAAACCACTACTCCACCTCCACCTTGCTGGCATCTGAGTCGGACTGGAGCTCTCTGCCCTTTACCAATCCAGCCACGGACCCATCCATCTGGCCCATCAAGACTCACTCTTATTTCATCAGTCCATAAAACCTTAGAGAAATCAGTCTTGAGATATTTCTTGGCCCAGTCTTGACGTTTCAGATTGTGTGTCTTGTCTTGTTCAGTGGTGGCCATCTTTCAGCCTTTCTTACCTTGGCCATGTCTCTGAGTATTGCACAGCTTGTGCTTTTGGGCACTCCAGTGATGTTGCAGCTCTGAAATATGGCCAAACTGGTGGCAAGTGGCATCTTGGCAGCTGCACACTTCACTTTTCTCAGTTCATGGGCAGTTATTTAGCGCCTTGGTTTTTCCACACGCTTCTTGCGACCCTGTTGACTATTTTGAATGAAACGCTTGATTGTCCAATGATCACGCTTCAGAAGCTTTGCAATTTTAAGAGTGCTGCATCCCTTTGCAAGATATCTCACTATTTTTGACTTTTCTGAGCCTGTCAAGTCCTTCTTTTGACCCATTTTGCCAAAGGAAAGGAAGTTGCCTAATAATTATGCACACCTGATATAGGGTGTTGATGTCATTAGACCACACCCCTTCTCATTACAGAGATGCACATCACCTAATATGTTAATTGGTAGTAGGCTTTCGAGCCTATACAGCTTGGAGTAAGACAACATGCATAAAGAGGATGATGTGGACAAAATACTCATTTGCCTAATAATTCTGCACTCCTGTACTTAAAACTAACTCTATAGACTATGAACGACTTCTGTTAGGCTGTAGAATGAAAGAAAAGTTTCCACTAATTCTATACCATCTAATTATTAATTGCATCGCAATTCCATGTTGTTAAAGTTTTAAAGTGTTAAAATGATTTTCATTATCATTCACTCTCCATAATAATATAAGGTTTGATAATAGAAAATGTTGGCAGTATTGAGTGTGAGGGTAAATTGTTGATCTTGGCTTACAAAACAGTTAAAATTCTTTATCATTTGTTGAATATCTTCCTCCATTTAAAGTGAACCGAGCACCTTTTTAACACTCAGGACATTTCTATAGCACATGAAAAATGCATGCCAACAATCTGTTTCATTATTAAAATAAACTTGTATTTTACCTTGTATTTTACAATCAAAGGAGTTTTAATAGGCTGTTTCAGCAGCCTGACCGTCCGCAGAAATCTCAGGACACTAATTGTTTTATTGAGCTAATTACCCAGAAGAACACCATCTCTTTTCAACAACAAAGGGGGTGGGTAATACATTGTCTGTTTCAAACAGTCCTAATTACCCACCCCCTTTGTTGTTGAAAAGAGATGGTTTTGTTCTGGGTAATTAGCTCAATAAAACAATTAGTGTCCTGAGATTTCTGCAGACGGTCAGGCTGCTGAAACAGCCTATTAAAACTCCTTTGATTGTAAAATACAAGGTAAAATACAAGTTTATTTTAACCATTTCCCCTCCCCCGGGACGAGTAACTACGCCCCTGCAAACTGCCATAACTCTGTGCAGGGACGTAGGTACTACGTCCCTCCCGCCACGCCCCCCCCCCACCCCCCCCCGCTCGGTACCGCCGCTCATTACCGCCGATCGCCCGCCGCTAGATCAATGAATGGGAAAACAAATCCCATTCATTGATCTAATTCCCCGTGTGAATGGCTGCAGCCGTCTATACAGATGGCTCGGCCATTCATTCATTCCGTATGCGTAGTGCTTCTGGTTCCGTACAAACAGTATGGAGCTGAAGTCACTACTGAGGACATCTTGTGGCCAAATTGTAATATTACATCCCCCCCTTTTTTTTCAGTTTATTATCCCTAGTTACCTTTTTTATTATTATTATTATTATTAACCCCTGACCTCCCACACTCCCCTAAAGTTACCATTTTTTTTAATTTTATTTTTTAATAAAAAAAAATAACAAAATTAAAAAAAAAATACATAAATAGTTACCTTAGGGACTGAACTTTTTTAATATGTATACAAAAACTGTATACTACAATTACTTTATAAATTATGGGCCTGTAATTGGGGATAGACGTAAAACTTAAAAAATGCACCTTTATTTCCAAATGAAATATTGGCGCCATACATTGTACTAGGGGAAAAGTTTAAACGTTGCAATAAACGATACAAACGGGAAAATAAAATGTGTGGGTTTTAAGTAGCATGTTTCATTTTAAAAATATAATGGCTGAAAACTGAGAAATAATGTTTTTTTTTTCAATTTTTTTCTTATTCTTCTTATTAAAACTGAGTTAGAAGAAAATAATTTTTAGCAAAAAGTACCCCCCAAAGAAAGCCTATACAGTGGCAAAAAAACAAGATATAGATTGTTTCGCTGTAATAAGTAGTAATAAAGTTATAGGTGAATGAATGGAAGGAGCGCTGACGGGTGAAAACTGCTCTGGTTTTTGAGCAGAAAAACCCTTTGAGGTGAAGAGGTTAATAATGAAACAGATTGTTGGCATGCATTTTTCATGTGCTATAGAAATGTCCTGAGTGCTAAAAAGGTGCTCGGTTCACTTTAAAGGAAGTACATTGGCAGCTAAATAAGACTTCTGTGCAGAGAAGAACAAAGGCAGCATGTTATCATGTAAGAGATATCCACACTGCTATCATAACAAGCTTCCCAGAAGTTTTTTTTTCTACTTTACACCTCAGATTGTTATGCATAAAAAAAAACAAAGATGTGAACTCCTGAAGGGTTCTATATCTATCACCAAAACAAAGGCAACTGCAGTACTTTTCCTTGTTTCTTAAAAAGCCTACAGTATACGACCTTCAGTTCATCACATGTGTTTGTATGTATATATTTATCACTTTATCCTTCAACATTCATTTACTAGGAAACTTTTTTAAGTCAGCTCAGTTATATTATGTGAGTTACAGACTGCAACCTAAAGCAGGATTAAACTCTGCCACTTTTAGCCAAAAATTTGGGAATAAAAAGTTTGGCTTTTCCCCGGTGATCTATGGCATGTAATTAATGCTGTCAAATGCAATCTTTACTGTATTGAAGAATCTTCGCTGATGATCGTCTTTAGTTTTTGGGCTTTGATCCTAGATCAGATAAAATTATATATGGTATGTGATTTACCATTTCTGGTCCTCTTCTCTAAAATTAGGTATTATTTCATGTCAGGTTGACAATATATAGCACAGCTTTTTCCAATTTCCATGAGTGACAGTAGTAAGCTTTGTGCTTAACTGTGAAAACGTCTTATTTTTCCAAGGTTGCTGGGTTAATTTTGCATTGATAAATATTGGACCTTTTGTATGTAATAGTTTTTGACTGTCATTTCTCAATATAGGCCCCTACAAAAATCTTTTCATCTTTTTTGATAATACATAACTTACTCACCTTGATAATCCTACAGAATGTTTGTATCATACTTGCTTCATGAAGGAAAAGGCCTCTCTGAATCATTTGCTCTTTATCCACTTGTCCCTGTTTGTGAAGGATTTGCTTATTTTTGAGGAACTGTAAACAAGGTTCTAAAAAGAAAAAAGGAAAAAAAAAGTCATGTGAACAGTATAAAATGAAACCATGCTTGAAAATGTGGACATTTACACTCAAATTTCACCTATGGTCTAAAGCATTAAACATAGCAAAACATTAACAACTAAAACAAATTGAGTAGTTTCCAAGGTACTTGAAGGGTTAACACTCTTTTGGTTTGCTCACCAATTACCTAATTACAGGTCTATCTGCTAATTTGGCCTACAGCCAGCAATGATATTAGTTAATTTCAGTGAGGTATAAATATGCATTCAAATGACATCAGACCATTTTTATAGTGCTTCATAGTTTTACAGCAAGTAATCCCACTTATATGTCTAATTCCCCCCCAAAAAACTTTGTGTCCAGCTGCCTGCTTTACCCTACCCCCCCCCCCCCCCCCAGATAGCACTGAGGTAGGATATGGTCTGCCGGTACCAACACATTACAGCGCACATACACGCTCGCACGCACGCGCCCCTGGTCTCGTCCTACGTCTTGTCCCAATGGCTGTCAGTGCAGGACATGCGCAGTAGCACAAAAGCACTGACACAGGGACATGGGACGCAGGGACACTTGCATATTATTAGGTAAGATGAATTGTACATAAATTTGTTGACAAAAATGCATTTTCTGCAAAATAAAATAGGAAAATACCCATCTTATTTTTGGTAAACTCCAGCTGCCTCCTCGTGCCCTTTTCCACCAGTGAGTGTGAAGCTACTCTTCCCTGAAAAATGCTGCTGGCCATAATAGGTTATAATAGGTTATCAGTCATTGGAGGCATGCCTTAGGCCCCTATGACCATGTGATTAGTGAAGTGAAGATTGATTAAGAAGGAACTAGCAGCTGTAGGGGTGCCCATACATCACTCAATATTGCTGCATGATTGACCTTCCGATTCAATAATTTTATCAAATCAGAAGAGAATCAAAGCCGCAACATGGCTACCCGATCGATCTCTCAATCGATTTCTGGCCGAAATTGATCTAATGGATCTATCGGGAAAGTTGGAAAAATCTCGGGAGCAGAGACTTAATTGTGGTGGTAGTGGCATTTGATATCGCAATGGCCCCCAGACCAGTATCCCTATAAGAGTAAATTGCCCCCTGTGCCCATGCTCTGTGTTTTAAAGTCTCACTTCTCTGCCGACACGACACCTGTCCTCCTCCAATGCCCGCCATCAGTGGGAGTGCCTGTACCATGTGGCATGTGTAATGTCAAAACATGTGCTGAGTCCAGTGGTACCGGCGCTCTTGGTGATGGTCGACAACAAAGGGCAGGAGTCGCGCCATCATAGAGGTGAGACTTTAAAACACAGAGCATGGGCACGGGGGGAACAACACACTTTACACTTCGTCAGAGAGGGATTTATCTAATGGTCGATCTGCAAAGTATGGCCAGCTTAAATTGACAGGGAATAGATGAACAGATGTTTAGTTTTTTTGGTGGGGGGGGGTGCCTAAAGTGGAAATTTCTTTTCAATGACACTCTTACTTTTTAAAGGACAACTGAAGTGAGAAGTATATCGAGGCTGCCATATTTATTTCCTTTTAAACAATACCAGTTGCCTGTCAGCCTGCTGATCACTTTGGCCGTAGTAGCGTCTGAATAACACACCTGAAACGAGCATGTAGCTAATGTATTTAGATTTGACAATAATGTCAGAAATACCTGATCTGCTGCATGCTTGTACAGGGTCTATGGCTAAAAGTATTACAGGTAAAGGATCAGAAGGATAGCCAGACAACTGGTATTGCTTAAACGGAAATCAATGTGGCAGCCTTCATAACCCTTTCGCTTCAGTTGTCCTTTAAGTAAGAAGGAGGCATTAATCATTATCGCTTTACTATCTGTCTGCAGCAAAACAAGCTCTACAGTATGAAGAGGCATTGCTAGGCTCTCGCTGCTGGAGTTCCAGAATAATACATGAAGACAATGAATGGTTTATTTTATTTCACTTACGATTGAAGTATTCACTTTGAATACACTGATAATTTCATGTCAGAAGAAAGCAATTCCAGCATATCTGAATCAGAGCTCTGAATATTTCTACAGCTCCCAATATGACTGCATCACAAAGTGATGTCTCTGTTGGGAATAATTCTCCATAGGACCTAAGCTTTCCCCATTATCACTCTTCCCGATGATGTGCATGATCTACCATAATACAATAAATGTTATTTGTACAAGATGTATATTCAGGGGAAAAAGGAAACCTGCCTTTTCCTATTCTCCAGCAAGAATTACTGAAACTTTGATTAACTACCAAATTCAAAACTGAAAATCAGATTTACCATAAATCAAATGTACAATATCTCATCAGAAGCCCTGCACTGGGTGAAGATCAGGCTGTCATTTTGATGTACTGTGCACAACGAGCACTGTAATATAAGCTAAATTGCCTGAGTCATGAGCAATGATAGTGTAATTCTACAGAAAATTGGAAATCAATTCCTGTCATTGCAGCATATAACTCCTTTATCAGTGTTCCAGTTCACCCACGTAATGCAGCCGCAGAGAGCCTTCAGCTGGCATCCGTTCCAATTTCACTCAATAAGCGGAAATCATGTTTTAGTTACGGAGCAGAGGAAAACTCTGAACAAATATACTTTTTTACTTCATTCCTAAGCTGCTGCTCTTTATTACCACTGAAAAAGTGAAGAGGTTTGTGAAGTGGAACGCCACAGTGTGTGTGCAGGGCATCTCAGATGTTTCTTGATAGATGTACGGGGAATTTTATAGCTGGTGTAGCATCTTCAATAACGCTCATGTGTAAAAGTGCAAATATAACTGAACGTGAAGGAGCAGTAAAGGATAATAAAGAGATGAGAAAAGTGCTCTGGACACAAAAATGATCTCACCACCCAGGGCTGTAATTGTGTGTGTGTGTGGAAGACAGCAGGCCCTCCAGGCATAAGGGGCCCAGGGCTTCCCTATCCTACTTTTATTACAGGGGCCACGCCACCATTGAAGTTGTTTTTGTGGCTACATTTGTAATGGCGTACAATCAAAAAGGCACTTGGGAATTATGGTGCCCAAAGTAGCCACTAGTATCAGTAAATTTACAGATATTCTACTGTTTCCCATTACTAATTCCCATAGTAAAATATTGGTAAATGAGATCGATATTTTACTACTACTTAACCTAGCCCTGTTCTCACACAGAACCCTCGCTCTACCAATGCCTAACCCTAACCCCCCTCCAATGCCTGACCCTAACCGACCTATCTCCACCAATGCCTAACCTAAAAAAAAAAAAAAGAAAACCACGACACCTAGCCTTAAAAGAACCCCCCACCTACGACACCTAACATTAAAACCCCCAACCAATGCCTAACTTCAACCCCTCCCCCACAATACCTGTAATGTATTTAACCACTTCGGGACCACAGTCTTTTCGCCCCTTAAGGACCAGAGCCTTTTTCTCCATTCAGACCACTGCAGCTTTCACGGTTTATTGCTCGGTCATACAACCTACCACCTAAATGAATTTTACCTCCTTTTCTTGTCACTAATACAGCTTTCTTTTGATGCTATTTGATTGCTGCTGCGAGTTTTACTTTTTATTATATTCATCAAAAAAGACATGAATTTTGTCAAAAAAATGACTTTTTTAACTTTCTGTGCTGACATTTTTCAAATAAAGTAAAATTTCCTATACATTTGAGCGCGAAAGTTATTCTGCTACATGTCTTTGATAAAAAAAAAAACATTCAGTGTATATTTATTGGATTGGGTAAAAGTTATAGCGTTTACAAACTATGGTGCCAAAAGTGAATTTTCCCATTTTCAAGCATCTCTGACTTTTCTGCGCACCTGTCATGTTTCATGAGGGGCTAAAATTCCAGGATAGTACAAATACCCCCCAAATGACCCCATTTTGGAAAGAAGACATCCCAAAGTATTCAGTGAGAGGCATGGTGAGTTCATAGAAGATTTTATTTTTTGTCACAAGTTAGCGGAAAATGACAGTTTGTGACAAAAAAAAAAAAAAAAAAAAGTTTCCATTTCTTCTAACTTGCGACAAAAAAAAATGAAATCTGCCACGGACTCACTATGCTCCTCTCTGAATACCTTGAAGTGTCTACTTTCCAGAATGGGGTCATTTGTGGGGTGTGTTTACTGTCCTGGCATTTGGGGGGTGCCTAATTGTAAGCACCCCTGTAAAGCCTAAAGATGCTCATTGGACTTTGGGCCCCTTAGCGCAGTTAGGCCGCAAAAAAGTGCCACACATGTGGTATTGCCGTACTCAGGAAAAGTAGTATAATGTGTTTTGGGGTGTATTTTTACACATACACATGCTGGGTGGGAGAAATATCTCCGTAAATGACAATTTTTTTATTTTTTTTACACACAATTGTCTATTTATAGAGATATTTCTCCCACTCAGCATGGGTATGTGGAAAAATACACCCCAAAACACATTATACTACTTCTCCTGAGTACGGCGATACCACATGTGTGGCACTTTTTTGCACCCTAACTGCGCTAAGGGGCCCAAAGTCCAATGAGTACCTTTAGGATTTCACAGGTCATTTTGAGAAATTTCGTTTCAAGACTACTCCTCACGGTTTAGGGCCCCTAAAATGCCAGGACAGTATAGGAACCCCACAAATTACCCCATTTTAGAAAGAAGACACCCCAAGGTATTCCGTTAGATGTATGGTGAGTTCATAGAAGATTTTTTTTTTTTGTCACAAGTTAGCGGAAATTGATTTTAATTGTTTTTTTTCACAAAGTGTCATTTTCCGCTAACTTGTGACAAAAAATAAAATCTTCTATGAACTCGCCATTCTCCTAACGGAATACCTTGGGGTGTCTTCTTTCTAAAATGGAGTCATTTGTGGGGTTCCTATACTGCCCTGGCATTTTAGGGGCCCTAAACCGTGAGGAGTAGTCTTGAAACCAAATGTGGCAAAATGACCTGTGAAATCCTAAAGGTACTCATTGGACTTTGGGCCCCTTAGCGCACTTAGGGTGCAAAAAAGTGCCACACATGTGGTACCGCCGTACTCAGGAGAAGTAGTATAATGTGTTTTGGGGTGTATTTTTACACATACCCATGCTGGGTGGGAGAAATATCTCTGTAAATGACAATTATTTGATTTTTTTTACACACAATTGTCCATTTACAGAGAGATTTCTCCCACCCAGCATGGGTATGTATAAAAATACACCCCAAAACACATTATACTACTTCTTCTGAGTACGGCGATACCACATGTGTGACACTTTTTTGCAACCTAGGTGCGCTAAGGGGCCTAACGTCCTATTCACAGGTCATTTTGAGGCATTTGGATTCTAGACTACTCCTCACGGTTTAGGGCCCCTAAAATGCCAGGGCAGTATAGGAACCCCACAAGTGACCCCATTTTAGAAAGAAGACACCCCAAGGTATTCTGTTAGGAGTATGGTGAGTTCATAGAAGATTTTTTTTTTGTCACAAGTTAGCGGAAAATGACACTTTGTGAAAAAAAAAACAATACATATCAATTTCCGCTAACTTGTGACAAAAAATAAAATCTTCTATGAACTCATCATACACCTAAAAGAATACCTTGGGGTGTCTTCTTTCTAAAATGGGGTCACTTGTGGGGTTCCTATACTGCCCTGGCATTTTAGGGGCCCTAAACCGTGAGGAGTAGTCTTGAACCCAAATGTCTCAAAATGACCTGTGAAATCCTAAAGGTACTCATTGGACTTTGGGCCCCTTAGCACAGTTAGGCTGCAAAAAAGTGTCACACATGTGGTATCGCCGTACTCAGAAGAAGTAGTATAATGTGTTTTGTGGTGTATTTTTACATATAACCATGCTGGGTGGGAGAAATATCTCTGTAAATGACACATTTTTTTATTTGTTTTACACACAATTGTCCATTTACAGAGAGATTTCTCCCACCCAGCATGGGTATGTGTAAAAATACACCACAAAACACATTATACTACTTCTCCTGAGTATGGCGATACCACATGTGTGACACTTTTTTGCAGCCTAGGTGCGCTAAGGGGCCCAACGTCCTATTCACAGGTCATTTTGAGGCATTTGTTTTCTAGACTACTCCTCACGGTTTAGGGCCCCTAAAATGCCAGGGCAGTATAGGAACCCCACAAGTGACCCCATTTTAGAAAGAAGACACCCCAAGGTATTCCGTTAGGGGTATGGTGAGTTCATAGAAGATTTTATTTTTTCTCACAAGTTAGTGAAAAATGACACTTTGTGAAAAAAACAATAACAATCCAATTTCCGCTAACTTTTGACAAAAAATAAAATATTCTATGAACTCATCATACACCTAACAGAATACCTTGGGGTGTCTTCTTTCTAAAATGGGGTCACTTGTGGGGTTCCTATACTGCCCTGGCATTTTACGGGCCCAAAACTGTGAGTAGTCTGGAAACCAAATTTCTCAAAATGACTGTTCAGGGGTATAAGCATCTGCAAATTTTGATGACAGGTGGTCTATGAGGGGGCAAATTTTGTGGAATCGGTCATAAGCAGGGTGGCCTCTTAGATGACAGGATGTATTGGGCCTGATCTGATGGATAGGAGTGCTAGGGGGGTGACAGGAGGTGATTGATGGGTGTCTCAGGGGGCGGTTAGAGGGGAAAATAGATGCAATCAATGCACTGGGGAGGTGATCGGAAGGGGGTCTGAGGGGGATCTGAGGGTTTGGCCGAGTGATCAGGAGCCCACACGGGGCAAATTAGGGCCTGATCTGATGGGTAGGTGTGCTAGGGGGTGACAGGAGGTGATTGATGGGTGTCTCAAGGTGTGATTAGAGGGGGGAAATAGATGCAAGCAATGCACTGGCGAGGTGATCAGGGCTGGGGTCTGAGGGCGTTCTGAGGTGTGGGCGGGTGATTGGGTGCCCGCAAGGGGCAGATTAGGGTCTAATCTGATGGGTAACAGTGACAGGTGGTGATGGGGGTGATTGATGGGTAATTAGTGGGTGTTTAGAGGAGAGAATAGATGTAAACAATGGATTTGGGAGGTGATCTGATGTCGGATCTGCGGGCGATCTATTGGTGTGGGTGGGTGATCAGATTGCCCGCAAGGGGCAGGTTAGGGGCTGATTGATGGGTGGCAGTGACAGGGGGTGATTGATGGGTGGCAGTGACAGGGGGTGATTGATGGGTGATTGACAGGTAATCAGTGGGTTATTACAGGGGAGAACAGATGTAAATATTGCACGGGCGAATTGATAAGGGGGGGGGGTCTGAGGGCAATCTGAGCGTGTGGGCAGGTGATTGGGTGCCCGCAAGGGGCAGATTAGGGTCTAATCTGATGGGTAACAGTGACAGGTGGTGATAGGGGGTGATTGATGGGTAATTAGTGGGTGTTTAGAGGAGAGAATAGATGTAAACAATGGATTTGGGAGGTGATCTGATGTCGGATCTGCGGGCGATCTATTGGTGTGGGTGGGTGATCAGATTGCCCGCAAGGGGCAGGTTAGGGGCTGATTGATGGGTGGCAGTGACAGGGGGTGATTGATGGGTGGCAGTGACAGGGGGTGATTGATGGGTGATTGACAGGTAATCAGTGGGTTATTACAGGGGAGAACAGATGTAAATATTGCACGGGCGAATTGATAAGGGGGGGGGGTCTGAGGGCAATCTGAGCGTGTGGGCAGGTGATTGGGTGCCCGCAAGGGGCAGATTAGGGTCTAATCTGATGGGTAACAGTGACAGGTGGTGATGGGGGTTATTGATGGGTAATTAGTGGGTGTTTAGAGGAGAGAATAGATGTAAACAATGGATTTGGGAGGTGATCTGATGTCGGATCTGCGGGCGATCTATTGGTGTGGGGGGGTGATCAGATTGCCCGCAAGGGGCAGATCAGGGGCTGATTGATGGGTGGCAGTGACAGGGGGTGATTGACGGGTGATTGACAGGTGATTGACAGGTGATTGACAGGTGATTGACAGGTGATCAGGGGGGATAGATGCATACAGTACACGGGGGGGGGGGGGTCTGGGGGGGGGTCTGGGGAGAATCTGAGGGGTGGGGGGGTGATCAGGAGGGAGTAGGGGGCAGATTAGGGACTTAAAAAAAAAATAGCGTTGACAGATAGTGACAGGGAGTGATTGATGGGTGATTAGGGGGGTGACTGGGTGCAAACAGTGGTCTGGGGGGTGGGCAGGGGGGGGTCTGAGGGGTGCTGTGGGCGATCAGGGGGCAGGGGGGGGGAAATCAGTGTGCTTGGGTGCAGACTAGGGTGGCTGCAGCCTGCCCTGGTGGTCCCTCGGACACTGGGACCACCAGGGCAGGAGGCAGCCAGTATAATAGGCTTTGTATACATTACAAAGCCTATTATACACTGTTGCAGCGGCGATCCGGATGCCAGTAACCCGCCGGCGCTTCCGAACGGCCGGCGGGTTACGGCGAACGGGGGGCGGAGCCAGTCCCCGGCGGCTGATCGCGTCACGAATGACGCGATCGCCGCATAGCCACTCCCGCAGCCGCCCCCGCCGATGGGCGTATTGCGGTCGTTTGGGACCGGTCTTTGCCGCCGCCCATCGGCTGGGGGCGGTCGTTAAGTGGTTAATAGAGCTGAACTGAGACAACTGCTTTTCTATCAAGTGGAGTTTAACTTTGGGGTGGACTCAGCAGAGGTTTGTAAAGATCATTAAGACTGCCTTGTTATCTTGGTTAGAAGCCAAATGTGTCACTATCAACTGCTATTTGGTTGGCAATGCAAAATTGTAAGCACTGATTGACTACAACTATTAGCCAGTCAATACTAGGACTGTTCTTAATTATGTGTATTAAAATATTAATCCTACATGCAGGAATTAAAGTCCCTTAGCAAATTATCTCTGATGGCCATTCTGCCCTGTAGTGTAGTAGCCCCTATTTTAATGCACAGAACTGCATAGGTAAAGGGCTTATTAGACCACTATAACCACAGTTGGCCCATAAGGACCATAAAAAAATCAATGCCTTCAAACTGTGGTGCTGGAGAAGACTTTTGAGAATCCCTTTGACTGCAAGAAGATCCAATCAGTCAATTGTTAAAGAACTTAATCCTGACTGTTCATTAGAAGGAGCAATGCTGAAGCTGAAATACTTTTCATACATAGGACCTGATTCACTAACTAGCGGCAATATTGTGGTGCGGAGACAGGTTTTGGAAATAATACTGGTAAAACCGCAGCAGTGTACCGCAAATTACGCTATTAGCATGACCCGTGGCGCACCAGTGCGGACATTCCTCCCTGTAGTGTCTGACGCGACTTCCTGTTTATACAGGAAGTCGCGTCAGAGGCTAGATAGAGGAACTTCCACGCTGGAGCGCACGTAAGGTATGTAACTGCCGCTGCCCGCCGCCTGCATACCCAAATGTATTGATGCTGGAGGGGAGCGCAAAGGGGAGAGCCCGAGGTGAGGGAGGGGGGACAGTCCACCGAATGTGGCCATAGCTCTCCCCTCATGCTGCGACCCCTCCAGCCCCCCAAAACAGCCCCGAGTGGGCCCCAGGGGGGGTGGGGGCCCACTCAGGATTTCTGCAGGGGGGCCCGGTGGGGCCTAGTTACGCCCCTGGCATCGCACTTGTCCTTCTGAACCTCTCTAGATCAGGCTCTAAATATATTATGAGAACTCTGCTGAGAGCACTAATGTATAAAAGTTGCACTAAAAAGGCAACTGAACTCAGTTTTGCTTTCTAGAAGTAGCCACTGCCTATATCGCAGTTACAACATCTGTATGAGCTTTGTGGAAACACATTGTTTAACTTCTTAAAAATAAATATTTCAAGTCGTCTGGAGTGCACTACAGTTAAAAAGCACAATGGGACTCCCTAGTCAATTGACAGCAGATATTCCAAATATGTCATGTACTAAATATGCTTTCTAGCATCTTGAAAATTTAATGAAACCAGAAAATCCTCATTAAAATGATGCTTGACAATTTGCACAATCTGGAAATGCAACAAAATTTCCCCAAACAGCTGCACATTTCTAAAGATAAAATAGATTTAAATAGCTCAATAATTTAACAATACTAGCATAAAATATCAAATCCCAGTTGCCTGCATAACTATCAATATTTTTAGTGATCCACTTTTTATTTAAAGCAATAGCATTTTATTTAAAGCAACAGCAGGCTGAAGAGGGCAGCCTGGAAATTAGCAGGGAGAGGAAGCAGAGAGAGAGGTAATCTAACTACTGATGATCACTAAATATCCACTACAAGATCTTGAATATCACTATCTGCCCGCCATTAGAGAAGATAGATATTAACCTCCCTGGCGGTTAATTTTTTTTTCCAAATTGAAAAAAAATCCTTTTTTTTTTTAATTTTTTTTTTTGTTTCATGTAAAGCTACCAGAGTGGTAGCTACATGAAACACCACTAGAGGGCGCATGTGTCCCTCTAGTGCGATCGTCGCCGGCATCTATAGCAAACAGGGGAACGCGTATATAACGCGTTACCCTGTTTGGCTTCTCCTGTCGCCATGGCGACGATCGGGATGACGTCAAGGACGTCAGCCGACGTCCTGACGTCAGGCACACCCGATCCAGCCCATAGCGCTGCCCGGAACTCATTGATCCGGGCAGCGCAGGGCTCTGGCAGGGGGGCCCTCTTCAGCCGCTGCGTGCGGCCGATCGCCGCAGAGCGGCGGCGATCAAGCTGTGCGCGTGGCTAGCAAAGTGCTGGCTGCGCGCACAGCACTTTACAGCATGAAAATCGCCCCACCAGGGGCTGAGATCTCCCCCTGCTCAGCTCAGGCTTACCGCCAGGGAGGTTAAACGAACCTGCTATTTAGTATTTATTTATTGTATTTATAAAGCACCAACATATTACGCAGCGCTGAACATTAATTTAGGTTACAGACAATATTAAATCTAACGATCACATTGATTTTGTATTGATCAGTAGCGCTGGCAGTGTGGCTAAATTATGCTGACCAAGCTTTTAACTATCCTTTTCTGAGAAAGACAATGTGTCTGATTTTATTTACTTTTTCTCCTACGTTTTCTCTTAGGTGATATTTTCACAGCCTTAATAAAATTCCTTTTAAAGGAATACTTAAGTCTGCTAAAAAAAATGACTTTTACTCACCCGGGGCTCCCCTCAGCCCCCTGCAGCTGAACGGTGCCCTTGCCGTGTCCCTCCGATGCGCCTGGACTCGCCGGTGGCCACTTCCGGTTTGGCCATCAACGGCCGACAGGCTGGGAACGCGGCTGATTAGCCGCGTTCCTGGCCGCAATAGCGCCCTCTATAATGCTATTGCGGCCGGGGACGAGGATAATCAGCCGCGTTCCCAGCCTGTCGGCCGGTGACGGCCAGACCAGAAGTGGCCGCCGGCGAGTCCAGGCGCATCGGAGGGAAACGGCGAGGGCACCGTTCAGCTGCAGGGGGCTGAGGGGAGCCCCGGGTGAGTAAAAGTAATTTTTTTAGCAGACTTAAAGAGACTCTAAAGCGAGAATAAATATCGCTTCAGAGCTCATAGTTAGCAGGGGCACATGTGCCCCTGCTAAACCGCCGCAATAGCGCCACTAAACGGGGGTCCCTTGACCCCCAAACCCCCCACTGCGACACTTGGTCGCAGACTTGGTCGCTCCTGGAGGCAGGGTTAACGGCTGCAGCCCTGCCTCCAGTCGCGTCTGTCAGCGGCGCATCGCCGCTTCTCCGCCGCCCCTCTCAGTGAAGGAAGACTGAGAGGGGCGGGGGAGAGGCGGAGATACGCGGTGACAGACGCGCGTGGGGCAGGGCTGCGGCAGTTAGCCCTGCCCCAACCAGGAAGCACTCCCCCGCATTACGGAGGGGATTGGGGGATCAGGGACCCCCGTTAAGCCGCGGGATAGCGGCGTTTTAGCAGGGGCACACATGCCCCTGCTAACTCTGAGGTCTGAAGCGAGATTTATTCTCACTTCAAACTCTCTTTAAGTATTCCTTTAAGCCACCAGTAAGTAAGAAAATACTCAGAATATATTTGACAGTAGTTTTTCACCTAGTTTTTGGAACTTGTTCAATTGCAAAGTGCAAACTTTTTTTTAAACAAAAGATGAAAAACTATTACCTAGGAGAAAACGGAGGATAAAAAGGCCCATATGCAAATAATTTTTCCTCCTTAGTTTTCTCCTAGGTGATATTTTCATAATTGTCAATAAAATGCATTTTAAACCACCAACAAGCAAGAAAACACTAAATATAATGTTGATGGTACTTTTTAACTACTTTTTGGTACATTTTCAAATGCAGAACGTTTTCAAACAGAAGATGAAAAGTGATCTCCAAATAGAAAACTTGGGAGAAAAAGTGAATTGCATATGGGCCAAAAAGGTCTAGATTAGGCCCAATGCCAATTTTGGATCCAAATCCTTCTTTCCCACTTCTTTTATTATTTGTCCGGGAATATTTATCTGCAAAAAAAGTGCTTATATGACTCTAAACTTTATTTAGACCCTCTAAATTGATGTATACCTTATTTTTACTTGTACTATGAAAATACATAATTCTTCATGGTTTGAGAGACTAGGGGTGTAGCTGGAAGTGTGACAGGGGCATATCTAAAGTTGTCCCTCTTTATTAACGCAAAAAAATGGGAAGTATGCATTCCTGAAAAGCCACAACATATATTTAAAAATCTTGGGGTTAAAAGTGTGGCCAATGAAAGCAAACTTGAGGAAAACAAAGGCCATTAAGTTTATCTCCAGTCTTTAACCAGCTGAGCGGTCTGGACGAGCTCAGCTCGTCCAACACCGCCAGCGGCTGCCGCTCAGGCCCTGCTGGGCCGATTTGAATGAAATAAAAAGCAGCACACGCAGCCGGCACTTTGCCAGCCGCGTGTGCTGCCTGATCGCCGCCGCTCTGCGGCGATTCGCCGCGAGCAGCGGCGAAAGAGGGTCCCCCCAGCCGCCTGAGCCCAGCGTAGCCGGAACAAAAAGTTCCGGCCAGCGCTAAGGGCTGGATCGGAGGCGGCTGACGTCACGACGTCGGCTGACGTCGATGACGTCACTCCGCTCGTCTCTATGGCGACGATATAAGCAAAACAAGGAAGGCCGCTCATTGCGGCCTTCCTTGTTTATTCTGGGCGCCGGAGGCGATCGGAAGATCGCCTCCGGAGCGCCCTCTAGTGGGCTTTCATGCAGCCAACTTTCAGTTGGCTGCATGAAATAGTTTTTTTTTTATTTAAAAAAAACCCTCCCGCAGCCACCCTGGCGATTTAATCAGAACGCCAGGGTGGTTAATAAGGACTCTGAATAATTTTTCCTATTATTATTATTATTTTTCCTATTATCACCTTGGTAATAAATTAGTATTCACTAAGCAAGGTTACCTCATACAATCCTTACATTATGGACTTAATCCTTAAATTAAGGATTGGAGTAGATAGGTTTGGAGTAGCACACCTTACCATGTTAGTTGGGTGCATAACTTAGGGTGCAAAGCAACACCCTGCATAGAACTGACAAATCCATGATTTGGTTAGCACACCAGGCTTCTCAAGAGCAAAGGTGTTGTTTTATTCTTCAAACCATGTGTCAAAAACCACTGTTCTGAAGAAGAGGACCCTGCATGGCCCTGAAACAATTGTCAACTTATGGTGTTTTCCACATTCTTTAAAGAGAACCTGTACTAAGTAAAAATATTTAAAATAAACACATGAGGTAACTTCAAATGAACATTACATCAGTTCCTCTCAGAAGCTCACCATTTTCTTCTGACAATAATCCCTTTCCAGTTCTGACAATATTTTGTCAGATCTGAAATATATCAGTTGCTGTCAGTAAAATATCAGTTGCTGTCAGTTATAGCTGAGAGGAAAACTGATGTACCAGGTAATGTCCATGTTTCCCTATGGCTCAAGTGGGCGATGTTACAGTTTAACTGTGTGCTGACCAGAAACCTGTTATGGGTAATGGCCATTTTCAAAATGGAGGACGGAAAATTCCCTTGATCACAGTGAACAAACAGGACGCGGGAGAGGAGAAAGACACTGAGGAGTAGACTACATGGAAGGTAAGTATGACATGTGTATGCTTATTTTGACTTTTAATTTTCAGTACAGGTTTTCTTTAAAGAATAAAACAGCACCTTTGTTCTTGAGAAGCCTGGTGTGCTAAATAACTCATGGACTTGCAAGTTAAGGATTGAATCCAGATAGAATTCTTAACTTAATAATAGAATTTAGTGAAATGCCAATTCCCAGAGAGAAATGTAAGTGTAAGAAAACCATATGTAACATATACCAGAATTAATGGTAATATGCAAGTTGACAAGTATTTACATTGTAAGGATACAATCATGCCCGTTTTTAGGGTCGTGCAGCCCGTGCGGGCGCACTGAGCGCTGTTGGGTGGGGGGCGCTGTAGAGGAGGGGGGAGCCGCAGCCGCGGGGAGGGCAGCCCGACCTCTCCCTGGGCCGCCCTCCGTGCTCCCCCCTCAGATGCAAAGTAATTAGCGCAGCAGCCAGGAAGCTCTGAACACAACTACTCACCTGCCTGCGTTCCACTCGCCGCTGATCTTCCCTTCTCTGCATACACGCTGATACACACGCTGCTTTCTGTTTAGCCGGAAGCAGCATGTGTATCAGCATCTATGCCGAGAGGAGATCAGCGGCGAGTGGAAGGCAGGGAGGTGAGTAGTTGTGTTCAGAGTTTCCTGGCTGCTGCGCTAATTACTTTGCATCTGAGGGGGGAGCACGGAGGGCGGCCCAGGGAGAGGTCGGGCTGCCCTCCCCGCGGCTCCAGCTCCTGACCCCATTATGGGGGTGTGGGTGTGTACCTACCTACCCTATACTGGGGGAAGCTGCCAATCTTACCTATATTGGCGGGCACCTACATAATCTAACCTATACTGGGGGCACCTACCTATCTAACCTATACTGGGGGGCAGCTACCTAGCTAACCTATAGTGGGGGCACCAACCTATCTAACCTATACTGGGGGGCACCTACCTAATCTAACCTATACTGGGGGGCACCTACCTAATCTAACCTATACTGGGGGCAGCTACCTATCTAACCTATACTGGGGGCACCTACCTAATGTAACCTATACTGGGGGGCCCCTACCTAATCTAACCTATACTGGGGGCACCTACCTATCTAACCTATACTGGGGGGCAGCTATCTATCTAACCTATACTGGGGGGCACCTACCCATCTAAACTATACTGGGGGCACCTACCTATCTAACCTATACTGGGGGGCACCTACCTATCAAACCTATACTGGGGGCACCTACCTATCTAACCTATACTTGGGGGCACCTACCTATCAAAATTATACTGGGGGCACTTACTTATCGAACCTGTATTGGGGCACCTACCTACCTAGCTAGCCTATACAGGTGGCAACTATACTGGCTACCTATATTGCAGGCACCTACGTAACTAACCTATACTGGGGGCACCTACCTATCTAACCTATGCTGGGGGCAACTATTATGGCTACCTATATTAGAGGCACCCACCTAGCTAACCTATAGTGGGGCACCTACCTATCTAACTTATACCGGGGACGCCTGCCTATCTAACCTATACTGGAGGCAACTATACTGGCTACCTATACTGGAGGCACCTACCGGGCTAACCTATACCGGGTGCAACTATACTGGCTCACCTATGCCTGGCTACCTATACTGGGGGACCTATAGCTGGTTACCTATACTGGGGTACCTATTCTTGGCTACCTATACTGGGGGGACCTATACTGAGTGCAACTAGACCTGGCTAACCGATACTGCGGGCACCCATACCTTGCTCCGGGGGGGGGGGCACAATTTTTACACCCTCGCCCTGGGTGCATTTTAGCCTAGAAACTGCACTGGATACAATCTAAGTGTGAGGAGCTTCCCTTTAATAAACATTTTCACACTACGTACAGTTCCTTCTTTTGTACTTTACAGGCTTCCTCTTAGACCCTGGAGTGTTGGCCAGTCAGCTAACCAACAGGTGGTCACATGTCCAACCAGGCAGTGTGGTAGTGATGCCAGCTGGTTTTGACAGAGAGAGACAGTGGGCTGCAAGAGCAAAAAAAGCAATGTATAGAGATCATAACAGCTAGCAAAGGGGAGAGCTCAGACACAGCCTCAGACAACAGAGAAATGGCAGGAAAGGTACGGTAACCATATGTGGTAGCCGGCAAGGCAGAAACCAGCAGCCCAGTCCAGATCATTATGATAAACTGTTGTATTACTGTTAGACTGGCTGGTGCATTAAATCTGTGTGTGAACACTGGTATTTGGTCTCTGTTGGGGTGAGAGGGCTGCTTAATGACTGCATGTTGGAGCTACAGGGACTGCATCTGTATCAAATACTATTCCATGAACTTGAGCAGACTGTATTTAAAAGGAAGATATCACTAGTTTGCTTCTTTTGTGGTTGCTGTATGTTTTGTTCGGCACCTATTTGAGATTACTTCTCCTGTTACTTAGGCTAGCTATTTACAGGTGGTAGGAGGGGAACGCAGCCACAAGGGAGGTGTGATAAGACTGCACACCTCCCTACACACTAGCATAGCATTGATTTTCTACCAGTATACAGATAGGGCTTATTTTTGAGGGAGAACTTATATTTCAAGCATGCTTGAAATATAAGATAGGGCTTATTTTCAGGGGAGGGCTTATTTTCAGAGAAACACAGTAATGAATTTAGGATTTGATGCCGAAAACATAATTTATATATATCTGTTATATACAGCTGATAAAGGAAGGGACAAATACTACACTTCCCCATTTGGGTAATGCACATATAAGAGGGTGTATGCAGCACAATGAGGAGGAATGCCATTACCCATAGGGCTCTAGGGGGCTGCACATGAAAGGGGGACTGCTGCACATAGGAAAAAAGTAAAGCAGCCTATGGAAAAGGTTGCCAGCTGAACACAAAATATGTGGTGGTTGTGCTTGGAATTTTTATAGGTGTAGATAAGCTTTATTAGTAAACATGAGAGACTCAACATTTGAGAGCTAAGAGCATTGAAAAGTTTGTTTGAATAGCATTTTATCTGCAGTAACCACTTGACGACCGCAGTGGTAACCCCCCCTAACAACCAGGCCGTTTTATGCAGTGCTGGGCCTCCTGCACAGCCCAGCTTGGGAGCCCAGCGATCAGACTCACCTCCTTTTTTTGTCCCTAAGGGGACATGCCGCCAGAGGGGTCCGATCGCTGCAGCAGTGTTTTGTTTTTTTCTTTAGTCTCTACGAGGCTCTCTCTCCCTCCCCTTACCTCCTCCCCTCCGGTGTCTGAATAGGAACAGGACGGTGATCCGTCCTGTTCCGCCTCTCATAGGCATCAGCCAATCAGAGGCCGGGAAGCGCCAATCTTGTACACCGCTGCGGCCCCCGGCAGAGCTGTATGCATGTAAACAAAGGGGATTTCTTTCCCCTTTCGTTTACAAGCAGCCTGCTAGCCGCGATCGGCGGCTAGCAGGCTATTCACGGAACTCCGCTCCGTGAACGGGCAGGGAACAATGGCGCATGCGCGTGGCCGTTCCCTGGGAAACTGCAGCCCCAGGACTTGACGCCAATTGGCGTGACGCGGTCGTAAAGTAGTTAAAAATCTGTGCTTAATTTGAGACTTTTAATTTGCAGCTGGGTAAACTCAAATCCCATTCAAAATGCAAACACAGTATTTAAAATGGTTTTGAAGTGCTTCAGAAACACATCAGATAAAAATGCTAAGACCAGAATACACAAGACTTAAAGGGAACCCAAGGTAAGATATTTTAATTGTAAAGATCACCATATTTACCAACAGCTATGTAATGTGAAGATTAAGTAACTTAGCAATCAAATCATTACATTTATATTAAAATATCCAGTCAGGTACACTCTGATATACATCAGTTGGTAAATCTTGCTGGTCTGATAGATAAAAAACTGTTAGTGGCTACAATAAGAGAATTCAATAAAAAATGTAATGTATGATATCTTTGTGGAGTATTTTCATTAATTGCTAAAATGATCAAGAAAGTTCCTGTAAGAAATGGTAAAAAGCTATGTATTTTCCTATTGATGGAGTGTGACAGTGAGAATCAGCTAAATTACCTAGAAATGTCTTGGTGAGTTGATGTAACAAAGGTTGATGCTCTTCTGCTTGGGCTGTCATCCACATTTTGAGAGGCAATTTGCAATCTATATCATCACTTGTCATGGCTAGGACACCAATACAACACAAAACCGAAGGGCTCACGTTGGCTAACGTATCCAGCTACAAAAGAAACAATGACAAATGAAGTACATCCTTAAATAATCCAAATAAAGAATGCTTGCAATAAGCTGTAGATGTTTTCACAAGCATGTGGCCACAGTGCCCCCCTCTGTTCATATGCTAAAGCAGAATTGCTCTATTTAGGATATGATAAAAAGGAACATTAAAAATACAACATTCTTACTATCACTGATGTATTCGGACTTGTAGCTACCATCGATTAACTGAACAATTTCAGCTTCCAGAAATCAGTATAAGAAAAGAAGATAATAGAAGGCATTCTTGACTGTATCACACCCTTTCATTACTAGAAAAGCAAAAAATGTGAAAAATACATGTGACGGTGCATATATAGTCATGTGGAAGTACAGTTCTGTGGATGGAACATCTCACAGAAACCCCATAGCTTTCCTTCAGGGGGCATGTCTGTAGAGCAGGGATGAGCAAGTGAGATTTGTAAGTCCGATCTCGCAAGGAACTGGGCTCTTCTTACTTATCAAATTCTTCCAAGAGACAGGCCTAGTGAATCACCATGCAGTCACTTTCTCCCTGAATGAGCACAGGCAAAATCTGAGGGCAGTACAGTGTCAAAGTTTATATGGGAAGCATAGAATGGGTGTCTGCTGATCATATCATTTGCTCCCAGGATGCACAGCAAGCCCCAGCAGCCAATGAAAAAAGATCCCACCACAGGCAGATATAAAGCAGGGTGGGGAGAAGGTTTTTTTCACTTCATCTTGCATTGTCTGTGTGATAGCAGCTAGAAAGAGATAGGCAGGGAGAAACATGTATGCTTCCGGGAGAGATACCTTTGAGTTAGGTTTGTTTTACCAACTTATAGCTGTTTTTTATAGAGTGTGCATAGGTTTGAACTGTGTGTGCTTAGTGACAAATTACAGCAAGGTACCTAGTCCTTCTGCTTGTTTGCTAGCTATAAACTGCACCTAGTACTGTGGGAAGAACTGCCAGCTATAGAGTTAATTTAGTTCAGATTTACATAGGTTATTACTGTGTGTGCTTAGTGGCAAATCACAGCAAGGTAGCTGAAGTCCCCCAGCTTGTTTCCTAGGTGTACCCTGCACCTAGTACTGAGGAAAAGATTGTCTCACCTTCCTGTATTATGCCAAAACATCAGCAGTTGTCACGTTCAGCATGCTACTGTGTAACATAGACAACAAACATCCAGAATTGTGTAAAGAGAAAAAAGCATGGACATCGGTCTCCTATCTTTATTGCAAAAAAAAGAGAGGCTAAGATGCATACAGACATTGCACTTTTGATTGCCAAAACAACAGTTGAGTTTGATGATTGTACATGTGTCACTCATATTGTTTGCCCATTAAACATACGCAACAAGCAATTTGCTACAGCAAACAACTGTTCCTGGATGCAATGGGAGCTTCTCTTTTTTCTGTTTACATCTTTGCATCTTGGCTAAGCTGAGCATGCATAAACTTTGGCTGGCTCCCAACAGGCAGTTGGCAAAAAATGGTCACAAACTATTTTTTCAGCTGGCAAAAAATAAATGTCTGTATGAGGTAACATGAATTAAGAATAGTGAGTGGATCCAAAAGAAATACAAGCATGACCACCATTTGAGTTTATTAGCAACAGTTTATCAGATATGTGTTGTCTAGATCCTGTTTTTTCATCTCTACTTTCGCCTGTCTTGACTGTCTTGTCTGTATTTTGTTTGAGAAGTAATCCGCCTGCAGACTAGTGCCCATTCTTCACTTTCCTTTACACTTCTGTGTATATTCACTTTCTGTGCTGCTTTCCCATCTTACTTCAACCACTATGCCACTGCATGTGATGTACTGCTTTAGGGACAATAACTTGAGAGTGTCATGGCTGATTGTGGCCAGGCGCTTGAACTGAATATAGTGCCAAACTCAAAGAAGCAAGTGGTCCTATAGGACTACACTGTGTGGTCACCTGTGTGAGTATTAGGTGCAGTGCTGCAAGGTATACAAAATTGCTGCAAAGAGCATCCACTTATTTCCTGCTCTCCAGACTTTCCTATGCCAAGGGACAGGGCTGGTGTGTGTGTGTGTGTGTGTGTGTGTGTGTGTGTGTGTGTGTGTGTGTGTGTGTGTGTGTGTGTGTACGCCAAATGCTGTTTTCCCCTTTTTATTCAAAGCAAATACATAATATAAACAAATCCAACGGTCACATGACAAAAGTACTGCTTGCCTGTGAGCTATCAGTTATTATAATGCCAGTCTTGACATTAGCTATAATGAATCAGAAGGCTTTGGTCTCAAGTGTAATTCAACATGTAAATACTTTTATTGTATCAAAATTCAGGGAGAATAAAAAATAGGGATAATTAAAAACTAGGGAAGGGATGTTGCGGAGTCAATAATAGCAAAAAAACATGGCCAGCCAGTCATTCATACCAGACCACTCATGTCAAACACACCAATAGATCCCCCTCATGCAACCTAATGGAGCTCAGCGCTGGAAAAGGATTTCACAGAGTAAAGTGATTAAAAGTCCAGTAATTAACTAGTAGCTCTTCAATCGTGATAGATCTTAGTATCCAAGCGAAAGTTCATAAAGCAGAAAGTTCATGAAGCAATAATCAGCCAGTAGCAAGTTTCAGCATATAGCATATAGCGTGCATGGCATGATAAATAAGCATAGATCTCACCAAACTGGCTTCCGACTTCCGCAGCGCTGCTTTGATAGGTCGTTAGGTTGAGGAGATAGGTGGATCGTAGTCTCTGGGGGCTCCCCTCTCTAACGCTTTTTCTGCCAGGTCGCCATACTGAGAGGGCTTTTCTGTGAGGCACATGTGGAATCAAGGCTGGCTGGCGTCCCAGCACAGCTCCAACAGCGATCTCCACGGTCCTCCAATGGGAACGGCCGCTCTATTGCCTGCAATGGCTCCTGGGTAGGGTAGTTCCCCGTGAAGAGTAGTCAACACGGCCAGACGTTGCTATTGGCTCCGCCCACCGACGCGTTTCACGCCGTGGGCGTTTCTTCAGGGTGTAATTCCCTCCCCCCTTGTGCATCCGTTTTTACTTCGTTAGGACCTCCTTCTCTGTCGTCACTAGGGGGGAGCTGTTGGAGCTGTGCTGGGACGCCAGCCTTGATTCCACATGTGCCTCACAGAAAAGCCCTCTCAGTATGGCGACCTGGCAGAAAAAGCGTTAGAGAGGGGAGCCCCCAGAGACTACGATCCACCTATCTCCTCAACCTAACGACCTATCAAAGCAGCGCTGCGGAAGTCGGAAGCCAGTTTGGTGAGATCTATGCTTATTTATCATGCCATGCACGCTACATGCTATATGCTGAAACTTGCTACTGGCTGCTTATTGCTTCATGAACTTTCTGCTTTATGAACTTTCGCTTGGATACTAAGATCTATCACGATTGAAGAGCTACTAGTTAATTACTGGACTTTTAATCACGTTACTCTGTGAAATCCTTTTCCAGCGCTGAGCTCCATTAGGTTGCATGAGGGGGATCTATTGGTGTGTTTGAAATGAGTGGTCTGGTATGAATGACTGGCCGGCCATGTATTATGCTATTATTGAATCCGCAACATCCCTTCCCTAGTTTTTAATTATCCCTATTTTTTATTCTCCCTGAATTTTGATACAATAAAAGTATTTACATGTTGAATTACACTTGAGACCAAAGCCTTCTGATTCATTATAGTTATTACTAACTGGTTGTGTTTGCGGCAGTAAGACAGATCCCTATATCCCCTTTTTTTATTTGGTTGATGACTATATATATATATATGTCCCATACCTTTGCTTAGGAAATTTGCTTACTGCAATGGATCTTTAAATTATTGACAGTCTTGACATTAGGCCTTACTTTACGGTTAAAGCGTACCTGAACTCAGAACTTCCTCTCTGCTCTACAAGATATGCAACAGAATAAGGACCTTTAAAGAAAAGTATTTATTTGTTACAGCGTATACAAACGCTGAAATACATCTGCAGTGTTTCTACTTCCTGCTTTCATGGAAGCAGACATATTGTTAACATCCTGTGTTTACCAATTAGGTCTCTGCTGTGACAGTCAGCTGACACAGCTGAGGGATCAAATGACAACTTGTGATTAGTCACCGATGATGGAAAATTAGACAGGCTATACTCTTTAAATACATACAGGGTGCATTTCTATATGTTTCCTTCTGTCCTGTGCAAGAGTTCAGGTCCACTTTAAGCATTTAAGGGGAATATGGTGAGTAGTGGCATGCATTAAGGAGAATTCTAGGGGGTCAGAAGAGCTGTACTTACAACTGTAACAATGTTAATTCCTTTAAGTACTATAAACCTATTTGGCAGGGCACTCCACTCCGAGTGCTCTTCTCCACCTCCATATGGACTCAGTGACTCATCTGCTATATTTATCCCTACATCGTTACATTACAATTTTATGTACAATCGTTGAACACTATATCGTCCCTGTGTATCATTGTTAAATGTTGTAAAGTCTCCACTATCTATTGTACAGTGTTACGTAATTGGTTAGTGCTTTATATATAAAGTTAAATAATAATAATTTTGAAAACAATATGAGAAAAACTCTGCTGATAGCTGAAAGGGACTCTGAGCAGTGCAGAAACTATGGAAAGATGCATATCATTTTAAAGCTCTCTTTCTCCTCTTTCCAATGATATATAAATCACCGCCCTACGCCTTTTAGTTTTCGCTATTTTCGCGATTGAAATTGCTGCGGCCACGATTTCAAATTTCGCGAAATTAAGGAAAACTAAAAGGCGTAGAGCGATGATTTAGGTGTCGCCAGAAAGAGGAGAAAGAGAGCTTTAAAATGGTATCCATCTTTCCATAGTTACTTGTATTACACAGGACGACACTTTCCCCAGTGTCAGCAGCTCCATTCAGCAGAAAAAGTCGGCCTGTGTAATACAATGTAACTATGGAAAGATGGATATCATTTAAAGCTCTCTTTCTCCTCTTTCTGGCGACACCTAAATCGTTGCCCTACGCCTTTTAGTTTTCTTTATTTTCGCGATTGAAATTGCGGCCGCTGCAATTTCACTCGCAAAAATAGCGAAAACTAAAAGGCGTAGGGCAGCGGTTTATATATCATCGGAAAGAGGAGAAAGAGAGCTTTAAAATGATATGCATCTTTCCATAGTTTCTGCACTGCTCGGAGTCCCTTGAAAAGCAGCTCTAAATCATTCTATGGTACCAGGGAAAATAAATATTATGAGACATGATATAAGTGTCATTTAGCACCTATACCAGTTGAGTTGTCCATTGCTTAAAGAAAACCTGAACTGAAAATTAAAAGTCAAAATAAACATACACAAGTCATACTTACCTCCTGTGTAGTCTACTCCTCAATCTCTTTTTCCTCTCCTGCATCCTGTTTGTGCACTGTGATCAATGGATTTCTCCGTCCTCCATTTTGAAAATGGCCATTACACCATAACAGCGTTCTGGTCAGCACACAGTTAAACTGTAACATCGCCCACTTGAGCCATAGAGAAACATGGACACATCAGTTCTCCTCTCAGCTGTAACTGACAGCAACTGATATATAACTGACAGCAACTGATATATTTCAGTTCTGACAAAATGTTGTCAGAACTGGAAGGGATCATTGTCAGAAGAAAATGGTGAGCTTCTGAGAGGAACTGATGGCAAGGTAACTATGTAATGTTCATTTGAAGTTAACTCATGTGTTTATTTTAAATACTTTTACTCTGTACATGTTCCTTTTAAAGCAAGGCATAAAATTGATGGAAAAACACTGCAGAATATTTTTTCAAAAAATGAGACTGGGTTTTAGGTTTTCAAATTTTGATGTTGCAGCTGAGTAAATGATTCAATGGGCAGGCCCTTTATGTACTGTGTAGAGCAAGTTTCGTCTGACTCTGCGCACAGAAACTATATCATATAACATTGATGGCTTTTAAAACGGGGATAAGAAGATGATCAACATTTTTATTTGTGAGCTAATTATTTTACAACACTGAATGAATTATCATGTTCTGCTCATTTCTCTTATTTAGTAACGGGAACACCTGCAGCTGCTCATGCTGGTTCAATTAGCAACAAATCACAACGTGAAGTACATTTTGTGATCATGTTCATTTTGCACTGTATAAATCCAGAAAAACTGATTGAAATTAGCTGTTCAAATTAATGATTTCCTCATTTCTGCTTTTTGGATTTCTGCAGAATGATAGCTTACAAATGCCCATCTTTGGACAGATTCAGAGAATCTACAGTATTTCTTCCAAAATATCAGCATTTAGCATGCAATGCTTATTTAGGCCTCTTGCACACTACAAGTGATTCCGATTCAGATTCCGCTTTTTAATCAGTTTTTACATCCGATTCCGATTCCGATTTGCAGTTTGCTCCCTGCACACTGCAAATCGGAATCTGAATCGGATGTAAAAACTAATTAAAAAGCGGAATCTGAATCGGAATCGCTTGCAGTGTGCAAGAGGCCTTAAAGGGATATTTCCGGAGAGAAGGAAAGAGTGCCTGTAAACACACCTTTATTTGGTTCCAATGGGCATCACATACAGCAGCGTGCAGTGGGGGTTAGGTGAGGCCTGACAGCCGTTTCGCGTACTAACGCATCATCAGAGGCACTAATTGGCACGGTGTTTACAGGCACTGTGCCTCTCTTTCCTTCTCTCCGGAAATATTGCTACTTTATTTGAGCAGCGCGTGTCCTCCAGCACCAGTGGCTCCAGACCACCTGCCGTGTCTAGTGCCAAGACCTCCGTCTCTGCTTTGAACTTATTTAAAGGGAACCTGAAGCGAGAAGTATATGGAGGCTGCCATATGTATTTCTTTTTAAACAATACCAGTTGCCTGCCAGCCTTGCGGCATCTGTATGTGGGCTGGGGAGATGGAGAGAGCCGATGCAGACCTACTCGACTGCTGCGGAGCCCTGGCCGGCGGCTTCCACAATCAGGAGTATAACAGTAGATTCAGTCTGTTGCAGGAATTGCGGTCCACAAAAAGACCCGGAAGTTGCGTTGTGTGACATCACGTGTTGTCACAAAACCCACGTACAGATGCCGCATCTCCACTAGGACATTGTTTGATCGATGGAGCACAGCGAATTGGACTGAAAGACACGCTAATCGAGCAGAGCTGTGAGTACTAGGAGATACGCTCCTTCTATTGAATGCCGCTATTGTGCTGCTCTATAAAAATTGTGCAAGATATGAAACCGATTTCGGACTGCTGAAATACAAGTGGACTTCAATGTCTTATGCTATCTATGTATGGATATTGGTGTTTGTATACATTTTACCTTGATTTAGGAGCAAGAAGGAGGCTCTATCTACAGGAACATTGCAGGAGCAATCCCTGTGGCATGTCCAATTATCTGTGCGAAATCTCGCAGTGTGTACGGTGGTGTGCATGAGGTGTGAGATTGCTCGCAGGATATTTTGCTAGAAAGCTAAGGGTGTGTTTTCTAATGTTTGGTAGAGGCCTCTTTGAGCATTTTTTACTGTGAATTTAATTAATTTAATTGATTTTATTCTAATAAAGGGAAGAATTTCTCTTTGCATAGTGTGCAGGAGTCCATCTATGTATATATTTCTCCTATTTTAGTAAGACTGTGAGTGTATGCTTACTATTTCTCCTAGCAGCCTAATCACATTATTTGTAGTACAGAGGAGCGCTGCAATTGTCTAATTTTATAATTTGTTATTACTTACCTCCCCAAAAAAACGAAGTGAGTCAGATATCGGAATGCATTCATTATTTTCCAGGGTAAAAAATTCTGATACAAAAAAAAATAATGCTTTTAGATTCCATGCTGGGACAATAAATTAATAAATGTATATTCTTTTCAATAAGTACATGAATCTGGAGTCGGCAAAGGATAGCATTTTACTTGACTGCTTATCTTAGCAGTAATAGTTCAGCAATTAGAGCATTGTATAAAAGGAGAGACAATTACTATAATTACACATTCATATAATAACAAAACATATTTCATATGTTAATGAGTTCAGCTTTTTCAATATTTAAACAGCAGTAATATCTGAATTTCAGGAAAAATATAATTCTACTTTTCAACTGTGGTTGTCATCCTCATTATAAAAATAACAATTGCATGCTCAGGATTGCTATGGCTTTTACACAATGGATAATGAAATGTACTGCTTCAACTGTTTGTCAGTGGTAGTCCAGTCCACTGGGAGACTGCTCTTTTTTGCAGAGCAGTTAAGCTTTTCAAGCCTGGTTTCAGTCAGTAGGGTTGAGAAGCATGATGATATAATCTCAACAGCTCAGACCTAAAAACCTGAAATGGTACACTGAAAGGGGTACGGTAACCTTTAAAAAAAATGTGTTCAACTTACCTGGGGCGTCTAACGGCCCCCCTGCACCGGACCAAAACGATCCCCCGGCCCCCGCCGCATACTGTGTCTGTGCAGGGAGCTCCCGGTGACGTCAGCGGGAACGAGGACATGCGCGGCCAGGGCTGTGCAGGTGTAGTTGTTTGCGACATTAAAGTCGCAAAAACCAGAAGCGAGCCACAGTGGGGACTGGAGGATCGTTCTGTCCTGGCGTGGGCTCAGGATGTCTGCGGGGGGCGACAGAAGCCCCAGGTAGGTTGAACTCATTTTTTTAAAGGTTACAGTACTCCTTTAAAGTGGACCTGAACTCAGAACTTCCTCTCTGCTCTAAAAGATAAGCGACAGCATATTAACCTTTAAAGAAAAAACATTTCTTTGTTACAGCTGATACAAATCCTGCAATAAATCTGCTGTGTATCTACTTCCTGCTTTCATGGAAAGAGACATAAGGTTAACATGCTGGGTTTACAAACTAGCTGTTCTACTGAGGCAACCAGTTGACACAGCTGAGAGATCCAATTTAGGTTGTGATTAGTCACAGATGAGGGGGAATTAGACAGGCTAAACTCTCTAAATACGTACAGTACATGGCGCAGGTCCACTTTAACAATTTTGGGGACAGTGTACACATGCTAGTTTTTTGACAAAGGTGGCCAAAAACAGCACCATTTTACTGAGATCTATGTAGTATATGTACAAGGCTTTAAAGGGGAGATGTCTTGCTTAAAGGGTGCCTGAAGTGAGTAAAAAAACAAATGTCAGATACATCAGCAGTAAGAAGCCTCTACACAGATTATCCTACAGACCACTTTTCCAGTGCAGGATCCCTATACCTATTTGACTCACATCAATCTCATAGGTTTCTGTTAGTCATGAGCATGCATGGACAAGCACATCTGGACTGTGCATGTATGAGCTGTGAATTAGCGGCTTTAATCTATGGGGCATGTGTGAACACATGCCCACTTGGGATGCACTCATACACAGCTAGGAATCCTGCTCTGGAATGATGGGCTCTACAAGAATCCTGGAAGCCTCTGGACAATCCAGAGGCTTCCAACTACTGAGGTAAGTATTTCATTATTGTGTTTTAAATCATATTAGGTGGGCTATAAGTACAGGTGTCCCCTGATGTTGGGAGTCTCTTCTTCAATGATTCACCGAGTTGAGTGATGATCAACCAACCACTACTGCAGCAGGATACCGCCTACTGATCTCGCTCCTTCTTTTTCACAAGGGGTCCCATACCAAGCAGTATGATTGCAAGATGATCATTTTGCAAATGTCAAACAAATTTCAAGTTCTTGAACTAAAAATGTTGGCAACAAAAATGTAGCAAATCTATGTTACTTTATTATTTCTGTAATTCTGACATCCCAAAGGCAGAGAACACACTTGCAGGGCTGTTTCCCTGGCGATTCCTGAGTCTCCACCCAGTGCGTTCGTTTCTGCAATTGTGTTTTCTAAAAATGTTTTGTCGAATTTATGGCATTGTGTAGAAAAAAACAGACAGCTCTACGATTTAAAAATGTGTGGGAAAACATGAATGCAAAATGCAAACAAACGGTAACAACGTGCATTTCCCGAGCTAGGCTATTGACTTCAATAGCCTGTATTTTTTTTAAGGAATGTAGCATTTCCCTTTAAAAAAAAAAGCAAAGAACATCATCAGCATCAAGGTCTACAAAAACTAGTATATATTCATAGTAAAGAAATCCAAATACTAATATATAATTACTAGTCATTTGCTTTAATAGGGACATCTGTGATATTACTCGGTTTAACTGATTACTTACCGGCACCACAGAACATGTTCTGCATGAGCTCCATTTCGTGGCCCCTGATCTAAAAGAATATAATACATTTAATGAAGTACCATTACACACTACAGACTACATTAAACATTACAAAGTACAGTATTGGTAACAAGCTTATCAATGTCAATAACAGGTTAGAGTACTTGGCTGATGTCAGACGAGAGTGTAACGATTAGTGTCAGCACACAGAGAGTATCTGATTATTGATGATCTGCAGAATCACCAAGAATACAGATGTATACCTGATTATGGCTGATCTGCAGAATCACCAATAATACAAGCATGACTAGCCTCTGGACACCTAAAGAGTGTTTGGTGCAACAGTAAGGCTATCTCCCGTGGAGCGAGAGACACAGATACTACTGCAGCCAGTGACCACCTGAGGGGCAGGTGGCCCTTGACTGTGCAGGGACTATCTCTTTAAGCGGAGGAGATAGAGATAATCTTGCAGCCAGTGATTCCTTGATGGATTGGGAATTAGACTGTACTGCAGCCAGTGGACTCCTATGGGGTAGAGGCCACTGGCTGGACTGCAGGAAGAACTCTCTGAGGAACAGGAGGTCCTCGCAGCTACCTGACACCTGGTGGATTAGTGTCACGGGTAATACAGACAGACTGATCACTCAAGGGATCAGTGACAGTCAGAAGGGTCAGACAGGCCAGGTCGGCAACACACGAGCAGATAAGGTACAGTGACAGAAAGCAAGAGAGAGGTCAACAGAGCCAGAGGTCATAACAGATATCAAGCACAATCCTAGTCTGAGGTGTGAGGTCCTTGGTCTCAACACCCGGGAACTAGTCTAAAGAATAACACAGTCTCCTATGCTTGGGTGTGAGGTCCTTGGTCTCAACACCCTGGAACAGATCTAAAGTATAACACAATGATGACAAAGTAAACATCAAGAGCAGAATCTGGCTAAGTGTGAATTCCCAGTTCCAACTGGTTCTAACACACTGTGGGATCTGACTGAGGTCTGAGTGCTCACACGTAAGTATTCGCAACGGCAGACAACCAGCAACTGACAAGCAAGATCTATATATACTACAGCGCTCCGCAGTGCCGCCCCCAGCCACTCAGCCAATCAGGAGTTCCGCTGGGATCAAGTGATCGTCCTGATCAGCTGATACCTCTCCTGCTGGCATAAAGGTCCTGTCTTCTGGCACGCGCGCGCGTAGCTCTCCATCTGTGTGCACTAGAAGGCCCAGGCAAACCAGACACATGTTGCTGTGCGGAAACCGCCGGTCTGAACGCGGAGACAGCCGCCCCGCCGCCAGACCGCGCGGCGGCATCTCCGCTATTCATTACAGAGAGCTTTTAGAAGCTGGAAACACATTGAGAAGAAGCCGGCCTTTGTTTATATATATATGGACCATTCCCCTTATGAAGGAGCATGTTCAGTATCCAAAAATTATTGTGGGCACTGATCTTTGTTCATACAGTAAAACTGTACTGAAAAAAAAGGATTAATATTTGTTTTGGATACTTTAGATGCACTACATCAACACTAGATGTACTACATAATGCTGAAAAGATAAAGCATCAGGCTGTATTTCCTTCATAAATTATTCTTTATAATGAAAAGGTAACTTATGGTGATTGCACAGAGATTTGTAAAGTAAGTCACTGTAGTGAGGCAAACAAAACCTGGTCCTGGAGGTACATTTATAGAGCTGCCAATTTCCAGAATGAACAAAAAATGCTAGTAAAAAACCCAAAAAACTATTAATGCTTCTGTGTCGGTATACACCGATTTTGTGCAACACAAAGGCATAAGTGTAAAAGGAGCTGCAGTCATGTGCCTCAGCTTTTTTCTCAGGAAAAGTGACACAAACTGATGAAAGAAACAGAAGGCAAGTGCCCTCTGTGGTGCTGTACTCCAGTCTCTGTACTACTGGGGACCTGGGATAAAACCAGAATAAGGTTTACCTACAATCACAGTTCTAATTCACACTACTTCAACACATATAGTAGATTGGCAGGAATTACATCAATACTGCAGGGAAACATTTGGCAGTGACTCTTTTAAGACCGTACAAGTTTCCAGATAGTGAAGAGTGTGGTGCATGTGACTTATGAAGCCTCAATTCTAGCTTAATCAACTGTCCTCTTGCAACTTTGGCTAAGTCTTTCTAAAGGTGCCCATTAACTGTACAATTTTTTCACCAAATGTGATCTTTCGATGCGATTTTAATGAATGCATTTTTTCGAAAATTCGCCGTTTATGAAGGCAATTGATAGTGAATGATTCTTTGGTGGATTGCTAGAAAGGATAAAAATCAACCCGAAAGTTGGATTTATTATTTAATTTGAAAAAAGAATTGTCCAGTAAATGCGAACAATCGATAACTACCTTCTGATTATTTTCGATCATAAAAATCGCATCGAAAGATCGCATTTAGTGAAAAAATTGTACCGTTAATGGGCACTTTATATTTCCAGTTATCACGTTTTCACAACTGCACTGAAAAATGTGGTTAATTTTACAATGTCAACATTTTATAATAACATCACATTGCTAAAGTACAGATCACAACAGTCATTATTACACACTGGAGAAGCTATTTACATAAACTTATTTAAGATGTCTAGGGAGGATCAATGAGATGTAAATATTTCCGAGTTCATTATGAACATTTTTAAGAAAATAAATGCAGTTTGAAAATGAACCAATTAAGTCCCACCCAGGTTTAAATTGATCAGTCCATTTTCAAGCTGCATTTATTTGCATAAAAACTTACATAAATCTTCATGAACTTGGAAATATTTGCATTTCATTGATCATCCATAGAGATGTCTGCTTCCAACTTGAGTATGCTCAGCTGCACTCCCAAATCAAATGCACTCACCAGAAAACAAGACTACAAATATTGGGTCTAAAGGCCCAAAATGCAGGGTCTCAAAGCTAATAAAAAAACACAATTAATAAAGAAGTAATAAGCTCACATGCATGGAACCATAAGTCTGTGGATTCAGAACAAAAAAATACACATATAGCATCAGACACATAACAGCAGGGTTAATGCTGTTTTCTTCCCACTTGAATGGCATTATCCACAAGACGTATGCATTCATTTATGTAAGTTTATTATTTAACGCTGTTTTTCACTTTATCTGTTTATAAACACTGTTTTTGGAGCAAATTTGAACTCTTTTTTTTCTAGCAAAATAATTTTTTTTAAAAATTGTGCACTTTATGTACATAGCAGAACACATTAATATCAGTTATTACAGAACAAGGTCACAAAGGTGCTCTGCAAAGTTATAACATTAATTCACATAACAGTTTATATGTTTTTTACCTCTCCATCCAGGTGTAAGATATTCAAATGAGTCTGGTCAGCAACTGCACATGGCTGGCAGTACATTCTAAGTAGCTGTGGCAGCAGTCCATCATTCCATCTGAAAAATACATGGCAGTAACAATTTGACTGCAATCTAATACTTTAGCACCATGCTGATGAATTACATACCAGTTCCTCCCTAAGTACGGTAATCTTTTTCATTACGATTTATAAATTATGCAAGAAAAACAGAAGATTTAAGCTAAAAAAATAAATAAGACTGCTTTGGTTATGTTGCTTTTATAGTCATAGTTATTATATTGGTTGTTGCACGGCTGTAAGTAAAAGATTGAAAAGTATTTATGGAATGTGTTCCATAGCGATAGCATTTTGAAAAGTAAATTGAAATATAGTGCCCAAACTATGAGTTTTTGGGCAAAAGAGACTAGTTCAGCAGTAATTTGCAACGGTCTCCACTGCTCATTCCATAGGCCAGGCATTCATCCGACCTTGCTAGGACCATGGATCACCTTTCTGACTTCAATAATTCTAGCATCCATACATTGGTTGAAGTGTGAGTGTATGGGTGGTGCCACCTGGTCATTGTACACAAAGAGCTAGAACCAACCAACATAGAAAGTTGATCCAAGGTGCTTGCTGGACGGGGAAGGGATGCCCGAGCAGGGCAGGAGACTGCATAAACCACAACATATGGAAAGGAGTGGCGGGAAGGAAATAATTATATTGCCATAACTGATTCTTCTGACTGTTTTGGGGCAGTTTTTTTTTTTTGGGGGGGGGGGGGTAAGTTATCAGAACATATTAAGTGTCCAAATTATGGAGGGGAGCCTGGATTCTGTGTCTTTTTTATCTGGATATCCTAGTGGCCAGGATTGATCTCAGTGCTCTTTCTCACAGCCTTGTAACCACTGCCAGCATATACACCACTCTTGCTGGTGTGTGCTTATGGTGTGAGTGGATGTATGCTGTAGTGACATTGAAAGAGATTAAGCCTTGTACACACTGAGGAATTTCTGTAGCGTGTCAGGAATCGGTACGCAATGCTTTGGGCAACAGTGCAGTGCCAACACTGTACGGATGCCTCACTAGCCTTCAGGTTAGTGATGCATCTGTTGCTATGCAGGAGGTGGAGGGACAACAAGCAGCGCATGATGGAGCAGTTTACTGCAGACAGAGTAGGGGGGAGAACAATGCAATCAGATGGTACTCAAGTTTGGGGATCACTACAGATCCAGCATGCCAGATCTTTAGCAATCGTCAGACAGACGCTGTACACACACTGGTTTCCTTTCAAGATTCTTGGCTGAGCCAGTCTTTATCGTTTGCCACAGCAGAGTTCAAGCCAGGGTGTGTATGTAGCTTTAGTCTTGATACACTACCTGCCCCCAGGAGAGGAGTAATAGGTAGCTTTAGCTTTAGGAGCAATACGGATATGTGTTCCTAATCTGTTTGTTAGGTCGATGCACTGTATGCTTACATGTTGCATTATGCATGTTATGGGGCCAGTGATAGGATGCATACTTACCCAGAGGGGCCTCTGCACAGTATATGTGACTATATGGGTTGAAGCACTTAACAGCAGTAATACTGCCGTGCACACACAGGGCGCAGCAATATTATCCTTCCTTCCGCCTGCACTGCTGTGAGTTACACTATTACGCTATGGTAACAAGTGTTACTAATGGTAATGCTCGTTAGTAATGTGCATTACCGTAGCAACAGTCATGCTCCTGGAGTACTGCGGGTCGCACTAATAGTGTAGCTCACGGTACTTCAGGAGACAGGAAGGGTAATATTGCCGTGTGCTGTGTGTGCACGGCAGTATTACCGCTGTTATGCACATCAACCTCAATATAAAATAATGCATTGTTTTGCAAACTAAAACCTCTCCTTTTTAATTAGCTGTAGGGATAGTGGTAGCTTATCTTTATGTTTCAATGAGTATTTGTGTGCAAGTGTGTGAAGAGTTACTTGATTTTGCTATTTTAAAGCAAATTGCCCAAATGTAGAAGTACTTGGCACATAGGGTCATCACTGAAATTAAGCTCTAATCAGCTTGCACTGACTTCACCACTTTCAGGATAACAAAGACATGCAGGAGCTACTGAGGCAGGGAAAAGCATTTTTCCTGCTTTTTAAGTTGCTCATTTACATTCAATGAATGCCTGAGGCTGTTCTTAAACAAGTATTATACTTAACTGTTCCTGCGAGGCAGAACTAATAAACACAATGGATGGCCACAACATTATCTACTATATGAAAGTAATTGCCAGGCTTCATCCCAAAAAAACACACGCATGGAGATCCAACAATGTCATGCCCTTTGCACTATATATGTAGCTATGCCCCATCAATAAACTGACTGGGGCTCTTGTAAGTGACGCTGTGATTTGACAGTGGTCATCTTCAAGATTCTGATGGAGACTCATCAATACTCAAACTTTATAACTGAGGGGTTTTGGTGTAGGTAACCCTTATTAGTTTTAGGTATAGAGAACTAAAATGTCTCATTAAATTCAATATAACATTTTGTGAAATAAATCCCCTCCAAGAAATACATTTTAGCACTCTCAGACAACAGCTGAGTCACAAAGCTGATATATATGACTAAGCACCTGATCAGAGAGTGACAGCTAAAGTGCCAGCTAGGTGTGCATACAGATGAACTGTTTAAGAGGTGTGCAATGAAATTTTGGATGAGCTGTTCCCCAATAACCCTCCCCCAAAACCAATTCCCCAATGACTGCACGTCAGCATATTTCAATTTACCTGCCGTGTTTAGAAAACCAAACCTGGCAGCCAAACACATTTTATATTAGCAGCTAAGGAATCCAGAACGTTTTTTATAACAAATATAATGAGGTTTTGTAAAAGGGTGAATTTTGGTTTGGGCTACCATTAACCTTTCATTTAATGTATATCCATTCAAACCTCATGTTCTTACTGTTATTATTATTAACAGAACGATCCAAAGTCTATCTGGCTTTGTTCTTCTCCTCATGTGAAATAATGACAGGTTTAAAGGACAACTGAAGTGAGAAGAGTATGGAGGCTGCCATATTTATTTCTTTTTATACAATATCATTTGCCTGGCAGCCCTGCTGATCTAATTGGCTTCAGTAGTTTATGAATAACACCAAAAAACATGCAACTAATCTTGTCAGACCTGACAATAATGTCAGAAACACCTGATCTGCTGCATGCTTGTTCAGGGTCTATGGCTACAATTATTGAGGCAGAGGATCAGCAGGTTAGCCAGGAAACTAGTATTGCTTAAAATATACCAGAGCCCAAATAATAATAATCCAAACATTTGTGCAGCGCTTTTTTCCCCTGTCGGACTCAAAGCGCTCAAGAGCTGTAGCCACTGGGCTGTGCTCAAGAGGCCACCCCGCAGTGTTAGGGAGTCTTGCCTTGAACTCCTTACTGAATAGGTACTGACCTGGCAGGGTGCACTCTGCGCATGCATGTGACAACATTGTGACGTCACACGCATGAGCAGAGCACTCCCGACCTCGGTTGCATACTGTAGTATTCGTGCAATGTGGCCAGTGCAGGCCGACCGGAAGACGGGGCCAGAGTTCAATTACAGGTACAGGAGGGGGGCAGAAAGGAGAACGGGGGGAGCGGTGAGCATCGGGACAGCTCACCATACATGCCTGCTCCCCCCCCCCCCCCCCGCTTCTCATCTTTATTTGGGCCCTGGTACCCTTTAAAAGGAAATAAATATGGCAGCATCCATATCCCTCTCGCTTGAGTAGTCGTTTAAAGTTATACCATTTCAACACAGTGAAACCGAGTACATGGACAGAAAAGAAGTGTTTGCCAACTGAGTAAAGCTTGCTGGACCTGTGAATTATTCCAGCACCATGGACAGTCACTGCCTCACATTCATGATGCTCTATATCGGTATCCACAACCTAAATGTCAAGTGTCATTAATAGTTCATGTTTTCCACATCTCTGCACAGAATAGGAATGATGAATGGAGAAAATTAAGAAGCAATCTGGTGATCTTTAGCTAGCCAATTCCAATGTACTGTGTCTAACAAATGTATTTAGCCTTTCAGCATGTCTGACCACGGTCACACACTCTTTTCAGAAGCATTTCAAACAGATCAATAAATGTTGTTAATGAACTTAGATGACTGAACTTGGAGGAATTGTGTAATTTTCAGCCAAAACACACATCTATATCATGTCTTCTCACCCATTGTTTTTATTCATGAGCCCCAAAAATTGGCCAGGCTGGAGAGCTTCAGTGTAAACTGTATCTAATTTGATCTTCTTTCCTTCGCCTTTGAGTAGCTCCACAAACAGTTTTATGCAAGTAGTCTTTCCACTCCCTGGAGGACCTGTCACCACCACCTGTGCAAAGGAGAATGAACACAGAGCACCAGTTACTCAACAATTCATCCCTGCCATATGATCAGTCAAATGCCATTTACTCTCCACAGCAGTGGGCTAAAATACACGGTTATCCTGCTAATCTTACTCTGTCTTGGCCACAATTCACCTCATGTGTGATAATCAACCGGCAGCTCAAGAGATAATTAATTAAAGGGTCGGCATTCAAACACACATCATGCATTAGCTTTCCCCAACAGAATACGGAAGCGATGCCCCTGGAAGGCGTACACTAAGCCTCTATGTCTTCAGCTTATATTTCTTTCATTCCTAAAGACTACAGCTGATAAGGCTGTGCAGGCTGGGGGAAGGCTTGGAACATGCCTGCTGACAATGTGCAGGGCTTTCCAGGCTCCTGTATTTCATGGATATAGCCTACAGCAAAAACAATCATTCCAATAACTTTGATGAGGCATTCAAATTAGTCATTATGAGCTACATCTGTACTTACTGTTTGATATTTTGGTGCCAGCTGAACCAGATGGGAAACTTTGGATACAAATGCGTAACTGGGAAAAATATGACATTTTTCAGCAGCTTTTATTATGGCACTCGGGACGCTGGTTTCTTCCGTACATTCAGATGAGAGAACCTGCTGGCCAAGACCATATTTTGCCGCAATGACTGCAGGGAGCGGACCATCTGGAGCCAAAGACATAACAGATTTAGTGGCAGAAACAGTTTATACGGTTTTACACTAAAAAAAAAGCTAATTTACAGAAAATAGCCTCTGCTTCCTAACATGTGCTTGTGTTGTTGGCATATGAATTGCTACCGCTGCTGTCAGGATACAGTAGTTAATATATAAAGTAACTCAAAGTACATGTATGAACACATGTGTACATAAATTAAGTAATTAAAGAAAACCTGGACTGAGAGGAACCTGGAAGATGCCATCATTATTTTTTTTTTTTAAATGCCAGTTATCTGGCTGTCATGCTCTTTTGGTTTTGATAGTAGGAGTCACTGATCTGCACGAAGCATTCAGTCAGTAAAGTCCATACACAAAATGCCATGTAAACAACTCAAAGTGAGGACACGGTTGTCTCAGTCCGTGACTGCACACCTCTTGATTTTGACAATCAGGAAAGCCTTTTTCAATAGATGGTTATACCCCCCCCCCCCCCCCACACTGAATAACGTATGACTCATTTTACTCTGGAATACCAATATTGGTATGTGTTTACATGTATTTTAAATTTTACACTTTTTCGCAATAGTGATCCTTTAAATTCTAAAGGTTCAATGAACTGCTTGCTGTCTGCCGTTATTCTTTTATTCTGAATAGGAATGGTTAATGACGTGCTAATAATTCCAAGTTGATGCAAATTCTATGTCATATCTCTAATTTTCAAAAGTTAATTTTACTAATGTTATAACTATAGTTACAGTATTGCTACTTCAGTATTAGAAGAAAAATATACTGTAGTTACAGTTCACCCAGCCGCTACACTTACCTAAACTGCTGTCCTCCACACAACTGTCATGTGGGTTTTTTACATCATCAAATAAACCTGGAAATTCTGCCTCCAAAATACACCTAAAGGCATGTACTCTTTTGTTTGACAATTGTGGTAACCAGCAATTGTATATTGCTGTTGCAAGTGCTTTGTCCTCTAATTTCTGCTGCCAGTCTTCACTTGTATTGTGCACTTGCCCTGAAAAGAAAAACATTTGATTCAATTTTGGGTAATCTCTGAAGAAAGTGCCGAACACAATTACAATTATGCTCCTAAACCATAATACAAGTAAAAATGAGGCAAGGCCTACCATGCAAAGCTATTGTCTTGCCACATCCTACAGCTCTGCATTCTGAGCTTTGACCCAAAAATACTTACACAGTAATAAATACTTACATATTATTTTACATACTACTCAAAATATAAAAACACCTAGCGTATCCAAGAAAAATAAACTAGGGAAAGGAAACATCTCACTACTTTTAGTTAGTTGTGCCCCTTTACAGTCACAGCCCACATTTCCAGAGGAGAGAAAGCCAGGGAAATAGCTAAACATATGTTGGATTCATAAAGTGTACACAAAAAAATGTCTCCCAGTCCCAGTACAAACGATCCAAGGTCACCCATCTTATATTGATGCCATTTTTAAGAAGCAATGTAAACTGGATATTTTGTATGTGATCTGTGTTAAGATATGTGATTATTCATATGTCCTTATATAGCTTATCCACTGAACTAGAGTCATGTGACAATGTTGTCTGTTTGTTAGCCAGGAAGTGTTACATAAAGTTTAGTCAGAGAGCAGAAAAAAAGAACAGCGTGTGTTCCTGAGAGAAAACAAAGCATGAGATCTCCATCAGAGATCTGCTGTAACTCACAAGATAAGATTGGAAAGCACAATCAGGCCGGTTATCTCATCTCATAAATCAAAATGGCAACAAAAGTTTTATTTGTATTATTATTTGTTTATTATGTTTTTATTTACTACCAGTAGAACAAGATAGAGATTGAAAGAACAAAACAAATGAAAAAAAAAAACTTGAACTACTACTACAATAATTAAGTCACTGTGGAATAACAATGAAAAGATTTTATAGACGGCTAAGAATTATTTTACTATGCATATTAGTTTCCTTTTATTACACTATGGCTTTATTGGTTATGTATTTTATATATCAGGGAACTATATAAGAGGGAATTTTGTTAATACTGTATTAATGTTCAGCATCTATTGTACCTTCGTGGCAAAATACTAACTATAGACTTTTACAGAGTAGTTAAATGGGTGCATTACATTCGGAATATATCAAAAAGGCAGGTTTGCTACTCAATATGCAGATATGTAAGGTAGCATTTCCTTGCATAAACAAGGAGTGTTGAAGAATCTTAAAAACCCACTCCAGACACAAATATTCTCCTAGTATTGTGTAATCACACAGTGGCCGAGCTTGCTTTTATCTTTGATTCTTCATTAGGTTAGGTTGGTTAAATAAATTCTCCCCAGACTGTTTTCCTAGCCAGTTGGCATGAAAAATAGACAGGAGAAATACAGGGCCAGTGCTTCCATAGGACCAAACTGGACAACCCCCAGAGTACCAAATTACAGTGCAACTCTTCCCTCATGGGGTGCCTGGGTATGTCTGCAGGGAGCAGATGGAGTGTAAGCTTTTCAGCCCAGTGGACAGTGAGGACCCTCTGATGATGTGAATGTTCTCTTGCCGGCCTCTGTCATGGCAGTAGTGGTTTAGTTGCCCTGAACTAGTCAGATGGGTCACCAAGTGTTGCTGTGGTTTCCAGGGACCAGAATCAGAATCAAAAAACGTTATTCGCCAAGTGCAACCATGTCACATCCAGAATTGCTTGTGGTTACATGGAATGAGACAAAGGGAGCAGTAAACAGACATTCAAGCAAGTAAGCATCAACACATTGCAGATGAACATAAACATAGTAGTGATAACAATGCACAAAACGGAGCACAGGGGCTGAACCGTGTCCTTAGGGGCTCACATATGGGAGGGTGAGTGAGTTCAAGAGAAGGACCGCCTGGGGAAGAAAGAGTTCCCGTGCCTTGTAATTCTGGTGAAAATGGTCCTGAGGCGGCCGCCAGAGGGGAGGCGGTTGAAGTAACACCAGCCAGGGTGTGAGGGGTCGTTCAGTATCCTATATGCCCTACACTGCAAACGGTTGGTGTGTAGGAGGTCTAGGGGTGGCAGAGGTGACCCAATAATCCTCTCCGCAGTGTTGGTGACTCTTTGAAATTTCAACCGGTCACTTGCGGAAGCGCCTGCGTACCAGAGGACAATGGAGGAACAGAGGATGGACTCAATAGTGGCAGTGTAGAAAAAAGTCAACAGTTTCCGCGTCATGCTAAACTTCCTCAGCTGTCTCAGAAAGAACAGTCTCTGCTGAGCCTTCATCTGGATTAAACTGGTTTTCTCCCCCCACCGCAGGTCATGCGTGATAGTAGTGCCCAAGAACGGAACACTTGACACTCTGGGGACCTCACAGCCCTCTATGAGGAGGGGGTTGGGGTAAAAAAGGGCGCTTCCTGAAGTCCACGACCATTTCCACTGTTTTGGCTGCACTAAGTTGTTGTCTGAGCACCAACTGCAAATGCGTTCAATCTCACTGCGGTAAGCCTGTTCACCATCGCTGCTGATAAGACCAAGGTTTGTGGTGTCATCTGTGAACTTGATGACTTTAACAGAGTTGGTGGGTAAGGAGCAGCTGTTTGTGTACAGGGAAAACAGTAAAGGGGACAGAACGCACCCTTGCGGGGCACCTGAGTTGGTTATTCTTTCCTGGGAGGAGCAGCTGCCAAGCTTGACAAGTTGCGACCTGTTGGTAAGGAAGTCCCTGATCCATGCACAAAGGGTCCATGGTCTCAACGACCGAGTTGTGCAAGGTTAGTGTGCAGAATATTCGAGCAGATTATTAAACGCGGAAATGAAGTAGAGGAAGAGCATCCTGGCTGGCGTAGGTGTTTGGTTTATCCAGGTGTTCTGCCATGTTCAACAATTGGGGACTGCAGAAAGCCTACACTGTGTGTTTCCTTCAATACAGCCAGTCAAAGGACCCCTTCTCCCTATCACCCCTTTCCATGGTCAGTTTCTGCTGTTATAACTTGTTGGAGCACTACAGAAGCCTCCTCAGGTCCTCTTACGATCCTAGAGGCGCTTCAAGCTGTGGTATGGCTGAAAACCCCAAGGAACCCCACCCCTACTGGCCCCTGATCCCACATCAATAACAGAGCTGTATGAAGGAAGACGATCCAGCAGTTTACCTCCTGGCATGGCACATGGAGAGCAAGTGGAGCCAGCCAGGAGTGCAGTGAATACTAATGAAGAGGGGTGGAGCACTCACTTGCAGAGGGACAGTGTAAGAAAATTAATCAGCTTTTCCAGTGTGCTGCTGCCCCCTAGAGTTTTTTCCTGAATTACCATGACGAAAACCTGAATCAAGCAATTCAAGCAGCAAACTCTAGGGGGCAGCAGCACTGTACACTGGGAAAGCAGTTGATCTTTCTCATACTCTATGCCTCTGCTGCTGTGATTCACAGTATGGGAAAGCTCCTAGTGAATGTCTCACCCTTCTTCATTAGTATTCACTGCTCCGCTGGCTGACCCCACCTCTTCTGCATGTGCTGCCCATAGGAGGGCCATGACAGCCGGATGGTCACCAGAATTAGCCAGGCGGAGCATCTGGCCAAAGGGGCTTGGGGAGAATACTGCACTTTTAAAATACTGATGCCAAGCTTAACAACCATTTTAGTGCAGAAAATTAACATTTGGATATTTTACATACTAAATTTCAAATGGTACTTTGAGAACTGTGCCTGGAAGAGCAACTTTACCAAAATATAGTAGTGGGGAAATGATAAATCAAGACATATCAAAACGAGAAGTTAAAAAATAGAAGGTAGAGGAAAAAATTATTGTTTCTTGCTGTGAAATTACTTCATGTTGTTTGATTATACATGAGCCTGTAGTTCAGCATCTTTAGTGAAGACAAGCATAAAAAATAGCACCAATGCTGTTATATATCAACAAGCCCCACTAACAATGTGATTGGCTAAAACATTTTTTTATGCCCAGAGGTATGCATGCTTGGCAACCGCATGTCAACTCCCACAATGTTTTGAGGTTCATAGACAGGAAACTGTCATAGCCATGGCTAAAAAAAAGCCAGGACATTGTTATCGCTGCAGTGTGCTATCACACTGTGAGAGAGGCTTAAACTCATTATCAGCCTCACAGACCTCCATGATGAACTATTAGAGCAAATGTGTCATACTCAAGCTTGCGGGCTGAGTGCATCCCTTCTTGCCTTTTCATGTGGCGCTCGGGACCCTCAAATGTTCATTACTGTAAGCAGTAAAAGAATGACAGCACACTGCCTTTCCATTTAGAAGAGCACAACAGTTATAGTGTTTCTGACTGAAACGTCAGGTTAAAGAGGAACTCCAGCCTAAACAAACATACTGTCATTAAGTTACATTAATTATGCTAATTAAAATAGATTGGTAATATAATCTCTTATCCACCCTGTTTTAAAAAAACAGGCAAATGTTTGATTTCATAATGGCAGCCATCTTTTTGGTTGAAAGGAGGTGACAGGGAGCATGAGACACAGTTCCAACTGTCCTGTGTCCTGATCACCTCTCCCAGTTGCTAGGCAATGTGAATAACAACATAGGAAATCCCATCATGCTCTGCACAGCATCAGGGAAAAAAAGCCCAGGCTTTTTTGCTTTGATGGGTGGAGCTTAGATAAAAATGCAGCTAAAAATTATGCTTTGGTAAGAAAAAACAAAGTTCTGATGCTGTGAAACTGTTAAAGAAACACCAAGCCTTTTCAGTTCTGCTGAGTAGATTTTTAGTCCGGAGGTTCACTTTAAGCTTGGTTGCACCAGTAAACTATTGGACAGCCCCTACCCTCCCCCCAAATTAGCATGAGGCCTCCTCCTGGGATCCCATCGCTATGGCTTATAACCCCTATCAGGAAGTCCAGAGGAGTCTCGCAAGCACTAGAGAAGGTAAATATTAAACTCCTCTACTGCACTACTCTGCAGAAGGGGAATGAGCGGGCCACTCAAAGTCATGCTAGTTACGCCACTTAGTTTGCAATTGTTCAATAAATGTTAAATCAAAAACAATTTGTCCTGCGACTTAGGCTATGTTTTAGATTTTGGCCCCTTACATGATTGAGTCTGACACACCTGTATTAGATAAAAGGTAACGATTTCTCATGGGAAAGGGGGTACAGGCTACTGATTGGTATAAAGTTCAAACCTGCGTCCAAGTTCCTCTTTAAATGAACAAAACTGTTATAAAATGGTTAGCCTCTAATTTAACGGGACTGATTAAATGTAATGATTGGTGTGACTGAATTTAGCTGTGCAAAGCATCATTACTTATTCTCACTCTGATATTAGCTCTAGACAGGAAGGAAGCGATCGAAGATATAGCAGACCTGATCAAAGGAATTATAATACTCTACCCAAGCAAGTCAGGGAGCGTGCAGACACTGAATCAATGCCATTAGTTAACCAGCGAAGCAGCGTGGTGCCTGCATACATTGGACTGAATTATGCCATTTGAAAAAATTGATTTGAACAGCTACAATGACTTATTCTGCTTACAACATAATTCAGTGAAACAAAACGCTTTGCAGAGCGCATCATACATCACATTATACGCTACAAATGATCCGTCCGTTGAGCCAGTATTTGATCATATTAGATTAAGTTGGTCTTCTTGTTTTGCAGCAGCGTGATTAAACTAATGTCCTAAGTGCCTCCACATTTTAATTCAAATCACATATCTTTCCAGCTAATTTCTGGATCACAAAGAAATTGGTTGGATTTCAAAATGTCAGTGTCTGGTTAGCAATTCAAATGGCAGCAGCGGTAATTATGGCTTTTCATATCCTGGCATGCTGCACTGCATCAAAACTGACACAAATTCTGGGTTCCCTAATACCAGAGTGAGGAAATTAGTATCCAAAATGATATGGAAATATACTGCTCCGAGATTAATAACTGTTCTTCCGGTAAGAAAGATGGCTCTTTTCACCAGGTCTATTACTGCATGTGAAAGAATAGGGGAAATGGCAGTGATGCCATGTCTCTTAGCAGCAGCTAGCTCTACATTATTACTCACAATCTGTAATCACTTCTGTCAGCTCCATTCACATGTATAGAGGAAGAGGTATATGATGTACACAGTGCTATGAGACACTGATTAATGAACACCAGATACCAGATATATATTATATCCAAGCCATGAGCAGTAAGGACAGGTTACCCAATTCATGCCTGATTGCTCTAGAATAAAGGAAGCTATTCAATTATACTCTCTATACAAATACAAGCACAGGTTTTACAGTAATGAGGATTCTGACTTTCGGAAATATTTTTAGGTGTCAAATATTTTTATTGACGAGAAAAGAGCAAAATAATTATATTTTTCTTCCATATCTGCATGAAAATTTAGCAAAATTAATTAACCCCCTGGCAGTATGATTATTTCCAGATTTTAGAGTCTTTTTAAAAGGTTTCAGACCCTAAAATCAGGGAAAAAACATGCTGCAAGAACACCAGCAGCAGCCCCTTCTCTCACTCACCTCCCTGGGCTCCAGTGCTGCAATTTTACCTCCGTTCTCCGGGTGGCGCTGTAACACTTTGGTGAGATTAATGACAGCGATCTCACCAGAGTGATTCAGAGCCTCTGAGGACAGGAAGGAGAATGCTACCAACGTCTGGATCCCCCGGGATGTGGGTAAAATCTCCCGCTGCGCGCAATACTCTACATACAGTTCCCAGGGCTAGCCTGAGCTTAGCTTGGGATTACCACCAGGGAGGGTAAACTGATTTTCACAATTTCAAAGCTAATTGTGACATGGTGGCCCTCTACAGAAGTCTTCATATCTTTAATACCACCTCTTGTCTGTTGTGGAAGTTAAAACCCTCCATTCCAACTTTCAGACCCGATATGTAACCTGATAAGTAAACCAAAGCTATTGCTGCTTTAACCCCCTTGGCAGTATGCAGTTTCAGAGGCTGCGTCCGCCAGGAGGTTTTTTTGCCCTAAAACATTTTTCCAAACGCTTTAGCTAGCATTTCGCTAGCTAAGCGTATGCTAAAAGTTGCTCCGGTCACCCCCCCCCCCCCCCCATGCCCGCCGATCGCCGCCGGCTATACATACCTCACCACGATCCCGCGGAAAGCGCAGTTTCCCGGTTGGCTTCCGGCGTTGCTATGGCGAGGATCGGAGATGACGTCATAATGTCATCGACGTCAGCCGCAATACCGATCGCCGTCATTGCAAAGCCTGGTGCCGATTGGGCGGCTGCGCCGGCGTGGGAACGCTGGGGGGTATGTATAGCGGAAGCTATTGCAGGCGATCGCGGGGGACCGGAGCAACTTTATGCATACGCTTAGCTAGCAAACCGCTAGCTAAAGCATATGCCACATTTTTTTTTTTAAGTCCTGGGGCCATGTGATCCTCCACGGCGGCTACCCCGTGTTCAGCACGGGGTTACCGCTAAGGAGGTTAAATCCCAACAAAAACAACAACAACAACAAAAAATCAGCTTTTAATACGTACAGGTAGAAGAATCAAATAGATTTCTTTAGGTGCATACACACATGCAATAATTGACAATCCTTTGTGCAATTAGTATGCGTACAGTGGCCACCCAAAGTCGCATAAAAGATTTCCAAGCTAAAATAATAAAGTTAAGCTTTACTTACCTTGTGCTTCTTCCAGCCCCAAGACGTTTACCTGGCCCAGCGCTAAAGTTCTGCTGCCCTCCACGGTGCCAATGTCCCGTCCGGAAGATAGACGATCCCAGGTGAGTCGCAGGCTTCTGTGCTGACCTGTCAGCGTGCCTCTCGCAATTGCACTTGTGCAGTTCACAAAGATTTAAACTGACCACAGGAGTGCGATGACAAGACGCGTGCGCATATGCAGAAGTCCGCGACCCAGTTGGGCTCTGAGATCTTATGGACGGGACAATGGCAATGTGGAGGGCAGCGGAACTGCTGCCCTGGACCAGATAGACTTCTAGGGGCTGGAAGAATCCCCAGGTAAGGAAAGATTAACTTTTTTAATTTCTTTTAGCTTGGATATGCTTAAGGATCCGGCATATCAGATCCTTAATGACCTCCAACACTTGAGCATGACCGATCCTGACCAATCTCAATGATATTTCCACTCTCCCTGATTGCAGTAATCCCGTCATGTGCTGATCATTGTCCCTCTGCCCTCTCCATAGCAACAGAATGCATTGCTAGCCGAGGAATATGTCTGTACAGCATCAGTCCCCAAACAGTTTCCGATGCCCAACAGGCGACCATCATTCCATATATGTACTTAGCCTTAGCTATATAATACTACCCTGCCTGATAAGGCTAAAAATGAGCAGTTCTACCCCACACACACACCCATACACATACTACCAGTGCTGGGTATCTGATACTCCCAATAATGTGAGTGTGACAGTCAGCTCTGTGCGACAGTTACAATAAAAACCCAAAGTGAAATGTGGCCATTGGTCAAGCTGTCGAGTCTGGAAGGGGTAGGAAATGCAGGAGCACAGAGGGGAAGCAAGTGAACGCCAAACCACTTATCAAGCCAAAGAGGAAAAGGTTCAGCCAAACACACTGCGCTCCTCAATCACGTGACCCCCACCACAGAGGTTACACTGATCAATTCAAAAAATCGCACATAGTGCTGAATAATGTTTGGGTAATAAGACCCTTGCCACCACACTTTTGCACTTCACCGCGATGTGCAGCAGTCATAAATGGCTCATCAGGGGGCTCATCAGCCCCCTTATGAGTCATTTATGATGAAACGCGTAGGGGAGGAGTCTAATGACACGCTGACGTCTAGTGGAAGGGGAAGCGAGGCACGGCGATAGCAGGCTGAATTCCGTGGTATTGCCGCTGCTGCCTGTTGCTATACTGGATGCTGATCCCCCAGAGCCATTTTTTAGCATATACTTGTTTTATATGGATTTTTTACTATAACAAGCTTTTTTTACTGGACCCTGAAGTTGGACCTATCAGGTGTGAGACCAGAGTGAGATTGGAGGTGGAGTACTTTGAGTACTACTGATAAGCTGAAGCAGAAGTATTGTGAAGGTGAGTGCATACCCAGAGGGGGTTGTACAGCTGTTATTCCCATTTGGTGGGCACATCCCGGTGGAGTGCAAAAGTGTGGTGGCAAGGGTCCTATTACCCAAACTTTATTCAGCACTATGTGCGATTTTTTGAATTCTTTCCAGGGTTGATCAGTGTAACATCTGTGGTGGGGGTCACGTGATTGAGGAGCCCAGTGTGTTTGGCTGAAATTAATAAGGGTTAGGATGCTTTAGAACAGCTTGGACTATTTGGAATGGTATAGAACTTTTGATTTTCCCACAGACTGTGACAGTTTGTGAAGGGTATGAATAATTTTGGAATGGGCACTTTTTGGTCAAATGTAAATAAATACTGAGAATTTTTTTTTCCACAATAATGCCTCTTTTACATGGTCTTACTATCTTTTGAGAGACACCTATGTAATTTACGATCAAAAAATTACTTGCTGGCTGAATAAAAGTAATTTTAAGTCAAAAATTTTCCAGGGGTATGAATAATTATGGGCACATCTTATCATGTCGAGATTCTTTTCCAACGCCATTCATTTTATTTTGTTCTGCTTGGAAAGACATAATAAACAAGAAATTGTTTTTGGCTCCAAGGAAGAGTGGTCTAGGATTCATTGAAGGTAAAGAACAATACATCAGCGTGTAAAGTAATGTAGCAATGTGCAGTGCGCAGAGCTATACATCAGTGTGTAAAGTAATATGGCAATGTGTAGTGCGCAGAGATATATTCTAGATTCATAAAGCAGAAGCTGAACGGACAGCACACAATATAAATATATGTCACACAAGAAATCCTCAAAGCTTTACTATGCAGTCTGTAAGATCTGAGCAGGAAACTTAACAAATCACAAATTTATGTTTAAGTCAAATAGCTATAAATGGATGCCAGGCCGGTATTTCTTTATCTGTAGAAAATATTACATCAGTATAAATGTCTGTCTGTAAATCACTGTGCCAAGTGCCAACTGTACATTTGTTTCTACGATATGACAGAGGTAAGGCATTTGTGATTCAGGTTCTCTGCCTCGCTTGTTAGCAATGTAACTCTGAGGACACATTTCCATTTCTGTGGCTTAAAACATTCATACAATGTAAAAATACATTACCAAAGACATTTTGCTGGTATATCAGTGCTTATCACATTGCCATTTGCTCTTATTTACAGAAATTGGTACTTTGTAAGTCAGGTGTGTATTTTACGAGTTTTCATTTGATCCTATGTAAAGAAGGCCTTTCCTGCATAATATGTCCATGGGCTGTAGAAGAATCAGTTATGCAAAACATGGAAGCATCATGCTGTCATAATGACAGGAATGCTACACTTTCTGTCTGATTCCCAGAAGCCCAGCACACACGTACTGTGATGAGGATGCAACATGGAAGCAACTAGATGTCAGAAAGATATGCTGCTCCTCCTGGCCAGCTTGCTGTAGTCATGATCATGTTCACTGTGATTAGGATATGCATGCATCCTAATTCCAATGATTGGGAGCAGGAACACATAAAGCCTGCAAAAAAATGGCTCTGTGCAGCCAACCTGTCACCCTGACAACAAGTAGTTGCTCTTGTTGCTCCTTGCACTTCATAACCAGTTTCTTGAAGCTCCAGGCAGTGGTGTCACCAGGATACTTATTAAGGTGGCCCAGTCCTCCTCCTGGATCTGAATTTACTAACCATTTTATTATAAACCAAGAGGCAGAAGTTCCCTCCCAGCCTTAGACTGCATTATATACTGAGTGGTTCAAGTGACTACTATATGCTGTGCTATGTCACACAAAGCTGCAACTATAGTCTGGACTTGGTATATTACAGGATCACAGCTGGTAGAGATGAGGAGGCTGAAAGAGGCAGGTGAACTGCAAGGTGAGTATTGTTAATATTGACAAATTATGTTTGATGGACACCCTACCATGTTATATTGTTTGGAGAGACACTCATTATGTTATTGAAGGGGAAGGGTATGCTGTTATATTATTTTAGAGTACACACTGCCTAATTATGTTATGTGGGGGACATTATTGAGGGTTGAAGTCTGGCTAATTAGGTTATTTTGGGAGACTCACTACCTAATTATGTTATCGGAAGTATTTGTAAGGTTCACACCCGTCAAAAAAAATTTCAATTTTTATTCCATCATGGTGTCATAATAAGAGATGATCATTTTGGGATGCACTGACCCACTTTTTCAATGTGAATCGAACAGTGGGAAGAGAGGGAAACGTGAGGAAGGGTAGATCAGTTTTACTGCATATGACAATATCCTGTACAGTGCAAAAAGTGACTTCTGGAATTAATGTATACAGTGATTGTGAGCTAATCCGACGTCATGCGTCACCTGTCAACAATGAACTCCAGGAAAGCCTCTGGTCTGGACAGCGTGTCCCGTGCCTGCCTGAAGTCCTGTTCTAGGCAACTTGCCCCTATTCTCACCACCATATACAACAAGTCACTTCAGATGGGCAAGGTTCCTGCCTGTCTTAAGAGGTCCACCATCATTCTGGTCCCCAAAAAGCAAGGTGTCACTGACCTTGATAACTTCAGGCCTGTGGCACTAAAATCCATTATCATGAAGACCCTCGAAAGGGTTGTCCTGTCCTTTCTGAAGTCCTCCACCACGCCCCTTCTTTACCCATTCCAATTCGCGTACAGAGAAAACAGGTCCACCGATGATGCCATCAATATCTGCCTGGAGCTCATCAGCAACCACCTGGATAGGCCAGACTCGTATGCCAGAATCCTCCTCCTGGATGTAATGGATTGCGGAGACACTGCCGCGCGGTCTGACAGTGAGGCGGCTGTTTCCGCGTTCAGACCGGCAGTCTCTCCGCAGCAGCATGCGTCTGGTTTGTCTGAACCTAGTAGTGCACACAGATGGAGAGCTATGCGTGCGCGCGCTGCAAGACAGGCTCTTTATGCCAATAGGAGAGGGGTCAGCTGATCGGGACGATCAGCTGATCCCAGCGTAGCAGGTGATTGGCTGAAGGGAACTGGGCGGCGCTGAGGAGCGCTTTGCTATATATACTTCTTGCCTGTCAGTTGCTGGTTGTCTGGCGTTGCGAATGCTTATGTGTTAGCACTCACACCTTAGTCAGATCTCACAGTGTGTTAGAACCAGGAGGACCTGGGGATTCACACTGAGCCAGTTACTGTGTTATTACTGTGTTATACTTTAGACCAGTTCCTGGGTGTTGAGACCACGGACCTCACACCCAAGTTTAGGTATTCTGTGTTATTACTGTGTTATACTTAAGACCAGTTTCCGGGTGTTGAGACCACGGACCTCACACCCAAGTTTAGGGATTCTGTGTTATTATTGTGTTATTCTCTAGACCAGTCCCTGAGTGTTGAGACCACGGACCTCACACTCTAGACTAGGCGTTTGCTAGATATCTGTTATGACCTATTGCTCTCTTGACCTTCCTCCTGCTCTCTGATTTGGTACCTACGGATATCTGATTACCTGTAGCCAACCCTGACTATCCCTGGTTACCGAATCAGCCTTCTGTCTCTGTACCTTATCTGCTCGTGTGTTGCCGACCCGGCCTGGCCGACCCTTCTGGCTGTCACCCGCCCCCTGGGTGTTCAGTCCATCTGCAGGGACCCCCTGTCTCTCAGAGGGACCTCTCTGCAAACCAGTCAGGGACTCATCCTCTAAAAGTCCTTTGACTGCAGTAGAGTCTGACTCTCCTTGGTTGGAGTCATCTGCTCCTCAGGTGATTCTACTCATTACTGTTGCACCAAACACTTACACATTTTCAGGTGTCCAGAGGTTAGCTATACTTGTATTATCGGTGATTCTGCAGATCATCAATAATCAGGTATATATCTGTATTCTTGGTGATACTGCAGATCACCAATAATCAGATTCTCTCTGTGTGCTGACACCGATCGTTACAGAACGCCAGACCAAAAACAAAATAGACGCACTTAACAGTTGTTTTGATATACTCACCACCTCGGTGGAAAATCTCATCAGAGTGATGGACGGTCAGCAGGCCCAGATCTCTGCTTTATCTGGGTCTCTACAGGTCCTTCAGACGACTGTAAATTCAGTGCGATCTCCTCCAGTTACAGACCTACGGATGTCTGTACCCGAAAGGTTTTCTGGTCATAGATCTGACTTTCAGAATTTTAAGAATCGTGTAATGTCATATTTTGAACTGAGGCCTAACTTGTCAGGAACAGAGGCACAGAGAATTACATTTATTAAGACCCTACTCTCAGGAGATGCTCAGACCTGGGCATATAGCCTACAGACAGGGCACAAGGCGCTAACATCAGTAGAGGAATTTTTTAAGTCTATGGCCATAATTTATGATGATCCGAACATTGCCTCTACTGCTGAGCGGAAGCTAAAAACTTTGCGTCAAGGCAAGGATCCAGTAGAAGTCTATGCAGCTGAGTTCAGAAAGTGGTCAGTGTCAGCTAGGTGGGGGGCTTTTGCATTGCTAGATTGTTTTTTATCAGGGCTGTCAGACGCAGTTTCAGAATTGATGTTGGGACACCCTGAACCAAAAACCATTGATGAGGCAATCTCTTTAGCAGTACGGGTTGATTGCCGGTTGCGGTATCAAAAGCAAACCCGTTGTAGAAACATGGTCAGATATGTCTCTTATGCCTCTCCTCCACCCGCCTCACCTCCGCCAGAACCAATGCAAATTGGTCAGTCCAAGTTGACGCGGATAGAGAGGAATCGCAGGAAAACAGAACAGCTCTGTTTATACTGTGCAGAGGAGGGCCATAGAGTGCAGAATTTCCCCAGGAAGTCGGGAAACGCTGCCGCCTAGGTGTAGTCAGAGGTAATACCCTAGGCGCGCAGTCTTTACCTCTAGATAACAATCGTCTGCAAATTGGTCAGTCCAAGTTGACGCGGATAGAGAGGAATCGCAGGAAAACAGAACAGCTCTGTTTATACTGTGCAGAGGAGGGCCATAGAGTGCAGAATTTCCCCAGGAAGTCGGGAAACGCTGCCGCCTAGGTGTAGTCAGAGGTAATACCCTAGGCGCGCAGTCTTTACCTCTAGATAACAATCGTCTGCTCCTTCCCTGTTCTGTCACATGGGAGGGTCAGACTGTTACCACTGAAGCTTTCATTGACTCTGGTTCAGCGGCTAATTTTATAGATTACGAGTTTGCAAAAAGATTGGGAATTCCCATGCTCCCATTGGATGAGCTGATTCTGGTCACTGCTGTAGATGACTCTCCTCTGCAGAGTAGACATTCTTTGTCCCGTACTCCAAATTTAAGATTCAGTGTTGAGGTACTGCATGGGGAAAATCTACAATTTCTGGTCTTGCGTATGGCAACCTCTACCATCATTCTTGGCATGCCCTGGTTACAACTCCACTCCCCTCAGATAGACTGGGTTTCAGGTCAGCTAACGAGCTGGTCGTCCCATTGTTATCATCATTGTTTAGCGAAAGTAACCATGGGTAATACCAACATTCAGGTTGAAGGTGTGCCAAGATAATACGCAGAATTTGCTGACGTTTTCTGTCCCAAGTCAGCAGATAAACTTCCCCCCATCGTGCCTTCGATTGTCCCATCAATTTGAGATCTGGTTGTATGCCACCCAGGGGTCACCTCTATAACCTGTCTGGGCCGGAGAAACTAGCTATGCAGGAATACATCAGAGAAAACTTGGCTAAAGGGTTCATCCGTCCCTCCCGTTCACCAGCAGGGGCAGGATTCTTGTTTATAAAGAAAAAAGACGGAGGCCTCCGTCCTTGCATTGATTATCGAGGCCTAAATAAGATCACAGTAAAAAATCGCTACCCTTTACCCTTGATTGACGATTTGTTCACACAGGTGACTAACGCTAAGATTTTCTCAAAGCTAGATCTAAGAGGCGCATACAACCTAGTGCGTATTAGGGATGGTGACGAATGGAAGACTGGCCTTCAACACGCCCGACGGGCATTACGAGTACCTGGTGATGCCCTTCGGGTTGTGTAATGCTCCGGCCGTCTTCCAGGAGTTAATTAACGAGGTGTTGAGGGAAGTGTTGGGGAAGTTTGTCCTAGTCTATTTGGACGATATACTGATCTTTTTGTCCAATCTCACTGAACATCGCAGGCATGTCAGGTTTGTGCTAGAAAAGCTAAGACAGAATCAGCTTTATGCCAAACTGGAGAAATGCCTCTTCGAAGTAACCTCGGTTGCCTTCTTAGGGTACATTATCTCCACCTCTGGTCTTTCAATGGACCCAGGGAAGGTTTCTGCTGTCCTGGAGTGGCCTCAGCCGGTTGGACTGAAAGCACTCCAGAGATTTCTGGGGTTTGCCAACTACTACAGAAGGTTCATTTAGGGGTACTCTACCATCATCTCACCCCTCACCAGTTTTACCAAGAAAGGGGCTGACACTCATCACTGGTCAGCAGAGGCTCATGCGGCCTTTTCCACCCTAAAGAAACTGTTCTGTTCCGCACCTATACTGAGACATGTTGATGTCACCTTTCCCTTCATTGTAGAAGTTGATGCTTCCGAGGTGGGGGTGGAAGCTGTATTGTCTCAGAGGTCAGGCTTGCAGGGCAAGCTCCACCCATGTGCCTACTTTTCTCGTAGATTTTCACCCGCAGAGAAAAACTACGACATAGGCAACCGGGAGCTCTTAGCCATCAAGTTAGCTTTTGAGGAATGGCGACACTGGCTAGAGGGTGCAGAACACACTATCACAGTTTATACAGATCATAAGAATTTGGAGTATATAGAGGGTGCTAAGAGACTTAGCCCTCGCCAGGCCCGGTGGTCCCTGTTCTTTGCAAGATTTAGATTTGTAATTACATATACTCCTGGCAGTAAGAACATCAAGGCCGATGCCTTATCCAGGTGTTTCGAACCTGAGACAGTGCAGCCTGCAGCCCCTGAGACCATCTTACCTCAGAAGGTAGTTCTGGCAGCCACTGAGACCTGGAAGGATTGGACAGTCACTTTGAGTCCTTACCAACAAGATATTCCAGAGGGGAAGCCTGATGGGGTCATGTTTGTGCCACTGCCTTTCCGTTTGCAACTCCTACAACTTTTTCATTCCCAGAGAAGAATGCTGGTCATCCTGGGGCCACCAGAACTCAGGATCTACTGGCTAGATGTGCCTGGTGGCCTACATTGGCAACAGATTGTAAGGAGTTTGTAAGAGAGTGTGCCATGTGTGCAAGGAGTAAACCCTCTCGTCAGGCCCCCGTTGGCACTTTACAGTCCTTGCCAGTTCCCAGTGAACCATGGACCCATATCTCCATGGATTTTGTGGGTGAGCTCCCTCGGTCTGAGGGCAAGTCGGTTATTTGGGTGGTAGTGGACAGATTCAGTAAGATGGCTCATTTTGTCCCTCTGAAAGGACTCCCCTCGGCCCAGGAATTGGTTGATCTCTTCATCCAGCACATTTTCCGGCTGCATGGCATTCCGGAGAATGTAGTGTCAGATCGGGGAGTCCAATTTGTTTCAAAGTTTTGGAGGGCCTTCTGCCATCAGACATGGATCTCGCATTTTCATCAGGCTACCACCCACAGACCAATGGCCAGACCGAGAGAGTTAACCAATCCCTGGAACAGTTCCTCAGGTGTTATGTTGCAGATGCGCAATCCGACTGGGTAAAATTTTTGCCGTTTGCGGAATTTGCGCACAACAACCTAAAAAGCTCCTCTTCTGGGTTTTCCCCATTTCAGGTGGTGTCGGGAAGATCACCCAAGTTTGCTCCCTTGCCAGTCGCATCTACACCCTTTCCAGCTCTGGAGGATTGGCAAAGGGCTCTGAGGGAGATTTGGGGAATGGTTAAGAGGAACCTGGGGAAAGCTTTTCAAACCCAGAAAAGACAGGCAGATAAAAGACGGTCTGTAGAGTGGAAATTCTCTCCAGGAGATTTGGTGTGGGTGTCCACTCGTCATTTGGCCCTGAAGCAACTGTCACCCAAGCTGGGCCCTAGATTTATAGGACCTTTTCCAGTGGCCAAGAAAATCAATAATGTCACTTATGCGATTGATCTCCCAGCCAGTATGAGAGGTGTGAGATCATTCCATGTGTCTCTTTTAAAACCAGCAGTACACATGGATTCCTCTACCCCCCCCCCCCCCCCCCCGTGTTGGTGGATGACCAACCAGAGTATAAGATTGAAAAGATCCTGGATTCTCGCTTGGTGCAGAATTCCGTGCAATACCTGGTCCACTGGAAGGGATATGGCATAGAGGAGAGATCTTGGGTGCCAGATTGTCGCATGCATGCGGAGGAATTAAAGAAGGAGTTTCATGACTTACACCCTGGGAAGCCTGGTGGAAAGTGTCCGGAGTCCACTCTTCGGGGGGTGGGGGGACTGTAATGGATTGCGGAGACACCGCCGCGCGGTCTGACAGTGAGGCGGCTGTTTCCGCATTCAGACCGGCGGTTTCTCCGCAGCAGCATGCGTCTGGTTTGTCTAAACCTAGTAGTGCACACAGATGGAGAGCTACGCGCTCGCGTGCTGCAAGACAGGCTCTTTATGCCAATAGGAGAGGGGTCAGCTGATCGGGATGATCAGCTGATCCCAGCGTAGCAGGTGATTGGCTGAAGGGAACTGGGCGGCGCTGAGGAGCGCTTTGCTATATATACTTCTTGCCTGTCAGTTGCTGGTTGCCTGGCATTGCGAATGCTTATGTGTTAGCACTCAGACCTTAGTCAGATCTCACAGTGTGTTAGAACCAGGAGGACCTGGGGATTCACACTGAGCCAGTTACTGTGTTATTACTGTGTTATACTTTAGACCAGTTCCCGGGTGTTGAGACCACGGACCTCACACCCAAGTTTAGGGATTCTGTGTTATTACTGTTATACTTTAGACCAGTTTCCGGGTGTTGAGACCACAGACCTCACACCCAAGTTTAGGGATTGTGTGTTATTATTGTGTTATTCTCTAGACCAGTCCTTGAGTGTTGAGACCACGGACCTCACACTCTAGACTAGGCATTTGCTAGATATCTGTTATGACCTATTGCTCTCTCGGCCTTCCTCCTGCTCTCTGATTTGGTACCTACGCATATCTGATTACCTGTTGCCAACCCTGCCTGTCCCTCTGTACCTTATCTGGTCGTGTATTGCCGACCCGGCCTGGCCGACCCTTCTGGCTGTCACCCGCCCCCTGGGTGTTCAGTCCATCTGCAGGGACCCCCTGTCTCTCAGAGGGACCTCTCTGCAAACCAGTCAGGGACTCATCCTCTAGGAGTCCTTTGACTGCAGTAGAGTCTGACTCTCCTTGGTTGGAGTCATCTGCTCCTCAGGTGATTCTACTCATTACTGTTGCATCAAACACTTTCACGTTTTCAGGTGTCCAGAGGTTAGCTATACTTGTATTATCGGTGATTCTGCAGATCATCAATAATCAGGTATATATCTGTATTCTTGGTGATACTGCAGATCACCAATAATCAGATTCTCTCTGTGTGCTGACACCGATCGTTACACTGGACTTTAGTTTGGCCTTTAACACCATCTGTCCACGCAGACTTCAGGAGAGTCTAGCTGCACTCGGTGTCCATTTCAGCCTACGCCTTTGGATCATGGACTTCCTATCCCACAGGTCACAGTCTGTCAAGCTGGGTGACATTTCCTCCCAACCACGGTCCACGAACATGGGGGCTCCACAAGGCTGCGTCTTGTCTCCAATGCTGTTCTCCCTCTACACGACAACTGCAGATCCACAGCGGACTCAGTCAAGGTTATCAAATTTGCAGATGACACCACTATCGTTGGCCTTATCACCAATAACGACGAGAGTGCCCATCGTCAGCAGGTAGACAGAATCTGTCACTGGTGCAGGGAGAACAGGCTGGTCCTTAACACAGCAAAAACTGTGGAGATGATTATCGATTTCAGGAAGCATGCCCCCTCTCCACCACCAATCCACATTGACGGCATTGAAGTGGCGATAGTTCCCTGTGTCCGCCTCCTGGGCACCACCATCTTAAATGACCTGATATGGAAGGCTAACATCAGCTCCACCGTGGCAAAGGCCCAGAAAAGGCTCTTCTTCCTCTGACAGCTGAAAAAGTTTGGCATGCCCCATCAGGTCCTCACAAGATTCTACTCTGCCACCACAGAATCTATCCTCTGCTCTTCCATCCTGGTCTGGTACTCTGGTTCCTCCATCAGCGACAGACAAAAACTCCAGAGGGTCATTAGATCAGCAGAGAGAATCATCTGGAAACCCCTCCCTCTACTAGACCTACTCTACAACTTGAGACTACGCACTAGGGCACTGAAGATAGCTATGGACCCCTCTCATCCTGGCCACTGCTGCTTCATGCGCCGGCATTGAGGGCGTAGATTCCGGGTCACCCACACCAGGACCACGAGGCACAGGAACTATTTTTTCCCTTCTGCAGTCAATCTCCTGAACTCCACCCACGTTTCACCTCCACCCCATTCTTCTTAGGTTCACAGACATGGTCCTGTCACAGTCCTTCTGTGCTTGGAACTTATGGCACTGGCTGCCCTCATGGGTTCAGCCCTCATAGCCTGTCACCACTATCTGTAGTATCTTGTTAAATGCTTTATCATGTATGTCTCTTGTATATTGCACAATTTTTTCATGTCCTTATAGATGCTGAGCTCTGTATGTGCCAAACCCAATTCCAGGCATGATCCTGTCATGCTTGGCGAAATAAATGATTTTGATTCTGAATATTCAGGGTTCAGCTGTGCTGCGGTGTGCAGATCAACAACAAACACATGTGAAAGAGTCCATGTAAAAGAATGGATCTGTTGTATGTCAGTGATTGTTGCTCAGCTATACAACCTGTAAACAGACATATTTTCTGAGAATGAACAGCACAAATTTATGCAAAAAGGAAAAACATACATAAAGAACCTCTCGTGTAAAATTTATTGGAGAGATTTTCTAGGTGCAAGAAAGTCAGTTGCCAGAAATTAACATAGGAAAATATGCCTCATTGTGTTTTTATTTCTTAAAGGAAACCTGAAATGATAGTTATATGGAGATTGACACATTTATTTAATTTTAAATAATACCAGTTGCCTGGCAGTCCTGATGATGCTCTGCTTCTAATACTTTTAGCCATAGACCCTGAACAATCATGCAGATCAGGTGTTTCTGACAAAAAATCTGACAAGTTTAGCTGCATGCTTGCTTCAGGTGATTCAGACTCTACTACAGCCAGATAGATCAGCAGGACTGCCAGACCACTAGTATTGTTTACAGGGTAATAAATATGGCAGCCTCCATATCCCTCTCACTTCAGGCTCCCTTTAAAGGACAACCGAGGTGACATATGGCATGATGAGATAGACATGTACAGTGCCAAGCACACAAGTGACTATGCCTTGTTCCTTTTTTTCTTTCTCTGCTTGAAAGAGTTAAACATCAGGTAAGCAAGTAACAGTTTCTGTCCGGGTCGGGACTGGGTCAGACTATAGCGTAACCCTCACTGATAGGTAATTACAGCCAGAAAACACTTTCCTGTCAGTAAATGGCACCTGAGAGCAGGAAAGAGATAAAAAACTGGTCAATAGTTCAGATTTGAGCTCTAGCATACTTCAATGCACATGTCATTGAGCCGAGACAATAATACAGTAAAAACTAGATGTAAATATAAAATAAAACCGTGGGATATCTAATAAAGTCATTTTTTAGGAGAAGGAGGATAGATACAATGTTTTATCTTGTCAGTTTATTTTCACCTCAGATGTCCTTCAAACAAAAGAGAGAGGTGTTCTTTTAAACCTCACCGATTCGGTCAGAGTGAGCGAATCTGCAGGGAACTGAATGGGGAAATTGATGTGTATGGGCTTCTTTACTGAGCATGCAGTAAGCTGCAGTAGGGGTAATATGTTCACAGGGTACCTTATCTCATTGCAGTGTTTTTGCATTTACCCCACTGTGTAGTTTTGTGGTGTATGAGGGAGCTTTATTTAGATACTTCTGTACAAGAATAAGGGTTGCATTTTAATTTATGTCTTACCTTGGGTTTCAATTAGGTGTCTCTGGCTCTTTTGCAGAATAATTCCTGCTTCATTAAGTAAAGTGTTGAGTTCTTGTATCGATGAGCCTCTGAATTTCCCTTAAAACATGGAGAAACACACATGAGGGCAATAAATAAATATCCTAAAAATCACCCTTACAAATAATATATATATGAAATGTGCTTACCATGTTGAGATAAGTCAGATCCTATTTGATCCGCTAAATACAGCTTTCCAAATGAATCCAGTGTAGTAGACAGCTTTTGAGTCAGGGAAGCAACATGGGAAAAGCCTACACAGGAGAAGGAAATACCACCATTAACTTCAACTGGTTTCTCTTGATCATAAAAAAAAACTTGGCTTCAACCCATTGGCATCAATTTAATTACAGTATTTAGTGGTCTATTTTGTATATATCTATTCTTTGTTTTATGCAAAAAAAATCTACAGTATTTATCAAACTGATTGCTATTAAGAATTTATCCAATGTGGGGTTTATGGGGTTTATTAGGCTTTAAAGTACAGTTCAATAGTAAGCAAGGGGTTAACATGCTGCTGTATATAGTACTTGAAGCTTATCTACACAAATTGAAAATGAAGTTGTAGCCTATAGCCGGCAGATAGAATCAAATGTCACTTTTTGTTTGGTTAGGAGGTAATATATGCAGTACATACGAGTATCTGAAGAATTCAGACAGATAATCCAACATTACTGTCAGAATACTGCATAAAATTATTGTCAGCCTTATTTATGCACATTTTAATAATCAGCACATAAAATTACAGCAACAGAGATATCCCGGCTATATAAAAATAATTGCTGTTCTCCACCGAGGTTATACGCAACCATAAACAAGCAGCTCTCTAAAACAGATCTAGTTAACGCTGTACAATCAATGAGACTTAACTTTTATTTGAAGCAATAGTCCAAATTATAATAATTAGCCATATTTGAAGACTAATTATTTTCTCATGTGCAGGCCAAGAGCATAATATGTTTGCTAATAGAAATCTGAAGATTTATAAATGTTTGCCAAGATGAATTTTCCATCACACAAACACACTAAAAGCCCCACTCTCAATGCCGGGAACAGCTTACTCCTGCAAATTATATTATTATATTAAGTGAGCAGGACAAGTGGCTTTGAGATATTTCTGAAATATATTGAAAGTGGAAAAACTTATACCATTCACATTTTTAAAACATCAGTGTACCCAATAAAGCAGAACAGGAACATCTTTTACACATTTTTTCATCAAGGAATAGTCTTTATTTGCATTCCCGCCAACTTCAGTCTTTCTTGGAATGCTATCCAATAGCCTTGGACTGTACCTACTGAGATATTATGCTAATCATCAAGAAAGAAACCCCACAATCCTCAATGGGATGCTACTGAGTGGCAGGAGCTTCCCAGTCAGGTGCGTAACAATAGACCCTGCAAGGGATGCAGCTGCAGGGGGGCCCAGAAGCCACAGGGGGCCCCTTCCTGAGATACTGACAACTAAGGGAAAGGAGAGAAAAACGTTCTGCTCTTTGCACTATTGTTCTAATGACTGCATCTGCTCAACCACTGATAGCTAAACATACAAAGTTTTGTAGACACAGATTTGTAGACCATCCCTATTCAGTCTGCAAGGGGCCCCATCCAGAGTTTTGCATGGGGGCCTAGTGATTTATAGTTACGCTGATGTTCCCAGTCTTCATATAATTAGAGACTGATGGCAGGACAGATTCAGCTTGTCTAGGTTAAATAAGTTGAAAATTAATTATAATAGCAGCAGTAGGATGCAGCAGATTTAAAGCAGGTATTACTGCCCCACTGATATATACCCTAGAGATTCATACCGAGTATTATTTTTGTAATAAATCAAGGATATTATTATTATTAAAGAGACACTGAAGCGAGAATAAATCTCGCTTCAGTGCTTATATTCAGCAGGGGCATGTGTGCCCCTGCTAAAACGCCTCTATCCCGCGGCTAAACGGGGGTCCCTTACCCCCCAACCCCACCCCTGCAAAATCTACGACCAACTTGGTCGTAGATTTTGCTGCTGTTGAGGCAGGGCTAATGGCTGCAGCCCTGCCTCTCAGCGCCGTCTATCAGCGGCGCATCGCCGCCTCTCCCCCGCCCCTCTCAGCGAAGGAAGACTGAGAGGGGTAGGGGAGAGGCGGAGATACGCGCTGACAGACGCGCGTGAGGCAGGGCTGCGGCCATTAGCCATGCCTCAATGCAGAAGTGATCCCCCGCTGTACGAAGGGGATTTGGGAGGTAAGGGACCCCCGTTTAGCCGTGGGATAGCAGTGTGTTAGCAGGGGCATACACATGCCCCTGCTGAATATAAGCACTGAAGCGAGATTTATTCTCGCTTCAGTGTCTCTTTAATTAATGTTGTTCCTAATTCACCTGAACACCACTATTCAGCACCATTCAGCAAGGAACCTGCGGGCAGGGCCAGGGAGGGTGTTCACATTCGGCTTTGGAAGGTGGAAGTATGGAGTCACATCAGGAAGATGAAAAGGTTCTGCTGAACTGTACCTATAGTACTGACCACCAAGAAATAAACTCTCAGGCAGGGAACACACTTGTCTTTAAGTTTTCTGTGCGCGTTTTCTGCACACCAAGTGTGTTTCCATGCAGGAAAACGCGCGCGTTTTTTCACAGCAGCTGATGTAATTGATAGAGAAAACTGACAAAATGTGCAGAGTCATCATGCAGAATGTCAGTTTTTTTCTGCGTGCGAACAACATATTAAGTGTGAACTAGCCCATTGATTAACATGAGTTCTCGCGCACGAAAACAGTCAAGTGTGTTCCCTGCCTCAGACCACCAAGTGTTTAACTCTGCACAGCTGTAGGAGGAGGTCACATGGACTAGTTTCACAGGAGAGGATTAACTGGTGCCAGCCCCCAACTCTGCACTGACTGCCTCAAGTGGTCGTTGATGACATAAAGGATGAGTCTGGACAGCTCACAGAATTACTGTTCTGTCAGGCAAGCAATCTATGCCTTCAGTAAAGTTACGGTAGACAGTTTTTCAAACTCTGGGTAATAAAAAATGAACTACGTGAAAATAGTTCATGTGTAACACACAAGAACTTTGTGCATGCACTGCAAATTATAATAGATTGTACACAATATGCTTCAAAAATGTATGCTTGATGTGATATCTGCTGAGCTGCTCGTCGTTTATCTTATATAACATTACAAGCCTTCCTAGAGAACACACAGGTCCTTGTCTTTTTGGTACACTACAGTATATGTTATATACTATATATTTTGTTGTCTGCTGTTTTTGGCACCTGTGTTTTATGCATGGTATGCTGAAGTGATGAGAAGTGGATAAATGAAGCATCTGTAATCCACACAAGCAAGGGAAAAAAATGTGAACTTCATACAGATGGGGCTGTATTCGCTAAATATCGGTAAAATGTATGTAGACAGCGTTATACACACAACACATACAAACTGTGTGTCTTAAATATTTACTGTACTGATACTCTAGAGTGAGATAAAGGAGAGCTCTTATGACAGATTTCCAGTGCTCTGACCCCACCTGTGGTTTGCCTCATGCAATTTGGTACTGTTGATGTGCCCTAGTGATTCATGTCAAGTATGATCTAACAAACAAATCCACATGAAGTAGCTATGTGAATGTATAATGTGGGGTATATGCCACAGTTGTCAGGGCAGCCTGCCGCCACTATAATGCATACAGCAGCTTGGACTCTGTGGGTTCTCCATCCCCTGGCTTGGATTGGCCTTCCCAATAAGCACATTAGAGATACATTTACACATTCTCTTGGCTTGCTAAACTACTATCCATCTGCTCTGGTGGCAAAACGCCTGTTCTCTGCCTCGGAGTGCCAGATTCATTTTTTTTCCTGTCTAGTGAAAGTGCCAAGTGTACGAAGTGCAATTAAATAATATTTTAAATGTCTTTTCCAATGTGCACACTTTATGTTCTTTATATTTCAAACTATTCTAACGACACAAAGATTTTTCTTGTACTTCATAAAAATACTGAAGGAAGGAAATTACATTTTACTCAAATAACTGTGCTCCTATGTCAAGAGTCAGCTAAACATTAATCATACTGGTTTTCATTTTCTGTACAAGATAGAAGAGAACAGAGAATAACATGGCAGCAGACATTTGATGTGGAGCCGATAAAAACATACCTAGAAATAAAACATAAGGTAAACGAAAGCACATTTTCTGACTGAATAATGAGACATATTAAAAATGCTGTATAATTTGAGCTTCAAAAGAATGCTTTAGTGTTTTTGAAGGACACCTAAAGTGAGAGGGATATGGAGGCTGTTATATTTATTTCCTTTTAAATAATACCAGTAGCCTGCCATACCTGCTGATTTTTCATGCATCAGTAGTGTCTGAATCATTCACCTGGAACAAGCATGCAGCAAATACAGTCAAACCTCAGTCAGAAACACCTGATCTGCATACTTTTACAGGGTCTGTGGCTAAACGTATTGGAGGCAGTGGATCGGCAGGACAGCCAGGCAATTTGAATTGTTTAAAAGTAAATTAACACTTCAGGTGTCCTTTAACCCATTCATAGAAAGACAAATCTCTTATGTATCAGATGAGAAAGCTGCTATTAAAAATGGTGTATAGATATGGATAATTTAAATTATCCAGACACAAAAGCATACCCAGTGCTGGGTCCGCAAGTCCTTGTCAAATATGTTTCTCACAACCACTATGTACAAGCACAACTATACTGGGTATGTGCGGGAAAACTCTACATGCCCAGGAGAATGAGCTACTCGTACACGTCTTTTTTCGGTTGTGGCCAAGTGCTTCGTTCTACTGGACTTGAGGATTTGCCCATACTACATAAGACTGTATTCTATCAAACAAGGCAAAACAAATCTTTTAAGTCCTAAATGGCTGGCAATTACCTTTCAGAAGTAGCTGTGCTTCCAGAAAGTAGCTGACGGGACACTTCTGAACTCCAACTATCCGAAAGCAGTTTAGGAATCTCATAGGCAGCTTATATGACTGTGGATCAATAGCGGACCTGAATTTAAAACAATACAAAATATATTTCAAATAAAAGTACAATATGTTACATAATACTCCTTAGGGGATAGGAACAGACATGAGTGGCTCTATGACTAAAGTACTGTGTAATATATCAGCACAGCACTATACAACTAATAAAAAGTAAACTAAAAAAAAATCTAATTTACACAAACCATTCACTGCCAGCAGCATGGGAAAAGGAGGAGGGGAATGAAGTGAGCTGCAAAAGTTTCTCTGTATACTCAGAATTTAGTAGACGCTTTTGTTGTATTTTGAGTGAAAATTGCTACAAGTGCCTAAGTATTTAAAAAAAAACTTTCATACCACAAGTATTGGTTTAGATTTGTATATCCAAATACAGAGTTTAGCACTGGGACCATTCGTCATTGTTTTTGGTACCACACTTTTTTGGAGATAATCTATCAAACAATGGCCTCAATTCACTAAGATCATGCTGGAGATAATAAGGCAAGAGAAAACTTACCTCCACACAGTGAGAGAGTTATCTTATCTCTTCATTCCTTACGTTACCTCTTCTGTAGTTAATTTACCTCCTCTGTAGTTAATTTACCTCCTCTGTAGTTAAGTTACCTCCTCTGTAGTTAAGTTACCTCCTCTGTAGTTATTTTCACACGCAGTCAATGAACAGCCTGTCTTTAACTCTGGAGTTATTTTAAGGATTAAAGAGTTAACTTAAAGACAAAAGAGTTAACTTTAGGTTTGCCTGAGGTAAAATGTTTCCTGAATACTACATGCCTCATCACCATGGTGATAACTCTACAAGAGTTATTAAAGACAGGAGATAAGCTTAGTGAATTGAGGCCAATGTCATCCCTAGTATATTGCATATGCCAAGCTTGAGGAATACAGTTCCAATATATTCAATGCCATGCCTTTGCTGCAAAGCAGCATTCTTGTTTTATATCTAAATTTGGACCATCAACAAGACTTTATAAACACCTGAATTAAATGAAGTCTTCAAAAGCACACTGCCACCTTAAACCAGAAGTATATACATGATTTTGTCAGAATAGCAAGTTAAATGATCCTTATTGAATGGAGCTGGTTTTAGACAGTAGTGCAAGGACCTTCAGTGGGCTGCTGTCAATGATTCCAAGTTATAGTAGCTGTAGTCATAATTTCCATACATGTAATTTAGTATTAGACATATATTAATAGGAAGTCATTTTACAGGGTAAGGCCTGGAAGTTGGAACCCACTAGCAGCGCTTTTCTAAGCAGTTGTGATTTGAAAAGCTCTTGCTAATGTAAGGTTATATATAGAGAACAACTGACTCTTGGGTGCATGCTAGAAATATTTTAATATAGAAAAAATTGGTATACAAAAACACATATGCACATTATTATAACTAGAAGAACACACACTACATGGACAAAGTTAAAACAGGGACACAAAGGCCCTGAAGGGAATAGCCAAATCTCCCACAACCACACTTAAATCTCTTGGAGGCTGCAGTCCTCCAAGAAGATATAGACCAGGACACATCCAGAGCCACTTATAAGTGGAATACAGTTCCAAGCAGAAGATGTATACAGCCAGTTGACTCAATCGCAGTCATATATCGTCTATAACCATCAGTTAAGTAGATTGGTTGGACTCAATCGCAGTCCTCCATGTCACATGGACATCTCCATTGATTAATGTGTGCTGTGCATCAAACAGTAGCTTAGAGTATGAAACATGTACATCCAAAAGATCAGCTGTAGCAAAGCAGGGATAAAAGCCATGCAGACATGATGACAAAGGCAGCCGTGACTATCCCCAGTATAGCAATCAACCAGGCCTTCAATATTGTAGTATGCAAGGCTCATGCGTTGTGAACCATCAACATCCACATGCAGTAAGTAGGATGCAGCCAGCAACAAGGACATTGAATTGTGAGTTCATGAGTTCATAGTTACCACAAGATGGAGATGGGATTACAAGTTCCGGGCTCCGGGTGGTCCTGATAGATGTTTAGAGGTGTTGGAGAATGGCGTCAGACGCTGTTACATCTGACATGTTTCGCTGTCTACCTGACAGCCTCTTCGGAGATTAGCGTCTAATTCTTACAAGCGCCACAAGGCAAGTATTCAACATGTCAGATGTAACAGCGTCTGACGCCATTCTCCAACACCTCTAAACATCTATCAGGACCACCCGGAGCCCGGAACTTGCAATCCCATCTCCATCTTGGAACTCTATCTCCATCTCCATCTCCAACTCACAATTCAATGTCCTTGTTGCTGGCTGCATCCTACTTACTGCATGTGGATGTTGATGGTTCACAACGCATGAGCCTTGCATACTACAATATTGAAGGCCTGGTTGATTGCTATACTGGGGACAGTCACGGCTGCCTTTGTCATCATGTCTGCATGGCTTTTATCCCTGCTTTGCTACAGCTGATCTTTTGGATGTACAGGTTTCATACTCTAAGCTACTGTTTGATGCACAGCACACATTAATCAATGGAGATGTCCATGTGACATGGAGGACTGCGATTGAGTCCAACCAATCTACTTAACTGATGGTTATAGACGATATATGACTGCGATTGAGTCAACTGGCTGTATACATCTTCTGCTTGGAACTGTATTCCACTTATAAGTGGCTTTGGATGTGTCCTGGTCTATATCTTCTTGGAGGACTGCAGCCTCCAAGAGATTTAAGTGTGGTTGTGGGAGATTTGGCTATTCCCTTCAGGGCCTTTGTGTCCCTGTTTTAACTTTGTCCATGTAGTGTGTGTTCTTCTAGTTATAATAATGTGCATATGTGTTTTTGTATACCAATTTTTTCTATATTAAAATATTTCTAGCATGCACCCAAGAGTCAGTTGTTCTCTATATATAACCTTGCTATTTACTTTGCTGACAAGGTGCATGTTAGCTAATACATTGGCATCTATTTTTATCACTTTGAATACATAGTTGATGGCCTATGTTGGGTCATCAACATAGATGATTGGTCATCTGCTACTTTGGTGTCTTCTTCTTGTTCTTTTACATCTTGCTAATGTAATGCTCTAGTTGTGATCCCACTTCAAGGGTGTGATTTTATAAAAATCCCCCATTGCTTTGCATTAGAAGAGCTTTTCACATCACTAGTGCTTAGAAAAGAGCTGCTAGTGGGTCCCAGGCCCAAAACAGATTCACAGATACAACCACACTAAACAAAACTCAGCAGAACACATTCTGAGTGTGTGCAACCATGTTTAATGACTGCTGCTTTGCTTTAGGATCCTATAAATGTTATTACAGCCCTAGTTATATGTAAAAGGTTCATTTATTCATTTGCTATAGAGGTTTTTTTCCCTGTTTTTAGCTCACTTTACTTCTACTGCAATTTTACGCTAAACAATCAATTTTATAGGCATATTTACAGATTTAAATGATTCAAATACTTATCTGTGTTTCATTTTTTGATTTGTTCTGTTTAGTATACACAGCAAAACTGCTTCATGTGTAAATAATATATGCGTGCGCTTGTTTAATTAAGTCAACTGGCTCATTACAGAATTATTCTGATGCTCTACATTGTCTAGTACATCTCAGCCCTATGAATAGGAATACACTTTTTCTTCCGAAAACACCTTTTATCCATCTTTGCCAAGTTCGCAACTAATTAGCAAAATGCCTGTGTGCAATACAATTTAACCAAAAGAAAGAAAAATGCACAAAAGGCCTCATTATTAATCATAAATAAATCAGCATTCTATTATACTGAAAAGTGAAAGAAAATGTTGAAGAGTGTGATAATTATCTAGCATAGCCATACGAACAGAATGATTTCTTTGCAGAGACATCTACTTAGAATACCTGGACATTAAAATGGATAGCAGCAATTGTTGAATTGTTGAAGCTGCCACTCTTAAAGAGAGAAGTAATTGCAAATTGTCTATTTCTATGACATCTGGGAAGCAAGTCAATGCAATCACAACGATTAGCCCAATTAGCAGGCGAAATTGCGATTTCATACCTTTTAACGACTGCAATGCACACTCCTGCTGTGTTTAAAGGGACATCTTCCAACTGTACAGTAACTGTTTCTTTCCCAAGATGCTTAGCTGAATGTATCTGTGTTAGAATCTCAGTTAGCAAAGAGAGGCTCGGATGAGATAGCTGTTCTAGTCCATTCATGCAGACCCAAGCTCCTACAAACAAACAACAAAAATAGATAGATGTTTTTGTATAGTAGCTAAGGCATTAGGTATGTTTATCAACAGCCGCTGTGGTGCTTTGGCAGCAAGTGCATGCAGAGCAAGAAAAAATAAATGGCAGTAGCGAATGGTTACTATCAGTTCCCCACCGCTGGTACGCATATCTACACCCCTAAAAACTTCACTTAAGCACCAGGGGTGTAGATATGCATACCTGTTTATTCATCTCACTGCTCGTGATCGCAGGCACGCTCCTGTTTCTTTCCATCACCATCCCACCAGCTTGGGATATATTATAATAAATAAAGAAAACTTTTTATTTTTTAGTGATTAACTCTTTCCACCCCTTACCCTATAGTTAACAAAATAAAACACACACAAAAATGACATAATTAGAAAAACAACACATACATAGTTACCTTAAAGTCTCTTTTAATATGTATGTCATGAGGTTATATTACTGTTATTTTGCAATTAAGGGCTTCGAATTATTGATATAGTCTAAAGAAGCACAACATTGAAAAAATACACCTTTATTTCCAAATAAAATATTATCACCATACATTGTACTAGGGACTTTAAATGTTGCATTTGAGCAAATAAAATGTGTCTGTTTTATCTACAGTCTTTTTCAATTTTCTCTTTATTATTTCCTTTAAAATGCATATAACCTAAAATAATTCTTGGCAAAAAGTACCACCCAAAGAAAGCCTAGTTTGTCCCAGAGAAAAAAACAATGTATAGATAATGTTGGTGTGATAAGTAGCAGTGAAGTTATTATGAATGGGAGTAGCGTGATGTGAAAATGCTGTGGTTTTTAAAGGGAAATAACCTGTGGTGGGGAAGTGGTTAAACAATGTTGTTAACAACACACATCGCGTAGATTCACCTGATGAAATGTGGGTGAACACACGTGAAACGCGTTGTTAACATTAATATCAACCAAGTGCCATATTGCTTGTGTTTTTAATTATTTTTTTATTAGCATGGTTTTTTAGGTATGATAACCAAAGTTTAAACGCATTACTATGATTTCCATTACAAAAAATGTATAGATACATTAGATTTTACAGAGGCATAATCTTGCTTGAATACGTTCCATCCTGCCGCATTGTGTCGTGTTTCCTTTACAGCTTCGATGTGTCAAATAATCTTTATTTGTATTTAGGTGGCAAGACGAAATAGCGTGATCACCGAATCTCTTTGAGAAAACAGCCAACTCTAACGTGCATCCTGATGGGTTTTTTTTTGTTTGTTTCCTTATTATCGTTATGTTTTCTCTAAATTATAGTTTCCACTGTAACAATGAGATTTCTATCCATATCTGTTTGTTTTGTTGAAATTCCAGATATTATATTATTTGATTCTTTTGCTCTAGAATCTGTGCAGTATTTTACATATCCAATGTAAATGAAAATAGTATGTATGCTATCATACTCTCTTCAGTCCGTCCAACACTTGGCTATTGGGAACCAGGGAACATTTTGCTGAGTTTAAAGGGCATGCAGTACCATCTGTGAGATTTTTTCATATGCCACTTCCCAGTGCTTAACGCTTTTAGTATTTATTGTAGTTTAGTCTTAGTGCTTTATGTTAATATCCTTTTTCTCATTCTGCCATATTTTGTTGTTTGTACTTTTCTCTTGGGGGATGGATTACGTCATAGAATGATGTAATACCTTTTACATTTTTTAGAATGGTGCATTTATTCATTATATATACTTCTATATGACTTCAATAAGTAATATATAGAAAATAATTTTATCTGTTAACTGAATGTTAGAGTGAAGCTCTGTAAAAGTATTGCCTTGCTTCATCATATATGAGAGATATAGGCTTCAATTCATCAAGCATTACCACATTCAGTAATGCTGAAAACAGCTGACTTTACGGAGCACTTAGTAAAATGTTAATTCATCAAAGCTGTTACCACATGAGAAGCTGACATTCCTGAGCAGTGAGATAAATTACCGACTTGTTCGGTGATTACCTCAACACATGTCAGTAAAATGTCAGCAAATGTCAATTCATCAAGCTTACAGCATTCGATAACATGTGCGGTGATTATCTCCAGCTCTCCCCTGTGGATAACAAGCTTGGAATGCCTTCAGTGTGGATGTCTCCTTGTTTGACAGGAGCAGGCAGCTCCAGATGCCTTCCGGTGGTGTAACCCTTTGAGTCCCTGTTTGAAAATGCAAAGATGCTGGTGGTGGAATCACCAAGCATGGCATTTGTAATGTCTCCAGGAAGTTCATCTATGTTGTGGCAATTAAGTAAAATGTTAGGAAAGACTGATGGACAGATTCAGAGCAGCAAAGGCAGAATAAAAAACAGTAAATATAACACATGTTTACATCTAAAGGGATGTCGGGATGCCTTCTATTGTAAATGCCTGTAGCAGCTTGTAACAACACAGAGGCATTCCAAGCTGCTCTGCACTGCTCTGCTGTTATCGAACAGCCTTTGATGAACTGAAGCCGTAGTAGTTCGGTAACTTAACGAACCTCTACTGCACATGGGAAAATATTGATGAATTAGCACAGTGAAGTGTAAAATACCGAATGCGGTATTTTAACCACTTCACCACTGAGGGGTTTTACCCCCTGAGCACCAGAGCAATTTTCACCTTTCAGCGCTCCTTCCATTCATTCGTCTATAACTTTATCATTACTTATCGCAATGAAATGAACTATATCTTGTTTTTTCCGCCACCAATTAGGCTTTCTTTAGGTGGGACATTATGCCAAGAATTATTTTATTCTAAATGTGTTTTAGTGGGAAAATAGGAAAAATGTGGGAAAAAATTAATTATTTTTCAGTTTTCGGCCATTATAGTTTTTAAATAATGCATGCTACTGTAATTAAAACCCATGAAATGTATTTGCCCTTTTGTCCCGGTTATAAAACCGTTTAAATTATGTCCCTATCACAATGTTTGGCGCCAATATTTTATTTGGAAATAAAGGTGCATTTTTTCAGTTTTGCGTCCATCCCTAATTACAAGCCCATAGTTTATAAAGTAACAGTGTTATACTCTCTTGACATAAATATTTAAAAAGTTCAGTCCCTAAGGTAACTATTTATGTATTTTTTTTAATTGTAAATTTTTTAATTTTTTTTTAATTACAAAAAAAAAAAATGGGGAGTGTGGGAGGTAATGAGTTAATTTTCTGTGTAACACTAATTTATTTCTATGTAAAAAATGCTTAGGGTGTAGTTTTACTATTTGGCCACAAGATGGCAACAGTAACTTTTTGTTTATTGTGACCTGCGAGCGTCCTTCCGGACGCTCGCAGGAAGTACTAGGAGGCTGTGAGTGTTTGGTTTTTTTTCACAATGATCGCGCTGCCCATCAGAGAGCAGCGGATCATTGCGGGGCTTAGATCAACGAACGGGAATGGATTTTCCCGTTCATTGATCTCCAGGCGAGCGGGCGGTGGCGTGTTTACTAGTGGCGAGCGGCGTGTTTACGAGCGGGAGCGCGGGCAGCGGCGGGAGCACGGAAAGTACGGTTTTCTCCGTCCCTGGGGGTTAAAGGATGGAAAAAGGGACGGAGAAATTCGCACGGGCGGGGGTAAAGTGGTTAAGGACTGGGGTTTTGTTATCGAACAGCCTTTGATGAATTGAAGCCATAGTATTCCTTTCATTTGCTATTTCTTTATTGATATATGAGGGTTTATGTATATCTATGTTGTGCGTAGGTCAGCAATAAGATGCAGACAGGACTATATGTCTCATCATGGAGGGAGTTCCCCCTGATTGGCGCCTGCTAACAAAACATGCTTTGGCTGTAGGCTGAGATCTGCAAGTGAAATGGCCAGTAAAAGGCACAAATTTTTAGCTCCATATGGTGGTTTACTGCTAAGAATCTGTAGGTGCAGTTGGTAAGTGCGCACCTGATGTCTCCCATAGAGCTACATTAGCTTGCACTGAGAACTGCTGGCAGTTAGCTAGCCCTGACTTTATGACCTTTCATCATTTCTAATCATTTTAGGAAATATAATCTGTTTTTTTGTGCAAATTTAGCCATATCTGGGGTGTGACTGCTGGTGGGTGGGTGCGCTACTCTGTGATCCTTTACAATACATTAATTATTGTAACCAACAAGTTAACTCAGTTTTGATCATTTGCAATTATACCTTAGCCAGCAACTGTTCTGTTTTCCAACCTACTGTATACAGCTTTGCCTGGATCAGACAAATAAATGTTATATATATTCCAGACAGAGGCTGGATAGTGTACCGGTTAAGGGCACAAAACACTAGGGTTTAAATCTTGGCTCTTGCTGTTTTAAGTAAGCCAGCACCTATTAGGAAACCTTGGGCAAGACTCCCTAACACTGCTACCACCTATAAAGTGTGCCGTAGTGGCTCTGGCGCTTTGAGTCTGCCAGGAGAAAAGCGCAATATAAATATTCTGTGTCTTGTCATTTTAGTGGTGGTTTTTCATATAATTTTGGCCTGAGCAACAGTGTCTGAAGGGTATATAACCTTACCCGATTTCCCTTTTAATAGTTAAAATGTCCTCCACTGAGAGGCCAGAGGGTGATCAGCACCCAAAATGGGCTACCCATATGGCTTGATAATATTTTAATTAGACTTGAATGGGCCATGCCAAATAAATTGTTTCTGCCAGGTGCTGACAAGGGTACCTTGCTCCGTACATTCAAGGGAACCTGAAGTGAGAGGGACAGGGAGGCTGCCATCTTCATCCTTATAAATAATGCCAGTTGACTAGCTGTTCTACTAAGATTTTGGCCTTAGTTATTTTTAAATTACACACCTGCAACAAACATGCAGCCTGTGGAGTCAGATTAGAGTCAAAGCATCTGATCTGCATTCTTGGACAGTGACTTAAAGTATTAGAGGCAGAAAATCAGCAAAAATGTCTGGCAACTGGAATTGTTTATTACTGTCACTTCAGGTTCCCTTTAAAACTGTCTCTAAGTAAATTAATGGGGTAGGGCAAGTTTTGATCCCTGTATACGGCAACATCCAGGTAAGTGAGTCTTAAAGCCCTTTTTAGTGGGAAATGTCAATAGAAAGCATATGTTGAAAATGTCTCTGTGAGTAAAGCAATAAGTAGTTCCTACTGCCCTAAGAGTATGGAAATCCTGCCTGAGCAGGTTTACCTCTTCAGGCCTACAAGCTCTATGAAGAGTACTGTAATTAGCAGAGATAAGGAATAGCGGCCAGGATCTGAGTGGTATCTGTGTGCTAGGAGGCAGGGCTGTGAATATGTGTAGCCCATTCTTAATGTATAAGTCTTTCATACAGAGTTGGCCAACCTTTTGCAGCCATAACAGCTTAAATTCCTCTGAGAAGGCTTTTCACTAGGTTTAGGAGTGTGTTTATGGGAAGTTTGACCATTCATCCAGAAGAGCATTTGTGAGGTCAGGTGCAAATGTTGGACAAGAAGGCATGGCTTGCAGTCACCATTCTAATTCAGCCAAAGGGTGTTCAATTGGGTTGAAGTTCTGTGCAGGACAGTAAAGTTGTTCATACATGCCTTTATGGATGTTGCTAAGTGCATTGGTGTGAAGTCATGTTTGAACAAGAAAGGGCCATCCCCAAACCAAGCATGAAATTATTCAAAAAGTCTTGGAATACTGAAGCATTCAGAGTTAAAGGGATACTGTAGGGGGGTCGGGGGAAAATGAGCTGAACTTACCCGGGGCTTCTAATGGTCCCCCGCAAACATCCTGTGCCCGCGCAGCCGCTCACCGATGCTCCAGCCCCGCCTCCGGTTCACTTCTGGAATTTCTGACTTTAAAGTCAGAAAACCACTGTGCCTGCGTTGCCGTGTCCTCGATCCCGCTGATGTCATCAAGAGCGCACAGCGCAGGCCCAGTATGATCTGTGTCTGCGCAGTACACTCCTGGTGACATCAGCGGGAGCGAGGACACGGCAACGCAGGCGCAGTGGTTTTCTGACTTTAAAGTCAGAAATTCCAGAAGTGAACCGGAGGTGGGGCCGGAGCATTGGGGAGTGGCTGCGCCAACACAGGATGTCTGCGGGGGACCATTAGAAGCCCCGGGTAAGTTCAGCTCATTTTCCCCCGAACCCCTACAGTATCCCTTTAATTTCACTGGAACTAAGGGCCTATACCACCATAATCCCCTCCACTAAACTTCACATTTGTAACAATGCAGTCAGGCAAGTACCATGTCCTGGTACCCACCAAAAATAGGCTCACCCATCGGACTGCCAGAAACAAGAGTATGATTTGTCACTCCAGAGACCATGACTCCACTGCTGTCTCCAGTGGTGACATGCTGTACACCACTGCGTCCGACACTTTGTATCGCATTTGGTTTGCTTACATGCAGTTGATTGGCCATGGGAACTCGTTTAAAAAACTCTATATGCACTGTTTTTTAGTTGATCTATGACATATAAAGTTTGGAATACTGTAGGTATTGACTCTATAGAAAGTTGGTAGCTTCTGTGCATAATGTGCCCCATAATGCAATGATCCACCCTGTGATTTTATGTGGCCTATCAGTTCATGACTGAGTTTTTGTTGTTCCCAATTTCTTCCACTTTGTTCTAACAACAATAACAGTTGACTTGTGGGATATTTAGTAGTGAGGAAATAAAAGGAATGGACTTATTGAACAGGTGGCATCCTACCGCTGTACCACACTGGAATTCACTGAGCTCCTGAGAGAGGCTGATTCTTTCAAAACTGTTTGAGGAAGCAGTCTGCATGCTTTACCATATGGTTGGAATTTCAATTTCAGTCGTTTGATTATGCTAACTCCATTAGACTCAACAATTTTCTGATACATATTTCTGCTGTGGGCTTTGTTTATTATACAAGAGTCCATACTTCACATAAATGTATTGGGATAGCTAAAATCTTTTATACACAAATAAGTTGGTGTGGGGTCTGACCACTTGATGTGACCAATTTTAGCCTTAATAGTTTTTTTGCAAAAAGCAGTTGTGAGAAACAAACGTGTTGATTCTGCTTTACACTTAATGTGTACGTTAGTGGAATGTGTAATCATATTCATCTTCATGAAGGCATATCCATATGTCAAACAATTTTTTTTTTAATGTGCACTCATTAAGATGCAGAGTTTTACTTTAGCTCTTAAATATGGTATCCAAATGCTGTCGCTTTTTACTTTAAAACCTATTGAAAGTAGAAGTTAATCTGTTTGTACCCTTTCAATTTTTACCATTAGCTTGTTCATTAAGTGTAATTTTCTCTTAAGAGCATCAAGTTAATTACCATATGTAGTATTTTGTATTGTTCAGTAGGCATCTAAAGATATTGGGTCGATGCAAAACATTGCAATAAGCTGCAGTACTCTTCATCCACATTACCAGCAGTAGTGCAGCTTACTGCTCACTCCATTCCCCCCCAAAATAGCATGAGGTTTAACAAATAAACCAGTGTTATGACGAAACACTGCTTGCTACCTGCTGTATCAGGGTGACACAGCAGATAGCTAACTTGCTGATGATGCTGAAGATACACAACCCAATGAAATACAAAAAAATAGAAAAAATATAGTGCCCACCTCCAAGAGGCCTGCCCCTTTCAGCAATGGGGTGTGGCTTCAAAGCAGATGAGAGACATAACCCCCTCCTTGTTTACAGGGTGCCATTCACAGACAGGAGATGCTGTGATGCTCAGACAAACTACATTGACCAACAATGCTATCTAACTGCCCCAAATCTGGAGCAATAATATAGTATAAGCACTCATGCTCCAGCTAATGTGTATTGGGGTAGCTGAAGACCAGGGCCGGAGCTACCATAGGAAAAAATGGGCAGCTGCCCTGTAGGGGCCCCCAAGGTGTCCCTCCCCATCTTAATAGTTGCTCCCCAGGGACTCTGCAAAGTCTGTTAAGTTGTGAGGTGAATGGGGGAGGGTCAGCAGCCAGCTCAGGGGCCCAGGGGGGAAGTTTGGCTGCAACAAAGGGCCTCTAATGATGCTTTTTGGTCGGGGTGTCTGTTGGGGGGCCCCCAGGCTAATTTTGCCCTAGGGCCCCATTGATACTTGAACCGGCCCTGCTGAAGACCCCTTACAAACCTGCTTAGAGTGTAATAGTTAAGCTATTTCCAAAACCTGTGACTGTTTATGGTCTATTATCTTTATTTAGAAGGAAATTGGCCATCAACATAAAAAACCTGTAAGCTGTTAAAAAAAACTCCTGGCTTTATTACTGGTTGAGCTGGACTGTGCAGGCCTGAAAGAGCTAAGGCCTCTGAGTTTTCTTACACACTGATGTAAGCTACTTTCTTTCTTTTTCCCCATTTGCTATGCTGACAAGAAGATGGATTTAAGTTTTACACACACAAAACCCCCCTAAAAAAAACAAATTTGCTTTAAATGGAATGTGTCACGACTTCTGGCTGAGATCTCCACTCAATATCACACTAAATATACTTCAGTTAAAGCGGTATTGTCACCATAAAAAATCTCATTTCAATAGCAACTGGTCTGAGTGTATTAAGTGATAAAGATGCTAATCCTGCATTCAAAACTTGCAAAACTTTTTCTGCTGTTATGGTTTGGAGTTATCACATACTTTAGGAGCACTAGCCCTAGTGCCAAACAGTGCCAAAGAGTTTAATGCTGGGAGTTATTTGTATCTATCTGAAACATGATCCTCTGCTCACTTGTGTTTGCAAGCAAGGCTGAGGTGACTCAGCGATTGGAGGAGAAAAGAAAAAAAGAACAGTGCAGTTCCTAGTATACACCTCAGTGGGAGTGGCTGAAGACTCTGGGAGGAGGGCAGCTAATGAATACACAATGAGCAAGAGAAGGGACGGGGGGAAACAAGAGTCAGGGAGGATATGATGTCAGTGTTAGCTTAGCAAGATGGCCACTGCCTAGAATAGGATTTTCCTTAATTAATTCACAGGAATCATTACGTGGATAGCACAATACATCTGTTATGTAAGTAGAACTAGTATTTATCTACTTATATATGTGTTTTTTATTTCTAGGTTAGCATGGGTGTCACTTGTTCTTTAAGAAGGGAAAGGGATTAGATGCAATTTTACTATAGAAACACGTATTTAGTGACAATCTCCCTGAATCTTTTGAGTGTATTTCTTCTGACATCAAAATTATATTGCCGCCTTTGTCACTCTCACTATTATTACATTTGTCATACTTTCCAGCTCTTTTAGTGCCTTTTTCTTTCTGTTGATAATGTTCTGTAAATCCCCACTTTTTTAATTTATTTTTTGTAACTCTTTTTGAACGAAATCAGCGATAATTAAAGAGGAACTCTAGTGACATATAGTAGATTGTAGTAAAGTATAAAGGATGCCCACTTTTACAGTAATTATCCTGGATTCAGCTTCAGAAACACTTCCTATAGCTATATATTGCTGTAAATTGGTTTGCACCCCCATCCTCCCAGTGATGTTTAGCCCAGGCAGAATTCTCCTCCATGAGTATTCTGGGAGACCTGGGCCCATATGCAATTCCAATTTCCTCCTGCATTTTCTCCTAGGTGATAATTTTTCATTTTCTATTTAAAATACATTTCCAGCACTTTTCAACTGAAAAAGTACTGAGAAGTAAGTACAAACGTACTATCAAAAATATTTTGAGTATTTTCTTGCTTGCTGGTGGCTTAGCAGGCATTTTATGGACAAATTTAAAAATATCACCTAGGAGAAAACTCAGGTGAAAAAATGAATTGCATATCGGCCCAGGTGCTATATGCAATTCACTTTTCCACCTGACTTTTCTCCCAGGAGATAATTTTTCATCTCTGATTTAAAATAACTTTTCAGTACTTTTCAACTAAAAAAGTACCAAAAAGTTGGTGAAATAATACTATCAAAATTATTTTGACTATTTTCTTGCTTTCTGGTGGCTTAAAGAGCAATTTATTGACAAGTTTAAAAATATAATCTAGGAGAAAACTCCTAGAGTCAGGAGGCACCAGGAGGTGTTATATCTGCTGACTTTGGAACACACAGTAAACAAACATTGTGCAGTGATGCACCTACCAACAGTAAAGATGTTAAACAATACAATACAATAACATTTGTAAAGCGCTTTTCTCCCATAGGACTCAAAGTGCATTGCCACCTGTGATACATTTAAGAATGTAAATCAGGATGAGGAAAGATTTTACAATGGGCAAACAACCGACTAAAAATGTAAAAAGTAATATTGTAAAAAAATAGTCAATTTTATTCATTACGCTATTTTCAGGACAGTTCCTCCTAGCTGAAAGTGCAGGCATAGACTATAATCTAATTTGAAATATCAATCTAACTCAAAAGATCATTTTATATAAAGTCAAGCATAGCCTCTTCAACACCCAAAGATTCTGCATCCACCATTTATTTTTATTTTTTTGCAAGAACAGAATATGTTTTTTAATAATATACATCTCAAAAAGGAGAGAAGCATCTTAATAGGATTCAAACTCTACCCTCTCAGAAGTACAACAGAGGCATAAACCTCTGCTTAGTACTGTATAAAGATCTTCAATAAGGTTAAGCATCAGTGGTGCTCAGCAGAGCTCGAATATTCGAGTAGCTCGAATATTCGAGCTCTTTTTCAGCTATTCGAGCTCGGTATTCGAGCTCTTTTTCAGCTATTCGAGCTCGGTATTCGAGCTCCGAATAGCTGGAGCTATTCGAATGGGCTATCCGAGTACACTCGAATAGCCCATTCACTATTCGAGCTATTCGAGCAACCCGGCGCTATTCGAGCTCGGTACCGAGCTCGAATAGCGTCATAGCCCAGATTGATGTCCTTAGAGCCAATCAGAGGGCTCCCAGGCCCTCTGACGGCAGCCAATCACAGAGGGGGACCCTGGCCAGCCCCTACCCTATAAATAGCGGCCGCCATGTTCCGTTTCTCCGTGCTTGCCTGAGACTTGTACAGAGAGAGAGTTGCTCCTTTGTGCTTTGGCTTAGCAAGAGCTCTATTGTGGTCATTTACCTAGCGTTTTTGCTCACATACACCTCCTATACACACCTATATTGTTGTTAGTTATTTAGACATTGTATTTTAGTTAGTAGCTTGTGTGTTACATTAGAGACAGGCAGCTGCTGCAAGCTTACAGGTTTAGGCCTCAGGGGGGCCTTGCCTCTGTGGGCAGCTGTCCTCTGTTTATTTCTCTCATCTATACCAGTATTTCTGCTGTCCTTTACTAATAGTATTGTAGTTATACTGTACTAGGAGTAGGACACTCACTGACTGTCACTGTTTATAGGCTACTAGCTAGCTCCTGCGTGTGTGCACTCACTCACTGTCTGTGTGTACACACACTCTATTTCCTTCTGATTACTGATAGATTATTGTTAGTTAGTTGTACTTACTTACTACTTACTCTTACTGTACCCGTAGGGACACTCACTGTCACTGTTCATATAGGCTACTAGCTCCTGCGTGTGCGCACTGCACTCACTGTCTGAGTGTACACACACAACACACACTCTATTTCCTTCTGATCGCTGATTGATTATCGTAATTAGTTAGTTGTACTTACTGTTACTACTTACTCTTACTGTACTAGGAGTCTAGGACACTCAGTCACTGTCCATAGGCTACTAGCTCCTGCGTGCGTGCACTCACTGTCTGAGTGTACACACACCCACACTCCATTTCCTTCTGATCGCTGACTGATTATCGTAATTAGTTAGTTGTACTTACTGTTACTACTTACTCTTACTGTACTAGGAGTCTAGGACACTCAGTCACTGTCCATAGGCTACTAGCTCCTGCGTGCGTGCACTCACTGTCTGAGTGTACACACACCACCCACACTCTATTTCCTTCTGATCGCTGATTGATTATTGTAATTAGTTAGTTCTACTTACTGTTACTACTTACTCTTACTGTACTAGGAGTCTAGGACACTCAGTCACTGTGTTCATAGGCTACTAGCTCCTGCGTGCGTGCACTCACTGTCTGAGTGTACACACACCCACACTCCATTTCCTTCTGATCGCTGATTGATTATTGTAATTAGTTAGTTCTACTTACTGTTACTACTTACTCTTACTGTACTAGGAGTCTAGGACACTCAGTCACTGTGTTCATAGGCTACTAGCTCCTGCGTGCGTGCACTCACTGTCTGAGTGTACACACACCCACACTCCATTTCCTTCTGATCGCTGATTGATTATTGTAATTAGTTAGTTCTACTTACTGTTACTACTTACTCTTACTGTACTAGGAGTCTAGGACACTCAGTCACTGTGTTCATAGGCTACTAGCTCCTGCGTGCGTGCACTCACTGTCTGAGTGTACACACACCCACACTCCATTTCCTTCTGATCGCTGATTGATTATTGTAATTAGTTAGTTCTACTTACTGTTACTACTTACTCTTACTGTACTAGGAGTCTAGGACACTCAGTCACTGTGTTCATAGGCTACTAGCTCCTGCGTGCGTGCACTCACTGTCTGAGTGTACACACACCCACACTCTATTTCCTTCTGATCGCTGATTGATTATCGTAATTAGTTAGTTGTACTTACTGTTACTACTTACTCTTACTGTACTAGGAGTCTAGGACACTCAGTCACTGTCCATAGGCTACTAGCTCCTGCGTGCGTGCACTCACTGTCTGAGTGTACACACACCACCCACACTCTATTTCCTTCTGATCGCTGATTGATTATTGTAATTAGTTAGTTCTACTTACTGTTACTACTTACTCTTACTGTACTAGGAGTCTAGGACACTCAGTCACTGTGTTCATAGGCTACTAGCTCCTGCATGCGTGCACTCACTGTCTGAGTGTACACACACCCACACTCCATTTCCTTCTGATCGCTGATTGATTATTGTAATTAGTTAGTTTTACTTACTGTTACTACTTACTCTTACTGTACTAGGAGTCTAGGACACTCAGTCACTGTGTTCATAGGCTACTAGCTCCTGCGTGCGTGCACTCACTGTCTGAGTGTACACACACAACACACACTCTATTTCCTTCTGATCGCTGATTGATTATCGTAATTAGTTAGTTGTACTTACTGTTACTACTTACTCTTACTGTACTAGGAGTCTAGGACACTCAGTCACTGTCCATAGGCTACTAGCTCCTGCGTGCGTGCACTCACTGTCTGAGTGTACACACACCACCCACACTCTATTTCCTTCTGATCGCTGATTGATTATTGTAATTAGTTAGTTCTACTTACTGTTACTACTTACTCTTACTGTACTAGGAGTCTAGGACACTCAGTCACTGTGTTCATAGGCTACTAGCTCCTGCGTGCGTGCACTCACTGTCTGAGTGTACACACACTAAATTTACTTGTGATTACTACTGATTATTGTAACTGCTAGTTGTACTTCCTGACTGTTACTACTTACTTACTGTACTAGGGGACACTCACTCAGTCACCTCACCAACCAACCCACTCCATTAAAGTACCCCACTTTTCACCCGCCCTTTTAAAAAACTTTTGTCTATACGCCCAAAACATTGAAGATGTCTGGAAGTGGCAGCCAGCGCGGTTTGGGCAAGGGGAAGGGCAGCAAGGGAATCAGGAGGAGAGGGAGCAGCATTGTGGCAAGCCGCGGCCGCGGGCGCGCCACCATGCACAGTTCCGCAGCAGCAGCAGCAGCGTCAGTGGCTAACATTCCTCCCATAGCCACTGGCCGTGGACGCCTTGGGCGCCGCCCAGCAGGAGCATCTGCAACTCACGCTGCAGAGACACAGCAGCAGCAGCGTGTAGCACCTGCTCCCATTTTCCTCCAGCCGGGTCGGAAACGTCCCATTGAGGAAAAGGATGCAGACACTGTGGTGCAACTCATGACGGAGGATGAGCAGCCCGCCATCAGCTCTGCATCCGAGGCCTCCACCCTCACCACCACCACCACCACCCCTGTTCGCAGCAGCCGCCCAGCAGGGCCTGGGGAGGAGGCCAGTTCACCATCAGTCGCCGACCTGTCACTCAGCAGTCTTTTTACCCCAGGCACCATCAGGGTATTGTCTGCTGTTGTTGCCGATTTTGAGGAGGAGATGCTGATGGGCACTTTGGGGGAGGAGGGATTGGACAGCAAGACTGTGGCGACAGTCAAGCGTCCCATCCATGCATCAGGAGAGGAGTTTGGGGGGTCATCATCCCAGCAGGACATGTTTCAGGAGGGGCATGATGATGATGACCCGGTGACAGACAGAGACTGGGTGCCACCACCTCCAGGGGATGTCGTCCTCAGCAGCTCTGAGGAGGAGGAGGAGGATGCGCTTGTGGGCCTTGCAAGGAGGCGCATCATTGCAAGCATTGGCAGCGTCCCACAGCCTGCTGGTGTCTCAGGCTCAGCAGCAGCAGCAGCAGCATCAGCCAGTACCACCACCAGCCGCACCCAAGCCCCCCCCCCCAACCACCACAGGGAGACAGGCAGCAGCGCTTCCATGCCGTAGGGGGATGTTTCTGTCACCAATCTGGCGGTTTTTCACCATGCCCACTGTGTACAGCAAGTACGCCACTTGCAACCACTGTCAGCGGAAGTTGAGCAGAGGTGCAGACCCCTTAAAGTTCAGCACCAGCTCGCTCATCAACCACCTTGCGGCTAAACATTTCCACCAGCATGAGGAGTTCCAGAGGCTGAAGGCATCTGGTGCTGGCAGTGGCACCACACCCATCACTGCACAGCCTTCAGCAGCAGCAGCAGCAACAGCAGCCACCCGCCCTCCTGCTCCTCCAGCAGCACCAGCAGGAGTGCGGAAACGCACTGCTCCTCCCCCCTCTGCAACTCCTGCCGCCGACACTGAGGCCTGTTCTGGCAGCCAGTCCTCAGTGGCCTCCTCTGCTGTGTCTGCTGATTCCCGTGTCAGCAAAAGGCCACGCCAGAGCCTTTTGAGCGAGTCCTTCCAGGGGGTGGTTAGGGCTCTGCCTCCCAGCAGCCGTCGCGTGCGGCAGCTGAACGGCTTGCTGGCACGGGCCATGTGCTCCCAACTCCTGCCGTACACGCTCGTGCAGGAGGGGAGCGACATTCGTGCGCTGCTTGCTTGCGCAGCCCCAGACTGGCAGCTCCCCAGCAGACACTTCTTTGCCCGCAAGGCCATACCTGCACTGCACCGCTTTGTGATGGCCAATGTGGAGCGAGGGCTGGAGCACGCGGTTGGTGAAAGGGTCCACGTCACCATGGACTCCTGGAGCAGCCGCTTCGGGACAGGCCGCTACCTGTCCTTCACTGTCCACTGGGTCAGCTTGGTGGAAGGGGGTGAGGATGGGAGAGCAGCAGCGGGCACAGCAGCAGCAGCAACACAGTGGGTGGTGCCACCCCGCAGGGTCAGGGGAACTGCAGCAGGTTCCTCCGATCCTCTGCCATCCTCCGGCACACCTGGCCAAACCCCCCGCCTCAGCAGCAGCGTGAAGGCCCGCCACTGCCAAGCGCTGCTGCACTTGGTCAGCCTTGGGAAGACCAAGCTGACGGCAACCCATGTGTTGGCCAAACTCCAGGAGCAGGAGAGGATTTGGCTGACCCCCAGAGGCCTCAGAGTCGGAGAGGTGGTGGCCGACAATGGGGCCAATCTGGTTGCCGCAATAGACAGGGGAAACCTGACCCACATCCCCTGTCTTGCCCACGTGCTGAACCTGGTGGTGCAGAAGTTCCTGCGCACCTACCAGGGGATGGGCGAACTGCGGGAAACGGCAAGGAATGTTGTGCGTCACTTCCGGCGCTCGGCTGCAGCCTGTGCGAGCCTGGAAGACGTGCAAAAGGAGCTGGATCTGCCACGCCATCGGCTGATCCTTGACGTTCCGACTCGCTGGAACTCCACCCTGGCGATGTTGTAGCGTCTGGTTGAACAGAGGCACGCTGTCAACCAGTACCTTGCCCTGGCCACTGTTTCCGCAGCTCAGAGAAGGGACAAGACCAGCAACATCCCGTCCATCGTCCCCGATGATGACTGGAGGCACATGCAGCAGGTGTGCTTTGTGCTGGCTCCCTTCCTGCAGGCCACAAACATGGTGAGCAGGGACCATGCTATGGTCTGCGAGTGGGTGCCCCTGGTTTCTCTGCTGAACAGGGCCCTCGATGCTTTGCTGGAACAGGGAGCGGCAGCCTTGGACCAGCAGGAGCGGCAACCAGCTGCGCAGTCCACCTCTGAGGGGGAGGAGGAGGAGGACTTGGTGGAGGTCCCTGACCTGGCTGCTGATGAGGGGGATCAGCACAGCGCAGCTGAGTTGGTGCGGGGGTGGAGAGAGGATGAGGCGGCAGAGGAGGAGGATGAGGACAGCACTGACGTCGATGTGCCAGCAGACGTGGCCCGCCTCTTCCCAATGGCAGCGCACATGCTGACGTGCCTGCGCAGGGACCCCAGGGTGATCCAGATGAAGCAGAGGGAGGACATCTGGATCAGCATGATGTTGGACCCACGCCTCAAGGGGAAGTTGAGCCAGTTCCTGCCGCCTGCAGGAGGAGACCCAGCGCAACAAATAAGGAGCTTGCAGCAGGCCCTTGTTGAGCGCTTGGAGGAAGCCTTCCCCCAGCCTTCCACCCCCACTGTCCAGCAGCCAGCACAGAGGCAGCAGCAGGTGCCTGCATCCAGCAGCAGCAAGCGCCCCACAGACCTGCTGTCTCTCAGCCACGAGCTCTACAGGACTGTAGAGGCTCCGGCAGCAGTGACTAGAGAGGAGATGCATGCAGCAGCATCCTCCTCCGGTCACAGCCAGCGCCTGACCCGCATGGTGGCTGACTACATGGGGTCGTACAGCGGGCTTGACAGCGATGCCCCTGTTGATCCCATGGAGTATTGGGTCAAGCGCATGGAGATCTGGAGCGAGCTGGCGCAGTACGCCCTGGAAGTGCTGTCCTGCCCCCCTTCCAGCGTGCTGTCCGAGCGCTGCTTCAATGCAGCTGGTGGCGTGGTCACCGAGAAACGCTCACGTCTGTCTCACAAGTCTGTGGACAGACTGACGTTTCTCAAGATGAACCAGGCGTGGGTGGAAGGCGAGTTCCTGGCCCCTGTTGTCGGCGAGAGGGGGACATGAACTGGCTGCCGGAACCATCGTTAATGTGCCTTACCACCCTTTACCACCTCCTGGCTCCTGCTCACTAAGCCAGCCTGGTTCACTTTGACTATTACGTCGCCTGCAGCCACACATTTTACACCTACAGTGGGCTGCTGTGTACTGCCCTTCTGCTGTCTGTCTGTGTTTCCCACTGCCAGGGTACACAGAATTACCTTCTTCTGCTGCCACTCTGCCACCAGCTATTACGTCAAACAATAGCTATATTGTTTGCAAAACCAAAACCAAACAAACCATTAAAAAAAAAAAGGTTTAATTTTTCTGAGGTGCCCGGGTTGAAAACTGTGTTGTTCCAGTTGTGTATTGGACACAATGTGGGCTGCACGACCGCTGTCTGGGACCTCCTGTTGTGTTTATTTACAGCCCTGGTATCACCGCTAGGTACCAGGGCTATTATGTCACGCTGCCTACCTGCTGCCACACTCACACTGCTCCTCCATACCTCCTCCTGCTGCTGCTGCTGCTGTCTGTCTGTGTTTCCCACTGCCAGGGTACACAGATGATTTACCTTCTGCTGCCACTCTGCCACCAGCTATTACGTCAAACAATAGCTGCTCGCCTACTCCTCCATTCCTCCTCCTGCTGCTGCTGTCTGTCTGTGTTTCCCACTGCCAGGGTACACAGAATTACCTTCTTCTGCTGCCACTCTGCCACCAGCTATTACGTCAAACAATAGCTATATTGGTTGTAAAACCAAAAACCAAAAAACCATTAAAAAAAAAAAAGGTTTAATTTTTCTGAGGTGCCCGGGTTGAAAACTGTGTTGTCCCAGTTGTGTATTGGACACAATGTGGGCTGCACGACCGCTGTCTGGGACCTCCTGTTGTGTTTATTTACAGCCCTGGTATCACCGCTAGGTACCAGGGCTATTATGTCACGCTGCCTACCTGCTGCCACACTCACACTGCTCCTCCATACCTCCTCCTGCTGCTGCTGCTGCTGTCTGTCTGTGTTTCCCACTGCCAGGGTACACAGATGATTTACCTTCTGCTGCCACTCTGCCACCAGCTATTACGTCAAACAATAGCTGCTCGCCTACTCCTCCATTCCTCCTCCTGCTGCTGCTGTCTGTCTGTGTTTCCCACTGCCAGGGTACACAGAATTACCTTCTTCTGCTGCCACTCTGCCACCAGCTATTACGTCAAACAATAGCTATATTGGTTGTAAAACCAAAAACCAAAAAACCATTAAAAAAAAAAAAGGTTTAATTTTTCTGAGGTGCCCGGGTTGAAAACTGTGTTGTCCCAGTTGTGTATTGGACACAATGTGGGCTGCACGACCGCTGTCTGGGACCTCCTGTTGTGTTTATTTACAGCCCTGGTATCACCGCTAGGTACCAGGGCTATTATGTCACGCTGCCTACCTGCTGCCACACTCACACTGCTCCTCCATACCTCCTCCTGCTGCTGCTGCTGCTGTCTGTCTGTGTTTCCCACTGCCAGGGTACACAGATGATTTACCTTCTGCTGCCACTCTGCCACCAGCTATTACGTCAAACAATAGCTGCTCGCCTACTCCTCCATTCCTCCTCCTGCTGCTGCTGTCTGTCTGTGTTTCCCACTGCCAGGGTACACAGAATTACCTTCTTCTGCTGCCACTCTGCCACCAGCTATTACGTCAAACAATAGCTATATTGGTTGCAAAACCAAAACCAAACAAACCATTAAAAAACAAAAAGGTTTAATTTTTCTGAGGTGCCCGGGTTGAAAACTGTGTTGTCCCAGTTGTGTATTGGACACAATGTGGGCTGCACGACCGCTGTCTGGGACCTCCTGTTGTGTTTATTTACAGCCCTGGTATCACCGCTAGGTACCAGGGCTATTATGTCACGCTGCCTACCTGCTGCCACACTCACACTACTCCTCCATACCTCCTCCTGCTGCTGCTGCTGCTGTCTGTCTGTGTTTCCCACTGCCAGGGTACACTACACAGATGATTTACCTTCTGCTGCCACTCTGCCACCAGCTATTACGTCAAACAATAGCTGCTCACATTACTCCTCCATTCCTCCTGCTGCTGTTGCTGTCTGTCTGTGTTTCCCACTGCCAGGGTACACAGAATTACCTTCTGCTGCCACTCTGCCACCAGCTATTACGTCAAACAATAGCTATATTGGTTGCAAAACCAAAACCAAACAAACCATTAAAAAAAAAAAAAAAGGTTTAATTTTTCTGAGGTGCCCGGGTTGAAAACTGTGTTGTCCCAGTTGTGTATTGGACACAATGTGGGCTGCACGACCGCTGTCTGGGACCTCCTGTTGTGTTTATTTACAGCCCTGGTATCACCGCTAGGTACCAGGGCTATTATGTCACGGCGAGCTGCCTGCCTCATTGACTGCCTGCTGCCACACACTCATCCTCCTCCTCCTGCTGCTGAATTTACCTCCTGCTGTCTTTGTGTTTCCACTGCCAGGGAGCACATACAATGGCGCTTCCAACATGCGTGCGCCCACCAGCTATTTGTTACGCTCAAAAATAGCTGCATTTCTTTAAAAAAAAAATTGAAAAGAGAAATACGTGAAGAAGAAGAAGACGATATTGAAAAAGAAGGAGAAGGAGAAGATGAAGATGAAGAAGAAGATGAAGAAGAAGATGAAGAAGATGATGAAGAAGAAGATGAAAAAGAAGAAGAAGATGAAGAAGATGAAGAAGATGAAGAAGAAGAAGATGAAGAAGAAGAAGAAGATGATGAAGAAGATGAAGAAGAAGAAGAAGAAGAAGAAGAAGAAGAAGATGAAGAAGAAGAAGAAGAAGATGAAGAAGAAGAAGATGAAGAAGAAGAAGATGAAGAAGATGAAGATGAAGAAGAAGAAGAAGATGAAGAAGATGAAGAAGAAGAAGAAGAAGAAGATGAAGAAGAAGAAGAAGAAGAAGAAGAAGACAATATAGAAGAAGAAGAAGAAGATATAGAAGAAGAAGATCTAGAAGAAGAAGAAGAAAGATAGAGAAGAAGAAGAACAAGTATATACAGTAACACTACTGAACAAAATTAAGGACACAACTTCTCTTTCCACATTTTTTTTTAAAGGAACATCCCCACATAATCACTTGCTGTTGTTACTTGGAAAAAAAGATGTTTCTTGCATCATTCACCCTCAAAACAAGTGTTGGAAGCTATTTAAGGCCAATTCGAATAGTCAGCTCGAATAGTGAGCTCGAATACCGACTCGAATAGTGAGCTCGAAGTCCGAGGTCGAATCGAATAGTAAAAATTATTCGACTCGAATATTCGACTGACCTCGAATAATTTACTATTCGAATTCGACCAAACTCGAATTTTAAAAAGGGGTATTTGAGCACCACTATTAAGCATGACTAGAATGAGGGCACTGTGGTCACATGACTCCTCATGAGTGACAGTGTTGACCTAATTCTCTTTGTTGCTTGTCCCTGTTCTTCTAGTTATGCTTTCTTTTTGATCCTTCTTATCTTGTCATTTTTTGATGATTCTTCTTCCTATACAATTTAGAAAATTAGTGTCTGAACAGTTTTTGCTTTTTAAAATACTAGATGTATGGGCCCCTGTATTAAATTACACATCACTTCCACATCCAACTTCTGATGTCTCAATTCTCAGTCATATTTGACCAACTCATTCAATTTTATATTTTAAAACTTTTCCCAGACATCCACATTCCATTTGATGTAGATAACAAATTATGACTTCTCTTTCTACATTATTTTCATCATCTTAAATGATTTAATTCTAACATCTTCCATATGTTTATTTAAAATGTCCATACTGTTTTGTAACTATTTGTCAGTGTCTTCCAACTGGGTCTCCCCCTCCCTGTTCATCATCTTTACTACTCTGGTATGGCGGATACATTTCTTCTAAATGGGCAATTATCAGGTGGTTTAAAGATGTGAGTCTGGAATAACCTTTTCCATCAGTCCCATTAGGACAATCCTATCTTTAATACATTTACTCATATAAATCACATTTGATTTATCCTTACAGGTTTAAAAAAATATCTTCAGATGCTGCCAAAAGATCTTATTCAAATTAGTTTGGTCATCACCCTCCACGCAATACCTAATTCAACTTTCTACATTTTTTATGTGTCTCGGAAATTGGGATGTAGGGTAGATAACTAGTAGGATCACACTAGACTAGAGCATGCAGATACTGCCCAATATGTCACCATACTAGAAGAAAATTAGATTCATCTACCTGTGGATACACTAAAACAAGCATCACAAGGTACAACCTGAAAAATTACAAAAGAAAACTAATTTATTTTAAAACAAGTGGCTGGATAGTGTAATGGTTAAGGGCTTTGCCTCTGACACAGGAGACCTGGGTTTGAATCTCGGCTCTGCCTGTTCAGTAAGCTAGCACCTATTCAGCAGGAGACCTTAGGCAAGTCTCCCTAACACTGTTACTGCCTATAGAGCGCGTCCTAGTGACTGCAGCTCTAGCGCTTTGAGTCCGTCAGGAGAGAAGCGCTATATAAATGTTTGTCTTTGTCTTTAAATAGTAAACAAAAAAACATGTTCATCCATATACCTTTAGGGCTAGTTCACAGTGGTTGTGTTGCAGAATAATTCTGTATGTCAATTTACTGCCCATAAAATGCTATCGACCTGTTCACAGTACTGCATTGTAACTGATCATGTTTTTCAAGCTCGCTGCATACAGGCTTTGTATTTAAAGCGGAATATAACACATCATTTCAACTTTGCTCTAAAACATTATTTAAAGCATATTATATGCAACCAGCCTTTTTTTTTACTAGACCAGCATTGGAAGAGTTACACACAGAGCTTAAAGTTCCGTGGAGAGAAATGCTGCCGCAGCCGAAGTTTAGATAGATACGTTTAAGTAAACACAATGTAACAAGTGAGGAATGTGACTCACTCTCTCTCTGTGTCCGGGAGCTCCTGCACAGTTAAAGTGTGTGTCACATTCCACACTTGTTACATTGTGTTTACTTAAACAGCAGCATTTATCTCCACGGAACTTTAAAGAGAACCCGAGGTGTGTTTAAAGAATGTTATCTGCATAGAGAGGCTGGATCTGCCTATACAGCCCAGCCTCTGTTGCTATCCCAAACCCCCCTAAGGTCCCCCTGCACTCTGCAATCCCTCATAAATCACAACCCTGCTGAGAGGCTGTGTTTACATCTGTAGTGTCAGTCTCAGCTGCTCCCCAGCCTCCTGCATAGCTCCGGTCCCTGCCCCCGTCCCTTCCCTCCAATCAGCAGGGAGGGAAGGGATGCAGGCGGGGACTGGAGTTCTGCAGGAGGCGGGGAGAGCAGCAGACTGACACTACAGAGATAAACACAGCCAGCTCTGACAAGCTGTTTGTCAGCAGCGTGGCTGTGATTTATGAGGGATTGCAGAGTGCAGGGGGACCTTAGGGGGGTTTGGGATAGCAACAGAGGCTGGGCTGTATAGGCAGATCCAGCCTCTGTATGCAGATAATATTCTTCAAACCCACCTCGGGTTCTCTTTAAAGCTCTATGTATAACCCTTCCAATGCTGGTCTAGTAAAACAAATTTCTGGTTGCATATAATATGCTGTAAATAATGTTTTAGAGCAAAGTTGAAATGCAGGGTTATATTCCGCTTTAAGTCTATAACCTCAATTGCAGTTCACACTCATTATAACTCATGCATTATGCAACTGACCACTGTGAATCCAGCCTTAAACTATCATAATGTCTGCAAACCATGGCTGATTACAGAGTACATTAAAAATGAGACACAAGTGGGCATTAAACAGCACAGTAAAATAGCATAAGTGTTCATCTGGTGATTACAGACTAAAAGTTACACTGCACAGAAGGAGTAGATTCCACTCTAAGATCACACAGCACATAGTCAATAAATCATCAATTTTGAAACAGATGATAATACACCTATTCAAAGAATTAATATTTGCATGTGGACAAATACAGCACAGAACATAAGGTTAGTAATGGCTTGAGCAGTGCATGGCTAGCAGAAATATATGCACACATATAAATGCCATGCAAAGTAACATAATGAAAAACTCTAGTGACCCTGTTCACATGACACAGCTAGTATAGGTATGTGGTGCAATAATTTTGGATTTCTTCTTCGGCAAGACCTATTATTGTGTAATTCCTATTACGGTAATCCCATCACATCTGGCCTTATTTGCACAATATCACAACATTCCAGTCTGCTATCAATAAAAAATCTTATCCAATAAAAGGAGTCAAGGCATTATTCACAAACACATGGAAATCCATCCCAAAGACAATTTATAGTAATTTCCTGTGCCAAGCATACATCCTCAGGGTGTTCCGGGCTGAACTTGTTATTCCTTTAATCTTTATCAACAAATAATGCCCCTTATGAAATGTGGAGTATTTCTTTTTCAGCGTAAATATATTTCAGGTAAATATCAATACTTTGACAGTAAGCCATAGACAATAACAATATTACACACAGCATACAGTACGGATGTAGTCAGAATATTAAAGTAATAGTTGTTCACCTATTGAATTAACCGAGAATTTCTAGAGATATATAACATAAAGGGCCTGATTCACAAAGCCTTTCTGTTAAATTATTTCACCATATTTATTAACTCACAATTTATCTCTCCTTAAATTACCTAACTCATGATTTAGCTCTCCTTAACTGACTTAACTCATTGTTTAGCTCTCCTTAACTGACTTAATTAATTGTACAACTCTCCTAAACTGACTTAAAACATGGTTTAGTTCTCCTTAACTGACCATGGGCCTCAATTCACTAAGCTTTATCAAACACTTTATCAAACCTTTGATAAGTTATCTCATGAGTAAAATCTAATTTTGAATTCACTGAGGGGTTATATATTTATTGAATGTTTTATCAATAATACGTTCAATAAATCTATAACACTTTAGTGAATTCAAAATTAGATTTTACCCACGAGGTAAATTATCAAACGTTTGATAAAGTGTTTGATAAAGCTTAGTGAATTGAGGCCATCATATTCATTGTATAACACTCCTTACGTTACTTAAATCATGGTTTAGCTCTCCTTATCTATTTATCTCATGAGTTATCTCTCTTTATTTGTTTATCTCCTCCATTAGCACTCCTTACAGTTAAGGTGAAAAATAAGTAACCTTTGTGAATCAACCCCAAAGTATTTAAAAAAACAATTCTGGACAAATATTACACTAAAATGAGCTGAAAAAAATATGTGAACTGTTTTACCAGCCAGAAGGAGGAAGCATCAGAGTTGTGTAAAGCATGGAGTAAGTGTCCTCCCCAACCCTGTCCACTAGCTCGGGTGCTGAAGTGCGGCGTTCGGCATAATTCGGGTTTCCGAAAGCAGGATCCCAAATTCAAACACCAACACCACCTGCTACATTGCACAGCCAGTTGGGTAACCAGATGTCTTCTACTTTATTAAAGCATTCCTGCTTTGTGTGTCACCTATACAAGGAGCCACACTTCCCTCACCAGTTCAGGTCTGTGACTCTAGACCCGGAAGCCGATGCCAGACCCCTGCAGGGACACCACTCCTGTACGCCAATGTACAATAACAGAATGGAGATGGCACACACAAGGCTTCTCCAAGTAGACTGTATTAACATCATGCAGAGCAAACAGAGGCACACAACATGTTTCGGGCTTAGCCCTTCCTCAGGTGCAGCCTGAGCACGAAACATGTTGTGTGCCTCTGTTTGCTCTGTATGCTGTCAATACAGTCTACTTGAAAAAGCCCTATGTGTGCCATCTCCTTTCTGTATTTGTGTGTCACCTACCTGCCCATTATACAGTACATAAGAGTAATTATTAGTTAGAGTGTAATATGTCTTTATGGAGGGAATTCATAGGCAACTTTTTCAATTCTCCACTTCTCCATCTCCCAAGCAGGTCATTGGGAAGCGCAATTATGACTTTGCTCATCATTTAATGTTATAATTTATTCTATTTTTACAGGTTTCCTTTGTCTGTGGGTCTGTTACATTTACCAGTTTGTACACAGCTTGAAACATTATGCATTTGTAAAGTTCCATGGTGCAAATACAATTAAAAATGTCACCTCTGCTTGATTAATCATAGTGACCATCACAGTCATTTGTAAATTACCATCTGCTTTCCTTGTGTGTGTCCGGGATAATCAGATATGCACTGAACACAATTAGCGTGCCACAGGCCCCGTGTTCAATCTAAAATGTTATTTTATTATGAAAAGATTTCATCTGCACTTTCGCCCTGCAGCTGCCAACGTGTCCACAAGACTTATTTTTAGTAGTGTAACAGCTAATTGAAATTACATTACTCTAATGGATAGGATTCCCTTTAACATTAAATCAGTGTAACAGGAGGCTTTACAAATTAGCCCATGGACACAGACTTTGCTGGAAACACATCCTGAGTAGAATAATGTCATTTTTCATGTTAACAACAGTCAGGGCTGCTGCTGAAGATTTACAGCTAAAGTCAATGCTGTATTTCAAACTGTATCTTTTTCAAGCTGTTTCAAATGGAACATTGTCAAGGGTATTTTTATATTATCATTTGCCCTAAATTAAAAAAAAAAATAACACAGTAAAAAAGCTTCACTTAAAGCTCATATCTAGACATGCATAGTTAAAGAGGAATTTCAGCCTAAACAAACATACTGTCATTAAGTTACATTAGTTATGTTAATTAAAATAGATAGGTAATGTAATCTCTTACCCATCCTGTTTTTAAAGAACATGCAAATGTTTGTGATTTCATAAGGGCAGCCATCTTTTTGGTTGAAAGAAGGTGACAGGGAGCATGAGATACAGTTCCAACTGTCCTGATCACCTTCCAGTTGCTAGGCAACGTAAATAACAATATAGGAAATACCATCATGCTTTGCACAGCATCAGGGGAAAAAGCCCGGGCAGTTTTCTTTGATGGGGCGAAGCTTAGATAAAATGCAGCTACAAATGAGACTTCTATAAGAAAAACAAAGTTCTGATGCTGTGAAACTGTTAAAGAAACACCAAGCCTTTTCAGTTCTGCTGAGTAGATTTTTAGTCTGGAGGTTATCTTTAACCACTTTACCCCCGCCCATACGAATTTCTCCGTCCCTTTTTCCATCCTTTAACCCCCAGGGACGGAGAAATCCGTACTTTCCGCGCTCCCGCCTCTGCCCGCGCTCCCACTCGTAATCACGCCGCCCGCCGCTAGTAAACATGCCGCCGCCCACTCGCCCGGAGATCAATGAACGGGAAAATCCATTCTCTCCGATGGGCAGCGCAATCATTGTGAAAAAAAAAAAACACTCACAGCCTCCTACTACTTCCTGCGAGCAGGTCGCAATAAACAAAAAGTTACTGTTGCCATCTTGTGGCCAAATAGTAAAACTACACCCTAAGCATTTTTTACATAGAAATAAATTAGTGTTACACAAAAAAATTAACTCATTACCTCCCACACTCCCCATTTTTTTTTTTGTAATTAAAAAAAAATTAAAAAATTTACAATTAAAAAAAATACATAAATAGTTACCTTAGGGACTGAACTTTTTAAATATTTATGTCAAGAGGGTATAACACTGTTACTTTATAAACTAAGGGCTTGTAATTAGGGATGGACGCAAAACTGAAAAAAATGCACCTTTATTTCCAAATAAAATATTGGCGCCAAACATTGTGATGATAGGGACATAAGTTAAACGGTTTTATAACCGGGACAAAAGGGCAAATACATTTCATGGGTTTTAATTACAGTAGCATGTATTATTTAAAAACTATAATGGCCGAAAACTGAAAAATAATTATTTTTTTCCCACATTTTTCCTATTTTCCCATTAAAACACATTTAGAATAAAATAATTCTAGGCATAATGTCCCACCTAAAGAAAGCCTAATTGGTGGCGAAAAAACAAGATATAGTTCATTTCATTGCGATAAGTAATAATAAAGTTATAGACGAATGAATGGAAGGAGCGCTGAAAGGTGAAAATTGCTCTGGTGCTCAGGGGGTAAAAGCCTTCAGTAGTGAAGTGGTTAAATATACCAGCTAGCTATTAGCTTTGAAAAAAATGTTAAATTTTATGTGTGAAAATATAGCCTTAACAATGTCATTACATGATCTGAAGTAGTTGAGTTCTTGGAGCAACAAGAAGGATCTGTGGGTGGGGCTGATACTGCTTGGATTGCATTGTCCTGCTGTTTAAACTGTATGAAGGGGCAGGTCAAGACAGAATTCAATTCAAAAAAGCTTTATTGGCAGGACCAAATACATTTAACATTGACAAAGCAAAACAGAGTAACGCATAGGAAGTGGTGGTTATGAGATTATAGGGATGGACAGATTGGTTAAAAGAGGCGCCCTGGTGGTTTGTAAAAGCACTTAAAAGCAGTTTAAAATTGACAAAATATTTTGAGGTGGCTTACCTCAAATAACGAAAATCTTTGATGAAACAAAGGATTTTATTAATAGCACAGGCAACGCGTTTCATGGGTCTGAGCCCGCTTCCTCAGGCCAAATAACAGTGCCTACACAGCAGAGAGAGACTCCTTAATATACCAACATCTTAATGCAGAGAGAATACAAGACACCGACACCTTGCCACATTATAGGGATGGAGATGGTATAGGGGGACACTATAAAGGGTATGCAGTCCATGGGGTATCATGGTCCTTTTAGTTGGTGGCAGGAAGTAACATATCATGCAGCTATTTGCACCATTGTTTCTTATTCCCTAAGTAGGATATACAGTTTCCTTTTCTCATCTATGGAGGTTAAATCCAGGATGTGGGCAGAGACTCTGGAAGTGAGTGATTCCAACAAGGGAATATTTCCTGCAGTGTAGCAGGAAGTGGGCCTCTATAAAGACTAACATTTAGCAAATAAAGTTTTTGCACAGGAAGTAGTTCCTGACAGGGCATCTTAGTGAGAAGGAGCAAGTGGAACTAGTGTAGCTGTCTTCAAGGCGCAAAAAGTCTCTCCAAGTCCATGGCAACTCTTTCCAACAAGTATAGTATAAAACTAGTGGTTCCAGGAGTATTGTGCTCCACCTTCACTTTGCACCCTACCTTTCGGCAGCTTTATATAACTTTGAGGTATAAAAACTAGACTACTGACTAGATTCCATGGAAATTGTTTAATTAAAGATAGAGAATTTGTTTACCTTTTAAAAGGCTCACCACAGGGGTATATTAGTATAAGATGCTATCAGCACATAATGACTGCTGCACATATGTTGACTGAAGGGGGTACGGCTGCTTTCTTTCTGACTGTGGCAGTTTATTATAGGGGTCACATTATACATCACTAAGGGGTGACTGGACCCTGCTAGTGATGCACATCAGTAGAGGTAAAAACAGTACTGTATTAACGTTTTAACCTGTCCAGGTCAGGCACATCAGAGGTGTAACAATTAACCACCCCTAGAAAATAGTTGTAGAAAAAAATATACCTGTAATATATTATTTTTTATAGCATTGCATCATATTGTCATATTTGCAGTTTGCTCTGACTTATAGTTTAAAATACAGAGTGTGGTTTGCAGAGCTAATAATGACCCTTCGAACTTCTCTTCTCACGGAACCATATCTGAAGCTGTCTGTCACTGTTTCTTTGATGTATAGTGCTCCGGAAATCAGAAACCAATTTGGTCCTGGAGCTCAGAGAAGCTCTTTTGCACAGATAACAACCATATCCGGACTGGCCCGGGGGGACGGGTGGCATTTCCCCCCCCCCCCCCCCCCCCCCGGCCGCCGCGACCTCAAACAATCAGGGCCGGTGCGGTGGTGAATTACTTCAAAAATCAGCAGTTCCGCAGCCACTGGATTCAGCCCCGCCCCCAGAAGCCCACAGCTGTTCTGATGGGCTCAACTCAGCTCCGTGTGTCGGGCGAGAGAGCAGGGCATTGGCTGAGAGCTCCTGCTCCTCCCGGCATCCTCTCTGTGCACTGTGTGTGTATGTGTGTAGGCTCCGCCCCCTCAGCCTGTGGAGACCACGCTGGGAGTGGACAGACTGCATGCCAGGCTGCTCTGTATGCACACATGGGGAGAAGCAGCCAGGGCTCTCAGTGCAGCCAGTTCCCCAGTGCAGAGAAGAGGATCAGGTGCCTGGCTGGGAATTCCTTCTGCTGCATGCCTGTGAGTTTGACACCCCTCCCCCACTCCACAGCATTAGGTAGCCCGTTTTCCCCTCCCTCTCTAAAGAGTGAGACCCAGCAGGTCTCCTTCCCCAATAGAAGCAGTATAGCTGCCAGCATGCCGTTTCCTCTATAGAGGCACAACTGCTCCAAGCATGCCCTTCGCCTCCATAGAGGTACCACAAGTCCAAGCATGCCCCTTTCCCTCAATAGATGCACCAAAGCTCCCAGGAAGATTTCCCCTCCACTTTAGAGGCATTAAAGCTGCCAGCATGCCCTTCTCCATAGAGGCACTTCTGCTCCGATCATGCCCCTCCCCCCTTCTATAGAGTCACCACAGCCACAGCAAGTTTCCCCCTAAGAGCCACTACTGTTCCCAGCAGGCCCTTCTCCTCCATAGAGGCACTACTGTTCCCAGCATGCCATCCCCCTCCATAGAGACACCACAGCCCCAACAAGGTCCCGCCCTCCCCTATAGAGACACTAAAGCTACAAGCATGCCCTTCTCCTCCATAGAGGCACTACTGCTCCCAGCATGCCCATCCCTCTACATAGAGGCACCACAGCCCCAACATGCCTCTTTCCCTCAATAGAGGGACCACAGCTCCCAGCAAGCCCCTCCCTAGAAGCAATACTGCTCTCATTGTGCTCCTTCCCTTCCAAAGAGGCACCACAAGTCCCAGCATACCGCTCCTCCATATATTGTTGGGTTGTCCCCAGGGTCTCACAGCTGGTTGCTGGGCCCCCCTTGGTCTCCCCAAATTGAATAGTGGACCCCCGGAGCCTCTGCAGTGTATTCATAGCGGAGTGCACTCACCTGTCCAGCTGGCATGCTCATCTGTGTGCTAACGTCTCCATCCTCACAGGCGTCTCATCTCAGTGACCCAGCGGCACATGGGTGTGTACATGTCACCAGGTCACGGAGATGAGGTGCCTGAGAGGATGAAGCACACGGATGGAGGGAGGACAGGTGAGTGCGCTCCACTGAAAATACAGGGGCACCAGGAGACCATTTATTCACATTGAAAAAAGCCTGGGGAGCCCTGGGGGACAATTTAATACTATATGGAGGAAGCAAAACATGCTGGAAGCTGTGGCACCGCTATGGAAGGGGAGGAGCATGATGGGAGGTGTATGGTGTGGAAGAGGCATACTAGGAGCTGTAGTGCCTCTAGAGAAGGGGAGGGGCATGCTGGCAGCTGTAGTGCCTCTATACAGAGCATGGGGGGGCATGCTGGGAGCTGTTCGCAGTTGTGGTGTTGGGTCTGTTTTTGGTTGAATAGGTTCCTTCAGTATACGAGCATGATGTGGGCGAGTGTATCTGTACCGGGCATGCACAAGTAACATCCACACATGCCCAGTCAAATGAAGTGCTTTTGCATGAAGAAAAAGAGCCATGCACAAGTGCCTTAGTTCTACTGGGCATGTGTGGATACATGTGCCCATTCCCAGTATGGACACGCTTGCCCACAGTCAAGCTTGTGCTCTGAAGAAACCTTTTTGACCATTTTCCTGTACTATCATTGCTGTCAGATGGGTATTGTGAAATACTGAAAGAAGGGGACAGACAGTGTGGCTGCATTAGGGCTGGTACACACAATGCTATTTCCCACCAGATCCACAGATCGAATTAATAATGTCTAGCATGCCTGACCTGCTCCCAATCAATTTTTTTGATCGGGAAGAGATCAGACGTGCCGTAAATTATCGATTTGACCCATCAATCTGACGGAACATAGCATTGTGTGTAGTAGGCATTATGAAGCTTGTGGCACCAGCTTCATTTAGGGACTTAAGGGGCAGAGCTGGTGGTGGCTGCACCCAACACTACACTGAGCAGAGGAGGAGACACTCAATGCTATACCACCGTGCTCCCCTGTAGTGTTGGGCGAACAGTGTTCGCCACTGTTCGGGTTCTGCAGAACATCACCCTGTTCGGGTGATGTTCGAGTTCGGCCGAACACCTGACGGTGCTCGGCCAAACCGTTCGGCCATATGGCCGAACTAAGAGCGCATGGCCGAACGTTCCCCGAACGTTCGGCTAGCGCTGTGATTGGCCGAACGGGTCACGTGGTTCGGACCCGAACGCGCTCTGATTGGCCGAACGGTCACGTGGTTCGGGTAAATAAATACCCGAACCACGTCATATCTCCGCCATTTGTCTGTGGGTTTAGCTTTGGGTAGGCAGGCAGGGTAGTTCGCGCTCCAGCCACGCTAGCCAGGGTCCCCCCTGTCATTGTGTCACTGCTGGGAACAGTAGTACACCGCTTGCTCAGCCACACTATATAGCATTCTGTTTACTGCCACTCTGTGTACCTCGCTCAGCCACACTATATAGCATTCTGTTTACTGCCACTCTGTGTCTGCTGGGAATAGTAGTACACCGCTTGCTCAGCCACACTATATAGCATTCTGTTTACTGTTCTGTGTCTGCTGGGAATAGTGGTACACCGCTCGCTCAGCCACACTATATAGCATTCTGTTTACTGTTCTGTGTCTGCTGGGAATAGTGGTACACCGCTCGCTCAGCCACACTATATAGCATTCTGTTCACTGTTCTGTGTCTGCTGGGAATAGTGGTACACCGCTCGCTCAGCCACACTATATAGCATTCTGTTTACTGTTCTGTGTCTGCTGGGAATAGTGGTACACCGCTCGCTCAGCCACACTATATAGCATTCTGTTTACTGTTCTGTGTCTGCTGGGAATAGTGGTACACCGCTCGCTCAGCCACACTATATAGCATTCTGTTTACTGTTCTGTGTCTGCTGGGAACAGTAGTACACCGCTCGCTCAGCCAGAGTATATAGCATTGTGTTTACTGCCACTCTGTGTACACCGCTCAGCCAGACTATATACCATTGTTTACTGACACTCTGTGTACACCGCTCAGCCAGACTATATACCATTGTTTACTGACACTCTGTGTACACCGCTCAGCCAGACTATATGCCATTGTTTACTGCCACTCTGATTCTGCTGGGAACAGTAGTACACCGCTCGCTCAGCCAGACTATATAGCATTGTGTTTACTGCCACTCTGTGTACACCGCTCAGCCAGACTATATACCATTGTTTACTGACACTCTGTGTACACCGCTCAGCCAGACTATATACCATTGTTTACTGAAACTCTGTGTACACCGCTCAGCCAGACTATATAGCATTGTGTTTACTTCCACTCTTTGTCTGCTGGGCCTGGGAACAGTAGTACACCGCTCACCCGCCTCTGTATAGCATTGTGCTCTGTGTCGCTGCTGGGAATAGTGGTACTGTATAGCATTTCTGTGCTGCCACTGTACTGCTGCCAGTCAGCGTGTACTGTAAGGATAAGTGAAATGAGGAAGAAATCCGGTGAAAGAGGAAGGGGCAAGGGAAGAGGTGTTTCCCCTGACGGTTCACGTACAGGCCACAGGGGAGCACCCACTCATGCAAGGCCTGGGTTGTTGTGTCTCACAAAGCGTGGCCTTCTCCTCCTGCGCCTCCTCCTGTTCCATCACGTCTGCTGCTGCTGGGTTAGCGTTGCCGGTCCTTGTTTATGGAACCTCTTATCTTTATTACATTTATGACTGCATGGCGGTACAAAGCATGCTATCCGCACGCTTCTTGCCCTCATGCAAGGCCGGGGTTGTTGTGTCTCACAAAGCGTGGCCTTCTCCTCCTGCGCCTCCTCCTGTTCCATCACGTGTGCTGCTGCTGGGTTAGCGTTACCGGTCCCTTTTCCTGGAACCTCTTATATGTATTACATTTATGACTGCATGCCGACAAAAAGCATGTTACCTGTGCAAAGAAAACAGACATTTCCCGCATTTAAAAGACAGTTTTCCCTTTGAAACTTTAAAATCGATTTTCTCAAAAACTATAAGCTCTTTTTGCTAATTTTTTTTTTCCTCTTGTACCCACTCCCAAGGTGCACATACCCTATAAATTTGGGGTATGTAGCATGTAAGGAGGCTTTACAAACCACAAAAGTTCGGGTCCCCATTGACTTCCATTATGTTCGGAGTTCGGGTCGAACACCCGAACATCGCGGCCATGTTCGGCCTGTTCGGCCCGAACCCGAACATCTAGATGTTCGCCCAACACTACTCCCCTGTATGCAGAGTAGCAGCACAGCAATCTCAGCTCATCCAGCTATATACCTGCTCTCTACGACCTGGTTATCCTGCATCTCGCCTGATTACATGTGATGTGTAGGAGATGGAGATAGGCAGAAAGCAGACGGCAGCTGGCTGTGGATGATGGACACATTGCTGGAGGAGGTAAGACTGTCAAGCACAACCACTGCACCACTACACTGTTTATACTGGAGGAGAGTAGGAGTGTGACCACTTAAGGAGCTAAATGAGGATAGGGGACCACTAAACAACCAAACCAGGGCTTACTGTAAATGGGAGGGGGGACCACAAGATCACTACGGAAAGCTATATGGAGATTGAGGGATCATAAGACCACCAGGGAATACTTTGAGGGAGATTTTTTTTAGTATTTATAAAGTGTCATCATTTTTTGCAGCACCCTTCTACAGAGTACATATTCACGTCACCGACTGCCCTCAGAGGAGCTCACAGTCTAATCCTACCACAGTCATACTCGAATATCCTACCAAAACCTCACTAAGTCCTGCAACTTCCACCTTCGGAACATCTGTAAGATTTGCCCTTTCCTGACCTCTGCCACCACCAAACTCCTCATCCATGCCCTCATAATTTCCCGCCTTGACTACTGCAATGCCCTGCTGTCTGGTCTCCCTATGACCCGAACAGCCCCACTGCAGTCCATCATGAATGCGGCAGCCAGAATTATCCACTGCTCCCATCGCTCCACCACGGCAGAACCCCTCCTAGAATCCCTCCACTGGCTTCCTATCCAGTCCAGAATCAGATTCAAGATACTGTGTCTGACCTACAAATCTGTCCACAAAAGCTGTCCAACCTACATTTCCGATCTTACTCAGAGGTACACACCTAGCCGCTCACTCCGCTCTTCCAATGAACTTCGCCCAACCGCCCCCCCGCATCACCCAGTCCCATGCACGCCTCCAAGACTTCTCAAGAGCTGCTCCAACACTATAGAACTCCCTACCTCCACCCATTAGGGCAGCCCCCTCCTTCAACATCTTCAAGAAAGCCCTCAAAACTCACCTTTTCACTCTGGCCTACTACCCCTCACAAGTGCTCTAAACCTACAGGTGAACTCTGGTCCCCTACCATTCGTGTCCTTACCTCTCCCTCTAGATTGTAAGCCTTTGGGCAGGGTCCTCCTCCTTTTGTGTCCTACCTGATCTTGCACCTCCATTACTGTGAACCCATGCTATGCATCTGAGTGAACCTAACTTGCCTAATCTCCATGCTCCATCCAGTGAATGACTAAGCATTACCTGGTACTCATACTATGGTGTGTGATCTGGTTTTCTTGTATTCCTGTATTGTCATATTGCTGTATGTCACCCCTAAATATTGTCTGTAACCTAAATTAATGTTCAGCGCTGCATAATATGTTGGCGCTTTATAAATACAATAAATAAATAAATAATAAATATTATATAATGCATTTATACAGCACTGCCATCTTCTGCAGAACTTTATAGAGTACATAGTCATGTTACTGACTGTCCTCAGATGAGCTCACAATATAATCCCTACCATAGCCTGTCTATTGTCCTCTCGTATTATTATTATGTATTTATATAGCACTGACATCTTCTGCAGCACTTTACAGAGTATATAGTCATGTCACTGACTGTCCTCAGAGGAGCACACAATCTAATCCTACCATAGTCATAGTATAATGTCCTACCATATTATTATTATGTATTTATATAGCACTGCCATCTCCTGCAGCACATTATAGAGTACATAGTCATGTCACTGACTGTCCTCAGAGGAGCTCACAAGCTAATACCTACCATAGACATATTTCCATTGTAGTCTAGAGCCAATTTAGGGGTAAGCCTTTTAACTTATCTGTATTTTTTTGTAATGTGGGAGGAAACTGAAGTGCCCAGAGGAAACCCACATAGACAAAGGGAGAACATACAAACTTAATACAGATTGTACCCTCAAAGGCCCAAAGTGCACCAAGTAAATGTCCCCCATCCTGAAATGCTTAACGTAACTGCAAAATGTATCGTTGCTTTAAACTACCATTAAAAACATATTTTTATTGCATGCAAATGTATTTGGGCTGGGGATTCTGTGACCGGGCCTCTAGGTCGGGATTTCCCCCCAGGCCAAATCATCCCAGTCCTCCCCTGATAACAACTGAAGTTTCTTAACTTTTCCTGTACTGGAAACAATAGATGACTTGTTTCTTTGCTATTAATGTTATATTTCTTAGCTGTACTACACATACAATTCATTATTTCATCAGTTTATTTTCACTTCAGATTCATTTTAAATAGAGATAAATTCTAATCCTGTCTCCAAGGTTAGGGTTATAACCAGTTAGGGTTTGAACCCAGCTTCCCCATAATGAAGCCCTGTCACACATAATGGTCTTGTGACCTTTTTACTCATGTATGAGAAAAACTGTGGAAGTTTGCACAGTGGTGCTGGTTCCAGGGTGGAAATAATGGGGGGTCTGCAGCATGCACCATAGGGGTCCTAAGACCCACTCTGCAATCTCTGTGATGGTGGTCTACAATGGATACCTTCCTCCACCTCATACGCAATAAAACTTTCTGTAAAATAGCTGAATTTACTGGAAATATTGATTTTTCTGTAGAAATGTTGGCAAAGAGGAACCTGGCAACTTCACTCATCCTTAGGGCCTGTTCAGACTATGCGCGTTCCTAGCCGTTTTCAGGGAACGCGTACGGGTACAAAAAATGCATAGAAACGGCTCCTAATTGAACGGGCTAGTTCACATGTATGCGTATGAGACGCAATGAAAGTCTATGGACGCGTATCAAAAACGCATACTATTGCGTTTTTAGCGTGCGTTTCCCTCTGCGGTTCCCATAATTCTTTTTTTTCCCCTGGGTCATGTGTGTGTGCAAAACGCAATAGAAAACGCATTAGAACGCAAGAAAAACGCATGCATTTTTCAACGTGCGTTTCTTTGATTTTATACGCGTTCTTCATACGCTGACAGTCTGAACAGGCCCTTTTTGGGTACTTCAAAAGTGATTATTTGACAACTGCTAATCACACTTCTATGCAGATAAAAACAATAGCTCCTCCTGAATGATTGCATAAGACTAGGAAAACAGTTCTGTGTGGAGTAGGGCATTTATGGGAATGTGGAGGGAGATAAATATAGAAGGTGGCATTGCTGACTACTTTTTTGTTGCTTGACTTTTTTTTGTGTGCTGAACCTCTATTTTAACTACCTTAAGACTGCTCCACCCCCATGGGCGTGGCCACGGCGGCAGCCCCAGGACCGCCTAACGCCGATTGGCGTCAAGTCTTGGGGCTGCAGTTTGCAGGAGATTGCGTGCAGGCTGCGCGCGCATCTCCTGCTTGGGGGGCGGAGACTGTTAGACGGTGTAATCACCGTCTATTTACATGTACAGCACTGCGATCGGCAGCAGCGCTGTACTGGGGACAGCCGTGTGACACGGCTGTCCCCTCCATAGGCTGGGCAGTGATCGGCTGTCATAGGCTGAAGCCTATGACAGCTGATCACCCTGATTGGCTGGCGGGGGGAGGAGGGGAGCAGGGAATAAATATAAAAAAATAGTAATTTTTATAAATAAAAACAAACAAACATAATTATTGTAAAAAAAAAATTAAACACAGGGGGGGGGGGGATCAGACCCCACCAACAGTGAGCTCTTTTGGTGGGGAGAAAAGGGGGGGGGGGGAATCACTCGTGTGCTGTGTTGCGTGGCCCTGTAGCTTTGCCTTAAAGCTGCAGTGGCCAATTAATTAAAAAACAGCCTGGTCTTTAGGGGGGTTTAGCACTGTGGTCCTGAAGTGGTTAAAAACCTAAAAACACAGACCCAGACTAAGTATGCAGGCGGAGAAAAAGATGGAACAATGTGGATTCAAATTTCATGCATATTGAGAGCTAACATACCGGTTTGCTGGTGAAGCTGTGCGGTGGGTGCTGGGAGATGAGAGCCACGTTGTTGCACCATGTGTTATGAATAAACAAGCAGTTTACAGCAGTGCCGGCATTTCTCATCTTTTTCTCCGCCTGCATATGATGTCTATCTGAGCCTGAGCATGCTGATCTGCATCGCACCGGATACCTGGTCTGCATCCCTGCAACCTTCCCTGCACCCTTAGCTGCAGTGCCAGCACCTTTCTATCCTACCTTCCACCCAGACTGAGTATGCAGGCTGGGATTTTGACCGAGGCTAATGCTCGTTTTAGTTTTATGACTTAAATAACTGAAGCATAAAGATCAGCAGAATAACAAGACCATACATTTTCAGAGGGACAAAGATGGAAGTCTGTACAAAAGATCTTACTTCACGTTTCCTTTAAAGGGTGCAGTAGTTTTCACAAATTCACGGCAGATTTGACTGTTGACTAATTAAATGTCAGACAGTAAAATAAAAAGCTTTGTAAAAGGATAAAGCTGTATTGTACAATTTTGCATACAGACAATAAGGTATATACTGTAACTAGATGTATTGTTAGGAATGCAGATGATCTGATACATCTCTGAGCACAATGAAGAAAAAAACTGTGCTGCAGCAAAAAGTGGACGTGGTTAAAAGCATATGAACTTAGCAAGAGTGTAACCAGGAATCAATGCCACCATCTTTCAACCATCCCTTCACACACACACACAGCAAAAGTCTGGATGGAGACATGAACCCCTCAAAGAAAAAAATGAGGCCTTAGAAACCATAAAAACAGCCATATGACGCTGAATAAAACAGTGCAAGCTTAGATAATAATCATACAGGCATATCCTCGAACAACAATTAGGACACATGCCCCCTCAAATAGCATAATTATCCAGGCTGTAATCCCTAAACAATATAATTAAGCACAGTGTCTCTCCCCAAAAACAAAAGCTTAAACTCACAAATAAAATAATTAGGTTGACTGTCCCCAAAAATAACATAATTAGGCAGAGTGTATCCTAAAACTAGTGATGATTGTAATATGCTAATTACAAGTATGCAAAATTGCATCCATATGAAATTATGATTTGGAAATTGAGGCAGGGAACACACTTGACTTTGAGTTTTCCGTGCGCGTTATTCTGCATAGTTTTTCTGCACACTGTGTGTTTCCATGCAGGAAAATGCGCACAGCAGCTGATGTAATTGATAGAGAAAACTGACAAAATGTGCAGAGTCATCATGCAGAGTGTCAGGTTTTTTTCTGGGCGCAAACAACATATTAAGTGTGAACTAGGTCATTGATTAACATGAGTTCTCAGTTTTTCCGTGCAGAAAACGTGCACGAAAAGAGTCAAGTGTGTTCCCTGCCTCAACTGATTTTGCATAATCCATTTAATAATTTTGCATAATTACATGCCAAATTTAGATGTTAATAGCAAAACCCCCATAATTGTTACCATCACCATGGTACGGGAAATGAGGGAAATAGTCGGAATAAGTAGAAAAAATATATATATATATATATATCAAAAAAGCCTTGTAGTTTTTGAGAAAATTGATTTTAAATATTCAAAGGAAAACTCAGCAAAATTACATTTTTGAAAAAAAATAATTTTGATTTGTATATTTCCCTTAATCAATTACAATTTTTTTTCCTGAAATTTTGCAGTATTATTGTAAATTACGATGTGAAATTACGTTTATGCAAAATTTGTGCTTATCACTACCTAAAACATAATTCCAGACTAGATTGAACAAACACAGGTCTAACATAAATAAAGGGGAGCTCAAACATGGGGTCTCCAAACATTTTTATGTTACTCATGATAAGAATTTTGAACTACTTAGGGTGACTACAATTGAACAGATATTCCATTCTAATAAATATGAGAGATACCATACTTTGTGTAAGCAAGAATCCTTTTGGATCTTGAAACTGGGTACACTTGAACCAGGGGGACTAAATAAATGTCTGGAGGAGATGAGTCATCTCCAACCCATTTTCCAATGATATATATATAAAAGTGCTTTTTATCTGTCATTATATATATACCTGTCTACATTCTATGTGAGATCAGCAGGCACTGCATGCTTGTGGAGTCCTTTACTATATCTGGGTAACCACGTTTATTCTCTTCATCCACACATAGGTGTTATATGGTAATTTTCCCTTATACTAGGAACACTATGATCCCCTGGATCCCACCCATGCAATGCGGATTGGTCAATCTGGAATTTTTAGTACGGGGGGGGGGGTATTTATACCAATGAGATTTTTTTGCCCTGTATGCATTAACTTGATAAAGCGGAGACCGTATTTCCGCGAAACGCGTTGTTTTAATAAACTTTATACCTTTACAACATATATGCCTACTCTTTATCCCTATTGAGAGGCTTTTAGAACAGTTGTCCAATGTTGCTCTGTGCTAGTAGCTCCGTACAGAGCGTTCTAGCATTACTCGGCAACAGATTCACCATTTCCTGGAGCGAGTGACGTCACTTCCGCCCCGCGTACAAGCTCAGTCCCCGGCTCGGCTAAGAGGGACAAGGCGTATCTGGGCTGTGTACGCTGTGCCGGCCGCATCCTAAACAGGTGAGACCTGTCTTATCGGTACATACTACTGTTGTGCAAAAGGACTCAGAGCGCCCCTTCCTTCTTCTTTTCTAAAACATAATTAGGCATTGTGTACATGATGTACAACAGTACAAGAGTATGTATCATGTAAATCACTGGAGTTCAGTGGTGCCTGCTAATAAAGGCACCATACTCACTTCAAATTTACCCACATCCTGCAGCCTCCACTACTTCACCAACAGACAGAACTGATCTTCCTGTGTACTGAGACTGCACTATAATACTTTTGGTGACGTAATGCATTACCTAGCACTACACATCTTCCAAACTTGTGAATATAGTAAAGCCTTGACACAGTGAAAAATTGTATAAAAACTTTCCTAGGCAAAAAAGTATTTAAGAACTGTGCCTGCCCCTGGGCTGTAGACACTTTTTACACCTGCATTGGAATTCCGCATTGCATTACCATTTTTTACCGCAGGGTAACACAACACCAATGCAAGGCAATGGGGCCTAGCAAATTTACCACGTTGCATTGCACCATCGGCTGCCGAGCCACCAGATAAATTCAGCAGCGCATTACCGCCAGACTTCCACGGTGAAACTGCAGCGACGGAAGTAATGTAAATCAATAGGCAACTGCACATGCGTGGAACAATGGTAATATGATGGGGAAACCAGGATTTCCAAAGACATACTTCCTGTCCATCAGGGAGTACGTCACTGGGCGCGGGGCAGCGAGGAGCATCACTATGCATATGATAGGCATTTTGTGTATTGGGATGCAGGGCATTACACTGCAAATGCACTGGCCAGGTGTAAAACCAGCCTCAAGGCCAATCTGAAGTAAGAGGGATATGAACACTGTCATATTTATTTCCTTTTAAACAATGCAAATTGCCAGGCTGTCCGGCTCATCCCATTACTACTTATAGCCATAGACCCTGAACAAGCATGCCGATCAGATTTTCTGACCCAAGTCTGACTTAATTAGCTGCATGCTTGTTTCTAATGTGTGATTCAGACACTGCTGCAGTCAAAGACAGGGCCGCTAGGCCACTGGTATTGTTTAAAAGGAATTAAAAATGACAGCTTCCATATCCCCCTCGCTCACTTCAGGTGTCCTTTAACAGAACACTATAAAGCATGGATACTGGCTTCAAACTTTCCTGTTTACACAATCCTAATTTTAATAGAGAAGTGAAAAGAATAAAATGGACTCCAACAAAATGCCATTGTCTTCTTGCAGCTTCCAGTCCAGCAATATTCACAAAGCAACATTTTTTCCATGCCATAATTAAAATATTATAAAATAGAACAGAAATATTTGTACCTGCTGCAGCTAGTCCTTTGCAGATGTCTTGCAAAATCCCATTATCTGAAGTGCTTGTGCAGGTAAAGCAGAAAAGAGGCTTTCCTAGTGCCAGAGACAATTCTCGAATTGTGGATTGTTTTCCCGAGGCCTAAAATAAAACAAAACATACTTGCAAATTTCAACAGTTTCCAAAAGGTTAAGTTTTGCAGTCTAGTCCACTTTGAAAATAATGTTTTATAACTTATAGAAGTATACAGCAACTCTCACCTGGGAAGCTGCCCTCTCTAGTAGCTAGGGGATAAGCTAAAACATACAGGGGCATAACTGCATTGTGCTGGGCCCCCTGCCTTCCTGTATCTAATGCAGAGCAGCAGCAAAGCATAATACATTTCCTGCTTCTGGCGGTGGGAAGGTCCTCCTCACTCCTCTTCAGTGTATCAGTGCTGAGCCAATCACCATGTGGCTTCCATAACAGCACAGCAATTGACTGTATAGCACTTGTGCACTGAGGAGGAGTAAGGAGGACCTTCCTGCTTCCATAAGCAGGTGATATATAATGCCCCTCTTCTGTTGCTGCTCTGCATTAAATACAGATGCCCCCCCCCCCCCCCCCGAGGCACCCCCCATGAAGAAGGAGGTGGTGGCGGCTGTTTTTAGGTCCATGAGTACATGCATATAAGATTATTGCAGCAGCTATGCATATTTAAACCACCAGGGGTAGACCCCTCCTTCTATAAGGTACTAGAATCTATTTCCTGGGTATTTTAAAAATAGTTCCCCGCGCATTGATGTTTTCGAAAACTGTACTTTACTTTTGAGTTAGTCTTCTATGCTATTCTTTGCAATATATATACTGTATATATCTATCTATATATATATATATATATATATATATATATATATATATATATATATATATATATATATATATATATATATATATATATATATATATATATATATATATATATATATATATATATATATATATATATATATATATATATATATATAGTGAATGCTTCCACCTCTTGTATCACTCACGACTATAGCTATAGAAATGTTCAAGTCGAGTGAGGAGAGGTAACCTTTATTTAAAATTTTGCATTGGTATGGTAATATGTATTAATATTTATTGTTGCAGTTATGATACTTGCATTACAATACTTACTCACTTAAAAAAATAGTATTAAAATTAGGGTAAATAAGTAGATTTCTTAGATTTCTACAGTCTCATTTTATGAAGCTACTCTAGCATTTGGATTCAGAGCCTCATTTTGGGTAGGAAAGTTAGATGTCTTCAAAATACATACACAAACCCTGGTTAAATTGTCTTTTTCTCAATTTACATACCTAATCAGGGGCGTAGCAATAGGGGGTGCAGAGGTAGCAACCGCATCGGGGCCCTTGGGCCAGTGGGGCCCCGAATGGCCCTACCTCAACTACAGTATTAGCTCTATATTGCTCCTGTGCTCATAATAATCATTTCTATATATACTTTGAATAGTGGTAATCATTAACAAACTGTTCCCCATCCCCTTCTTGCACCTCTGACACTGTAGTTGCCATTGCCAGCTTTTAGTGCACCGTATCAATTGTTATGTATAGAGTGCATGGGGGGGGGGGGGGGGGCCATTGTAAAACTTGCATCGGGGCCCACAGCTCCTTAGCTACGCCACTGTACCTAATGTATTACAAAATGTGATACATAAGGAAAACTATCTGAAAGAAGATGCCAATGTCTCCTAATAATTTTATTGACTTGATCACTGACTGTACTGTATGTAGAAACAAATGGTGATCTGTCCTGTTTTGGTCGGTTTCCCCTCCGCTGGCCGGTGTCACCCAACGGCCGATCACGTGCCATCCGCACCACCTCAGCTGGGTATCCCCGCTGTCTGAATTTCAACTGCATCTCATCAAGTCTGCTATTCTGCACTGCCTGGTCCTCCACATTGTTGCGTACCCTTTGAAATTGGCTAATTGGCACCGACCTCTTCGTAGCCCCCGGATGGAAACTCCCATAATGGAGTAGGGAGTTCACATCCGTGGGCTTAACAAAGAGGTCGGTCACCAAACGACTCCCCTGTCTAACCACTACGGTGTCAAGGAAACTAATTTGTTCCCTTGAACTGTGTAAAGTTAATTTGATCTCCTGGCACTGTCCCATAAGTTCTGACACAAATGTCTCAAGGGTCGAATGTGGCCCCACCCACACGCAAAAGACATCATCAATATATCTAAACCACTGAACAGCATATTTCTGAAAGAGCTTGTTGGTATATACGTACATTTCTTCATACATACCCATATAGAGGTTTGCATAGGATGGGGCCACATTCGACCTGTGGCCGTGCCTCTAAGCTGCATATAAAATGTATCCTCAAATAAAAAATAGTTGTACGTAAGCGCAATCTCCAAAAGTGCACACACAAATGAAATCTGAGCCTGAATATAGTCAGATGCCACCTCCAACATATGTCGGACAGCCTCCATTCCCCCATCATGAGGGATGGAGGTGTAGAGGCTCTCCACATCCATAGTCACCAACAGGCATTCACCCTCGAAGGGCTGCATGTTGTGTAAGGCTTCAAGAAACATAGGCGTATCTCGTAGGTACGATTTTTGTGATATTACATAGTGTCTGAGGATCTTATCAAGATATTTTGCAATAGGGGCAAAGATTGAGTCCACCCCGGCTACGATGGGCCTGCCGGGGGGATTCTCGAGTCTCTTATGAATTTTAGGACATATATATATCACTGGTGTAATTGGATTACTCTGTATCAGATAATTTGCCAGTTTGTCATCAATAATCTGCTGCGACAGAGCCTGGGTGATCACTTGAGAGATTTTACTCTGTATGTCCTTCAGGGGGTCTTTGGATAGAATTCGATAGGTATTATTATCCGCCAATTGTCTCAATATCTCTCCACGATATGCCTCGGTGTCCATTACTACAATGGCTCCGCCCTTATCGGCAGGTTTGATCATTATGGTTCAATTCTCTGCCAACTCTCTGATAGCCATACCGTGAGATGTTATTTTTAGTTTCAAAAGTGTTTATTGAAATATGTAATTGGTTGCAAAATCGCAGTTCAAAAAGCCCTTAACATAGGGCGTTACATTACATAAACAGCATAGAAAAGTGGTAGTATAGTTTGGTCAAAGCAATGATATTGGTACGCAGGTAAACATTGCAGGTTGGTTACAGGCAGTCGTTTGGTTTACAATTGTGTTTGGGGGAGTACACAGGCCATTCTGCGGTGCCGCAGAATGATGCTCAGAAAGAAAGGGCACAGGAGCGAAGACCCAGTGTATGGGAGCAAGAAAGCCAGGGCTGCCAGGTTCTGGGTAAAGGCATCTGTAGTGTCATTAATTATAGCTAAAGTTCGTTCTGAAATTAGGATGTCGCTGATAATATGATCTGTAAGATCCATCGAGAGTATTGGTTGCCTCCATTGGCGTGCGATGTGCATTCTTGCAGCCTTGGCTATATGCTGGGAGAGCCTATGTTGGGGGAAACTCCAACCAGGGGGTTTGTCTCCCAATAGTAGGAGTAGGGGATCTGGGGAGAGGGACCTTTCTAGGGCCGTGCTCAGAATAGAAGTAACTTGGTCCCAGTATTTTTTTACAATGGGACAGAACCACCATATATGATCAATAGTCCCGGGCAAGCCACACCCTCTGAAACATAGGTGGGTGTTAGTCTGTGAAATTGCATGCATTTTGGTGGGGGTTACATAGGTTCTGTGTAATATTTTATAGTTGGTCTCGATGTGAGAGAAGTAGCTGCTGCCTTTTGTAAGGGTTAAGCAGCATTTGGACCAACGTTTAAGGGATAACGTGGTACCTAAATCTCTCTCCCATTGTAGCATTGTACAGGTTTTTGTGAATTCTACTGGTTGTGAGAGCTGGGAATAGATATATGAAATAAGGCCTCCTTCTAAAGGGTGTAAAGCACACCAAGCTTCATAGGTGGTCCTGGGAGGGAATGTTACATTGTTGGGGCATATTGATTTTATAAAGTGGAAGATTTGTATAGCGTGGAAGTATTCAGAAGGTGGAAAAGAGGTAGTGTTTTTAAATTGTTCCCAAGTGGGTGATTTATCATTTACTAAAAAGTTTTTGAAAGTAACATACCCTTTTTCTGTCCACCATTTGAATGCCCCCTGCTCCAGACCGGGAGGGAAGTTAGGGTTGCCAAACAGAGGCATCTGAAGGGGGATCCTTGACTGTAATCCTTTTTGAAGTTTAAGTCTATTCCAGATCGATAAGGAGTGTGCCGTTAGTGGGGAGATTTTTTGGTATCTGGTTGGGGATATGCGTGGCGACCATTGTAGAGCAGGAAATGTGACTGGTTGTAGTAGACCATTTTCTATTTCGGCCCATAGGGGAGGATTGTGGTCAGCGTGTATCTGGGCTATTTGTGCTATCTGCGAGGCTCGGTAGTAGCCAAATAGATCTGGTACTCCCAATCTACCTCTGTCTCTATCCATATACATTATTTTTTGGTTTATCCTAGCTCGTTTATTGTTTGTTATAAACTTGAAAATGGAGAGTTGCAGATCTTTAAGGGATGCTTTGGTTACTAGAACTGGTAGTGTTCTGAACAAATAAAGTAGACGGGGGAGCAGGGTCATTCTGATCGCCTGGATTCTGCCAGTCCAGGATAAGGTGGGCGAGTTCCACTTTAGTAGATCCTGTTTTAGGGAGGCCAGCATTGGTTTATAATTTAGGTTGAATAGTTATTTGGGGTTGGTAGAAATTTTAACTCCGAGATAGGTAATATATTTATTTTGGAGTGAGAGGCCTAGGGAGGAAGTAATAGCATTAGTCTGTGTTTTGGTTAAGTTGGCAAAAAGCACCTCAGATTTGGTAATGTTAAGGGAGAGGCCAGAGACCTTGCCAAATCTTTTCATTAGGTCAATTAAGTTAAGCAAGGATGTATGGGGAGATGTCAAAGTAAGGAGCAGGTCGTCTGCGAACAGATTGGCTTTATAATTTGTTCCAGCGACTGATATTCCTTGGATGTCGGTTGTAGCGCGTATCTTGGCTGCCAGCGGTTCTATAGTCAAGGCGAAGATGGCGGGCGATAGAGGACAGCCTTGTCGCGTCCCTCTTTGGATAGAAATTGTGGTTGGTATGTTGGAGGGGAGCTTTAGTTGGGCTGAGGGAGTGGAGTACAGGGTTTGAATGGCCTGTAAAAAGGAGCCTCCTATACCCGCTTTTTGGAGATCCTGTAGCATATATGGCCAGTCGATTGTGTCAAAGGCCTTCTCCATGTCGAGCGAGACCAAAGCCAAAGGAAGCTTATTAGAAGCGGCGACATGGAGAAGGTCCACGACCTTTCTGACATTATCAGAGGCCTGTTGTTGTGGGATGAACCCCACTTGGTCTCTGTGGATTAGTGGGCCCAAAACCCTATTCAATCTCGACACTAGAATTGATGTGAATAGCTTATAGTCTAGGTTGAGTAATGAAATAGGCCTATCGTTTTTAATATCCAGAGGGTCCCTTTTCGGCTTAGGGATCACCGCAATAGTGGATTGTAAAAATTCGGGGGCAAGCGGTTTGCCTTCCAAGGTGGCATTGAATAGTTTGACAAGATAAGGGATTAGGATTTTCTTAAATTTTTTATAATATATGGCCGAGGAGCCATCTGGCCCAGGAGTCTTACCTTGTTTCAGGTGTTTAATAGCTATTTGGACTTCCAATTCTGAAATTGGCAAGTTTAGAGCTAGAGCTTTTTCCGGGCAAAGGTATGGAGTTCTTAAGTCATTTAAAAATTCAGAGGGGTGGATTGATGGGTCATTATTTTGTTTAGCTGCATATAGGGATTGGTAGTATTCTGCTAATTCTTTGTGTATTTTTAATGGATCAGAAGTGACTGCTCCTGATTTAGTTCTAATTTGGTGAACTTTATTAAGGGATTGGGTCTGGCGTAATTTTCTGGCAAGCCATGTGCTTGGCTTATTGTATTGAACATATACTTTTGATCTCGTCCAACGGATCGCTTTCTCAGTGCGGTTTGATAGTATGATATTTATTTGCGATTGGGTGGTCTCTATTTGATTCTGGAGGTATCTAGAGGGTTGGAGTGCATGGGCTAAGCGGAGTTGAGTTAGTTTGTGTTCTAGTGTACTTTGTTTTTCTGTTAGAGATAGATGTTATTTTTAATACTACAGTCCCACGTATTACCCCTCATAAGGGAATCAACCTCGTTCTGTACGTTTTTCATAAAGAGGTCAATAACCTGGCAAGATGGCGGTTGAAAGTTGCTTTTCGTGCGGAGTCCCGCTTCACTGAGCAATAACCTATCATCATCACCCGCCAGGTGTCTCATAGAGAAGAAGTATTTCAATTTGATATTTCTAAAAAATCTCTGTAGATCGACATCCATTTCTACGGGATCAGGAGAATGTACTGGAGCAAAGGACAGACCATGATTCAGGGCAGACCACTGTGAAGGACTAAGGACAGTGGAAGAAATGTTGACTACTATGTTGTTCTCTTGTATGGTTTGTTCTGACGCGATCTCAATCGCTCCCTGATGTTTCCTCCACCTCCTTCCGCCCCTGCGCCTTCTCCGGCGCTTGACGGATGATCCGACTGGCCCTCCTGGGAGGAGCTGGTCAAAAAATCAGAAGACTCCTGCTGTATCCCTGCACGTTGTTGTCCTCTTGAGCCAGGGCCCGGTCGCGGTCTACGTATCGGTCTTCCACTGCGAATGGGTCTCTGCCACTAATAAACATAACCGGAACTGTAGTCTTGTAAATCACGTTGGTATTTATCTCGCTTGACAGATTCAATCTGCTTCTGTTGTACCTCTAGGATAATAGCCAGTTCCATATCAAATTTATTATATTCCTCATGGGAAATCATTTCGCGTAATTCATTTCTAAGAGACCGACACTGTGTATCCAATTTAGGTCATTCTTGTTGCAGTCTCTCAATAGTGGGCAACATCGAATCAAAGGATGCCTTGTTCCAAATGAGACTTCATCTGTGGCAAAACACTGAATCAGTCGGAAACATAATTGGCGCAACATTAGATCTCATGCCTCTTGGGATGCGCTTGGTTCTGTAGTATTCCGCAAGGGTCTTGGCATGCAGTTCAAAAGCTGTATGAGTTTTCGATAACTTGATAATCTGCTTGCGTAAAGCTTTCTCATCCGCCATGTTCAAATATGTAACTTCCGTGGATACTTGTGATATAATCCTAGAAGCAGCTTCTGGAGTGTAAGAGAGGACAAGGGCCTCCATCTCAGCGTCCTCCATGTTCTCCAATAAGAGTGTGCACTCACAATGTGCTGAAGACTCAAATTCAAGTGGGGAATGATGCACCACTCTTGGTTAGGTGGGTGATGTGCCGTGGCTTAGATCTGGCAGTACTCCCAGATCAACGTCATACAAGAAAGAAGGTAGCCGGCACCATCCAATATAAATGCTCTTTTATTCTTCTATTTCCATGACAGCCATAATTGCAACGTTTCAGAGTAACATCAACTCCTTTCTAAAGCTAGGCTGTATGTCAAATGCATCAAAATACAAAACACAATGCTTTTTATACCAAACATGATGGACTACTAGCCAATCGCACTGCGCTATAATTCTCTACCTATCACTGCAGTCCGCGCTCTAGCCGGATCTGATGGGGAACTGCGCTGCTATGTATCCATTGGTCGCTGTCTGTCCGCTCCCGCCCTCTCTCACTTCAAATCTATTGGTCGGCGCCATGCATCCAAACGGCCGCATCTGTCACGCGTACAGCCGTCGGCCCGCCCATAGCGGACCTGACGGAGAACTGTGCAACATGACGTGTGCGGAGGACGCGTCATCCGTGTCCTATCCGCCCACAGAGCTGGCCACCAATGGCCAAAGGGGTTAGCTCTAGGCCTCCCCCCAAGCCATCAAGATGTAAACAAAGTTTGTGACGCATGCCGCCGAACTCTAAAACATAACATCAATAACATAGGATGCAAAAGATGCCCCAAGGGAGGATTAAAAGAAGGGGAAACATGCATATCATATCCCACAAACTGATCTGCTATAAATGATGCCAATGTATGCGTACATAGAGGCGCGCAGTACGCCACACACCTCCATATAAACACACACACCCGCTTGTATTGACAGTAAGGATGGCTCACGGCCAGAGGATGACACCAGCCGACGGAAGTACACAACACCACCAAACAATAAGAACTCATGTAATAATGTAATCTACAGAGTTAAATAAAAGGGGTAAGATCTAATTCTCGATTAAGGCCACGGGGTTCCATAGTATCCAATCTTTTTATCCACACTGCCTCCCGCCATAGTAACTTCTTAACTCGATCACCCCCTCTTCTAGGGATCGGGACCTGCTCAATTATCATATATCTTAGCTGACTAACATTATGTCTAGCTGCCGAAAAATGATATGGCACGGCCTGATCGACCAAGTTCTCACATATTGCATGTTTATGTGAAGATAATCGTACCTTAATTTACTGTGTCGTCTGTCCTATATATAACAGTCCGCATGGACATTTTAAAGCATACACTACAAACATGGAGTCACACGTGTGACATCCATGTATTTTGAATTTGGTGCCCTTGTGGGGATGAATGATTTCATCACCTCTAATCACTGAACTGCAATGAACACAGTTCATGCAGGGAAAAGTACCTTTACGTAATAACCTTGGTCCACCACCCGCGCCCCCTCCATCTGCATGTACTAATCGATGTTTTAAATTGGGTGCCCGGCGATAAGAAAAAAATCGGTGAATTAACAAAATGTGATACATAAGGAAAACTATCTGAAAGAAGATGCCAATGTCTCCTAATAATTTTATTGACTTGATCACTGACTGTACTGTATGTAGAAACAAACGGTAATCTGTCCTGTTTTGGTCGGTTTCCCCGCCGCCGGCCGGTGTCACCCAACGGCCGATCACGTGCCATCCACACCACCTCAGCTGGGTATCCCCACTGTCTCAATTTCAACTGCATCTCATCAAGTCTCCTATTCTGCACTGCCTGGTCCTCCACAATGGTGCGTACCCTTTGAAATTGGCTAATTGGCACCGCATGTCCATGCGGACTGTTATATATAGGACAGACGACACAGTAAATTAAGGTACGATTATCTTCACATAAACATGCAATACGTGAGAACTTGGTCGATCAGGCCGTGCCATATCATTTTTCGCCAGCTAGACATAATGTTAGTCAGCTAAGATATATGATAATTGAGCAGGTCCCGATCCCTAGAAGAGGGGGTGATCGAGTTAAGAAGTTACTATGGCGGGAGGCAGTGTGAATAAAAAGATTGGATACTATGGAACCCCGTGGCCTTAATCGAGAATTAGATCTTACCCCTTTTATTTAACTCTGTAGATTACATTATTACATGAGTTCTTATTGTTTGGTGGTGTTGTGTACTTTCGTCGGCTGGTGTCATCCTCTGGCCGTGAGCCATCCTTACTGTCAATACAAGCGGGTGTGTGTGTTTATATGGAGGTGTGGGGCGTACTGTGCGCCTCTATGTACGCATACATTGGCATCATTTATAGCAGATCAGTTTGTGGGATATTATGATTTACATGTTTCCCCTTCTTTTAATCCTCCCTTGGGGCATCTTTTGCATCCTATGTTATTGATGTTATGTTTTAGAGTTCGGCAGCATGCTTCACAAACTTTGTTTACATTTTGATGGCTTGGGGGGAGGCCTAGAGCTAACCCCTTTGGCCATTGGTGGCCAGCTCTGTGGGCGGATAGGACGCGGATGACGCGTCCTCCGCACACGTCATGTTGCGCAGTTCTCCGTCAGGTCCGCTATGGGCAGGCCGACGGCTGTACGCATGACAGATGCGGCCGTTTGGACGCATGGCGCCGACCAATAGATTTGAAGTGAGAGAGGGCGGGAGCGGACAGACAGCGACCAATGGATAGATAGCAGCGCAGTTCCCCATCAGGTCCGGCTAGAGCACGGACTGCAGTGATAGGTAGAGAGCTATAGCGCAGTGCGATTGGCTAGTAGTCCATCATGTTTGGTATAAAAGGATTGTGTTTTGCATTTTGATGCATTTGACATACAGCCTAGCTTGAGAAAGGAGTTGATGTTACTCTGAAACGTTGCAATTATGGCTGTCATGGAAATAGAAGAATAAAAGAGCATTTATATTGGATGGTGCCGGCTACCTTCTTTCTTGTATGACGTTGATCTAGGAGTGCTGCCAGATCTAAGCCACGGCACATCACCCACCTAACCAAGAGTGGTGCATCATTATCCACTTGAATTTGAGTCTTCAGCACATTGTGAGTGCACACTCTTATTGGAGAACATGGAGGACGCTGAGATGAAGGCCCTTGTCCTCTCTTACACTCCAGAAGCTGCTTCTAGGATTATATCACAGGTATCCACGAAAGTTACATATTTGAACATGGCGGATGAGAAAGCTTTACGCAAGCAGATTATCAAGTTATCGAAAACTCATACAGCTTTTGAACTGCACACCAAGACCCTTGCGGAATACTACAGATCCAAGCGCATCCCAAGAGGCATGAGATCTAATGTTGCGCCAATTATGTTTCCGACTGATTCAGTGTTTTGCCACAGATGGAGTCTCATTTGGAACAAGGCATCCTTTGATTCGATATTGCTCACTATTGAGAGACTGCAACAAGAATTACCTAAATTGGATACACAATGTCGGTCTCTTAGAAACGAATTACGTGAAATGATTTCCCATGAGGAATATAATAAATTTGATATGGAACTGGCTATTATCCTAGAGGTACAACAGAAGCAGATTGAATCTGTCAAGCGTGATAAATACCAAAGTGATTTACAAGACTACAGTTCCGGCTATGTTTATCAGTGGCAGAGACCCATTCGCAGTGGAAGACCGATACGTAGACCGCGACCGGGCCCTGGCCCAAGAGGACAACAACGTGCAGGGATACAGCAGGAGTCTTCTGATTTTTTGACCAGCTCCTCCCAGGAGGGCCAGTCGGATCATCCGTCAAGCGTAGGAGAAGGCGCAGGGGTGGAAGGAGGTGGAGGAAACATCAGGGAGCGATTGAGATCGCGTCAGAACAAACCATACAAGAGAACAACATAGTAGTCAACATTTCTTCCACTGTCCTTACTCCTTCACAGTGGTCTGCCCTGAATCATGGTTTGTCCTTTGCTCCAGTACATTCTCCTGATCCCTTAGAAATGGATGTCGATCTACAGAGATTTTTTAGAAATATCAAATTGAAATACTTCTTCTCTACCCCCAGAGACTTTCCGGCCTCTATGAGACACCTGGCGGGTGATGATGATAGGTTATTGCTCAGTGAAGCGGGACTCCGCAGGAAAAGCAACTTTCAACCGCCATCTTGCCAGGTTATCGACCTCTTTATGAAAAAAGTACAGAACGAGATCAATTCCCTTATGAGGAGTAATACGTCGGACTGTAGTATTAAAAATAACATCTCACGCATGGAGAATATGGCTATCAGAGAGTTGGCAGAGAATTCAACCATAATGGTCAAACCTGCCGATAAGGGCGGATCCATTGTAGTAATGGACACCGAGGCATATCGTGGAGAGATATTGAGACAATTGGCGGATAATAATACCTATCGAATTCTATCCAAAGACCCCCTGAAGGACATACAGAGTAAAATCTCTCAAGTGATCACCCAGGCTCTGTCGCAGCAGATTATTGATGACAAACTGGCAAATTATCTGATACAGAGTAATCCAATTACACCAGTGATATATATATGTCCTAAAATTCATAAGAGACTCAAGAATCCCCCCGGCAGGCCCATCGTAGCCGGGGTGGACTCAATCTTTGCCCCTATTGCAAAATATATTGATAAGATCCTCAGACACTATGTAATATCACAAAAATCGTACCTACGAGATACGCCTATGTTTCTTGAAGCCTTACGCAACATGCAGCCCATTGAGGGTGAATGCCTGTTGGTGACTATGGATGTGGAGAGCCTCTACACCTCCATCCCTCATGATGGGGGAGTGGAGGCTGTCCGACATATGTTGGAGGTGGCATCTGACTATATTCAGGCTCAGATTTCATTTGTGTGTGCACTTTTGGAGATTGTGCTTACGTACAACTATTTTTTATTTGAGGATACATTTTATATGCAGCTTAGAGGCACGGCCACAGGTCGAATGTGGCCCCATCCTACGCAAACCTCTATATGGGTATGTATGAAGAAATGTACGTATATACCAACAAGCTCTTTCAGAAATATGCTGTTCAGTGGTTTAGATATATTGATGATGTCTTTTGCGTGTGGGTGGGGCCACATTCGGCCCTTGAGACATTTGTGTCAGAACTTATGGGACAGTGCCAGGAGATCAAATTAACTTTACACAGTTCAAGGGAACAAATTAGTTTCCTTGACACCGTAGTGGTTAGACAGGGGAGTCGTTTGGTGACCGACCTCTTTGTTAAGCCCACGGATGTGAACTCCCTACTCCATTATGGGAGTTTCCATCCGGGGGCTACGAAGAGGTCGGTGCCAATTAGCCAATTTCAAAGGGTACGCAACATTGTGGAGGACCAGGCAGTGCAGAATAGGAGACTTGATGAGATGCAGTTGAAATTCAGACAGCGGGGATACCCAGCTGAGGTGGTGCGGATGGCACGTGATCGGCCGTTGGGTGACACCGGCCAGCGGAGGGGAAACCGACCAAAACAGGACAGATTACCGTTTGTTTCTACATACAGTACAGTCAGTGATCAAGTCAATAAAATTATTAGGAGACATTAGCATCTTCTTTCAGATAGTTTTCCTTATGTATCACATTTTGTTAATTAACCAATTTTTTCTTATTGCCGGGCACCCAATTTAAAACATCGATTAGTACATGCAGATGGAGGAGGCGCGGGTGGTGGACCAAGGTTCTCACGTAAAGGTACTTTTCCCTGCATGAACTGTGTTGATTGCAGTTCAGTGATTAGAGGTGATGAAATCATTCATCCCCACAAGGGCACCAAATTCAAAATACATGGATGTCACACGTGTGACTCCATGTTTGTAGTGTATGCTTTAAAATGTCCATGCGGACTGTTATATATAGGACAGACGACACAGTAAATTAAGGTACGATTATTTTCACATAAACATGCAATATGTGAGAACTTGGTCGATCAGGCCGTGCCATATCATTTTTCGGCAGCTAGACATAATGTTAGTCAGCTAAGATATATGATAATTGAGCAGGTCCCGATCCCTAGAAGAGGGGGTGATCGAGTTAAGAAGTTACTATGGCGGGAGGCAGTGTGGATAAAAAGATTGGATACTATGGAACCCCATGGCCTTAATTAGATCTTACCCCTTTTATTTAACTCTGTAGATTACATTATTACATGAGTTCTTATTGTTTGGTGGTGTTGTGTACTTCCGTCGGCTGGTGTCATCCTCTGGCCGTGAGCCATCCTTACTGTCAATACAAGCGGGTGTGTGTGTTTATATGGAGGTGTGTGGCGTACTGCGCGCCTCTATGTACGCATACATTGGCATCATTTATAGCAGATCAGTTTGTGGGATATTATGATATGCATGTTTCCCCTTCTTTTAATCCTCCCTTGGGGCATCTTTTGCATCCTATGTTATTGATGTTATGTTTTAGAGTTCGGCGGCATGCGTCACAAACTTTGTTTACATCTTGATGGCTTGGGGGGAGGCCTAGAGCTAACCCCTTTGGCCATTGGTGGCCAGCTCTGTGGGCGAATAGGACGCGGATGACGAGTCCTCCGCACACGTCATGTTGCGCAGTTCTCCGTCAGGTCCGCTATGGGCGGGCCGACGGCTGTATGCGTGACAGATGCGGCCGTTTGGATGCATGGCGCCGACCAATAGATTTGAAGTGAGAGAGGGCGGGAGCGGACAGACAGCGACCAATGGATACATAGCAGTGCAGTTCCCCATCAGGTCCGGCTAGAGCACGGACTGCAGTGATAGGTAGAGAGTTATAGCGCAGTGCGATTGGCTAGTAGTCCATCATGTTTGGTATAAAAAGGATTGTGTTTTGTATTTTGATGCATTTGACATACAGCCTAGCTTGAGAAAGGAGTTGATGTTACTCTGAAACGTTGCAATTATGGCTGTAATGGAAATAGAAGAATAAAAGAGCATTTATATTGGATGGTGCCGGCTACCTTCTTTCTTGTATAAGTACAGTATAGGAGAATGCTAGACACAATATAATTCTAGCTCGGCATGTTTGCTAAATAGAAAAATCCATAACCAGCAGTTCAATAAACGTAATCAGTGAAAACATTATATACTTTCTATGCATCCTACCTGAGGTCCTACACATAAAGCATCAATCCCAGCAGACACTGCACCCATAATGCTTAGAAAGACACGGTCAGTGAAGGGTGTGCCAAGAATATGCTTAGCTGAGCCTTGATATTCATAGCCATAGAAGACTGTAGAGTCACCAATCTGTATTTAGGAAGCAAATAACAAACAAATCAATACATTTCTACGCAAAGCTATTAAGCTTTTATAAATTATATGAAATATACAGAAAATATGCATAAAAATATATTTTTTATTTTTTTATTTTAAAAAAAAACAACTTCCACTTTGTTTACATCAGCTTTGTTTGCAAAAATAGACCCTTATGTTACATCAATTCCATCTCGTACACACCTAAAGAGGAAAATTCAGCTTAAACAAACATACTGTTATTAAGTTACATTAGTTATGTTAATTAAAATAGGAAGGTAATATAATCTCTTACCCACCCTGTTTTAACCACTTGCCGACCGCGCACTCATACCGCGCGTCGGCAAAGTGGCAGCTGCAGGCTAATTAATTAGGAAGCAGCCGCTCGCGCGAGCGGCTGCTTCCTGTCAATTCACGGCGGGGGGCTCCGTGAATAGCCTGCGGGCCGCCGATCGCTGCTCGCATACTAAATGTAAATACAAGAGGAAATAATCCGCTTTGTTTACATTTGTACAACGCTGCTGACAGTAGCAGCGTTGTACTGGATCAGCGATCCCCGGCCAATCAGTGGCCGGGGATCGCTGTCACATGACAGGCAGGAGCCTGTTAGAGGCTGCACCGGACAGATCCGTTCCTGTGCAGCCTCGGATCTCCGGGGAAGGGAGGGAGGAGAGGGAGAGGGGGGAGTCCTGCAGTGGAGGGGGCTTTGAGGTGCCCCCCCCCGCCAGCCACACGCAGGCAGGAGCGATCAGACCCCCCCCCAGCACATCATCCCCCTAGTGGGGAAAAAAGGGGGGCGATCTGGTCGCTCTGCCTGGTGTTTGATCTGTGCTGGGGGCTGTAGAGCCCACCCAGCACAGATCAGCAAATACAGCGCTGGTTCTTAAGGGGGGTAAAGGCTGGGTCATCAAGTGGTTAAAAGAACAGGCAAATGTTTGTGATTTCCTGAGGGCAGCCATCTTTTTAGTTGAAAGGAGGTGACAGGGAGCATGAGACACAGTTCCAACTGTACTGTGTCCTAATCAACCCTCCCAGTTGCTAGGCAACGAGAACAACATCATCAGAAATCCCATCATGCTTTGCACAGCATCAAGGGAAAAATGCCCAGGCAGTTTTCTTTGATGGGGCAGAGCTTAGCTTCTAAGCGGCTAAAAATTAAATTTGGGTATGAAAAACAAAGTTCTGATGTTGTGAATCTGTTAACCTATTGGGGATCGCCGCAGGTTGAATCAACGTTCGGCAGGTGGTGGTACCGTTCTGACCGGACGTTGATTCAACGTCCGCGCTAAAGAACCGCTCCTGAAGCGATCGTGCGCACCCGGAGGGGGAGATTAAGCTGTCATATGACAGCTGGCATCTCCCCCCAGTGATCAGCAGCCATCGCGTATGGCTGCTGATCACGTGATCACTACGATCGCCGTCGGATCGTAGTGATCACTTTGACAGTGGTGGCGGTAGGGGGGAAAAGAAGAGGATCCACTCACCTCCCTGCCGTTCCAGCGACGATCGGCGACCCCCTCTGCTCTGGCCGGCATCTCTGCTCCATCTGATGTCAGCGCCGGGTCCCGCCTTGATGACATCATCAAGCCGCGACCCGACCTGAGCGTCAATTGGAGCGGAGATGCTGGCCCGAGAAGAAGGGGGTTACTGCGGCTCATCGCTGGAGCCTGGAAGGTAAGTGATTTTTGCCAGCTACAGGGGGGACACTTGCCACCATGGGGGGGACACTGCCCAGCCAGCCACAGAGGAGATCCGGCCGCCCGACCCCCCCCCCCCCCCCAAACGACAGCAACCCCCTCCACCGCAAAATGCCCTGGTCTTTAAGGGGGGGTTAGGCGGCCGGTCCCGAAGTGGTTAAAGAAACACCAAGCCTTTTCAGTGCTGCTGAGTAGATTTTTAGTCTGGAGGTTCACTTTAACCACTTGAGGACCTAGGGCTTTCTACCCCTTAATGACCGGCCACTTTTTTTCCATTCAGACCACTGCAGCTTTCCCGGTTTATTGCTCGCTCATACAACCTACCACCTAAATGAATTTTGGCTCCTTTTCTTGTCACTAATAAAGCTTTCTTTTGGTGCTATTTGATTGCTCCTGCGATTTTTACTTTTTATTATATTCATCAAAAGAGACATGAATTTTGGCAAAAAAATGATTTTTTTAACTTTCTGTGCTGACATTTTTCAAATAAAGTAAAATTTCTGTATACATGCAGTGCGAAAAATGTGGACAAACATGTTTTTGATAAAAAAAAACCCATTCAGTGTATATTTATTGGTTTGGGTAAAAGTTATAGCGTTTACAAACTATGGTGCAAAAAGTGAATTTTCTCATTTTCAAGCATCTATGACTTTTCTGACCCCCTGTCATGTTTCATGAGGGGCTAGAATTCCAGGATAGTATAAATACCCCCCAAATGACCCCATTTTGGAAAGAAGACATCCCAAAGTATTCACTGAGAGGCATAGTGAGTTCATAGAAGATATTATTTTTTGTCACAAGTAAGCGGAAAATGACACTTTGTGAGAAAAAAAAAAAAAGTTTCCATTTCTTCTAACTTGCGACAAAAAAAAAATGAAATCTGCCACAGACTCACCATGCCCCTCTCTGAATACCTTGAAGGGTCTACTTTCCAAAATGGGGTAATTTGTGGGGTGTGTTTACTGTCCTGACATTTTGGGGGGTGCTAAATTGTAAGCACCCCTGTAAAGCCTAAAGGTGCTCATTGGACTTTGGACCCCTTAGCGCAGTGAGGCTGCAAAAAAGTGCCACACATGTGGTATTGCCGTACTCAGGAGAAGTAGTATAATGTGTTTTGGGGTGTATTTTTACACATACCCATGCTGGGTGGGAGAAATATCTCTGTAAATGACAATTTGTTAATTTTTTTTACACACAATTGTCCATTTACAGAGATCTTTCTCCCACTCAGCATGGGTATGTGTAAAAATACACCCCAAAACACATTATACTACTTCTCCTGAGTACGGCAATACCACATGTGTGGCACTTTTTTGCACCCTAACTGCGCTAAAGGGCCCAAAGTCCAATGAGTACCTTTAGGATTTCACAGGTCATTTTGAGAAATTTCGTGTCAAGACTACTCCTCACGGTTTAGGGCCCCTAAAATGCCAGGGCAGTATAGGAACCCCACAAATGACCCCATTTTAGAAAGAAGACACCCCAAGGTATTCCGTTAGGAGTATGGTGAGTTCATAGAAGATTTTATTTTTTGTCCCAAGTTAGTGGAAAATGACACTTTGTGAAAAAACACAATTAAAATCAATTTCCGCTAACTTGTGACAAAAAATAAAATCTTCTATGAACTCGCCATACTCCTAACGGAATACCTTTGGGTGTCTTCTTTCTAAAATGGGGTCATTTGTGGGGTTCCTATACTGCCCTGGCATTTTAGGGGCCCTAAACCGTGAGGAGTAGTCTTGAAACGAAAATTCTCACAATGACCTGTGAAATCCTAAAGGTACTCATTGGACTTTGGGCCCTTTAGCGCAGTTAGGGTGCAAAAAAGTGCCACACATGTGGTATCGCCATACTCGGGAGAAGTAGTACAACGTGTTTTGGGGTGTATTTTTACACATACCCATGCTGGGTGGGAGAAATACCTCTGTAAATGACAATCTTTTGATTTTTTTACACACAATTGTCCATTTACAGCGGTATTTCTCCCACCCAGCATGGGTATGTGTAAAAATACACCCCAAAACACATTGTACTACTTCTCCCGAGTACGGCGATACCACATGTGTGGCACTTTTTTGCACCCTAACTGCGCTAAGGGGCCCAAAGTCCAATGAGTACCTTTAGGATTTCACAGGTCATTTTTGTTTCAAGACTACTCCTCACGGTTTAGGGCCCCTAAAATGCCAGGGCAGTATAGGAACCCCACTAATGACCCCATTTTAGAAAGAAGACACCCCAAGGTATTCCGTTAGGAGTATGGTGAGTTCATAGAAGTTTTTATTTTTTTGTCACAAGTTAGCGGAAATTGATATTAATGGTTTTTTTTCACAAAGTGTCATTTTCCGCTAACTTGGGACAAAAAATAAAATCTTCTATGAACTCACCATACTCCTAACGGAATACCTTTGGGTGTCTTCTTTCTAGAATGGGGTCATTTGTGGGGTTCCTATACTGCCCTGGCATTTTAGGGGCCCTAAACCGTGAGGAGTAGTCTTGAAACCAAATGTTGCAAAATGACCTGTGAAATCCTAAAGGTACTCATTGGACTTTGGGCCCCTTAGCGTACTTAGGGTGTAAAAAAGTGCCACACATGTGGTACCGCCGTACTCAGGAGAAGTAGTATAATGTGTTTTGGGGTGTATTTTTACACATACCCATGCTAAGTGGGAGAAATATCTCTGTAAATGACAATTGTTTGATGTTTTTTACACACAATTGTCCATTTACATAGAAATTTCTCCCACCCAGCATGGGTATGTGTAAAAATACACCCCAAAACACATTATACTACTTTTCCTGAGTACGGCGGTACCACATGTGTGACACCTTTTTGCAGCCTAGGTGCGCTAAGGGGCCCAACGTCCTATTCACAGGTCATTTTGAGGCATTTGTTTTCTAGACTACTCCTCGCGGTTTAGGGCCCCTAAAATGCCAGGGCAGTATAGGAACCCCACAAGTGACCCCATTTTAGAAAGAAGACACCCAAAGGTATTCCGTTAGGTGTATGGCGAGTTCATAGAAGATTTTATTTTTTGTCACAAGTTAGTGAAAAATGACACTTTGTGAAAAAAAACCAATAAAAATCAATTTCCGCTAACTTTGACAAAAAATAAAATCTTCTATGAACTCGTCATACACCTAACAGAATACCTTGGGGTGTCTTTTTTTCTAAAATGGGGTCACTTGTGGGGTTCCTATACCGCCCTGGCATTTTACGGGCCCAAAACCGTGAGTAGTCTGGAAACCAAATGTCTCAAAATGACTGTTCAGGGGTATAAGCATCTGCAAATTTTGATGACAGGTGGTCTATGAGGGGGCGAATTTAGTGGAACCGGTCATAAGCAGGGTGGCCTTTTAGATGACAGGTTGTATTGGGCCTGATCTGATGGATAGGAGTGCTAGGGGGGTGACAGGAGGTGATTGATGGGTGTCTCAGGGGGTGGTTAGAGGGGAAAATAGATGCAATCAATGCACTGGGGAGGTGATCGGAAGGGGGTCTGAGGGGGATCTGAGGGTTTGGCCGAGTGATCAGGAGCCCACACGGGGCAAATTAGGGCCTGATCTGATGGGTAGGTGTGTTAGGGGGTGACAAGAGGTGATTGATGGGTGTCTCAAGGTGTGATTAGAGGGGGGAATAGATGCAAGCAATGCACTGGCGAGGTGATCAGGGCTGGGGTCTGAGAGCATTCTGAGGGTGTGGGCGGGTGATTGAGTGCCCTAGGGGCAGATAGGGGTCTAATCTGATAGGTAGCAGTGACAGGGGGTGATTGATGGGTAATTAGTGGGTGTTTAGGGTAGAGAACAGATGTAAACACTGCACTTGGGAGGTGATCGGACGTTGGATCTGCGGGCGATCTATTGGTGTGGGTGGGTGATCAGATTGCCCGCAAGGGGCAGGTTAGGGGCTGATTGATGGGTGGCAGTGACAGCGGGTGATTGATGGGTGTCAGTGACAGGGCGTGATTGATGGGTGGCAGTGACAGGGGGTGATTGATGGGTGGCAGTGACAGGGGGTGATTGATGGGTGATTGATGGGTGATTGATAGGTGATTGACAGGTAATCAGTGGGTTATTACAGGGGAGAACAGATGTAAATATTGCACTGGCGAATTGATAAGGGGGGGTCTGAGGGCAATCTGAGCGTGTAGGCGGGTGATTGGGTGCCCGCAAGGGGCAGATTAGGGTCTGATCTGATGGGTAACAGTGACAGGTGGTGATAGGGGGTGATTGATGGGTGATTGATGGGTAATTAGTGGGTGTTTAGAGGAGAGAATAGATGTAAACGCTGCGCTTGGGTGGTGATCTGATGTCGGATCTGCGGGCGATCTATTGGTGTGGGTGGGTGATCAGATTGCCCGCAAGGGGCAGGTTAGGGGCTGATTGATGGGTGGCAGTGACAGGGGGTGATTGATGGGTGATTGACAGGTGATCAGTGGGTTATTACAGGGAAGGACAGATGTAAATAATGCCCTGGCGAATTGATAAGGGGGGGTCTGAGGGCAATCTGAGCGTGTAGGCGGGTGATTGGGTGCCCGCAAGGGGCAGATTAGGGTCTGATCTGATGGGTAACAGTGACAGGTGGTGATAGGGGGTGATTGATGGGTGATTGATGGGTAATTAGTGGGTGTTTAGAGGAGAGAATAGATGTAAACACTGCGCTTGGGTGGTGATCTGATGTCGGATCTGCGGGCGATCTATTGGTGTGGGTGGGTGATCAGATTGCCCGCAAGGGGCAGGTTAGGGGCTGATTGATGGGTGGCAGTGACAGGGGGTGATTGATAGGTGGCAGTGACAGGGGGTGATTGATGGGTGATTGACAGGTGATCAGTGGGTTATTACAGGGAAGGACAGATGTAAATAATGCCCTGGCGAATTGATAAGGGGGTGTCTGAGGGCAATCTGAGCGTGTAGGCGGGTGATTGGGTGCCCGCAAGGGGCAGATTAGGGTCTGATCTGATGGGTAACAGTGACAGGTGGTGATAGGGGGTGATTGATGGGTGATTGATGGGTAATTAGTGGGTGTTTAGAGGAGAGAATAGATGTAAACGCTGCGCTTGGGTGGTGATCTGATGTCGGATCTGCGGGCGATCTATTGGTCTGGGTGGGTGATCAGATTGCCCGCAAGGGGCAGGTTAGGGGCTGATTGATGGGTGGCAGTGACAGGGGATGATTGATGGGTGGCAGTGACAGGGGGTGATTGATGGGTGATTGACAGGTGATCAGTGGGTTATTACAGGGAAGGACAGATGTAAATAATGCCCTGGCGAATTGATAAGGGGGGGTCTGAGGGCAATCTGAGCATGTAGGCGGGTGATTGGGTGCCCGCAAGGGGCAGATTAGGGTCTGATCTGATGGGTAACAGTGACAGGTGGTGATAGGGGGTGATTGATGGGTAATTAGTGGGTGTTTAGAGGAGAGAATAGATGTAAACGCTGCGCTTGGGTGGTGATCTGATGTCGGATCTGCGGGCGATCTATTGGTGTGGGTGGGTGATCAGATTGCCCGCAAGGGGCAGGTTAGGTTGCATATGGCGCTAGGAGGCTGCCTCGGCACACAGGGCTCTCCTGTATTTTTCTTCATTTTTATCTTTTTAGTTGTAGTTCTGTTAGTTTAGTTGTAGTTCTGTTCTGTTTGTGAAACTAGTTGTAGCACAACACAAGTAGTCAGGCAGTAGGTGTTTTTTAACAGCCCGGTGACTTCCTAGGCTAAGGCTGCAGGGGACAGGCGGACGGGCTGTGTGCCCTCTCACTTGGGGCTGAGCGCTCCTCTGCCAGCCGTTCACTGACTCCCAGAGGCGTCCCCCGCATCCCCCTGAGAGTTTCGCTGGGGTTGCGGCTACCTGCATCCTCGACTGGTGGAGGATGGACTGACAGGAACCCACAATCCGGGATCCCCGAACGGACACCGCAGAAATACCTCCTCTCCCCGGAGCCTTGCTCCCGCTGCCCGCCATAGACCTCCTGGTCCTCGGACACCGCCGTGGAGACGACCGGCCTGACCCCTCTGCTGCTGTATCAGGCCTCCGCCGCAGACAAAGGCGAACCACCTCTGCTACCCACGGAGCAGCCGGGTCCTGCTCCCTCTGCAGCGGCCAGGGCGAACCACGTGGTAGGCCGTGCGCAGGCCATCAGCGGCCCTATACCGCCGCTCAGAGGATCGCCGGCAGCTTATCCCTGCCCCACCGCTCTGAGACACGCAGAGCCCGGCACCGCACGGCACCGCACAGCAGATAACGCTCGGCCCGCGGAGGACGCCGGGCAGCACAGGGGTCTGGCTGATCAAGCCCCACGTGGACGGCCGTCAGACACGCTGGTCCCGGCACCGCACAGCAGAGGACGCCCTTGGCAGCGCACAGGTCTGGCTAAATCAAGCCCCACGTGGACGGCCGTCAGCACAAGCCACGTGGCCGGCCCCTACTACATCTCCCCAGAACATCCGCACTGGAACCCGGCACGGCTGCTGCGGACAGGCCCTACAATTCACAGCAGCCCACAGAGGCAAGGGACCACAGCTGAGGACCCAGCTCCCATTGCAACACATACTGCTTGATGACCCCAGCCAAGCCCAACAGACTACCCAGCTGGCTTCCTCCACTCTGGATCTGGTAAGAGTGCACACAATCGCTAAATTGCCTTTGCCACTGCCACAGCCAGAACAGTGCCCATTAGACATGGGACAGCTGCCACCACAGATAGTGCGCAGCTTTGCACTGCCCCACGGTCACGCTTGCTGACTCTGGCCCATGGACTGGCCCATGCACTTGTTACTTGAACGGACTGTTCTGCACTGTTACTTGCGATATGCACCGACTGACCTTGGTCTGTTCTGCTACGCTGCTGCTGGTGTGGGCGGATTATGGACTGTTATGCACTGTTACTGCTATGATTTAGTAAGTGCATTGTTACTGCTAAGATTTATTAAGTCACTGATTCATGGACTGTTCTGCAATGTTTATTAGTGATTAGTAATGATTTATGGACTGTTCTGCAATGTTATTGAATGTGATGCACAGACTTATGGACTGTTTTGCACTGCTACTGCTGCTATGCACTGACTGCACTGATTTATGGACTGTCCCGCACTAGTGCTGCTGCTCTGCACTGTGTCTGCTGGATCACTGCTGTTGCACTGGCGTGCAAGCCTAGCCCTGCGCCGCAGCCATGTCTCCCATAACACCCCTATCCGCACGTACCACCTACACCAGGTCACAGCTACTCAAGTGGGAGCATGTCACTGCCCTGCACCCGGAGGACAGGCTCCTGGCTGACCCCGTTTGGAGCCATGTTTGGAAAATGATGGCCCCTACGACAGAGCCACACGCATGGAAGCGACGGAGGGGCTGCCGGGCGGGTGCCCGCGTGAAGTTGCAGAGGAAAGGCTTGAGGTCAGCTATACCAGCAATCCTACTGGCGAACGTCCGCTCCCTCCCCAACAAGCTAGAGGAACTGCGGCTCCTGGGTGATAAGAGGGATCTCGGCAGCAACACCCCAGTCTTCTGTTTCACAGAAACGTGGCTCCACGACAACATCCCGGACAGTGCTCTACACCTCCCAGGCTACAACCTCATCCGAGCAGATCGCGACAGCACCCTCTCTGGGAAAAAGAAGGGGGGGCGGCATCTGTTTCTACATCAACCCCACCTGGTGCTCTAACACCTCTGTCCTGGCCAGAAAATGCTCACCAGAGCTAGAACTCCTACTGATTAACTGCAGGCCCTTTTACTCTCCCAGAGAGTTCTCATCCTACGTCCTTGTCGGTGTGTACATCCCACCCGATGCAGATGTCAAAACCGCCCTGCGCAATCTCAGCGACACTGTCACGCAATGGGAGTCCACCCTGCCAGACTCATTGTTCATCATCCTAGGAGATTTTAACAGGGCCAACCTCCGCCAAGAGCTCCCACGCTTCTACCAACACATCACCTGCCCCACGAGGAACGCAAATACTCTTGACCACTGCTACACGGTCTTGAGGGACGCTTACAAAGCCACCTCAGGGGCAGCACTAGGCGCATCCGACCACTGCCTCATCCACCTAATTCCCACCTACAGGAGGCGTCTTGAATCTGCAAAACCGGTCCTGAGATCAACCAAAGTGTGGTCAAACGAGGCCAAGCTCCAACTTCAGGCATGCTTTGACTGCACAGACTGGAAGGCCCTGGAATCACCAAACCTGGATGAGTGGGCAGACAACGTGAGCTCGTACATCAGGTTCTGCGAGGACTCCTGTATACCGACAAAAACTCACAAAGTCTACCCAAACGACAAGCCATGGTTCTCCAAGAAACTTCGGCAACTGCGCAGAAGCAAAGAAGCCGCACACAAGTCCGGGAACCAGGAGGAATACAGGAGGGCTAGAAACTTGCTTGACAGGGAACTGAGAAGTGCAAAGAAAGGATACGCAGATAAGCTGAAGGAGGACCTCTCTTCAAACGACTCACAAGCTGTTGGGCGAGGGCTTAAAGCTGCCACCAATTACAAGCCTCCCCCCCAAAGCGCACCTCCAAGCATTGAGCTGGCGGAAAACCTCAGCGACTTCTACTGCAGGTTCGAGGAGAATGAGGCTCCTGCAAGGCTTCCGAAGCTACAGGCTCCCTACACTTCACCCCATACCGCAGTATCACCATGCCAAAACTTGCCTTCCCCGGCTGTAAATGAGTCGGATGTAGCGTGCCACCTGTCCAGGCTAAAGGCCAGGAAAGCCTCAGGTCCTGACGGAGTGTCGCCAGCCTGCCTGAAAACATGCGCACAGCAGCTCGCTCCTATTCTTTCCTCTGTCTTCAACAAGTCCCTACAGTGTGGCAAAGTACCGGCATGCTTCAAGAGGTCCACCATCATCCCTATTCCCAAAAAGCAGGGCGCGTCCGACCTCAATAATTTCAGGCCTGTCGCCCTCACATCGGTCATAATGAAAACTTTCGAAAAGGCAGTCCTGCCCCTCCTTAAACACAAAACAGAAACCCAGCTAGACTCGTACCAATTTGCTTACAGGGCAAATAGGTCGACCGACGATGCCATCAACATCTGTCTGGAGCTTGTCAACAATCACCTTGACACACCAAACTCATATGCCAGGGTTCTCCTCCTCGACTTCAGCTCGGCATTTAACACCATTAGCCCTCAAATACTACAAGAGAATCTGGCTGAGCTTGGGGTCCACCCCACACTCCAACTGTGGATAAATGACTTCCTAACAAACAGATCCCAAGTGGTAAAGCTGGGCCCCACCTCCTCGCAACCAAGGACCACCAACACAGGGGCCCCACAAGGCTGCGTCTTGTCTCCATTCCTGTTCTCCCTGTACACGAACAATTGCAGATCCACGACAAGCTCTGTCAAGGTAATCAAATTTGCAGACGACACCACCATAGTCGGCTTGATCTCCAACAATGACGAGCAGGCATACCGCCATCAGGTAGAAAGGATTTGCCACTGGTGCAAGGAGAATAAACTGGTCCTCAACAATGCAAAAACCGTGGAGATTATCATTGACTTTAGGAAACATGCCTCCACCCCACCTCCACTGCACATTGGAGGGATGTTGGTGGAAAAAGTGCCCTGTGTCCGCCTCCTGGGCACCACCATCTCCAACACCCTGAAGTGGAAGGAAAACACTGTCTCCACCCAGAGGAAAGCCCAGCAGAGGCTTTACTTCCTTCGCCAACTGAAGAAGTTCGGCATGACACAGAAACTCCTGACGAACTTCTATACAGCAACAGTCGAATCCGTCCTCTGCTCTTCCATCCTTGTCTGGTATGCTGGCTCCACAGAAGGCGACAGACGCAAACTTCAGAGGGTCATCAGGTCAGCGGAAAGGATCATTGGGAACACACTCCCTGCCCTAGACTTCCTCTATAATGCCAGACTACGCTCCAGAGCACTGAAGATTGCCAAGGATCCCTCCCACCCTGGCCACCAATTTTTCAATCAGCTCCCCCTGGGACGGAGGTATCTGAGGTACCGGTCCATCGCCGCAAAGACCACGAGACACAAAAACAGCTTCTTCCCCTCAGCTGTAACTTCGCTGAACTCTATATACTCTACCCATGCTCTCCCCCCGTAGGCTGCCCCCCACCCCTCCAATGTTGACTTGTTGCCGGTAAACCACATGGCAGCTGTGGTTGGAAATGTGTTATGTATATGTTTTGTGATGAAGTGATGTCTATGTTCTATGCTCTGCTGCCTCTTACGTTTCTATGTGTATGCCCTGTATTCATGTGCCAAGCCCAATTCCGGGCACGACCCCTGTTGTGCTTGGCGAAATAAAAGCGATTCTGATTCTGATTGATGGGTGGCAGTGACAGGGGGTGATTGATGGGTGATTGACAGGTGATTGACAGGTGATCAGGGGGGATAGATGCATACAGTACATGGGGTGGGGGGGTCTGGGGGGGGTCTGGGGAGAATCTGAGGGGTGGGGGGTGATCAGGAGGGAGCAGGGGGCAGGGGGGGATAAAAAAAAAATAGCATTGACAGATAGTGACAGGGAGTGATTGATGGGTGATTAGGGGGGTGATTGGGTGCAAACAGGGGTCTGGGGGGTGGGCAGGGGGGGGGGTCTGATGGGTGCTGTGGGCGATCTGGGGCAGGGGGGGGGAAATCAGTGTGCTTGGTGCAGACTAGGGTGACTGCAGCCTGCCCTGGTGGTCCCTCGGACACTGGGACCACCAGGGCAGGAGGCAGCCTGTATAATACACTTTGTAAACATTACAAAGTGTTTTATACACTTTGTATGCGGCGATCGTCGGGTTAACATCCCGCCGGCGCTTCCGTATGGCCGGCGGGATGTTGCGGCGGGTGAGCGGCGCCAGGCGGAGGCGGAGGATCGCGTCACTGATGACGCGATCGCTCCGCCCATGCCCCTACAAGGACCGCCGCCATTTGTCAATACGGCGGTCCTTGCGGGGTCCACTTCCCGGCCGCCAATTGTATATACGGCGGTCGGGAAGTGGTTAATACACACTCCAAGTACACACTCTATACTGACCCATACTGCTCCTATTCTGCCCTATATTTGAATATATAGTGCGCACTGTGAGAAGGTTGCTTGGTTACCCCTATATAGGGATTTTTAACATTTGCATTTTTAATATATTGCAATAAAACTGTATGTTTTAATTACAGAAGCCAATGTTGTGTGATGTAATGGGTTATATCTCAGTAGTCTCCTTGGTCCATTAATGCTGCTCAACCTGGACTTACCTTGACAGCAATTTCCTTAGAATTTTCATCAAGCTCATAGTGCAGTGGGTGCTCCTGTTTCCATAATGGTGCTGTTCCTGCCACTATTTGGCTTGTGACATCACGCTAAAAGGTAAATAAAATGTCAAAGGATCACTAATGTGATAATGAATACAATAAAGTGAAATCATGGTAATCATGTAGTCACTTTTATTTGCAAGTAATTTGCTACTCACCAAGTTCTTGCCTTTAAAACAGTAACATCAATAAATACTTCCAGACAGCGGTGATTGAAATCTACACCCTGTTTGTGACTGCTTATCCCTGCCAGGGCATAAATTTCAATCCCCACCGCAGCGTTGTCTGCTCGCTCTCGCCGTTCCCGCCAGTGTGCACGTCGCTCTACCCACTCATTCTGCTGACACGTTGACAGCAGAGTTTCCAAATATCGGGCACTTCTGACCCCGTAATTGCTGTGAACCAGTCACAACAATCACATGTCTTACAAGGACACCGACGGCTCTGTTCTTGAGGGGGCCATAGTCACCCGGTCCCAAAGTGGTTAAGATTAAGCTCAAAGAGCAGACATTTGTTGGAATACAATATATGGTTATGAATACTCTGACGAGAAAAAATAAATAAATAATGTTCTCCACCAGTTTTAACGCTATACAGAGCAAAACAGCAATCTGTGATACAAACTTTCCAGAGTATAGTGTATGACAGACAGACCTTATCAGTGAAATTTATTTAATTAACCCAGACTTCCAACTAAAGTTTCAGATCGGTAAAGAAGTGGATGGTCATTTGACCTAAAGTCACCCAAAAACTAGCATCTGATATATTTTACCTGATATATAAGTTGAAGGATGTGATTGGTAAGTTTCACTACATTTTCTGCAGACAATGGATGTGTAGAAGCTAGTTGGCCCATATTTTCATCATTATCCTCTTTTTTTAATTCTTCACCTTCAAATGGAAGAAATAAAGTGAAATATATTCCCAGGTAGAATTCAAAGACAAAAGATAGCACACAGGTACTCTGGCAAAAAAGGACTATATTCATACAAGTAAATGTTCATTTTTAACCTTGGCCAGATTTTTACTTTTTTAATGAACAATTATTAGCTTTTACACCAAGTTGGACATCACTTTTAAAAAAATTACTCACGTTACTCAAGTGATATGTTGTATAAGTACTCATAATAATAGTGGCCTGTGATAAGTGTTTCCAGCACAACATAGATTGACTACATGCTTTCAAAAACTTGAAATGACTCCCTCCATTTCTTCCTCCTGAGATATAAAAACAAAATGCCTCCTATATGGAGCCAATCTTTTGAATTTACACTGATTTGTATTATCGAAGCATTTTGCTGTGTTCGCCATTCAGTCCTTGTGATATAACATAGACAAGAGGCTTCCCCACCTCGGGTGCTGAGGAGGAAGGGGGTTGTACATCCTGGGGAATTCATGGTGGCATCTGGAGGGTCACTTTTAACAAGAGGACCCCCAGATGTTACACCCGGCGGCGAAGTTACACCCTGTGCGCTGCTATAGCCGTAATTCCTATTACGGCCTGCACTGTTTTCAGCGTGTTCGTTCCCACTATTCCCCTTAACGTACCTAGCAAAATTGGTGATGATAGCATTTATTGGAGCATTGCTATTAACCATTTAAGTCTGCAATATTGACTTCAATGTAAATTACAAACCTTTGCGTAATTACGAGTAATTGTGAATTGACAGATCCTAATCACGGTTACAAGCGAAATGAATTAAGAATTTTCCAGACATTTTGAATCACGATTTTGCATTGTAATTGTGAATTTCGATGTCCAATTACTATTATGCAAAATTTGAGCTGCTACTACTACTACTAATAATAATAATAATAATAAAATAACAGGTTGGGGACCAGCCTAAAGATAGTTGTCAGAGAATATCAACTTTAGTCTAAGGCTTCTGAAATGGGTATTTTGCTTTTTCTACGGATGCAATTTGAAAAAAAAACCCTAGCATTTTTATACACACTGCACGTTATTTCATCTCTCGCTCCAAGCCCTGCAAGGCATGATCTCAGACTGCCTCATTATGGGCGCACACCTGCAGACCAACAAATAAGCACCATTTCTGATTAGGTATCATTAAACAGGGTGACCTAAAGGCATAGCCTATAACAAGGATAGGATGGTTTGGATTTCTGTTATGTTTATGTACTTGGCCTTGTACATGACTTTCATGAGCTATAATTTATGGCACATGTGTAGACCAACCTTTACAAGCCAAATGCTTTATTTTCAGATCATTGTAGTGAGTTTCAAAGCACTTAACGTGAAGCATGTTTTCTGGGGAACGGCTTGATCGCAGGAAAATCCTGCCTGCTTTAACGCAAATGCACAACAGAGCTTGCTAATGTTAAAGATGAATATCCAGACCATTTTTAAAAGACTTTTATGAATATTCAACTCTCCAAGGATACTGGAGCAGATCAATGGACGCCAACCAAGATCATTAAGTATGACTTACCTTGCCCATTCCCTTTCCTCTCTGCCTTTGAGCTTCTTTCCGAATGCAGCTGAATGTCTTTCTGGGGAATTTCATTTAATAACTTGGCAGCATACTCAATTCCTTCTGTCAGATCCTTAAGGCAGCCCTATAAATAAAAGGAAGAATATTTTATTGCCGGAGTCAGCGAAATGTTTTCTTTCCCTCAATGAGTTTCTAAGTCCAACCTTTTTAATATGATCACCTAACCTGACTGCCAGCTAATGCAGCAGATGGGCGAACATTCCACAAACGGCCTCATTACCATATAAAGATAAGTGGTGTTATTGTTATTTCTAATAATATGAGGCACATTGAAACTATTACTTGAGTCCTCTAAAACCAATACCGTGGTTTGCTGAAAACTGAAAACCAAAAGGGTTCACTATTTTATTAAAAAAAATGTGTTTGCTATCAGTAATATAGCTATTCCAAGCCATCAGTCTCATTAAAGAGGCCCTGTCCTAATTGCAGCATGCAAAAAAAGCCATATGTATAATAGTTAGAGGTGATCATTGCAATCTACATAAATTCTTTTCAGGGAGAGATTAGATTAGATGACTTAATTGTAAGTCTCTGAATAGCTGGTGGCAATCATGTGATCATGCCCTAATGAGAACCTGAAGTGAGAGGGATATGGAGGCTGACATATTTATTTCATTTTAAACAATACCAGTTGCCTGGCAGTCCTATTCGTCCACTGCCTCTAATACTTTTAGCCATAGACCCTGCTAGTATGCAGTTCAGAAGTTTCTGATAAAACTCTGCCAAGATAAGCACCATGCACTTTTTCAGGTGTGTCATATGGACGCTACGCAGCCAAAGAGATCAGCAGGACTGCCAGGAAATTGGCATTGTTTAAAAAGAAAAAAAAAATAAGCATGTGTGTACAGCAGTCCTCCAGCATGTGTACAGAGACGTATATGTGATTTTTCAGGCTTATTCAGCAATCTGACACCATGTCACACAGTCTACCTCCCCCCCACCCCCCACAGTCTACCCCCCCCCCCCCCCCCCGCTCGTCCCCGCGGGCGCTTCCTTATCTTCGCTTGATTTCTGCTATTGTCCGCCTGCGGATATCGAGCGGGGAATCGATCCGCGCGGTGATTGGACCTGTCGGAAATTATCAATCGAGCCATCAGCGGCTCGATTGTTAAAGAAAAACGAATCGTCTATGCCCAGCATTACAAGTGTAACATGTTGTCAGATTTCATATACTGTATAAATCTCTGTATGTTACAATAACGTTTGTACAGTTCTGATCCAGTTCTGTATCATGCATGTTTAATGTGCTGTCCCCTTCCCCTGGTGAGTGTTGGCAGCGTAGCTTACGCTCACCTCTCCACTGGTGCACTCCTCCTGTATCTTCTCTCCATTGCTGCTGAGGTGCCTGTTTCCGTGACTCATGGTACATATGTGACCACGTATATGTTGTCAGGTCACTGTGTGCATGCACTCAGTGGCGATAGAGAGAAGATACAGAAGGAGCGTGCCAGCGAAAAGGTGACCTTACTCTATGCTGCCAACACTCACCACTCATCCGGAGGGAAACACATTACACATGGGGGGATATCAGTCGTCTGGAAATCAAACGCTACTACCTTTACAACTCAAAAAATGTTGTCCCTACAAACCCTCCCCAAGCATAAAAGTCCAGGTCTGCAACTTGGTAAGTTTCTGTCTTGATTGCAGGATAAACGCTTTGTCCTGTCTAGCATTTATCACACAAATCTAATGGATTGGTAAATGTGTTTTTTGTTTCTATGGGCAAAGAGCTATAACTAAATGCATATTTTCATTGTGACACTACAGTTCTACCTGCCAACAGACGCCGCACCCACCCCTTGTCACTCTCTCCATGGTCTCTCATGCACTAACACAAGAAGCCAAGTTCCGGATGCATTAAAATGCCTGGTAATACTTGAATACAGGGCCGGATTTACCATAAGGCACTGTAGGCATGTGCCTACAGGCACCTACTGATGGAAAGAAGGCTCACTCCCCTCCCTCCTTCCCTATGCATAGTCCTGAGCAGTGTGTAAATCAGAGGTTACTCACCCAGCTCTTGGCATTCCACTGGCGAGATCACATCTCAGTCAGGGGTACCTCTAGCTACCTAATACTGAGGTTCCTCTATCTACCCAATACTTGGGAGCTGCTCTATAGAGATGGCCCGAACCTCCGATTTTATGTTCGCGAACCCGGTTCGCAAACTTATCGCAAAAGTTCGGTACGCACAAACTTTCAGAAACCGCAATAGACTTCAATGGGAAGGCGAACTTTAAAAACTAGAAAAAATTATGCTGGCCACAAAAGTGATGGAAAAGATGTTTCAAGGGGTCTAACACCTGGAGGGGGGCATGGCGGAGTGGGATTCACACCAAAAGTCCCAGGGAAAAATCTGGATTTGACGCAAAGCAGCGTTTTAAGGGCAGAAATCACATTGAATGCTAAATTACAGGGCTAAAGTGCTTTAAAACATCTTGCATGTGTATACATCAATCAGGGAGTGTAATTAGAGTACTGTTTCACACTGACACACCAAATTCACTGTGTAACGCACCGCAAACAGCTGTTTGTGTAGTGACGGCCGTTCTGGACTGGTGCGCACCATGGCGAGATTGCTCTTCCTCACTCAGTGATGTCAGGTAATGTCGGACTGCCTTATCAACTTTCAATGGTTCTTTCTCTACCATTGTTAAAGCTTACATCTATTTTTTTAAATACTTGTTCTGCTTCCTGTTCAGTACCTGCAACGAGAATCTTATGGAGGGCAAGTTTGCCATTGCGAGTGACCACGGGTAATGGCCGAAGAATCCTGGTTCGATTCCGGTCCGGAGTGGGAGCCTAAGAAACGGCTACCACCCCCGCACATACAAGGAAGGCAGCAGGCATGGCATGCACGTCCCGAGGTAGTGACCAAAGATAACAATACAGAAGGACTTTCGAGGCCCTGCTGTATATGTGAAATGAATCAACTTTAAATCCTTTAATGAGAATCTGTTATGGAAGGCAAGTCTGATGGTGCCTTCACTGCGACTCACCAGGTTGGTCACCTCCTCAAACGGCCACATGAGCCTGCATGCATTTCGCATCAGTGTCCAGTTGTTGGGCCACAACATCCCCATCTCCCCAGATTGTGTCCTTCTACTGTACTTGTACAGGTACTGGGTGACGGCTTTCTCCTGTTCTAGCAGGCGAGAGAACATGACCAGGGTCAAACTCCAGCGAGTCGGGCTATCACATATCAAGCGTCTCACCGGCAAGTTGTTTCTCTGCTGAATGTCCGCAAAGTGTGCCGCTGAACACAATAGGTAGGTATATGCAGTGATGAGGTGGGTTCACTGAACACAACAGGTAGGTATATGCAGTGATGAGGTGGGTTCACTGAACACAACAGGTAGGTATATGCAGTGATGAGGTGGGTTCACTAAACACAACAGGTAGGTATATGCAGTGATGAGGTGGGTTCACTGAACACAACAGGTAGGTATATGCAGTGATGAGGTGGGTGCACTGAACACAACAGGTAGGTATATGCAGAGATGAGATGGGTGCACTGAACACAAGAGGTAGGTATATGCACTGAACACAACAGGTAGGTATATGCAGAGATGAGATGGGTGCACTGAACACAAGAGGTAGGTATATGCAGTGATGAGGTGGGTGCACTGAACACAACAAGTAGGTATATGCAGTACAGTGTATTACAATATGCACCTGTCACACACACAGGTAGTCACTGAATGTGCTGGGCCTGGCTGGCAGTGGCACACACACATTATGAATTAGTAAGGCTGTCTATGCAACACAAGTGTCAGTGGGACACACAGAAAAAAAAAGATCACAAGAACAAGATTAGCTCTCAAAAGAGCTGTTGTGGGGGGCTATTTTAGCAATAAGAATTAGCAAGGAGCAAGCTAACAAGCCTACAACAGCCTAACTAATCTTTCCCTATGAGAGAGTCTGATGCAGCCGTCCCTTTTCTAAATAATGCAGGCACACGAGTGAGTGTAATGGCCAGCAGAGCCTGCCTTTTATAAGGGGGGAGTGGCTCCACGTGGGAGTGTAGCCTGATTGGCTACAATGTGCCTGCTGACTGTGATGTAGAGGGTCAAAGTTGACCCTAATGGTGCACTATGGGGGCGAACCGAACTTCTGGGAAAGTTCGCCTTACATGGCGAACGCGAACCACCAGAAGTTCGCCTGGAACCGTTCGCCGGAGAAACGTTCAAGCCATCTCTACTGCTCTAGCTACTTAGTATGAGGTAGCCCGAAGTACCCTCAGTGTCAAGGGACACCTATAGCTACCTATGACAGGCAAGGGAAGAAAGGAAGAAGAAAGGGAAGCAAGGGAAGAAAGGCAGAAGTGACAGCTGGGACAGCTAACACAGCTGCGGTGCAGTTTGGTGTGTGTTTTAGGTTCACAGAGAGCAAAAGCGAAGGTGCCAGGACATCTGTGCCTATAGGCTCCTGTGAGGTAAAGTTGGGCCTGCTTGTATGTCATTGGAATAAATGCAGTAGCTTCATCACAAGTGAACCAGATGATGCACATCCTTTTTTCTTTATACAACAGCTCATTTCTTCTTTCTTAGAAACCATTAAAGGAGCACATCAGTATAAAAGCATCTGTTTACAAGATCTGGAGGAGAGAGAAACGTTGCCACTGAGACCTGTTGGAGAGGTGAGTGCTACAGCATTGCTACTTTTTCGACACTTTTACAATAAATACTTTGTTCAACACAGGCTTGTTCAGACTGATAACATTAACACAAGCTAATTAATAACAGGCTCATAACACAAACTCATTTAATAATCAAAAGCATTATAAATAATAAATGCTTTTCTTCCGTTTTGAATATTTTTTCACTGATATATTATGACAGGTCCTCAAGATAACAAAAAGTTGTCAGACAACTGAGCTGTCTTGAACATGTTTCTCCATATCTCCTGGTAATATCTTGCTCTGGCTAATTAGCATTGATGTACTGTGGGAGGTATTTCCACTGAGGACACAAGCTGTGAAGAGTCCCAGAACACATGCTGTTCAGAAAACATCAATGATTAATGAATATTTTGCTACAAAGATATCCATTATAGAAAAAAAAGAAGCTGGCTTTGTGTTTTCATATGTGGCTTTGTGTTTTTTTTATATGGAAATACTTTTCTGCTTTTAAAGGTACATATTTTTAGGTCATAAACCCACAAAGGTTCTCAAAGGAATATACGTCTTATACTCGACCTATGATACAGGTTTTCAGTTATCAGAAAATCTATTCGGTAACCTAGAGAGTTTTTTTTTCATGGCACTAGGGACATATTTCCTCTAATCTCAAACTTAGAAACATTATTCTCCAATCATATAGACACACTTTACATCTGAAGAGAAAAGGTCTAGGAAAATGTTATAAGCCTTCGATATCCTGCTAGGCTGCAGAGGCCTTTGAAGACAACGATTGTGTCAAGTCTCTTGTCTTAGTATCAAGAGTTGTTAAGCCCAATAATGATACTAGATCATCACTAGCATTGTTACGCACTTGTATAGCAACATCAGAGTAAGGTTGTTTTAATAGTCTGCCTTGTTTACTGATGATCGCTGCAACCACAGATAATTATTGGAAATAGTATTTTTTTTAAAACCCATGAGAAGCACCATCACTGTGCTGATTCCAAAGCTAAACATATACCTTGCAAATTAGTTTACATAATAGGTCACACTAGTATATTTTATATCACAGTAATGTCTATGATTCACTAATATTAACCACTTGAGGACCACAGTCTTTCTACCCCTTAAGGACCGGCCACTTTTTTTCCATTCAGACCACTGCAGCTTTCACGGTTTATTGCTCGCTCATACAACCTACCACCTAAATGAATTTTGGCTCCTTTTCTTGTCACTAATAAAGCTTTCTTTTGGTGCTATTTGATTGCTCCTGCGATTTTTACTTTTTATTATATTCATCAAAAAAGACATGAATTTTGGCAAAAAAATGATTTTTTTAACTTTCTGTGCTGACAATTTTCAAATAAAGTAAAATTTCTGTATACATGCAGCGCGAAAAATGTGGACAAACATGTTTTTGATAAAAAAAAAAAAACCATTCAGTGTATATTTATTGGTTTGGGTAAAAGTTATAGCGTTTACAAACTATGGTGCAAAAAGTGAATTTTGCCATTTTCAAGCATCTATGACTTTTCTGACCCCCTGTCATGTTTCATGAGGGGCTAGAATTCCAGGATAGTATAAATACCCCCCAAATGACCCCATTTTGGAAAGAAGACATCCCAAAGTATTCACTGAGAGGCATAGTGAGTTCATAGAAGATATTATTTTTTGTCACAAGTAAGCGGAAAATGACACTTTGTGACAAAAAAAAAAGAAAAAAAAAAGAATCCATTTCTTCTAACTTGCGACAAAAAAAAATGAAATCTGCCACGGACTCACCATGCCCCTCTCTGAATACCTTGAAGTGTCTACTTTCCAAAATGGGGTCATTTGTGGGGTGTGTTTACTGTCCTCGCATTTTGGGGGGTGCTAATTTGTAAGCACCCCTGTAAAGCCTAAAGGTGCTCATTGGACTTTGGGCCCCTTAGCGCAGTTAGGCTGCAAAAAAGTGCCACACATGTGGTATTGCCGTAGTAGAATGTGTTTTGGGGTGTATTTTTACACATACCCATGCTGGGTGGGAGAAATATCTCTGTAAATGACAATTTTTTCATTTTTTTTACACACAATTGTCCATTTACAGAGTTATTTCTCCCACCCAGCATGGGTATGTGTAAAAATACACCCCAAAACACATTGTACTACTTCTCCCGAGTACGGCGATACCACATGTGTGGCACTTTTTTGCACCCTAACTGCGCTAAAGGGCCCAAAGTCCAATGAGTACCTTTAGGATTTCACAAGTCATTTTGCGGAATTTGATTTCCAGACTACTCCTCACGGTTTAGGGCCCCTAAAATGCCAGGGCAGTATAGGAACCCCACAAATGACCCCATTTTAGAAAGAAGACACCCCAAGGTATTCCGTTAGGAGTATGGTGAGTTCATAGAAGACTTTATTTTTTGTCAAAAGTTAGCGGAAAATTGATTTTTATTGTTTTTTTCACAAAGTGTCATTTTCCACTAACTTGTGACAAAAAATAAAATCTTCTATGAACTCACCATACTCCTAACGGAATACCTTAAGGTGTCTTCTTTCTAAAATGGGGTCATTTGTGGGGTTCCTATACTGCCCTGGCATTTTAGGGGCCCTAAACCGTGAGGAGTAGTCTGGAAATCAAATTCCGCAAAATGACCTGTGAAATCCTAAAGGTACTCATTGGACTTTGGGCCCTTTAGCGCAGTTAGGGTGCAAAAAAGTGCCACACATGTGGTATCGCCGTACTCGGGAGAAGTAGTACAATGTGTTTTGGGGTGTATTTTTACACATACCCATGCTGGGTGGAAGAAATAACTCTGTAAATGGACAATTGTGTGTAAAAAAATCAAAAGATTGTCATTTACAGAGGTATTTCTCCCACCCAGCATGGGTATGTGTAAAAATACACCCCAAAACACATTGTACTACTTCTCCCGAGTATGGCAATACCACATGTGTGGCACTTTTTTGCACCCTAAATGCGCTAAAGGGCCCAAAGTCCAATGAGTACCTTTAGGATTTCACAGGTCATTTTGCGAAATTTGATTTCCAGACTACTCCTCACGGTTTAGGGCCCCTAAAATGCCAGTTCAGTATAGGAACCCCACAAATGACCCCATTTTAGAAAGAAGACACCCCAAGGTATTCCGTTAGGAGTATGGTGAGTTCATAGAAGATTTTATTTTTTGTCAAAAGTTAGTGGAAAATGACACTTTGTGAAAAAAACAATAAAAATCAATTTTCCGCTAACTTTTGACAAAAAATAAAATCTTCTATGAACTCACCATACTCCTAACGGAATACCTTTGGGTGTCTTCTTTCTAGAATGGGGTCATTTGTGGGGTTACTATACTGCCCTGGCATTTTAGGGGCCCTAAACCGTGAGGAGTAGTCTTGAAACCAAATGTCGCAAAATGACCTGTGAAATCCTAAAGGTACTCATTGGACTTTGGGCCCCTTAGCGTACTTAGGGTGTAAAAAAGTGCCACACATGTGGTACCGCCGTACTCAGGAGAAGTAGTATAATGTGTTTTGGGGTGTATTTTTACACATACCCATGCTAAGTGGGAGAAATATCTCTGTAAATGACAATTGTTTGATTTGTTTTACACACAATTGACCATTTACATAGAAATTTCTCCCACCCAGCATGGGTATGTGTAAAAATACACCCCAAAACACATTATACTACTTTTCCTGAGTACGGCGGTACCACATGTGTGACACTTTTTTGCAGCCTAGGTGCGCTAAGGGGCCCAACGTCCTATTCACGGGTCATTTTGAGGCATTTGTTTTCTAGACTACTCCTCGCTGTTTAGGGCCCCTAAAATGCCAGGGCAGTATAGGAACCCCACAAGTGACCCCATTTTAGAAAGAAGACACCCCAAGGTATTCCGTTAGGTGTATGGCGAGTTCATAGAAGATTTTATTTTTTGTCACAAGTTAGTGAAAAATGACACTTTGTGAAAAAAACCCAATAAAAATCAATTTCCGCTAACTTTTGACAAAAAATAAAATCTTCTATGAACTCGTCATACACCTAACAGAATACCTTGGGGTGTCTTTTTTTCTAAAATGGGGTCACTTGTGGGGTTCCTATACCGCCCTGGCATTTTACGGGCCCAAAACCGTGAGTAGTCTGGAAACCAAATGTCTCAAAATGACTGTTCAGGGGTATAAGCATCTGCAAATTTTGATGACAGGTGGTCTATGAGGGGGCGAATTTTGTGGAACCGGTCATAAGCAGGGGGGCCTTTTAGATGACAGGTTGTATTGGGCCTGATCTGATGGATAGGAGTGCTAGGGGGGTGACAGGAGGTGATTGATGGGTGTCTCAGGGGTTGGTTAGAGGGGAAAATAGATGCAATCAATGCACTGGGGAGGTGATCGGAAGGGGGTCTGAGGGGGATCTGAGGGTTTGGCCGAGTGATCAGGAGCCCACACGGGGCAAATTAGGGCCTGATCTGATGGGTAGGTGTGCTAGGGGGTGACAGGAGGTGATTGATGGGTGTCTCAAGGTGTGATTAGAGGGGGGAATAGATGCAAGCAATGCACTGGCGAGGTGATCAGGGCTGGGGTCTGAGGGCATTCTGAGGGTGTGGGCGGGTGATTGAGTGCCCTAGGGGCAGATAGGGGTCTAATCTGATAGGTAGCAGTGACAGGGGGTGATTGATGGGTAATTAGTGGGTGTTTAGGGTAGAGAACAGATGTGAACACTGCACTTGGGAGGTGATCGGACGTCGGATCTGCGGGCGATCTATTGGTGTGGGTGGGTGATCAGATTGCCCGCAAGGGGCAGGTTAGGGGCTGATTGATGGGTGGCAGTGACAGCGGGTGATTGATGGGTGGCAGTGACAGGGGGTGATTGATGGGTGATTGATAGGTGATTGACAGGTGATCAGTGGGTTATTACAGGGAAGGACAGATGTAAATAATGCCCTGGCGAATTGATAAGGGGGGGTCTGAGGGCAATCTGAGCGTGTAGGCGGGTGATTGGGTGCCCGCAAGGGGCAGATTAGGGTCTGATCTGATGGGTAACAGTGACAGGTGGTGATAGGGGGTGATTGATGGGTAATTAGTGGGTGTTTAGAGGAGAGAATAGATGGAAACACTGCGCTTGGGTGGTGATCTGATGTCGGATCTGCGGGCGATCTATTGGTGTGGGTGGGTGATCAGTTTGCCCGCAAGGGCGGGTTAGGGGCTGATTGTTGGGTGGCAGTGACAGGGGGTGATTGATGGGTGATAGGTGATTGGCAGGTGATTGACAGGTGATCAGTGGGTTATTACAGGGAAGGACAGATGTAATTAATGCACTGGTGAATTGATAAGGGGGGGGGGGTCTGAGGGCAATCTGAGCGTGTGGGCGGGTGATTGGGTGCCCGCAAGGGGCAGCTTAGGGTCTGATCTGATAGGTAACAGTGACAGGTGGTGATAGGGGGTGATTGATGGGTGATTGATGGGTAATTAGTGGGTGTTTAGAGAAGATAACAGATGTAAACAATACATTTGGGAGGTAATCTGACGGCGGGTTTGCGGGCGATCTAATGGTGTGGGTGGGTGATCAGATTGCCCGCAAGGGGCAGGTTAGGGGCTGATTGATGGGTGGCAGTGACAGGGGGTGACAGGGGGTGATTGATGGGTGATAGGTGATTGGCAGGTGATTGACAGGTGATCAGTGGGTTATTACAGGGAAGAACAGATGTAATTAATGCACTGGCGAATTGATAAGGGGGGGTCAGAGGGCAATCTGAGCGTGTTGGCGGGTGATTGGGTGCCCGCAAGGGGCAGATTAGGGTCTGATCTGATAGGTAAAAGTGACAGGTGGTGATAGGGGGTGATTGATGGGTGATTGATGGGTAATTAGTGGGTGTTTAGAGGAGAGAATAGATGTAAACAATGGATTTGGGAGGTGATCTGATGTCGGATCTGCGGGCGATCTATTGGTGTGGGTGGGTGATCAGATTGCCCGCAAGGGGCAGGTTAGGGGCTGATTGTTGGGTGGCAGTGACAGGGGGTGATTGATGGGTGATTGATGGGTGATTGACGGGTGATTGACAGGTTATCAGGGAAGATAGATGCATACAGTACACAGGGGGGGGGGTCTGGGGGGGGGGTCTGGGGAGAATCTGAGGGGTGGGGGGGTGATCAGGAGGGGGCAGGGGGGGGATAAAAAAAAAATAGCGTTGACAGATAGTGACAGGGAGTGATTGATGGGTTATTAGGGGGGTGATTGGGTGCAAACAGGGGTCTGGGGGGTGGGCAGGGGGGGGTCTGAGGGGTGCTGTGGGCGATCAGTGGGCGGGGGGGGGCAGATCAGTGTGTTTGGGTGCAGACTAGGGTGGCTGCAGCCTGCCCTGGTGGTCCCTCGGACACTGGGATCACCAGGGCAGGAGGCAGCCTGTATAATACACTTTGTATACATTACAAAGTGTATTATACACTTTGTAGCGGAGATCGCGGGGTTAACATCCCGCCGGCGCTTCCGTATGGCCGGCGAGATGTTACGGCGGGTGGGCAGAGCCAGTTGCCGGGGGAAGCGCGCGTCATCAATGACGCGATCGCTCCCCCGGCATGCCTAAAGGACGCGCCGCCTGAAGGCGTATTGCGGTCCTTTAGGCGTCCACTTTGCCGCCGCCCATGGGCTGTGGGCGGTCGGCAAGTGGTTAAGTATATAAGTGAATTTGTCACAAAGAAGTCATTGAATGACACCTGAAGTGGGAGGGAAACGGAAGCTGCCATATCTATTTCCTTTTAAGCAAACCCAGTTGCCTGGCTGTCCTACTGATCCTCTGCCTCTAAAAAATAATTTTAGTCATAGACCCTGAAAAAAGCATGCAGATCAGATGTTTGACTGAAGTTTGACTGGATTTTCCACATACTTGTTTCAGGGTGTATTTCAGACACTTCCATACAAATGAAGAGACGGCACACCACTGGCTGCAAATTACTTGCTGTGCATTGTGGAACAAGTACACTACATGTTACGGATCAAAAATCCTTCCTCGGGTCTATTTCAGGCACCACTGATGCATGACAGGTAAGCAGGACACCAGGCAACTGCCATTGTTTAAAAGGAAATAAATATGGCAGCCTCCATAATCCTCTCAATTCAGGAGTCCATAGAGTATTGCCATAGGCCAAAGATCCAATTTAGAACAGGACTTCCCTTCTGCTGTAAATATTCAGCTGGGATCTGAGTTTTAAGTTTGGATCTAAAGCAACACTTTATTTAACTAATTTGTGTCAATTTTTGTTTACTTATATTTAGATTGTTATCTGTTCATGAATAATATGAATGATTCATAATATACTACTGAGGACCTATAATGTAAACCACCTTTCTCTTTCTAAGGTACAGTATTGGCAATAAGTGACAATCATCATATTTAGAAAGTGACAGCATTTTGCTGTGGACTGCTCCTATAAGAAGAAGAAGTAATGATCAGTGGTGACAAAATGATAATGAACATGCTTTTTAAAAGAAAGCCATGCAACACAGAAAGCAGCTCCTTACTAGTTTGGAGTCCTCTTTTAAGCATAGAAACACTAATTTACAAATGCAGTACCTGTATGATTTCATTCCTGTTTTCACTGTTTTGTTTATATTCTTGGCAGAACTTGATCTGAGTGGTGAGATAAGCCACATCACTTAGTGTATCAAAGACCCAATGCCTGGACTGCCGACTGCCTGCTCTCCCAAGTGCTGTAGATGCACTTTCCTCTTCGTCTTGTTGTGCACTCATTTCTAAAGGTAAAAAGATAAATATAGATTAGAGAAATTCTGCTCTGAAACCAGTGAAGTATGGAGTATCATATCTGTTATAGGAGTATACTATGGACATAAAAGACACCTGTAATAGGATAAAATATAGGGGCTGCCATTACTGGCTCCCTTTTAAAGTGAGATAAAACTCTGACATAACATTCAATAAAAACATGTTTTCCTACGTTTTACTACCCATACAGTTATCATATTTGCTTTTGGGCACAAGTAATATTGTCTGTTTACAAATTACAAATTCCCAAAGTACTGTTTATCTGCTCTGAAAGCTGCCATTCCTTTTTGATTGCATAGCTGCTGTATGTATATATTAAAATCTATCTAGTGATCACTTCTCAGCTTTTTCTGCTTCTCAGCTCAGCAAAGCTCAATAGGGCAATTTGCCAATGTTCACTAAAATGTATCTGACAAAGGAATGTACACAAAAGATAATGTTATCACCTCTTTGGATGTGGCCAGAAGCTGCCCACTGAAGCAAGGAGCTTCCCACAGAAGAACAAAGTGCTGTGTTTAACTGTTTGAATGCTGTATGGCTACAACTTTTTTGTGGTAGACGATTTTATGCTGTAAATAATGTTTTAGAACAAAGAGGAAATGCCACTTCAAGCATGCAGCCAGTGATGTAAGGGCAGTGGTACAGAAAATACTTTACAGATGTCAACAAGTTGCTAAGCAGTTACTGTTAATGTTATCCAATGCAGCTACAAACAACTGTGGCACACTAACTGTAGAGAGCCATAGCTTTTATTAACCCCACTGGATATTCAGCAGCAACTGCAGCAGCAGAGAGTAGTTGCAACTAATAAACCTTTTCTGTGACATGGCCGTCCAGAGTCAGCTAATCTGCCTATTTTTCTGGGTCAGTGACTCCTAAACTATTTTAATGTACAGGCTCAGCATGGCAGCCAGGAAACTAGCATTTTCCAGAAGCAACCAGCAATTTCTCACAGCAAGGTTTCCTTTCAATAAGAATGGAAAGCTATGATAAATATAAATGCATGTATTCAAGCAGTTCTTTTTGTAAATTATATGTTGTATGCCATTAACTTACAGTATGATTGTGATATATAGTACACTCTAAAAATATCCCGTCTGCTTTTGCAATAGATCTGACACATCTCATTAAGAGTATCTCAGATCAGACACAAAAGGCTTCATCAGTAGCATGCTGGTGGAGAATGTACTTTCTGCATTGGACTAGCCTTTTAGGAATAATTAGCGGTAAGTAAAATGCCAGAAGAACCATCTCTATAATCATTTAGTTAATGTCGTCTGCCATTATTCACAGTAATAAAGAAAATAAGGAGTCTGTAACTCTTTAAAACAACTTTTGTGCAATACATGTCTACTGTTTTGTGCATTCCCTTTCACTATTCCTGAAAGTCACTGCATAGCATCATAAAATAATGATCTATTCCTATACTTACTTGTTCTAAAGCTCCCCACACACGCTAGATAAAACTCGGCTGGGGCAGCGGATAACGACCGCCTGTACCCAGAATCAGAATAATTTATTTTGTCAAGTACAAACGGGGGTTTGTACCCTGAATTGTTTTTGGCTCATACAGGTACTGGAAGGATGGGGGGGGGAAATAATGTCCAAAAGTCAAAAGCCAATGCTGCCACACTAAGGCACCACCAGTCGCACTTGGCAGTCATCTGTCTAGAGTGGCATGGGTGGAGGAAGGCAAAGGTTCAGTTGTGATGACCCAGTTCTTCATGAAAGAAACCTGCAGTGATGGCTGATGCTACTGAGGATCCCAAATGCTGATATCTGGCATCTGTCAGTGCTGGACAAGGTGTTCCGGTTCAATAGGTGCAGTAGTGTTAATTCTTGTGGTAGGTCCCGACTCCTGGGCAGCATTCAGCAGGGCTGGCCAAGATAATCTGGCTGTCACAAAAGCATCCATCTGCAGCGGCTCTTACTTCCAGTTTAGTGGCTGGCATCATGGAGAGACTGATCCAGAGGTGTCCCTGTTGCGGTGGAGCAGCAGCAACCACAGGGCCAAAGTTTTCCCAATCAGTGCGGTGTCCTACCTCAGTGGAGCCTTGATCTCCTGGGTAGCAGTAGGGGACTCCACAAGGCCTGTACTTGCACAGACAACAGTCCCAGGCAGTGCAAGGTGGAAAAAAAACTCCAGGTCCCGGACTCCCCACGACCCGCACCAGCGTCCCAGCCTATAATAGACCACACTGCAAACCTTCAGGGGGGGAAACAAGGTGAATTGGTAGGGAAAAGGCCAGAATCCTGTGGCCATGGCTGCCAATTAAGGCGCCATCTTCCTGAATGGCAGTTCATAATCCAGTGTATGTGCAGCAGCCTCCGACATCTGTCAGACTCTTGGCCAGTGATTCACCTGGTAGATCACAACTTAGTCCACCTGCCCAGTGATGTCACTACCATATTGCTCCACCTCCTTGCATAGGAGCAGAACAAATTGCTAACCTGCAAGATAGTGACGGATCTGTACAGCCTCAGCCCTGCAATGTCACTGTAAGGAAACGCGGAAAAGCCGCCGTCTCTCAAGGTGAGGCGGCTGTTTCCGCGTCCAGCAGGGCGTCACAACGCGGAAAAACCGCCGCATGCCGCTTAGGCAGAGCGGCGGAATCCGCATTGGGAACGGCGGAATCCGCATTGAAAACGGCGGAATCCACATTGGAAGCGGCCCCCACACGTGGTGCTCAAGATACATTGCAAGACAGTTCTGGTGTGGCTGGGACTGATAGTCCACCAGGATTCAGAGTGACACGCGCGCGCGCACAGAGACAGAGCTTATATAACAGCCAGAAGTAGTCAGCTGACCCGGCTGGTCAGCTGACATTTTCCACAACTTTCATTGGTCCAGCAATTAGGGAGGTCCTGGAAAGGTCCTTGAGTATATATACTGCTGGCTGTTCACTTGTTTCTTGTCTGGCGTGCGATCACATACGTGGGAGCACTCAGATCCGTAGTCAGGTCCGCAAGTGTGCCGGGACCAGCTGGAGCTGTAATCCTACACTTAGCTAGATTCTGTTGATAGCTAAAGTACTAGTTTGATTGTGATTATCTGTTATGACCCTTTGCCTGTCTCGACTATCCTCCTGAACTCTGATCTTGTACCTCGATATTTCTTATACTCTGTTGCCGAACCCCGGCTCGTCCTAGACCCTGCTTCTGTCTCCTGATTTTGTACCTTGATATATCTGATACCCTGTTGCCAAACCTTGCCTGTACTTCGACTCTGCTTTTGCCTCCTGATCTTGTACCTTATCTGTCCGTGTGTATCGACCTGGCTTGTCCGACCTCGAGAACCGACCTCACTATTGGAGGCGGTTCCCCGTCCTGTCAGTGGCATCTCCTCCTGAGTGTCACTTTCAGACTAACCTTCCTACTATCAGTCTGACTCCTCCCGTCTTGGAGAGTCCAGATCTGCGGAAGGAATCAGCGCAGTACTTCCGACTGCGCTGAGGCTTGTTACTGTTGCACCAAAACACTACACTCTACTCAGGTGAACAGAGGTTAGCTAGTATATTGGATTATCGGTGAGACTGCAGATCACTTATAATCTGGTATACGTCTGTATTCCCCGTGATACTGCAGATCACCGGTAATCAGACCTCTCTGTGCTTCACCGATCGTTACGTCAGGTAACATTTTTTTACACTATTTTTATGGATTTAAGAGACAGCATGTTTAGCGGATCAATAAAAGTTAACAACACTACAGCATCACATGCAAGGACTCCTCTGTGTGTTTTCAGTTTGAGATGAAAATGATGAGTAAATTCATTTTACAGAATGTGTTATTTGCACACTAAATGCAAGCTTCTTGGCAGGAATGCTTACACTATGTGATATTGGTTACCTGCTTAAAGACCTCAACCCATTTTAAGATAGCACAGACTAGAGTACATGAGGGCTGCAGTGCTGTTTAAAAGTGGGAACTGTTGGTGTTCCATCATAGCAGACAGAATTGTGTAACTTGTAGTTACTTGATCACTGTGATAAAACAATCACAGGAAGCATATACAGAGAAGTCAACAATAGTCCTATATCAATCTGCAACATGATTAATGACAAACATGAGACTATTATCAAAACACTGACTGAGACTCTCGACCATGTAAGGGTTGAAAACCTCTAAACCTACTTTAGCTGGAACCAAATTGGGCAGCTGTTATAACTGGAAAGCAGAAAGGAATAGCAAAGCAGCTCAAAGATAAAACAGCTGGACTCTCTGCTATTTGCCTCCATGTAAACCATTACAGTACAATTTTGTATTGTTTCTGACGATGCTTTCTGATGGGTTCCTTTATTCTTTAACTTATCTGGAGCTTCGCAAAGACAATATGTAAACCTAACCAAGATAGAGAGAATCATCCACAATATTGTACATTATTGAACTGGAAAATACTCATGGAAGACATTGTAACGATTGCGGAATCGTCTCCGTGGTCAGCGCACCAGACGTGCGCTGACGCGGCGGATTTCCTCCACAAGCATATAATTGAGGACACCCAGGCTAGGTGCTATGCACCTGCAGAGGGAAATTCCTGTCGGCAGGTGGAGCTGTGGAGTGCAGAGGAACAGCTCCTCTGCCCTACCACACACGCCAGACAGGAATTGTACGAAGGGAAGAAACACAATCGCAAGAGAAGCGATTGAGAGTGAGCACAGAGACAGATTGTGTGTGTGTGCATAAAATTAGTCGCCAACCCGCGACTGTGCACACACCACAGCAGATAAGAAGCAGGAACGCGATCGCGAGAGGTGCGATCGCCAGACGTGACACAAGGCTACAGCAAGGCGGAGCACGAGAGTAGCAAAGGCACAGCAAATAATACAATAAGGAGATACGGAAAATAACAAACGCTAGCTAACCGCGAACACCGCACTCATTCGCAACAGTGCACGCGGTTATGCGCGGTCTCCACGTGATAAGCACAATAGAGACAAGCACGCCTAACTAACCATTAACAGACAAACATGAAACAGAGGACGCGAGCGCTTGCTTAACGGTTACCTCACCGAGCCTCCAGCAAGCGCAGCAGACAAGACAGACACACGAAAACAGGGACAAGCGACAGAAGGATCCCCAGCGCTAGCGAAAAGTGGCTAGCGCGATCCCAGAAGACAGAACAGAAGGATCCCCAGCGCTAGCGAAAAGTAGCTAGCGCGATCCCAGGAGACAGAACAGATGAGGTAGGCAGAAACAACCGCTGTTCCAACCTACACTCCAGACTCAATCAGAAGGATCCACAGCCGCTAACGCTAGGGCTTGTGCGATCCAAACACAAGACAGACGGAACAGGCAAAACAGATAATGCAATCCTAACTGCACTAACAACTGTGTAACAAATTACACTAAGATAACTATAACAAACGGGAATGGCTGACGCTCCAGGAGTGTCCATCAGTAACAGACCATGAAAGGGAAATGTCCAGCAAAGCATTCTGGGAGCAGAATGCTTTTATAGTGCCAGTCATCAAAAGAAGGCAGGTAACGGATTTGCATGACTAATGTATGTAAATCCCTCAGCAACACAAGCTGCACAACTGACAGAAGGTCTCCTTTCCAGAGTCCTGCAGCAAGCAAACCTAAACAATGGTCAAAAGGCTGCCTGCCTGCGCAGGCAGCTGAGCGGATTCTCACAGACATCTTCTAAGCCTTATTTGCTGTATTTCAGAGTAATACAGTATGACATTCAAAACTGCAATGTATGATAAATATATCTAGGCAGTTGTCAACTAATTAAATGCCAGATTTCCTGATATGCCAATTATTTCCACCTTTCCTAGAGTCTTCACAGCTGAAGCTCATGATCCAAGAGAGTCTGCTGAAATGATTTTTAATCATTATTCCAAAAATGGCAGTCTTGCTATTTTGGATTATAACAGTACCAAGCAAAAGTGGGCATTTGCATCAAAAATGATTAAAAGTCAGTCATACAAAATATCTCAGTCCAAAAAAGATCTGACTAAAATTAGAAACAACATTAGAGTAATTTAGGAATTGGCAAAACTAGCTACTCTTGAACTGATCATACAGAGGAGCATAGGGATTTCTGCCCTAAAAAGAATAATAAGATATAGACTACACTAAATCATTTCAAGTTGATTTCTTTGGAGGTACTTAATCCAACATGATTGAGAATTTGAGATTATGAAGGAGCTGCAAGCAATTTGCTGTCTAAAATTTTAAATCACGGTAATTGCAATCAGCACTGCAAGATTTATTCATACTTAATGATCAGAAAATACAGTACTGTGCATTACCGGTAAATGTCAAATGCCCCCAATTGTAAGAGGAAGGGAGTGGGGACCACTATACACAAAATATGCTGCATGGGGGGGGGGGGGCACTAGACACCAGTACAGGGGAGGGAAGGGGACCATTAAACAACAGATATGCTGCATAGGGGAGGGAGGGGGACCACTAGACAGGGAGCATGAGACACAATTCCAACTGTCCTGTGTCCTGATGACCTCTCCTAGTTGCTAGGCAATGAGAACAACAACATAGGAGATCCCATCATGCTTTACACAGCATCAGGGGGGAAAATGCCCGGGGCAGTTTTCCTTGATGGTGCGGAGCTTAGCTTCTGAGCAGCTAAAAAATGAGGCTTAGTTAAGGAGAAAAAGTTCTGATGCTGTGAAACTGTTAAAGCCAAGCCTTTTCAGTGCTGCTGAGTAATTTTTAGTCTGGAGGTTCACTTTAGGCAATCACAGCAGCACTAAGCCAAGAGGGGGCAAGCTGTAAAGGCTCGTTTTAGTGCATCGGGGCCATAGCATACCAGAAACTAAGACTGATTCGATGGGGACAGAAGATCAGAGAGCTGGAGATTTTGTAAGGAGACATAAATTGGCAATTTCTTTTTTTTTTACCAAACTTCCTTGATTAAATAAATTAAAATAATTTTCTGCTAAATGCATGTAAAAATCTGTAACTGAATTTGGACTTCCTGTAGAAATAAACTAACAAGAGATACTCCCCAACCTACTATCTCTACTCCCCCAACACTCTATGGATGTCCACCTCTCACATCACAAGGCTCCAGGACTTCTCCAGATAACCCCTACTCTTTAGAACTCTGTCCCCTCATCAGACTCACCCCCACCTTCAACTAATTCAAGCAGGCCTTAACCACCCTGGCGTTCTATTGAGATCGCCAGGGCGGCTGCGGGAGGGTTTTTTTTTAATTAAAAAAAAATTATTTCATGCAGCCAACTGAAAGTTGGCAGCATGAAAGCCCACTAGAGGGCGCTCCGGAGGCGTTCTTCTGATCGCCTCCGGCAAGCATAAGTAACAAGGAAGGCTGCAATGAGCAGCCTTCCTTGTTTGGCTTTCCTCGTCGCCATGGCGACGAGCGGAGTGACGTCATGGACGTCAGCCGACGTCCTGACGTCAGCCGCCTCTGATCCAGCCCTTAGCGCTGGCCGGAACTATTTGTTCCGGCTGCGCAGGGCTCGGGCGGCTGGGGGGACCCTCTTTCGCCGCTGCTCGCGGCGGATCGCCGCAGAGCGGCGGCGATCAGGCAGCACACGCGGCTGGCAAAGTGCCGGCTGCGTGTGCTGCTTTTTATTTTATCAAAATCGTCCCAGCAGGGCCTGAGCGGCACCCTCTGGCGGTAATGGACGAGCTGAGCTCGTCCATACCGCTAAGGTGGTTAAAGACCCGTCTGTTCATCATTGCTTATCCACCATCTTCATGGTTCCAACTTCCTCCCTCAACCCACCCCCTTATGTGTCCTTCCCTCCCACCCTATAGATTGTAAGCCTACTTGGTAGGGCCCTCTTCCCCATGTGCTCATCTCCACCACCATACGGACTCAGTGACTTGTCTGCTATACTTCTCCCTACATTGTTACATCACTATTTTGTGTACCATTGTTAAACACTATAATGTCCCTGTATAACATTGTTTAATGTTGTAATGTCTTTACTATCTATTGTACAGTGCTGCAAAATATATTATCACTTTATAAATAAAGTTTAATAGTGATAACAATCAAGGAATAAACGGATATGAAAAAATCAAAGGTTATAATAGGTACTCTTCATATCAAACCAGCTATAAGCAAGTCCAAATTTCAATTTTCTGTCAGCTTTTTATGAAGTATGACAGAAACTAGTATAAATTTACTGACGATATTTGAAAACCGGAACTACTGCATACCTCTCTCTTCTGTGGCAGATTCCCCATTGGAGACAGTTTTGTTTATGAGCACCCGCCGGGCTCCAGCACTGTGTATCTGTTTCCTCATTGTTATAACTGTGTTGTTGCGCTCCACAGCAGCCCACAGGTGATGCTGAAGAGATGCTTTTATGCTGTTTACAAGCTGTGGCAGCCAATTCTCCACAGGGCCACTACATTCAAGAGGCTGTAACAACAGAGAAAACAAGTTACCATCTAGACACTGGACAGAAGCATCTCGAAATATCTCAGCATGTTGTTTGTGATGACACTGACATTTCTTTTGACCAGAGTAATATTAATTATACCAGCAAATTCATGAATAAAATATCAGCATCAAATAAAAGAAAAGTAGTGTAGACAATGAAATTAATACATTGGCTGTATGTTATTGCTTAAATATGCCTCTGTATGATTCTTAGGCACTTTGGCCCACAAGTCAAAATGTTTGACAATTGGAAGGTTAAGAATTAAAATGCCAATTAAAGCCATGGGTAAAAACATTCTGTTGATTGGTTTAAACCTCTGGAGAGCAACTACAGAAGAAATGTAACGATAGGTGTCAGCAACCAGAGAGAGAATCTGATTCTTGGCGATCTGCAGTATCCCCAAGAATACAGATATACCTGATTATTGGGGATCTGCAGAAACGCCAATAATCAAATATGTCTAACCTCTAGACACCTGAGTGTGTAAGTGTTTTGGTGCAACAGTAACCTTTGGACCACCGGGGTACCAGGTGGTCCAATAAGTAGAGAAGACTCTACTGCAGTCAAGGACACCTGGAGAGGGAGTCCCTGACTGATAAGTAGCAGTGTCCCCTCTGAAGAGCAGGGGACCCCTGCGGAAAGGCTGGACACCCTGCGGAGGGTAACAGCCAGAAGGTCAGACAGGCCGGGTCGGCAACAGAGTATCAGATATGCAAAGTACCAAATCAGAGATCAGAAGAATAGTCAGGAAAACTACAGTTCATAACAGATATACAGTATTCCTAGTCTGGGGTGTGAGGGCCGTGATCTCAACATCCTGGAACTATGCTAGAGAATAACACAGATGGTATACAGTATTCCTAGTCTGGGGTGTGAGGGCCGTGATCTCAACACCCTGGAACTATGCTAGAGAATAACACAGATGATATACAGTATTCCTAGTCTGGGGTGTGAGGGCCGTGATCTCAACACCCTGGAACAATGCTAGAGAATAACACAGATGGTATACAGTATTCCTAGTCTGGGGTGTGAGGGCCGTGATCTCAACACCCTGGAACTATGCTAGAGAATAATACAGATGATATACAGTAACTGGCTAAGTGTGGATTCCCAGGTCCTCCTGGTTCCACCACACTGAAAGATCTGACTAAGGTCTGAGTGCTAACACATAGGCATTCGCAACGCCAGACAACCAGCAACTGAACAGCAAGAGATATATATAGTAAAGCACCCCACAGCGCCGCCCAGCTCCCATCAACCAATCCATAGCCGAGCAGGAATCAGCTGACCATCCCGATCAGCTGATCTTCCTCCTATTGGTATAAAGAGCCTGTCTAGCGGCGCGCGCACGCGTAGCTCTCCATCTGTGTGCACTACTAGGTCCAGCTAACCCAGACGCATGTTGTTGCGGAGAACCCGCCGCACTGAACGCGGAATCCGCCGCTTTGCTGTCAGAACATGCGGCGGCCCCCACGCTACTCTGCCCATGGGCACCACCAGCTCCCGACAAACCAGACACCTGCTGACGCGGACAAACCGCCGCATCAGACGCGGAATCAGCCGCCTTGCTGGCAGAACATGCAGCGGCTTTTCCGCTGTTTATCACAAGAAAGAAGTTGATTTGACATGTGTGGCTTGAGTACCAGTTGTCCTGAAGCTGATATTAGAGGGGGGAGGATTTATGGTTTGTTGCTAGAGCATATTGAGTTAATAGTTTGTGGCAAGGTACCCAGCCTCTATTTAATGAAGTAAGTATTCCGTTTTGTTTCTTTTTTTTACCCATCAAGTACCCTTTAAACATCAAAAAGGGGGGAGTTTGGGGCTAGGTATCCAAAAAAAAGTTAATGTTGGGGCAGTTTAAGGTTAAGCCAAGTGAAGGAGAATTAGTGACATATTAGGATTAGATGATAATTATTGTTATCATTTTCATATTCTGTGGCACTGTATGATGATCAACAGATGGGGACAAAATTGCACTACTATATCTAGAGAGTGACAGGAATACTATTATTATTATTTTTTATTTTTTTTGGGGGGGAGGGGGGGAGGGTGAAAAAGAAGGGAAGAATGGATGGAAGGAAGAGAAACCAGATTTGCCAAAATTTAAAGATGTTGGCAGTGGGATTAACGGCCATCCTAGTGCCATTCATTTATTTATCAGAATTAGTGAAATGAGTTCTTCCATTTAGGCATTGTGGCATCAATACAAGAGGATGGCCAACTAAAGTAATTCTATGAGAACATCAAAAAGAAGGAACTTAAAAACTGCCTGTCGCTCAGCCTGCCTCTCAGCCTGCCTACTGCTGTGGAGCCAGAACTTGTGGATCAGGAAGCACCCTAGTGTTCTTGGGCAACTTTCCCCTCCTACCATTTTTCCTAAACCCCTGTACTAACATGCCCTACGTCTTCCTTATTCTGTGTCCCCAGGATGCAAATACACAACAGAGAGAAAAGCTGGCCTACTTGCACCTCCATTTCTCAGCCAATGCACCTCCCCCTGTGGTTTACAGATACATCCGTGAGCTTTCTTAGGCAGAGGGCCACATGTAGGCTTGACCTTCTAATCTGCGCCTCTGACAACGCGATATAAAGAGGAGTGAGTGAAATGGCAGGAAGAGGAGGGTACAGATGGCAGAGACATCCAAACCTTTTCTGCTGGTACCAAAAATTAATTAGGTATATCCCATGTGGTTGTTGCAAACCCAATTAGGTTTAACTAGTGTCTCATAAAATGTACTACCTCTGTCAATCTCACTGTGTCGTCTGTCATGGCAAGCACATTCTACTACTGGCAGTGTGCTTCTGTAAAACATTGTGGGTCTACTGACTGTGCAGAATATAGTTGGCTTTTTGGAGAAAAAAAGAGAAGGCTGGACATGTGGTAACAAAGGGAAGAAGGAAAAGCCACAGAGTGAATCTGTATGGCTTGGCTATGGGTATGATTGAGGGAAAGCCATCTGGTGACAACCAATACAGGAAATGCAGGAGTGAAATGCAATGATTGGAAGAGGATGACTCAATTTCCAGCTTCCTGCTTCAATGTCTGTCTTTCTGCCTCTCTTCACTGCGGGTAGTAGAGCAAGTATGAACACTGTTGACAAAGTGGCTTCCCGTGAGTAGAGAAAACAGAATTTACTTGTTTAGCATGATCAGGGTGGGAGATAGAGAAGAAAAATGTATTGACAGTGGTGGGAGAGGGATTAAGGTAAACCAGTAGTCCTGTCCAATGGGCCAAGTGGGCCCTACATTGAGCTGGATAGTAGATCTGCATAAGGTTATTCCTGTACATGATGCCCAGGTAATATTCCACATTTCATGTGCTGAGCATAGACATTGCAGATGTTCAGAGCAAAGAACACCCAAATAGTAGAGGTCTTGTGACCAGGTCTAGTGGTAGGATGCAATAGATGAGAATGGCCTCATGAAGCTGCTGACAAATGATGCTTTGAGCGACCTGCCCTGTCACCTCTTCCAAAATGTTGGTGCAAGCAGATTTCTCCTTATCCTCCCCTGTTCATTTCTCTGTTGGTACATGCCTTCAACTTATGTTGGATCAAATAGTTAATCATTTTCTATCTTCTCTTCCCCCTGCAGTCGGCTCAAGCTCACAATCAGCACCAGTCTTCCATCAACAGCCCTATCATGGGAGTCAGAAACAGTTCTGCAGACTGCTTGTTGTGGATTGATTTTGAATGCATGAAAAAATGGCATGGGAGGAAGGAGAGGGAGCGATTTAATTCTTCAAGGCAAACTGGCTCCTCTGTGCCTGAGAGGAAGATGAGTTTGTTTGAGGTGGCCCATGCAGGGGCATTCACTTTACTACATCTTCAATGTATTCCAGTTGTAATGAATGTCCAACACCATTCCTAGCCTCTTGGAAGCTGAGAAGCCCTATTACAGCTTGTTTATGCTGTAGCTGATTGATTATGCCTGTCCCCACCACCTCCATGGATTCTGTTGCTGCCCCTTCCTTTGGCCTGCCCAGAAAAGACAGTGAAGGTGATTACCAATTGCACCACAATTTAATGGAGACACTAAAAGAGTAGGGAATAAGGACATGTAATAGTATTGTAATGCAGTATAGGGGATGCTACAGGAATTAAACAGAGAGCTATTACAATGATAATATTGTGTGGCTACCCCTATAACCCAGCCCACTTGTAAGGCAACACACCTTGAACAATAAAGAAATGAATTACACTTTCTAGAAACCTTTTATTCTGCTTTTTATGATTGTTGTAACATCATTGTAGCATGAGGAGAAGAAATAACACATAACAGAAAAATATATCTTTTATTTCGAAATAAAACATTGTCAACGTGCATTGTATCAGCAACACAATTTATGTTTTATGATACATGGGCAAATATAACTTTTGTCTTTTATCTATAGTAGCACTTAATATTTTAAAACAATAATAGGTAAAACTAGGGATGGTCAAGTGAGATGAAAATAATTCCAAGTTGATGCAGGACTATTAAAATTTTGTATGCAAATATATGCAATTTGAAACTTGACTTATCGAAGCCTGCTGAGGCAGCATTCCATTAGTCTGTTTTAAAACTGCATAAATGTGCATACAAAATTTGCATAATCCTGTGTCAACTCAGGAAATTTGTTTTCATCCTCCATTTAAAATACATAGGAAATAGAATATTTGGACAAAAAAAAAGTGCTGAAAGAAAAAAGAATGTCTATTTCACATAGCTTTAACACTGAAACTACTGTAGCATGTAAGGGGAAGGTCTAGGTATAAAGTGGTATATAGTTAAAAACAGAGACCTGTCAGGCGCTATTGTAAATTGCACTTTTATTTTATCAGTCAATGATTTTAACCGAAAGATTATTGGTATCATGAAACATATTTTTATAACAACTATTTTACAGGATACTATACTGCTATGAACATAAAGCTGCTGTGAATAGTTTGGAAAAATTAGTATTATTTTGCTCACCTTGGTAAGGTAGAGTTCCTCCCCCAAGAAACTTTTCACCCCCAATATGTGGTTACATTCATGTTCAGAGTTATGCTCATAAATAAGACTATGAATGTGATGAAACATCTTCACTATATAGTTACTTAAAACACTCAAATCATAGCCTGTAACAAAAACATAATAGTTCGAGTGAATAGAAAAATGTCTACAAAACATTTAGAGAACAGCAAAATGCAAGTTTACATAGCAAGAGACAAACAGCGATAGTCCACTAAAGAATGAATGGATAGCATAAAATACGACACGAATCAAAAAAAATAAAAAATAGGTAAACAAATTCAGAAACAAAATAGAGATCAAGTATTATGATTTTAAGGTTATAATAATGAAAATTCACATAAAAGAACAATGTATTATTTAGTTTAATTTTTCACATTTGACAACTTCACAATTTCACAGTGAGCTCAAGGAAAACAGCTTAACTTCCAGTTGGAATACAATACTACAAGGTGCTTTATGTGCTGAAAAATATTTCCAGTCCTGTGATTTTCAATCCTAAAGGTGACCACACACAATACATTTTATTTTATTTTTTTTATTACATTTGAGCATTCCAATCCAATTTTCCAATGGATCAGAAGCTTTGATCAGAATCCTCTAGGTACCACACACGAATTTTCGAGATTGCTGCAATTTTGGGGTAAAAGATCATAAACGTCGAAAATAATTGGTTGGTTAGAAAAATCAAGAGAAAAATGTACTGAATAGTTACATACATTTTTTCTGGTTGAAAACAATTTCACAATCCATCACACCATACAATTCTTAATAAAATTGGTGTGAATTTCACAACATGTCCAACCTCAAAAAAAAATTCAAAAAATTGGAAATTTGATTAGATTTCTCGATTGAATACAAGAAAGGCATTTGATTTTTCGGGACAACCAATCGCATTTATAGAATTGGTGTAAAATTGGATCTTTTAATTGTATGGTGTGTAGCCACCCTAAAAGGGAACCTGAAGTGAGTAAAATTATTTAAAATAAACATAGGAGGTACGGTAACTTCAAATGAACATTACATAGTTACCTTGCCATCAGTTCTTCTCAGAAGCTCACCTTTTTTTTGTGGCAATGATCCTTTCCAGTTCTGACAACATTTTGTCAGAACTGAAATATATCAGTTGCTGTCAGTTATGTATCAGCTGCTGTCAGTTATAGCTGAGAGGACAACTGATGTGCCAGGTAATGTCCAGGTTTCCCTATGGCTCAAGTGGGCGATGTTACAGTTTAACCACTTGATGACCGCAGTGTTAAACCCCCCTAAAGACCATGCTTTTTTTTGCTGTAGTGGGCTGTGCAGGCTTTTCAGCCTGCTGCACAGCCCAGCTAAGAAGTATGGCGATCGGACTCACACTCCTATTTTTGTCCCTAAGGGGACATGCTGCCAGAGGGGTCCGATCGCCGCTGTCACTTTTTTTTCCCCTTAGCCTCATAGAGGCTCTCATTGCCGCAGTCCCCCTCCTTCTCCTTCCTACCTCCCCTCCGCCTGAAGAATTGAACAGGACGGCGATCCATGCTGTTCTCCGCCTCTCATAGGCATCAGCCTATGAGAGGACGGCGATCCCCAGCCAATCAGAGGCTGGGGATCGCCGATCTCATACAGCGCTGCTGGAGACCGCAGTGCTGTACGCATATAAACAAAGGGGATTTCTTTCCCCTTTCGTTTACAAGCAGCCTGCTAGCCGCGATCGGCGGCTAGCAGGCTAATCACGGAACTCCATTCCGTGAAGTGGCAGGGAATGATCACGCATATGCGCGGCCATTCCCTGGGAAACTGCAGCCCCAGGACTTGACGCCAATTGGCGTTAGGCGGTCCTTGGGCTGCCGCCGTGGTCACGCCCATTAGTGTGAGGCAGTCTTAAAGTAGTTAACAGTGTGCTGACCAGGAAGCTGTTATGGGGTAATGGCCATTTTCAAAATGGAGGACAGAGTATTCCATTGATCACAGTGGACAAGGAGAAGAGAAGAGAAAAAATTGAGGAGTAGACTACATGGGAGGTAAGTATGACTTCTGTATGTTTATTTTGCCTTTTAATTTTCAGATTTTCAGTTCAGGTTTTTTTTAAGCCTAATCAGTCTTGCCAGACAGTTGAACTGATTTCTTGACCATACTTTTTTCTTCACTGCACTTTCAAGGGACACTATGGTGAAAACTTTGCTGTTCCATTATCCCCACCATCAGGTATTTTATATGGACAGCATACATTTCATCATAGACCTTGTGTTAAAATTAGCTCTTAATATCAATTCTACTCTCCTACACAGTTGAGCTGCATCATTACATCAGCTCTTCCTGATAAGAAAACATTGGGTTAAGCTGTTTTCCTGTTCTCTGCTAGCAGACTTCTGTTTTGCAACAGCTGATTTATAACAAGGCTCAAACACTCCAGAGCCCTGCTATTGTTTTCACATGATGCAAGTAACTAGTTAGCAGCCAGTTTATTCATTTACTTCACAGCTACATGTGAAAAGCTTTCTCATCAGGAAGAGCTGATGTAATGGCACAGCTCAGCTGTGTAGGAGAATAGGTATTAGGAATTCTTATTTGTAAAAGACAGAAAAAGGGGGCTGAAACTTCCAGTAGTGAAAAGCAGTAAAGCTGCTAGAACAGCTCTCACCTATAACAGATGCGGCTGGTGGTCCGTACTCAGCCGAGAAGCGTTTGTGTCCCGCCTATGCCAGCTGAGGACAGGGCTTTCCGTGATCTCCTCAGGCTCCACGGGCTGTGCATGACGTCACTTCCGGGTATCCAGCGTGCACCAGCACCATAGCAACCCGGCGTGTCGCCTGTCAATGAGCAGAAGCGGCAGTCTGCCTGCGTCTGCCATTAGGCTGCTGGGTCAGCGCTGTCCGCACAATGCGGCGATGGTAATAAATAAAGGGGTTTGGGAAAGGTATAAAATTTAATAATAATTAAAACAACGCGTTTCACAGAGGTTCATCCTCCATTTTTTCAAGTCAGAGGAATTCTTATTTAGCACAAGCTATATGATGAAATTTGTTCTGTCCATATTAAAGTAATGGTGGGGATGATGGAACAGCATAAATTTCACTATAGCGCCCATTTAAATGGACACTGAAGCAAACTTATTTTGCACGTTACCTTATAAGTCGCTTCAGTGCTCTCATAACAAGTAATCCGCCGTGTCCCCGCCGCTAAACGAGGGCTGCAGAGCTCCCAAATCCCCGGGGGGCAATCCAGCTGGCATTTCCTGGAAGGGGCAGAGCTTTCAGCTTCAGCTCTGCCCCTCCTGTCAATCGCGGCGCATCGCTGCCTCTTCCTGCCCCTCCCACTCTTCCTTCACAGAGAGGGGCGTGGAGAGGCGGTGATCGACGTCAGGAGGGGCAGAGCTACAGCTGGAAGCTCTGCCTCTCAGCGCAACAAAATCCATGACCAAGTTGGTCGTGGATATTTGCAGAGGGATTTGGGGGCTCTGCAGCCCTCGTTTAGCGGCGGGGACATGGCGGATTACTTGTTATGAGAGCACTGAAGTGACTTATTAGGTAACATGTGCAAAATAAGTTCGCTTCAGTGTCTCTTTAAAAAAATACAAACCATTCAGGACACACCCAGTGGCTGATCAAACAGTGAGAAGCAACAGCACAGTGATGGGACCATGAATGTGCATTGTCCTACTACAGGCAGGCTTCCAGGGTAATACTGGCAACACACTGCCATTCTCAGATTTAGGGTACTTTGACCCTGCATCTGCTGTGTTATTTCCCAATGGACAATTTAACCTGCATGCAATTAAATTCTATAAGAGGCATGCATTTTCTCATGGACACTGATGGTAGTTTTCTGTTCGCTTGTGTTTACATGTGTATAAATATGCTGTGGGCATTCATCTACAGGATTTATGTGTATAAATATGTTTTGAATTAAGGAGTACAGTCGCTCAAAATTCCAAGATGGCTCAAAACAAGCCAGGAACTATGGACTTGCATTAAGCTTATCACATGAGTCATGTCACCTTATCTGTTTTCCACCATATCTACACTACAACATTTTCAGCAAGCATCAGCAAATAAGTACTGAAAACATGAGTTAATTTATCAGCAACTTTTTTTTTAAATGTCTGTTTGGCTTGAAATGTGCCATTAGATAGGGTGAGAAAAAAGATAAGGCAAGATAACGTATTTAATAAGTTTAGTGCATCAGGCTCTATATCACAGAGATCACAAAGGTCATCCCACTAGAATGACCAAAATAATCTAGTAGGCAGGAAATGACTCAGTACATCAGATACTAGCAATACATGAAATATGTTTTTTGTGTGGAATAACTCAAAGATGTTCCATCATCAATAATAATGCAAGAAACACAGAATGATATTACTGGCAGCATCCAACAGTTGATGATAATATTAGTTTGAAAATAAGAGTATTGTGAGTGACAGAACACCACTGTGATCAAGCTGAAACATTCTGTTGTCCTGCTGATACATCAGCTGTTGTTTGTGCATATGAAGAGTTTGATGTTGAGAACCAACAGAAAAAGCTAGCAGGAATATGCCACAAATGTTCCGGAGGGGCACATCCCGAATTACAAATTAACATATGTAATTCTGGAGTGACCTGAAATGCCTCTGATGCTTTATTTATGCTCATACTTGACAACGAGAGACAATTAAATGCTAGGACCGCTCAGGCAAGGAATAAAATGCATGCAGTCTGATGAGGCTCATGCTGTGTGCAACAATAAACTAATCATATTTGATCACAGACAGGTTGGTCTAATTGTCACTTCAAATTTGGAAGCACCTACTGGCTTAGAATGTAAAGCTAACATTTTAAAAAGTTAGGCTATTATCCTAGGTAGCAGCACTCATTTTGTTGCAAGGAATTTGATACTGCAGTGATAGTTTTCATCGCTAATACTTCTGCACTGTAAAAGTTAAAGAGAATCTGTACTCTAACATTTTTACAGCAAAAAGCATGCCATTCTATTCATTATGTTCTCCTGGGCCCCTCTGTGCTGTTTCTGCCACTCTCTGATGCAAACCTGGCTTGTAATTGCCAGTTTTAGGCAGTGTTTACAAACTAACCAGCTTGTGATAGGCTCACATAAGCAGCGTGTGTGAGTCATACAGAGCCTGCAGGGGGCCTGGAGGGGGTGTGTATAGCTTCTACCAATCAAAAGCAGCCCTGCACATTCCACACATTCCAGCCTTAGCCCGACTGTGCCGACAGAAGAAAACAGATTAGATCATATAACAGAGATAACACAGCCACTGTGCAATTAGGAAAAGCTGCAGTAAGCCAGAGCACATTAGAACAGGCAAAGGAACTTATAGGATAGAAGAACTAAGGTTGAAACATTTGTTACAGATTCTCTTTAAAGTGGGCCTCGACTTTGATGGAAGAAGAAAAAACCATGCCTCTAAGCACAGATATAAAAACAGCAAGGATTTTACCAACATTTACTCCAATCGCTTACAGTGTTGTAAAAATGTTCAGCTATGGAAGAAAGAATTAGGAGCATCTACACATGAGCATCATGAAATACAAGGCCTGACATCTGTTTAGACATGTATACTCCCCTCAGATGCACAAGCACTGTAGAAAACCTAAGGACTTTGTCTGAGAGTGAAAAATGTATATTTACAAAGAGATGTATGTACAGAGAAACAATGGGCCTGATTCAGTTTTGGTAAAACTGTCATGCGCAGGGTGCACACGGCAATTTTACTTGCACCACGCCAGGAAAGTAATGAATATTTTTCTCAATTGAATAAAAGAAAATTAATTGACAGTAATATCAAATTGTATTTATTTCTATTGTGTTTGGCTGCCTTTTCAGGTCTACATGGGTAGGGACATGTTGAAAAGGACACAAAGACATGTCTTGTTGAAAAGGACTCCTGCTATTTGTAGCCTCAGTTCGCATAGTGGGGGCCCTGGCACCTGATTTTTTTTTAGGGTTAAGGTTAGGCATGGACCAGGGGAGGGGGTTAAAGCGGTTTAAAACCCTGACATAATATTCAATAAAAACATGTTTTCCTACTTTTTATATGCCATACGGTTATCATATTTGCATTTTTGCATAAGTATTATTATTCATTTAAAAGTTATAGGTTCCCTAAAGTACAGTTTTTTGCTTTGTGAGCTGACTTTGCATTTTATTAATAACTGGTTTTATTCATTCATTCATTCATTCATTCATTCATTCAGGCAGATGTGCTTTGATTCTCTGTCTGTATTGAGCAGCTTCTCCACAGTCAGCAAATGTGTCACATTCCTCACTTGATACATTTAAGAAACATAAGATAACATTATCTAAAGTTCGGATGCGTCTGCATTTCACTGCACTGAACCTTCAAGCTCTGTGTGAAACCCTTCCAATGCTGGTCTAGTAAAAAAAATGCTGGTTGCATATAATATGCTGTAAGTAATGTTTTAGAGCAAAGATGAAATGCAGGGTTATATTCCGCTTTAACCACTTAACGACCAGCCGCCGCTGATAGGTGTCAGCTGGTCTTTCCTTTGTTTCCATGGAAACGGAACGTTCCATGTCAGTTCACGGAGGGAGTCTCCGTGAACAGCCTGCGAGCCTCTGATCGCGGCTCGCAGGCTAAATGTAAACACCCGGGGAAGAAATCCCCGATGTTTACAGCGTACGGCGCTGCTGTCACAGCAGCGCCGTAAAGGAGATCGTCGATCCCCGGCCTCTGATTGGCCGGGGATCGCCGGCATCTGATAGGCTGAAGCCTATCAGAGACGGTACAGGACGGATTGCTGTCCTGTGCCACCCATGAAGCGAAGGGGAGGGAGGGAGGGAAGGAGAGGGAGGGAGGAATAGCGCTGCGGAGAGGGGCTTTGAGAAGCCCCCCCCGCTAGGCACAAGGCAGCAGTGGTGATCAGACCCCCCCAGCAGGACATCCTCCTAGTGGGAAAAAAAGGGGGGAAGTCTGATCGCCCTGCCTGCAACCTGATCTGTGCTGGGGGCTGAAGAGCCCATGCAGCACAGATCGGGAAAAAGTCAGCCGGTCCTTAAAGTGAACCTCCGGACTAAAAATCGACTCAGCAGCACTGAAAAGGCCTGGTGTTTCTTTAACAGTTTCACAGCATCAGAACTTTGTTTCTCTTATCCAAGCCTCATTTTTAGCTGCACAGAAGAAAACTGCCCGGGCTTTTTTCCCCTGATGCTGTGCAAAGCATGATGGGATTTCTGATGTTGTTGCTCTCGTTCTGCTGTTTTGGTGCAAATTTTTTTTTTTGACATTTTGAATTTGACATTTGAAGCCTAGTGTGTGCAGCTGGAAGGGGTTATCAGGACACAGGACAGTTGGAACTGTGTCTCCTGCTCCTTGTCACCTCCTTTCAACCAAAAAGATGGCTGCCCCATGACAAAGATGGCAGCCCCCATGAATCACAAACATTTGCCTGTTCTTTTAAAACAGGGTGGGTAAAAAATTATATTACCTATCTATTCTAATTAACATAACTAATGATACTTAATGACAGTATGTTTGTTTAGGCTGAAGTTCTCCTTTAAGTGGTTAAGGTTAGGCACCAAGGGGTGGAGATTAAGGTAAAGCGCCACCGGGGGGATGTTAAGGTTAGGCAACACCAGGGGGTGGGTCCAGTGTGAGAGTAGAGAAAGGTTAGGTCATAATACAATATCTGTAAATATTAGCAATATTTTACTATATTAATGAAGTAGAAATATTAGGGGGTGCTCCACCAGGCCCTCATTTGTGTTCAATGAATGTGTAAGACCATAAAAGGCTTACATTAAATTACATAATGGCAGTTCTATTTATATTACAGAATTTTCTTGGAAAGTCAAGATTTCCTCTAAATAATACACCCACATATGAAAACAGGATGATGATAATATACTCAAAAAATGACAAATGTTTAGGCTGGGATATGACTAAAGCCTGGCATAACAATGACTTACCATAGCACACAATATTAAGTGTGTCTTCCAAGGATAAAAAAAAGAGTCTTGGAAAAGCTTGCCTTTTCTGCTCGAGGTGAAGTCGGACAGCCCGCTGGCAGCGTTCTAGTTTGTAGTTAAGAATGTCTAACAGAGACTGCAGTCCTGGAAAATAAAAATAACATAATTTCACTGATAATCCTTTCAGATTTTAGCATTAAGGAGGCAGAAACCATAGAGTAGCTCATTATTGTCTTTAGAGTCAGTGAGCTCAATCCCCATACATGGGCCCCAGTACTCCCCCAGGGGACATTTTCCCATACAGATATATAAATACATAGCAATTAATTAAGCAGACCAGTAGTGAATCATATAACAAAATGGGAGCAAAAGTGCATTAAACATAGCTACAAGACCTCAGGAGACCAAACACAGGTTTAGCCGACAATACAAAAGAGGCATAATCACTTCGTTCAGCTGTGACCTGTACGAAACATGACAATCATCCCTCCCAAACTCCTTCTGCACAGATGATGCACGCTGGGGTGGGGAGGTTTAGGGCACATGGAGGGATAAGCTGCCTCTGTAAGTTGGGGTTATGTGGACTAATTATGTAAGTTGGGATCACACTGCTTAATTATGTTATGTATGGAAGTCTGGTACTGGGATTTGTTACGGCCAGTCTGGTTTGTTATATTAGTCTGCCATGAGGGTCTTGTGTACTTATGTAAAATGGTATTTTCTGGTATTTTCTAACATTCTAGCTTAATAGAGCAAAGTCAAGGTACAGAGAATGGGTGTGCCTTGTGTGGTGTGGAGGGTAGGGTATAAGTGGGTCAAAGTGTACATATTTACCATAATGTCTATAAAGGTTGTAAAGTGTCACACATTCAATTAGGTCTTGATTCTGACACTAAACTCTATGCTTTATAGCTAGAGATTATACTTACCTCGTCGCATGCAGTTCTGCAAGATATTAGGATTTTCCTCCACTGATTTCATTAGTCGGCAAAAATGATGATTCACATCAGCAAATAAAATGGCTTCCCTGGGCATGGCTACACGAAAAGCCAATGTGGAAAACACCTATGAAGAGCAAAGATTCAAATTAATTTATACACTGGTCAAATGGTTTATATTACTGAAAAGCTAATACAATAACTTCAGTCATTGTCACCAAACAATAAGGTATCATGGATCATTTCATCACTCTCAATGCTAAACTCCACACAATTATAAAATCTCAGAAAAGCTCTAGTACGATTCCTGGTGGTTGTGACTACCTCCAAGTATCTAAAAATGAGAGAGACCAGGATTTATACTAGATACTAGACATACAGGGCACCTCCTATAGTGTTTCATAAAATATAAGGTTTTGGCATATTACACATTAGTGAATGTAGGAGGGCAGGTTCTACTGCATTCCAGGAACATTCAATACAATTCTCTGTTCTTGATGGCAGAAGTAGAGACCAGAGACAGCGGCAAAAGTGATGTTTGTTTACTCTCTAATCAGCAGGCTATGGAAAGGTCAGTGAATAAACAGCATTGCATGACTGCAGTGCAGCAAAGTGAGGTTACCTTGTAGTCAGTGAAGCATAACAGATCATTGTGCTAATTTCGTTATTATGCGGTGCTCCATGCTGCTGGATGGGGGTCAAAGAGTCGGCACTTTGATACACATGGGGATGCTGTGCCAAACCAGTTTGGACAGTGATGCTCCTATGATTGGCCCAACTGTGCCTACGTGACATTAATATTATATGGGGCAATGGCAAGGGATGTGGCCAGAAGCAATCAGACTTTGATCTGAATAGGAGGATGCTGTGCCAGATTTTATTGGCAACAGTGCCATCCAGAGGCAACCACTTTTTCACTTTTTCCTAGGCCAGACTATGTCCGACATTGGACCTATAAAGGAAAAAGTCAATGTTGGACATAGTCTGATATACGATTGGAAAGGGTTAAATACAAGAACACCCCCCCCAACATCCATGATGGAAGTTAGTTAAATGGGGTGGAGGGCCGACTGCTGGGACATATCTTTATTTACAAGAGAAATTAACAGTGTTATTCACATATATTAATAGCTATTGTAGTAAGTAACATTAATCCAGTTGACCATGATAGATAGCAAATAATAGATACATTAACTATGAATCAAAGAATGTTTTGTGAAGTGAAACTCAACTGATACATTCTGAACACTGGGAAATGTGGACCGTTTCTTAGATAAATAGTCAAGATCTTCCAGTTAGATTACTATACCATGTAGGCAATCAGTGCACAGCAATCTACATGAAGGGTTTGGAGTTCAGTGAATAAATACCTCTTCAAGTTGAGTCCACTTATTTTGCACAGAAAGCCAAAGCTGGACAGTCATTTCAATGGCTTGTAGCTTCTTCTGCCATTTTGTCACTTCATCAAGAAAAGATCCTGCTTCTGCATAAGGCTGTATACTGGTCAGCACCAGCTGATGATGCTCTAGTTCTTCAAACACGGACTCAGAATTTTTTAGGAGCTGCACCTTACCAAAATCCTATTGGACAGAACCATACATTTCCAATAAAACAAATTTAAATGGGAAATGGCATGTTATCATTGTTATCACTGTAGAGTCAATCCTCTCTACTGCATATATTACAAGCATTTTGACAAACGTTATTCCAGGTCCTGAACATGTTTTTATGTCTGTAAATTACAGGAAACTATGAGAATGGCCCTTATTCAATTCACCTTTTGAAAAAGTACCAAAAAGTGAAAAGATACTGTCATAAAAGGGAAATAAAAACTCGAGATGCTAGCATAATATTGCCCCTGTTTAACTCTCTAGTAAGGCCACATCTGGAATATGGAATTCAGTTCTGAGCACTATAGTACAGGAAATATATTGCAGTTTTAGAGCAGGTGCAGAGACGAGCAACAAAATTGATACATGGGATGGAAGGTCTCACTTACCAAGAAAGGTTAGATAAACTGGGTTTATTTAGTTTAGAGAAAAGACGCCTTAGAGGGGATCTAATTAACATGTATAAATACATCAGAGGGCAATATAATAGCTTGGCGGATGAGCTTTTTGTCCCTAGGCCTTCTCAAAGGACTAGAGGACATGATCTGCGCATGGAGGAAAAACGTTTTAGCCATTTATTTAGGAAAGTGTTCTTTACAGTAAGAGTAATTAAGATGTGGAATGCATTGCCACAGGAAGTCGTTATGGCAAACTCTATACCTGCATTTAAAGGGGGCTTAGATGCTTTCCTTGCGTTGAAAGACATCCATGGCTACAATTACTAGGTATAATGCCTAATGATGTTGATCCAGGGATTTTATCTGATTGCCATCTGGAGTCGGGAAGGAATTTTTCCCTTTTGGGGCTAATTGGACCATGCCTTGTAAGGGCTTTTTCACCTTCCTCTGGATCAACAGGGATATGTGAGGGAGCAGGCTTGAGTTGTACTTTGTACTAGTTGAACTCGATGGACGTATGTCTTTTCAACCAAAATAACTATGTAACTATGTAACTATATAATTATTTTAAGTAGCTTAGAAGGCATTTTATTAATTAGGTGTGAAAATATCACCTTAGAAAAAGCTTAGTAAAAAACAAATTGAATCAGGGTCAGTGTGTCTTCCTAATAAGACATGGTACATGTACAGTATGTATCTATCTGCAGAAGGGACTTGGACTGTCCATAGGGTGTAAAAATGATCTCAGCAAAGCTAAAGACAATGCTAAAGATTATTAAGACTTTACTTTTACATAAAATGTTTCCTATAGTAATATAAAAAATGGGGATGTTTTCCACAGATTATGCCAAATCATATCTGGCTGTAAAACATGAAAATGGAAAGATAATGTAAAATGTGCAGGTGGATATCTTGATTTTGGCAACCCTGGACTTACAGCATCCACCAGCAGGTGGCCTTTTATTGATTGTAGGAAGGACTTGGAGTTCCTGTTCTGGCCTGTGGGTGGTCCAGGAGTATATGGACTATTTAAGAACTGCCTCTTTCTCCTGTAAGTTGCCAGAACTTTGCTGCTCCCAGGCCTGGTCATTACTGTAACCTGTTCCCTGATTCTGATTCTGATCCTGTACCCACTTGCCGAACCTGTTATCTGCTTTGTGCCTGTTCCCTTGTACTGTACCTGTATCTGATAAATCTGTTGTCGTACCTCTTAGCTTGTCCTGATTCTGCTGCTACTGCCTGCAACTTTGACTCATAATTGTACAGTATGTTATATATGTTTATATGCAGTATTTCCTGTACATTGACTTGTAAATAGTTAGATTGTTAGCCAGGGTATTTGGTTGTATGTGTGTACACTGCATGTCCTGGTTTGTTGGTGATTCTCTGTATGTAGCATGCTGTGCATATGGTTGTATTTAATTTGCATTGTTATTTTTGTATGCACAATTTGGTTGGCAATACACACTTTATTGTACCTTATTCCTGGTTTCCGTATCAGTATTCCTGAAAACTATGGTCAACCCCTTGTTCCTTTGTTTAGGTTCATAACAGCAATGCAAAAGGAAGGTGCTCCTATCTCTACCAAGTTAAATCAGGAATCCACCACTACCCAGTGCATATAGACATACACTTTCCCCTCAATCTGTGCCACGTGCCAGGATGAAACTTTATCCTGTGGGCGACACTGTAGGACCCCAATGCTATATAGACACATCACTAGGTAACAGTCGAGTGATGCCTTTTATGTCTGTTAGGAAGGGAGGAGGGATGATGGTGGTAGGAAAGGTCCTTTCACACTAGAGGGCTTTTTCGGCGTTTTAACGCCACGGCCAAAGTGAGCATTTTCCAAGGTAAAATGAAAGTCCATAGACTTTCATTTTACCTTTCACATCTAACGCCGCGTTTTGGAGCGTTGCGTTTCAACGCTCCCAGGCGCTTTTTGTGGGCCTACCGCGGCGTTTCTTATTACAATTGATAGTGATGTATTGGCGTTAAAACGCCTTGAAAACACCTTCAAAACGCCTGCAGCCAAAACACAGTGTTTTAGCCTTTTACTGCTGCCTGTAGTGTGAAAGAGCCCAAAGGACAGAATGGCTTTGGCAAGCAGGATAGGGAAGGGACAGCTGTAGACATGGTAGATTCTTGGCCAAACTAGGCAGTTAGGCAGTCCCAACAGAGAACAGTCTAGTGCAGTGGTCCTCAAACTAAGGCCCGCGGGCCGAATGCGGCCCCCTGGGGCTTTTTTACGGGCCACACACACACACACACAAAATGTATTACTTGTAGATGTGGTCTGCTGCATCTTTAAATATTGGTCGCCCACATATAGAATAGCAGTTCTGGCACCACCCTTCCACATGGAAGCCAGAAAGCAGTCATTCGTTGGCTTCTGGGTTATTGAGTGGAGGGGATGAATTGTAGCAAGCATAATCACATACATTTAGGTCAGCAATGTGCAGGAATGTTATGGTTTCTTTGCGAAGGGGAAATGGAGGATTGCACAACATATGTTTCTACAGAGATCGTGAGATTGTGCTGATTGTCAGGCCATTGGGTGACATTATGGCTCACATATGACTTGCTATGTTAGGGTCAAGATATCTCCACTGTGTTGGTGGCATAATAGCTGCATATGTTGTGGTGGAGTGCAAACTGTCTGCACATGCTGTGTTGGGGGCATAACATCTGCTCTGGTAAATGGGAGACATGAGGGCTGCCCATGTTAATAGGCGCTGTTTACAATACCTAGGCTCAATGTTATGTTTTTCTACATCATTTCATGTATACTCTGGCCCCCCAGCAGTCTGATGTATGTTGACCCGGCACTTGGCGGAAGAAGTTTGGGGACCTCCGGTCTAGTGTGTGTTCGATGCTTATGAACCATGTTTCAGTGTAGCCAATTTTAGCCAACCTTGGCCACAGCAGAAATGTGTATAGCAAGCAGATGGAGGGGTAATTTTAGAAATTGAATACTCGGAATTTCAAAATAGCATTAAAACAGATTCAAAAAACATGCTTGATTTTGTTTTTGGAGCAGTCCTGCATATGTACAGTATGTGCTTGCACATATGTATTCTTTTAAAACATAACTTATATACTTATGAAATACCTTGAAAGACTAACAACTTTAGTGAGAAATGTATTTGTGTTGCTTGAAATCTTATTTCATATAAGAAATAGCATTCCCTATAGCCACTGTTTACAGGTATCCACTAAGATATATTGTATTAAATATGCAACTAAGTTCTGACAGAACTGTCCCAGGAGGAGCTTTGCAGTGCTTTAATTAACATTTTCTCTGTCTCTCTTCACAACAGTGGCTGCATGTGCAGAAACTCTGCTGTCAGCCACAACAGCATAGCACGGTTCCAGTTTGAAAGACAAATTTAATTATCACAATTAAATACAACATCCAGCTACAGCAAATATAGCAAACATCATGAATTGAGCATCTAGTCTTTGTTTACCTCTATGTGCTTCAGAGATTCATACAAGGACACCGTACTGCCTCTGCCTGTCTTTTTTGACAAGTGAAGACCACGGTCAGACTGTCTACTAAGCCTCCTGCTTCCTTTTCCTGTTGTCAGGCTCCGGCCCATGTCTCCTTTAGTATAATGACTACCTGACACTGAGCTCGCAAGTTCCTGAAATGAAGCACAGATACACTGAGCATGTGGTGTTTGAAAGGAAAATAATAATATACTGGCAGTACAAGGGCTGATCGTCAAGCCCTTAAATTGCAACAGTTGCATTTGTCAAGTACAGAAATGGTAAAACAATGAAAGGAAGATATACTTAATATTGGCTGAAGCCCCACTATAGGCACCATGGTTTTCCTAGTTCTGTGTAGGCTCTCAGTAGCACAGCTTGTTTATATCTCTGTGCAGAGTCCTTGATTTTCTGATAAACAATATATCACTAATCAAGTACCTCCCCAGAGCTTCTTCACAATCTACTTCCTGCACCACAGAATTACGGACCTGCAAGCTGCAGGTTTCTCGGACAAAACTGTCTGGGCCTTGTTACTTCTGAGTTTGAACAGTGTGATGGTCCTAAGCCAAAAATCATCAGCACCTTCTCATAAAGCCTGATGCTGACTCCTATAGGTCACTTGACCAGACCACTACTACAAAACAAGATATTTAGATGTGAAATTTTCACCTGCCACTGAAAAATTAACATATGGGCCCTCTCTTTACAAATTGAACAGCTGATGAATGTAGGCCTCCTTTGCAAGAACAGATGCAGGGACTATGTGAAACTGCCCCATCTACAATGAGCACAAATAAAAATTCCATCATGTCTGGTTAGTGTTTTGTTTGAGCCAATTCGTGGTGCACAAATTAAGATTTGTGCTGCTTTCCTTTTCAAGATAATAGCACTCATTTTCTCCAAAACAATAACATGACCCAGCCCCCGTACAACAACATGCGAGCATTAAACGGGTATGGGTGGGTAGCGTTGTGTGTTAATTTGTGCTGCAAAAATCATCTTTCTATCTTTTATAGTTTTTTGAGATATTCACGTTTTTATAAAGGTCAAAAGTTCACTCAACCACTGTAATGTTGTGTGTGTGTGTGTGGGGGGGGGGGCTGAGTGAACTTTTGACCTTCATAAAAACTTGAATATCTCAAAAACTATAAAGCCGCATCTGCACACGTAGATGCGGCCGCGATGTGGCTTATCGCTGATGCGGCTCGATTGATAAGATCCGACAGGACGGATCTTGCTTCCACCGATTCCCTGCTCACTCCCCGCGAAGGGACAATGGCAGGGAATCGAGCGGAAGATAAGCGGCGCCGGCGGGGACGAGGGGGAATCGAATCCGGCGCACGCGCGGCGAGCGGGGACACGGCGGGCACGTGGAAGAGGCGATCCGGCGGCTAATCGAGCTGCCGGATCGCCGCCGCATCTACACGAGTAGATGCAGCCGCGATGCTCCTTATCAATCGAGCCGCTGATAAGATCCGACAGGACGGATCTCCGCACCGCCGATTCCCTGCTCGCTCCCCGCAAGGGGACAATGGCAGGGAATCGAGCGGAAGATAAGCGGCGCCGGCGGGGACGAGCGAGCACGAGCGGGGAATCGAATGCGGCGCACGCGCGGCGAGCGGGGACGAGGCGGGCACGCGGAAGAGGCGATCGCTGCAACATCTTATAGTGTAGACGCGGCTTAAGAGACAGAAAAATGATTTTTGTAGCAAAAATGATCACATGCACCGAACTACCCATCCATACCAGTTTCATGTCTGTAGGTTGTTGTACAGGGGCTGGTTGATGTTATTGTTTTACAAAAAATAAGTGCTCTTATCTTCAAAACAAAACCAGCACAAATCTTATTTTTTTCAGCACAAATGGGCACAAATGTAGCACTAACCAAACATGATGGAATTTTTATTTGTGCTGATTGTAGGTGAGGGGGGCAGTTTCACGGAGCTCAATGCAGGTGGTGCATTCTCCTCCTGCCAGCTGCTCCGGTGTACCTCCAAGGCCCTTGCAATTAAAATAAAGAAAGATCTCTCCATAAAGGGAGGCAGCGACACTCAGATGCGACACGAGGTGGTTTCTTGCAGCTGTGTAACTGCACATCATTACAAATGCTGCTACACAGATGCATTAAACTGCAGCCAGTAGGCACGCATTAGCTGGCAGATTGCAGGCAAGACTGAGCAACAAGCGCACAGTTCAGTCGCCTGTGATACTTACCTGAAAAGAGGGATGCTTCTCTATCCTGCAGAGGCTTCCCACAACCTTGCCACGTACAGACCCCCGAAAGAAACCCAACAAGAGCATGTTGAATTTCTGATTGCAACAGCGTTCCTCGTGGTGCACGAGCGCGGCCATATGCACCAAGCCTGTGCCATAAGCTGGAGCCGCTTCTGAATGAAGAAGATCATGGTTGCGATCTTCAGGAGGGTCCTGAGCAACAATGGTGGTCTCCAGGAACACCCAGGAAGCCTCTAGAGGATCCAGAGACTTCCCTTTTCTTAGGTAAGTACCAGTAGATGCTGATTCTTCCCCCCCCCCCCCGCACCTCACGTCACAATGCATGTGTGACCACCACACTCTCCTTTACTGCAGCGGATGGGTGGCGCCTTGTGCTTTGCATGGCATGGACTCATTACAACTGATGATTAGTAAATTAGTTCTATTTTTTTTTTACCTTAGGATCGCCTTGGGTTCACTAAAAAAAAAAAATAGATATAGAGGGCTCTAGTTTTCAGTAGATTTTCATTTAATTTTATGTAGAATCTGATTGAAAATCTAATGTGTTTAAAAAAAAAACCTCTGAGAATATATGGCCCTTAAGGTGCATACACACGTCGTATTTTTTCAAACGACCCGTCGTTTGGACGTCCGGTCATTCAGTCGTCCGGACGTCAAATCGGACGTGTGTACAGTCCGTCGTTCAGCTGATAAGACTGGACTTGAACGATCCGCCTGGCGGATCATTCAAGTCCAGTCTTATCAGCTGAACGACGGACTGTACACACGTCCGATTTGACATCTGGACGACTGAACGACCGGACGTCCAAACGACGGGTCGTTTGGAAAAATACGACGTGTGTACGAGCCTTTAGAGAACTGATGTCTGATTCAATATACTGTATTTCTTGCTCAGTACAATAAAGATTCAAGTTCCATTTGTTAAAACATTTTTTAACAGTGAAAAGCTTGATGCTACTGACGTAATTTGAGCAAATGGAAATCTGCCAAGCCTCCAAAATGTTGTTTACCCTGCCTGAGTGCCTGACAGCACTAAAGTACATAATATCTGAACTCTGTCCAGAAAGTCATCAAATGCAACAAAGGACAGCAGAGCTCCTCGCAAATTGATAGTATTTTTATTCTCTCAATAGGCATCCCTTTTGGGTGGATAACACGCTTTTGTTCTTATTATAGTGCCTGGAATAATGCCAGGCTTCAGTTTGTGAAGCTTGTTTGGGGATAAAGATGTGTTGCTAGTACATCATGCACCCGTGAACTATTATCTGGTTGTGCTTCTCTGTATTTATGTTGTTAGAAAAGAGCAAAGCAAAGCTTTCTATCAAAAGGCATGAGTTTCGGATTTGGGTATAGAGAAATTCATCTCAAATATTGGATGTTTAATTTGCGTTCAATGGAACCAAATGAGGGCAATGCTTGTGGGACTATTTAGAAAGCTTGTATAATGGTAATCCAAAGGATCACAACAGTCACTCTGTGTCCTTATGCTATTTTAGCAATGGTCATGTTTGGTGCATTTGTAAGTTGTTGGGGCTTTAGAGCAAAACAAAAGCTCTGATTGGTCACATAATTTACAACTAAGCCACTGGTTGCTCAGGAAAGTAGTAAAAAACAATTATCAGTATTTGAAATGTTCATTCAGGACTATAACAAGAGATTTTGCTGATATTCAGTGGCCCGCAAGCAATTACCGAATTTCGTATTATAATTTTCATGTTCTGAAGAAATTTTCTATTCAAGTTAATGGCGCAGATTTCCATGGTTAAAGGACAACTGAAGTGAGGAGAATAGGGAGGATGCCATATTTATTTCCTTTTAAACAATTCCAGTTGTCTGGCTGTCTTGCTGATCTATTTGGCTGCGGCAGTGTCTGAATACCACCAGTAACAAGCATGCAGCTAATCTTGTCAGCTCTGACTTTAATGTAATGTAAAAAAAAACGCCTGATCTGCTGCATGCTTGTTCAGGGTCTAGAGGCAGAAGATCAGCAGGATAGCCAGGCAACTGGTATTGCTCAAAAAGAAATAAATATGGCATCCTCCATAGCCCTTTCGCTTCCGTTGTCCTTTAATAACAAGCCCTCGAACATGTTATGTCACCAAATTTTCCACGTATGTCAGGGAGAACAGTGGAAACATGATGAAAAGTGTAGTTTTTGAGAAAGTCTATTTTAACCACTTGCCGACCGCGCACTCATACCGCACGTCGGCAAAGTGGCAGCTGCAGGACCAGCGACGCAGTTCTGCGTCGCCGGCTGCAGGCTAATTAATGAGGAAGCAGCCACTTGCGCGAGCAGCTGCTTCCTGTCAATTCACGGCGGGGGGCTCCGTGAATAGCCTGCGGGCCACGATCGTGGCTCGCAGGCTAAATGTAAACACAAGCGGAAATAATCCGCTTTGTTTACATTCGTACAACGCTGCTAACAGTAGCAGCGTTGTACCAGATCAGCGATCCCCGGCCAATCAGCGGCCGGGGATCGCTGTCACATGACAGGCAGGAGCCTGTTAGAGGCTGCACAGGACAGATCCGTTCCTGTGCAGCCTCGGATCTCCGGGGAAGGGAGGAAGGAGAGGGAGGGGGGGGAATTTCGCCGCGGAGGGGGGCTTTGAGGTGCCCCCTCCGCAACACACAGGCAGGCAGGAGCGATCAGACCCCCCCAGCACATCATCCCCCTAGTGGGGAAAAAAGGGGGGCGATCTGGTCGCTCTGCCTGCACCCTGATCTGTGCTGGGGGCTGCACAGCCCACCCAGCACAGATCAGCTAAAACAGCGCTGGTCCTTAAGGGGGGGTAAAGGGTGGGTCTTCAAGTGGTTAAAGTTTCATAGGAAAAATGTTTTTTACACTGGGTAAAATGACACTTTGCTGTGGTACACTGTACTGCATTCCGAGTTCTGAGTTCTGCATGCACATTATATACTTTTAATGAAAACAGACAGCGTGAGGTCCCCCTCCCAAGCCTCTTTAACCCCTTGTCACCCTTGTAGCCCTGGGATAGCCAGAATGCAGAAGACGGACTGCATGGGGCTCCACAGCCTGAGCTAAACCAGCCCAAATGGTCCATAATATGGGAAACTCTTGGGGAGAGGGATGGCCAAGCTTCCCCCTCTCCTCCAGATCCTTTGTCCAATCCATCCAAGAATTTTTGGCAAATAGTCAAGTAAACAAGATCAGGGCAACCCTTGCCCTGGTCCCTTGGACCCCCGATCCATGTAAAAAACTGCTCGTTCTGCCACTTTAGTATGGCTTTCTGGGACCAGAGATTCCCCGGTGGTGATCTTGTTGACTTGACTATTTGCCAAAAATTGTTGCTTCAGAAGCCAATTTTCACATTCCCAGCCTTTGCAATACAGATGCATAGGTTGTCTATGGCCATTCAGCCCCAAGATTTGTCCGGATCGGTGGTTGCATGAGAGCTTCTTAGAGGATACTGGCGTTGGATCACTTCTGAAGACTTGCGTGGGATTATCAAAAGGTAAATATTAATGGTTAATTTAGAACAATAAAGGACTTTGTTAGTGGTTGTGTTTTTATTTATTTTTTAAACACTTTTAGAAAATGGGTAATAGGTATGCCAGTTCCCCTTTACTCATTTCACCTGGGGAGAGGGCAATCATCTGGTGGACTCCTTGTTAAGGGGGACCTCCAGATGCCATCATGAAACATCCAGGCTGTCAATGGTCCCCGCCTCCTCCTGGCCCCTTGTCCATGTATCGGACAAGGGCTCTGGGGGAGAGGGGGAGGCTTGGCCACCCCTCTCTTCCAGAGCCCCCCATACCATGGCCATGCGGGCTGGTATAGCTCAGGCTAAGAAGCCCCACGCAACAGAAGTTAGCGCTATTGACTACAATGGAAAAATAGAACATAGCACTCAGAACAGAGCAATTCCCAATGTTTGTGTTTATCTCAGAACTGCCAAATTCCAATGCAGACTTAGGAACTGTTTCAATTCTGAGAGCTCCACCCTAGTTAGCTACATTTTCAAACCTACAGGGGCTGTCTGATTTGTTTCCCCTACAATCTATGATTTGGTAAACTAGTTTTTTTTATCATCCCAAAACAATCTGTTTGGGCCACAACATAGGCTGCACAAGATTGTCGATGTACTGCTGCGTGCCTTCTTTAGTTATAAATTCAACAGCTGTAAATTATATTATCTGATAAGGACTATGGCAGGATATAATTTAAAGGACCACTGTTGCGAAAATCTTTAAAATGTAAACACATACAAATAAGAAGTACATTTCTTCCAGAGTAAAATGAGCCATAGATTACTTCTCTCTTATGTTGCTGTCACTTACAGTAGGTAGTAGAAATCTGACAGGATCGACAGGTTTGGACTAGTCCATCTCTCCACAGGGGACTCTTAGCATGACCTTTATTCTATATAAAGACATTCCCTGAAAAAAGATTTATATAAACATGCTGGCCAGCCTCCCTGCTCACCGTACACTTGTTTGTCAGTTGGACGGAGCAACTGCCATTCACTAAGTGCTTTTAAAAATAAAGAAAACCCTGACACCCCCCCCCCCCCCCATGAGGAGATGAGCTAGTCCAAAATCTGTCGAGTCTGTCAGATTTCTACTACTTACTATTAGGGCTCGTTTCCATCGTTGTGGTGCGGAATCGCCTGGATTCCACCGCGGACGAAACCGCATGCGGATGCGTTTCCGCATGCTGTTTTCCATGATTTCGCATGCGATTTCGCATGGCTAAGAAGCAGGCAAATTTAACCATGTCACTGCCTGTGTAAATTTTCATAACATTACATGCGAAATCGCAAGTGAAATCGCGTGGAAAACCACATGACAAAGCCGCATGCGATTTCCCTATTAAAAGCATTGCGGGCGATTCTCCCGCATTCCGGCCGCACGCGAAATCTGACGGCTCTGCCGTGCAGATTTCCCCCGCACACCAAAACGCACCCGCATGATGCACAAGTGGAAACAATCCCATTCACTTGTATTGCCTATACGAATCCGATTCGCTATAGTGGAAACGAGCCCTAAGTGACAGCAACATAGAAGACAATTCATGTATGGCTTATTTTACTCTGGAAAAAACGTACTTCTTATATGTATAAGTTTATATGTATTTTACATTTTATGATTTTCGCAACAGTGGTCCTTTAAAGATTTTCAAAAGCATACCTCATTTTCAGCTCTTGCAGATATAAATCTATTGTGAGGACCAAGGTCAAATATTCTGCTCAGCCAGACTTCTTCACAGTTCTTCAATGAGCTCTCAATAGTGACATCTCTCATTGCTCGTTGCACTGTGGTTCTAACATCCCCAGTGTGTTCTAAAAAAATCAAAGTTTGTCATGAAGTTGGTCAATGCGTACCACAAGCAAGCAATATAATTTTCATATTGTATTTCTCCTTTAAATGTTTTTATATTTCTCCTTTAAATGTTTTTAAACAGTAGCAGCAGGAGTGTAAGTATTTAAACAGCTTATTCTCATTAGAAACAGCATTAAGTATAGTTATATTGTACACATGTCACATCACTGTACATGCATTCCACAAACTCCCCAGTTAGCCCTGTTTAGGCCGATGGGATTGGACAACTATTATTTTCACTGTTAATTGATGTTGTTTACTATCAGTCAGAGCAGTGAAAAGCATTGTTCATCAATCATGCACCCTCTCTCCTCTGTAGCAATTAGCTGCTGTGCTCAATGTGCCTCTTCCCGCCTACTCAGAGAACCTAAATGTGGTTGAAGGGAACAGATGACTGACACACAATCTGTGGGTTTTCTGACAAATTAGGCAACCATGTCTACAGAACTGACAGATATTGGTCCATGGCTGTTTTTTAGGCATAGGCCAACCAAGTAGATGATGCCTGAAGTCACACCAGTAGGGGGGGGGGGGGGCAGCATAGAGCTATTCTTCACACACTGTGGTTTATGAGTTGCTTATACCCAACTGCTAGAGCCATGAAGAAAGGTACCAATGATACAAACACCAAAATGGGAAAGGAGGCCGTGTCCTTTTAGTGTGGTCAGTAAGCTGTAATGAATTTAGGTTTAGTCTGTGTTGGCACCAAGGAATATGTACTTTGGATTTGGCTGCCTTTGAAGTGTATATTGCCTGGTAACAATTTGTATATTTTTATATACTTCTTTTGAGGAACAACATCATTCCCGTATATAAACTATCTATTTCTTATTGGTGCCTGTAAAACAATTTAATGTAGGCTAAAAATGGGCGAGCAATGAGGGCAAAAGGTGCCTTGCCTGGGGCAAATAAAATGACCAGAAATGGTCCTGCATTGGATTGATCAATTGTCCCCAGGACAGATATACTGATTGTATTTGTTCCATAACACAAATATGCTATGCTTTAGTGACACTAAGGGCCATATGCAATCCACTTTTTCACCTGAGTTTTCTCCTAGGAGATCATTTTTCATCTTCAATTTAAAATAACTTTTTAGTACTTTGTAATGGAAAAAGTACCAAAAAGTAGGTCAACAATTACTGTAAAAGTTATTTTGAGCATTTGTTTGCTTGCTGGTGGCGTAAAAGGCATTTTATTTTAAGTTGTAAAAATATCACCTTGGAGAAAACTCAGGTGAAAAAGTGAATTGCATATGGCCCTAAGTATACAGTTTTTTTGACAGCAGTCTCAGTTACAAAGATTTCTTCCAAGAAGACTTCTCCAAACAGTTCAAAAGCGTCCGAAAATATGAACGTCAGCTGAGATCTAAAGCTGCATTTCTGCATGTTTGCAGAGCATGAAGATATTACAAAACAAAACATTACATGTGTTCTGCACTTACATTGTGGTCTTGACTGTATTCTGTGTACAGATATCGCTCAGTGCAGTTTTCTCAACCACTCTTTTTAACAACTTACTTTGTAAGTCCATTGCAAGTAAATCACCCAAGGTCATTGCTTTTAAGCTGTCTGCAGTTACACGGAGCATTCCTCCCGTCTGGCGAACAAGTTGTTTCCAGTGTCTAGTCCTCATTGCAGGGTTACTTAGGTCCTCTATTAGTGGCAAGGTCACCTGGAATAGACAAAGCAAATACAATTTGTGCAGTAGAGCCTGTGTAAAATTGCTAAGAACAAAAACACTTTAAAATTAAGGACATTACCATAATATGATGGCAAATACTCCAGAAAACATATCTAGACAACGGATAATGGCCTAATTAATGGCCTAATTAAATCATAATTTACAAATAAAAACAAGTCAATTCAAATGAAATAGCCAGTAAAAAAAATGTGTATGTTTCTGTACTTTCAGAGTTGAAACTGAAATGCCACTCAAACAAATATATACGGGTCAGTAAAATGTCAGAGGTTAGGAAAAAAAAGGTTTCTGAAATTGTTTTGTTTGTTTGTTTATTTATTTTACATAAAAATAGGATTGACATGGAAGAGGAAGGAGAAGATTGGGTAGGGATATGAACGATATTAGCTCTTTATTAATAGATATAAAAACAAGTAAAAAACAAAGCAGGTAAAAAGGGTCCTGGAGGCCTCAAAACATAAGGGTATCATTGTAGCAAACCTATCACTAGTTTAAGCAATTGACCAAGACACTGTGTTTAATAAGGTGAAAAAAATAAGTGCATCAATCATTTGCCCCTTAGTCCATGAATGGTGGCTGGCACTCTCAAAGTACAGCAGTAAAGTCGCGGGCCTGGACGCTATCTGAGTGGAGTTGGTATGTGCTTGTGTTTGCATGGATTTCCGCTGATAAGTTCATTAGTTCCCCTAATAATGGCCTTAGACTGTGGTAGGAGTACTGTACTATGGCTCTGTATACACACTGGATGGTTCTTGGCCGAAGCAGACAGTTTGAACCAGATCATCTTATCCCACCCCGTAAGCCACGACTCTTGTTATTCCTTCCCCTTCCCATTCCATTATGTGCTGTCAATGGGCGTAACAATAAGGCCTGCAGCCCCTGCTCCCACGGGGGGGGGGGGCGTCCCCTGGGGCCCTCTCAGGCCCGTTTTGGGGTGCTGGAGGGGTCGCAGCATGAGAGGATAGCCATGGCCACACTCGGCGGGAGGGGGGACGGTCCCCCCTCTCCCTCACCTCGGGCTCTCCCCTCTGCGCTCTCCTCCAGCTTAAACTTGTGTCTGGGCAGCAGGCAGATACATACCTTCCGTGCGCTCCACCACGGATACTCCTCGCTCTAGTGTCTGACGCTACTTCCCGTTTATGCAGGAAGTGACGTCAGACGCTAGAAAGAGAAACATTCCCGGGGGAGCGCACGGAAGGTATGTATCTGCCGCTGCCCTGCCGCTGCCCAGACACAAATTTAAGCTGGAGGGGAGAGCCCGAAGTGAGGGAGGGGGGGGACCATCCCCCACTCCCCGCCGAGTGTGGCCATGGCTTTCCCCTCATGCTGCGACCCCTCCAGCACCCCAAAACGGGCCTGAGCGGGCCGGGGGAGGGGCATCAGAATCTCTGCAGGGGGGCCTGGTGGCTCCTAGTTACGCCCCTGGTGCTGTCATCCTTCTTTCCTCTCTATAGCAACATCATTTTTTGCTAGTCTGTACAACACTCAGCCCTGAACTGTCACCTGAAGAATTGAGTACCCATCCCTGTGTGTAATAGTCCTTGTACGTGTGTAGAGCTTTAGACTATGGTGGAGATTAGATTGTGAGTTTCTCTGTGAGAAAGCAGTGACATGACTACTCTGTATAGTGATGCAGAAGATGTCAGCAGTACATAAAAATAATAAAGCAATTTACTGACTGAGTCAGCAGACACCCTGCAGTAAGCTGATATCAATTTAAATTATGGTGGCTCAAAACAACAGATTGAAGAGAAAATAGTGACAACTACATTCACCCTATTAAGAATTGTTGATAGTTTAAGGATGCTAAATTAGTGGCAGATATAGGGGTTGATTCACTAAACAGCGCTATTTCATAACGCGCATACGGCGTAACGCTACATGCAAGGCACACGCTAATGGCAATTATGGTAAAGCGCACGTTAATTAGATAGAGGTCGGTAATGACACAATAAGGAGTGTTTGTTAAGAATTAGGTCAGTGCGCGCGTAATGCATAGATTCCGCACTGGTAATTCATTCCCTAGTGTAATCAAATTCCCTAGTGTTTCTAATTTAATCATTCAGTGCTTGTATATACAGTATTCTGCTGTTTTTCCATTGTTCTTTTGCTTTGGTAGCAATGGAGCAGGAGCAGAGACGTAGCCCCCATAATAGAGGCCAGCCACTGAGACGCAGCCTCAGAACAAGCCAAAGGCAGCCTGTGACACAAAGTTCACAGTATGCATTCATACCACACACATTACACAACACACAACACAAGTCACACTACACAGTATCCACATGTTTCATTGCATACAGTGATATAAAATCAGTAAAAGTTATGGTTGCTTGGCATTGTACATATGAACAACACAATTTAATTACTACTTAAAGTGAACCTTAAGTCAGAAAAAAATGAGTTTTACTCACCTGGGGCTTCTACCAGCCCCCTGCAGCAGTCCTGTGCCCTGGCAGCCACTCACTAATCCTCTGGTCCCCCGCTGCCAGCTAGTTTCATTTTTGCCGACAGGCCCGACAGGACTGGCAACGCGTAGCTTTTTCCGCATTCCCGACTGCAGTTAGCGCTATTGCGGGCCGCAACGCATACAAAAATACACGTTGCCGCATTACGACCGCATAGATATGCGGCAACGTATATTGTTGTACGCGTTGCGGCCCGCAACAGCGCTAATTGCAGTTGGGAATGCGTGTCGGCAAAAATGAAACTAGCTGGCAGCGAGGGACCAGAGGATTAGTGAGTGGCTGCCAGGGCACAGGACTGCTGCAGGGGGCAGGGGGCTGGTAGAAGCCCCAGGTGAATAAAACTAATTTTTTTTTCAGACTTAAAGAGGAACTCCAGCCTAAACAAACATACTGTCATTAAGTTACATTAGTTATGTTAATTAAAATAGATAGGTAATATAATCTCTTACCCACCCTGTTTTAAAAGGACAGGCAAATGTTTGATTTCATGAGGGCAGCCATCTTTTTGGTTGAAAGGAGGTGACAGAGAGCATGAGACACAGTTCCAACTGTCCTGTGTCCTGGTCACCCCTCCCAGTTGCTAGGCAACGTGAATAACAACATAGGAAATCCCATCATGCTTTGCACAGCGTCAGGGAAAACCCGCCCGGCAGTTTTCTTTGATGGGTGGAGCTTAGCTAAAAATGCAGCTAAAAAGGATGCTTGGGGAAGAAAAACAAAGTTCTGATGCTATGAAACTGTTAAAGAAACACCAGGCCTTTTCAGTGCTGCTGAGTAGATCTTTAGTCCGGAGGTTCACTTTAAAGAGGAACTCCAGTGAAAATAATGTAGTAAAAAAAGTGCTTCATTTTTACCATAATTATGTATAAATGATTTAGTCAGTGTTTGCTCATTGTAAAATCTTTCCTCTCCCCGATTTACATTCTGACATTTGTTACATGGTGACATTTTTACTGTGGGCAGGTTATGTAGCTGCTCCTAGCTGTTTTGGCTTTTAGAGACAGCTGTAAACAGCTAATTCCTGTCTGTGAACATTGTTACATTGTGGCAGTTTGCCCAGAGTACCACGGTACTCAGAGCTTCTTGTGGGAGGGGTTTCAGCACAAAATCAGTCATACAGCGCCCCCTGATGGTCTGTTTGTGAAAATCATTATATTTCTCATGTAAAAGGGGGTATCAGCTACTGATTGGGATAAAGTTCAATTCTAGGTTGGAGTTCCTCTTTAAGGTTCACTTTAACCAGCAATGAAAAAAATACACGTGGGGCAAAAACAGCTGCAAAATGTAAAGGACACTGACAAACAAATAACACTTACTTGCCTAGTCTCAAACTATTCTGAATCAGGTGCTGATGAGCAAAGCTTTTATAGGCCACAAACAGCTGACAAATGTTAAAGAGTAACTGTCAGGCTGCAGAAGCTAATTTAAACCTCTAGTCTCCTGTGTTAAACAGTTTAGAAGGAAGCCAAAAAGACATTACTGAAGATAAAGATCTCTCTTACCTCTGATGTATGCTTATCAGCAAAGCTTAGAGCTAAGCTGGACGCAAGCCGCATTCCATACTGCAAAGCATTCTGGGGCCCTCCCCTCGGCTGCTAAGGAGAAGACGGGATCAAGTTTCAGCAGCTTCTAAAACTCAGTCCAGCCACAGCACAGATAAATCTCGGGGCAGCGTACACTGCAGGAGTCCGCTATTGTTCCTAGCCACATGGCTCATTAATATTCACTGCAAACTAGTGTTATTCAGTATGAGCTGTTCTGTGATCAGAAGCAGGCAGGACATGACGACACATTTGGCTTCACAAACATGGAACCTGCCATGAGCTGTCAGGAGCATCATTCTCTGCATATACTATATACAAATTCTGTGAAATCCAAACGTGGACAGTGAAATGCATATGTAATGTAAGTACAGCCAATCTTTAGCTACTGATATATGTGTTTATTTTCTCTGAGACCCTATACCTAACAGCTCCTCTTTAAGGAGCACCATCTAATAGAAATGCATCATTCCATTATTACATGCGTAAACATACACGCGCACAAAATAATGCACGTTATCTAGTTGTAGCGCGCTGCACAATTAAAGCTTGTTCCCAGCGTGTGCTGTGCTTTTGTAATGCCCGCTGTGTACTGTATCTCCATCGTGCTTTGCGTAGTTATACTGCGCGATGTGTACTTTTACCGCTCGCTGTGTAGTTTACATAAAAGTTTACGTGCACAATAACGCGCGTAATTCAAGTAGCGCTATAGCGTTATTCACTAGCGCTGTTTAGTCAATCAACCCCATTGTCAGATTTAGTTGAACTAAGATACATTAAACTAAGAACTAATGCAAAGCTCATGTAGTCAGCAAACATGGCTGCCCTACCCGGGCTCTGTGCTACTCTAAATTACTGACTAGACACTACTAGAAAGTAATAGAGCTGGAAGGATGGAAAGTACTAAATCAGAGCAGTGCAAACCATATTTGGCCCCTTTATTGCTGAGTTTGATATTTGAATTCTGACCATTTTCTATATGAATAAATACGTGCATATAATGTTTTATGAAAACTGATAAAACTGGTTTGTGACATTCTCTAACATTTTGTGCTGGAAATGCTGGAAGGTTAATGGCACTATTTTTTTTAAAATTGCTACAGCTGTTTTATCAGTCATTTCCAGCAATCTCTACACTATAAATGAAAATGAAGTGAAAAAGCATTTTTGCTTTGCTATCAAAGAAATTTTTTTTTTTTTTACATAGAAATCGATCCCATCCCTGACATGTATTAGCATCTGAGTTCTGTTGCAGGTTTGGGGTGCTGTTTTTCTGATTTCACAAGTGTAGTTTAATTTATATTTTAAATTTGAACCTGGTAACTTACATGCATGACATTAACAGCTTCGAGCACATGCCTGTAAACATCCCATTCGTGGACTTCTCCAGGGAGGGACTGTAGAAGGTTCAGCTGTTGTTCGGTCAGCTTGCGCAGTTCCTCCGTATTCATATTTTGCCATAATTCTTTCTTCCACACCTCCTGTTGCCTAAGGATTGAATCTACGTGCTGCCACACAAGCTTCAGATTCAGAAGCAGCTCCTCACAGCTGTGATAGATAAATGTCAGTTTAAGTAAGTGTTTTGCTAAGCAAACATCATTTCACTAACACCACATCATCACTAGTATAGGAACTACAGTATACTTGTAGCAAAATTACAGTTAAAATTTCCCATCTTCTCCAAGAGATTTTCAATATCATAATAATTAGTCCTATTTTTTTTATGCCCTGAATTAGATAACAGGCTCACTTTCTCTTTCCCTCGGAACCACATCGCATGATTGTGTTAACAGGAAGCTGCACAGCTCTAAGCTCTCCCACTGTCAGAGGATATTCCTTGACTCTTAAAGGTATTAGCTGCACAATATTCTTGCACTTAAATGTTTGCTCATAAGATTTCCCTGCATCAAGTCAATGGGCCGGATTAAATTATAACCATATTATTTTATCAAAATGTTTTTAAAGAGTAACTGTCAGGCATAAAATTAAAAATCAATTCTTTATTTTTATCTGGTAAACAAGTAATAAGGATGCTAACTAGGCAATCCAAACGTTAAAAATCACTCTTACTTTTTTTCTCCCTAAAACATCATTCCCCAGTTTCCCTGGCTCTTATTTGGTAGATCTGCCGCACAAAGGAAGTTGCAGGGCATGCTGGGTTTTCTTTTTTCTTTTTTACTTTCCCCTCAGACTTAACTAATACAGCTTGATTGTCTGAAGCCTCTTTTCTCCTGTTTTCCCCTCCCACACCCCTGTTCCTCTCTGTTTGACCAATATTACTCAATGCTGAGACAGTGTACTTTCTACTGCAGAGCTGGCTGGGAGGGTCTGAAGACTGGAAGGGGGGCGGGCAATGATACACGACAGAGTAAGGAAGGAAATTATGTCAGGCTTGGCTTCAATATAGACACAGACACAATGGAAAATAAGGATTTTCTCCTTTTTTTACTGTAGAAAATTACCTCAAATCAAAATGTGGACAGTGCAATACATATGTTATGTAAGTAGAGCAAGTATTTATCTACTTATACATGTGGGGTTTTTTTCTGAGATAGTATGGCTGACAGCTCCACTTTAAGAATAAATGGTGCCCCTCTGCATGAATTTTATATAGGTGGTTTGAATTGTATGCATTGTAACTATACGCCTTGAGGAAGGGAGACCCTGTGCGGCCCCCGAAACAATTGTCAGGCTTTATACCTTTTTGGTAACGCATGGCTCAATAAAAGAGCGTGAACTCATGGAAAATCGGTGTGCTGATACATTTTTTTCACATTTTTTCACATCACATTCTGGACCTGGACATGCATGTTCAGTTCAACTTTAACCACTTGACCTCCAAGGGTTTTTAAAAATAAGGAAAATGTATTTAATTTTTCTAGTGTATAATAGGGTATTTGAATGTGGTTTTACATTTTGGCCACAAGATGGAGATACAGAGTTAGTGTGTTCTAAAAATAGAAACAGTGTTTATTTTTGTTTATATTTGTGTAAACACAGGGACATATATACACTTACTGGTGGTGGTCAAGTCGTTAAGGAATGCTTTTCTTTTTTGGGAGTGAGGGAGAATATTTTTCTATTGAAATGTTTTACAAAAAAATGTGTTAACCATTTTATGGCCAGCTGCCTCCAGGTTCACACTATGTTTGTTTGTTAATTAGAGGTTAGGTTATCTTCCGTGAGGGATACCTCAACACTGTGGAAGAGTCTAGTATGGAAGATTGCGCCGCAAACTGTTTTGGAAGCCAACATCCTTTATTTTGTTGCATCGGTTTTGAATTCAAGATGTGTAACCTGCCTATGAATAGGCTCTGCACATCTATGCTGCTGGTCAATCAGATGCAGCCAGTCTTGGGAAGCACTGCCATCTCCCTCTGCATCATGATGGATCACTGAGCGACTGACCGCTCAGATCCCCATTGCCCACCGGGATAATTTTACCACAACAAAGATTGTTTAGACAATCGTTTGCACCATAATTACCACGGTAGCGAAGATGGATCAGGGGGGGATCACTGGTTGCCATTGATCCCCCGTCCGTATTCACGTGGGTACTAAGCTTAGTGTCGGTTCACAATGACATAAAAAATGGTCCGTTCAGTGGTACTAATAATAAGGGCTTGCAGTTATTGCTAGGGTACAATGAGAAAACGAAATGAAGAAAAATACACCTTTATTTCCAAATAATATATTATCTCTATACATTGCACTAGGAACATAATTTAAATGTAGAGAAAACTGGGACAGAGGGTCAAATAAAATGTGTGGGTTTTAGCTACAGTAGCATTGTTTATTTTAAATCTATAGTAGATGGAAATGGAGAAATTGTGTAATTTTTCCTTTTTCCCTTTAAAATTCATAGAGAATAAATAATTACCATTAAAAAAATCACCACAAAAAGCCTGAATGGTGGTGCAAAAACAAGATTTAGATAATTTAGGTGTGCTAAGTAGTGATAAAGTTATTTGCAAATAAATGAGAGGAGCTCTGAAATGTGAAAATTGCTCGGATGCATAAGGTGAAAAAACACTGAAGGCTGAAGTGGTTAATTGAATCAGGTCCCATATGAGCACATCACAAATAAATCAATTACATATATTGGCTTTGTAACATATATAGCCTACAGTACATATTCCTACAAATACATCAAAGTTGTTTGCCACCTACTTATTTAAAATAGAGAAGTCGACAACAGTTGTTTCAAGTAGCTCCTGTAGCTCTTTCAGGTCTTTTGCTTCCCTCTGCAGAATTTCAAGCTGTGCACTGAATTCCTCTGTGGTGACAAAAGCTTCCTGTGCTGTATATTCATACTTGTAGACTTCCGAATTCTCCAAGTCAGAACCAAAAGTATCAAGCTTACGCTGAAACCTTCCTAAATCCTAAAACAGATTTCAGAGAATGTGAATAATATGCCTAAATTTATGGAAAGGAATCTTTTATCATAGTCTTAAAGCTGACCTAAACCCAGAACTTCCTATCTGCTCTAAAAGATAAGCAACAGCATAATAACCTTTAAAGAAAAGCATTTATTTGTTAAAGGCCACAGAGCTCCTATTGAGTTACTACGTGGTTTTATGGGAGCACATAAGAGGTAACCTCCTGTGTTTACATGTAGCCTGTCTGAACGTCAAACCCACGGCATAGATCAGACAGCTCAAATTACAGTGGCTCATTACTAGGAGATAAGGGAGAATTAGACGCAGGATGGGTTTCTCTGTATTTTCCTTCTCTCCTGTGGAAGAGTTTAGGTCCGATTTAAATGTTAGCATTTTGTTTATTTTGAAATAAATGATACAAATAGTTGTAAACTAAATCATATACAGATGCTACAGTGAGCTTCTGTATCATATACTTCCATATAGAATTATTTACATGTTTGGGGAATGTCCTGCAGGAGAATGCAGCAAAGAAATTCCAGGAGTACACACCTCTAGAATGGTAGGTTCAGGACGACAAATACTTCATTAGATATCCACAAAGGTCTGAATTATAATGTTCGAAAAACATCCACTTATTCTTACATCATTAAAAAGACAAACTTTGACCAACAATTGTTTCAAAGCCACTGGGGATCCCATTTGTCTTTGACAAAGGGTCAAAAGCTTCCTTTACTCATGAAATAAATCGATTTTTGGGGGGCTTTATATTGTGTGGACCTTTGTGGAAATGAGTACCTAAGGAAATTAGTATGAAGGGAAATATTAGATAAATGATCTATTTCGTACATGGAACTATGTAAAATTGCTTGCTACCCTATCTGAAATCTCACACATTTTTGAAGACAACAGAATACTGACATATTTCTGTACTCATATTTAAGTAATATAACAGTGATACAATAAAATGGATATAGTCATTACCCTGGACACTATGTCAGCCTCTTGTTGTATTCTGGGACCCAGACGTTGCTTTGCGAGTGACACTTTGGTCTTCATAGAATTCCAGCGAGCTGCCATTGTCTTATAGAGGATTTCACAGTCAGTGGGAAGTGTCATCTCATGCTTTGCTAACAGGCTTACAGTCTTCTGCAACACTGTGAACTGGACCTCCATTTCTACTTGTTTAGATGACACCTTATGGAATGGGGAAGAAACGAGGACCAATAACAGGGGAAAAAAAGCACAGTAAAAGGAAAGACTCAAATGCCCTTAGCAATTAGATTCCATCTTCATACTTAAAGCGTATCCGAGATGAAAAACTAACTATAACAAGAAACTATTCTATATATCTTATCTAAAGTTTAGATAGTTTACACAGCAAATCTAGCTGCAAACAGATTCAATAGAATATGATTATTTCTTCCTGTGATACAATGACAGCAGCCATGTTGTTTGTAAACATTACACAGAGGCAGGCTTATCTGCATCTTGAGCAAAAAAAAAAACGAATCCCCGCTCCTCCTCCCCTCTGCCTCTGAAATCTCTGGCTAGTAATACATCCCCCTCCTCCTGCCCAGACTGAGCTCCCATGAGCCCTTGCTACTGTCTGAAAATGCCAAGGCTCTCTGAAAAGCTGGGGCGAGGCTTGTTTAGTTTATAGGGAATTAGAGTATTAACCCCCTTGGCTGTAAGCAGTTTCTGAGGCTGCGTCTACAGGGAGGTTTTTTTCCCCAAAAAATTTTTTAAACGCTTTAGCTAGCATTTGGCTAGCTAAGCGTATGTCCAAACTTGCTCCGGTCCCCCCCATGCCCGCTGATCGCCGCCGGCTATACGTACTTCGCCACGATCTAGACAGCAGAAGTTTTGTGGATAGAACCACCTTGTTGACCAGAGAGATCAGAGGGCAGTGTCCGCACTGGTTTGAACTGATGGAAGCTGTAGTACATTAAACCGCACTTTACAACTGTGAGCAGGATAGCATTTCAGAATGTGCAACATGCTGAAAGATATGAGGCTCCACTATTTTCTGCCAAAAACATAAAACTGAGGCTGCAGTGGGCACAGGCACACCCAAACTGGAGAACTTTGCAAATAACCTTTTCTGATCAAGTTATAGAGTACCCGAGTGCTCTGCATCCCCTGTGCTTGTGGAGTGGAATGTGCAAGCAACGTGTCAGTGGTGCAACAATGGTGTGTTCTCCCTGTGTGCCAATCGCTGTGTCTCATATCTATGACACCATCTAGTGGCGTCTTGAGACGCAGCTGTATCATCCATGAGGCACATCTGGCTATTGGGAGAAGGAATTACTTGTACTGGGGGCACATCTGGCTACTGTGGAGGAGGCTATACTGGGGAGGGGGCTTATACACAAGTCACTCACTTTTTCCTGGTTCCTGAGGGAAAAGTGGGTGTCTCGGCTTATATGCGAGTATATACGGTATTAGGCAGGCACTGAGCAGAGACAACAAAACATTCAATCTAGTTTGTAAATGTTTAAATATAAAACCATGGGATATCTAAAAAAAAGTAATTTGTAGGAGCATAAATGCAATTGTTTATCTTATCAGTTTATTTTCACCTCGGGTTCACTTTAATGTACTCAACTAAAAAGACTGCAGTATTCTAATGTAAAAAAAAACCTGTAAGAACATCTCAACCAATTTCAGAGTACATTTCCCAATAGCAGTGAAAACAGCCAAACTAACATTTTGGTGCATTAAAATACACATTGAATAAGATGTGCTTCATTATACAAAAAGGGATAGTTTAGTTGGAAAGATCAGAAAGTTAATTTAGTATTGCAATGGCCAGTGAGGTAGCACGTTATCATCTGAGGAAAAGAGAGCTTGCACTCTAGGTGTATTTGTGAGCCACACATGAGAACTGGCAACACACCCATGTATGAGGATCCATCCTCTAATTAATGTGTGCTGAGGGCAAGTCTTGATGTATGATTGTACTAAAGGCCAGCCAGTACTAATTGTGGTCACATCCAGTTATGTAAAGCAGATCACATTAACACAAACAAAACAGGTCAACAGAAAAGAACTCTTTAGCTCCTGCCAACAGGACTAATACCTCATTTGTTTAATTATAGCAAAAATAAACATGCCTCAGTGAGCTGATTCGCTCAAGCTTTGTATCGATGCAACACTGGAGAAATAATAGTTTAATGTACGGAAAATTAGATAACAAGAGTTTTCATTAGTATTGCATATAAGAATGATTTTTTTTCCCTGGGATTAAGCTTTTATTAATTGTGTGCAGTGCATCACTGCCTTTATCCTTATGTATTCAGGCTTACATGAAATACCTATTAATAACATTTACAGTCTAAATAATGAATAGCGGAAAACAAAAGGCTGCACAACCCATTTAGCTCACTTTACAGAACAATGTAGAAGTGAAACCCTAGCTAGAATGGTGACACTTAAAGAGTTCAATGTCAATGGACTGTTACCATATATGTCAACAGTATTACTATTATTTAGTATTTATATAGCGCCGACATCTTCCACAGTGCTGTACAGAGTACATATAGGCTCGTCACTATCTGTCCCTCAGAGGAGCTCACAATCTAATCCCTACCATAGTCATATGTCTATGTATGTATCGTGTAATGTATGTATCGTAGTCTAGGGCCAACTTTGTGGGAAGCCAATTAACGTATCTGTATGTTTTTGGGATGTGGGAGGAAATCAGAGTGCCCGGAGGAAACCCACACAGACACAAGGAAAACATATAAACTCCTTGCAGATGTTGACCTGGCTGCGAATCGAACCGGGGACCCAGTGCTGCAAGGTGAGAGCGCTAACCACTATGTCACTGTGCTGCCCGCGTGGCACACTGGCACAGTACAGAGGAACCTTTGTTCCGGAGACATGGTTGTAATCCAGAACACTCTTATATCAATGCAAATTTCCCCATAAGAATTAATGGAAACCGAGTTGATTCCTTACACAATCCAATAACAGTTATGTTAAAATAGTATAAGATAACAATGTAAACAAGACTTTGACTATAACTAAGAGAATCATTGCCATCTGTTGGCTTGACTCAACCTATTCAGTAGGGAGTTCAAGGCAAGACTTTCTAACACTGCAGGGTGGCTTCTCGAGCGCGTCCCGGTGTCTGCAGCTCTTGTGTGCTTTGAGTCCAATAGGAGAAAAGCGCTATATAAATGTTCAGATTATATTATTATTATTATTAACAAAGAAATCCATTGATAGTTACTTTTGCCTATTTTTGAGGATTTAATAGAATTGTGACTTTGCACAGTCTCTATTCTCTCTATACTCTATACTTAAGAACAAATTTTTTTTTTTAATAGTTTTTGCTTGTATATCAAGACGTTGCTTGTATATCAAGTCAAAATTTCACAAAAATGTTTGCTTGTATTGCAAAGCGCTCTCAAACCAAGTTACTGTCAATCCAAGGTTTTGCCAGCGACTCACCTCATTGAAAAGACGCATCATCTTCATGAATGATCCTGTATCCCTCTCCTCCCCTGTTATACTCTCAATCTGGGGTTCTGTTCTTCTTAAAAATGAATCTAAATTTTTTAAGGTAGTAGATGTCTAGAGTAGAGAACATGAAAAGTAGAATGATTACTTAGGCATTAGGTCAAACTTTAATAGTTTCAGAATTATACAAAACCAAAAACAGGCCTGACTTACTAAAGCCCCAAAAGACCAAGTGATTAATTTCCCTGGCTGGATGCTTGTAACAGCTGTGTGACTCAGACACTACTGAAGCCAAGATCAGCATAATAGACAGACATTGAGCTTCTCTCAAGGGGAGATAAAGATGGAAATCTCTACTTTCTTCTCTAGAGGTGTAACGATTGTGGAACTTTCTCCGTGATCAGCGCACACCGCGTGCGCTGATACGGCGGAAATCCTCCACAAGCGTATATTTGCAGGAACCCAGCAAAAGGTGCTACGCACCCGTAGAGGGAAATTCCTGTCGGCAGATGGCGCTGGGGAGTGCAGAGGAACCTATCCTCTGTACCTCCACAAATGCCAGACAGGAATTGTACGAAGCGCAGAACGCAATCGCAAGAGAAGCGATTGCGAATGAGAACGAGCAAAGGGACAGGTTGTATGTGTGTGCGCCAACCTAGTCGCCACCCCGCGACAGTGCACACACAACAGCAGATATGAAATAGGAACGCGATCGCAAGAGGTGCGATCGCCAGATCAGAACAGAATACGAGGCTAGCAAAGACACAGCAAATAATACAATGAGAATAACAAGGAAAATAACAAACGCTAACTGAACGCGAACACCGCACTCATTCGCAACAGTGCACGCGTTCGTGCGCGGTCTCCACGTGATAAGCACAATAGAGACAAGCATGCCTAACTAACCAAGACAAGACAGACACCACACAAACGCGCTTGCTACACGGTTGCCTTACTGCAGGCACCAGCAAGCGCACGCAAACAGACAGACAACGAGAATCGATCAAACAGGAACCACTGCTCTTACCGTCAGAGCCAGTGCGAACCAGGTATCAGAAAGATCCACTGCTCTTGCTGTCAGAGCAGTGTGATCCAAGCACACGACAAACAGAAGGAGTAACTAGCAGCGACCGCAGCCGAGGTTAGCTCCAAGATCCAGACCAGAGGAATCCACTGCCACTAACGCTAGGGCAAGTGCGAATCAGACAGACAGAACAGAAGGATCCACAGCACTACCGAAAGTGGCTAGCGCGATCCAGGAAGACAGAACAGAAGGATCCACAGCACTAGCGCAGGATGCCAGTGCGATCCAGGTACAGAGTAGCAGAACAGAAGGATCCACAGCACTAGCGCAGGATGCTAGTACGATCCAGGGAGGCAGAACAGAAGGATCCACAGCACTAGCGAAAGTGGCTAGTACAATCCAGGGAAACAGATCAGAAGGGGCTACCAGCAACAACCGCTGTTGCGGTTAGCACCCAGACACACAGAACGATTTCCTGTCGCTGGGACAGGACAATCGCAACAGACAAACAAAACAGATAAACAATCCTAACTGCACTAGGGAAACCTGCCTAGTGCAAGTTCCAGGAATAACTCTAAGCTGATCTTCAAAAAAAGAGCATGGCTGACACTCCTCCAGGAGTGTTTCACAGGAAGGAGTGCTTATGACCAGCCAAGCATTGTGGGAAACACATAGTACTTATAGAGCAAGCCCACAATGGATGTGGCTAGGCAATTTGCATGATAAACGTATGCAAATTCCTCACCAGCAAGCTGCAGAACTGACAAAAGGTGTCTCTTAAAGACCTGTAGAATGCAGACCTGAACAGTGGTCAAAAAGCTGCCTGTCAGCACAGGCAGCTGAGCAGATTCTCACAGTACCCCCCCTTTCTAGGGTTGAATTCCAGACGACCCTCAAAACTGATATCTCCAAACCACTTTAACAGAAGACTCATGAAGGTCGGGACAGCCCGACAAGGTCCAATTCCAGAGTCAGTCCACCCGAAACCGACCTCATCGGAAACAGAAGCCACCGAAACATGCCCATCAGCACTACAAGTCTCAGCGTAACACCCATCAGGACTGTGGATATCAGAGAAGAAGCCATCGACACCCTCCAGACAATACCCGCCACCTTCCAAGAAGCGTCCGAAAATACCAAATCTGCCACAAAACCTGTTCGAAGTGTCTCTTTCAAAACAAAAGCCGCTGTTGATCGTATTCAGGGTACCAAGCAAAACTTCTCTCGGAATCTCACAGAACGCCTTGAAGCTCTGCAGAGATTCCAAGAAGCCAGAACGCTCACCAGGCTCACATGGAGAGCTACCAAGCACCCCCATGGAACCTATGACAGTTCCAGATTCAGAATTAGCAGGAGACCCATCAAGATCAGGACTTTCAAGGACCACTTCTGGGCATGCAAGCAGGCAGGCTAAATTAGAACATGTCTCCACCGAGGAAGCATCTGAGTACGCTGGTAACCGAAGCACACTTGGGCTTTCTGGGTCACAGAGCACACTGGGGTACACCAGCACAGGAGAAACCTCAGGACATGTCAGGGAACTGCCCACCTCAGAGTCCGGCGCGACCAGACCAAAACCAGGACCGGGCAGAAAATCATCACGAGTAGAGGTCACAGGTACTGGTATTTCAAAAGAAGGCTCGGTCTCAGGCTTAGTAATCTCAATGACTGTAATGGTATCTGACAGAAATTCATCATTGACTACACATGACTGAAGCTCCACCAGAGCTGAAAAGGTAGCCAGCAAGGCAGCAATGCCTACGGAAGAGGGCAACACCTCAGAAGGACTTGGGGGGCAGGAGACATCTCCTACAAGTTCTGCACCCTTTGGGAGGAACTCGAGGACCTCCAGAACATCAAACAAGACCTCAGGAACATCATTTTCCAGGTTTTCTAAGAAGGATTCTGAACTATCCATGTTACAGGGCTGAACATTAAATACCTCCTGCAGGCAGGGCAGATGTCTCAGGAATGTTTCCACCATAACCTGAGACTGAACTTCATCATAATTAGCGGGATGTACAGGAATATTTACTGGAACACACACTGACTCCCTAACTTCATTCTCACTGTACCCAGAATTCTGTGTGGCAGTCAAACTAGCTTGTAACTCCAAAACTGCAGAAAAACAGGTGAGTATAGTGGCAATACCTAGACGAGCCTCTAGGGACACTGCAGGGGATTCTAAGCAAGGCCACATTGACTCATGCAGAGTACAGGGTGCAGAATCAGCACTTCCCTCAGAGCAAGAAAGGGACTCACAAACGTCAGTGTGAAAGGAAAACATGTTTTCATTCATGGTACAGGGCAGGTTCAGAGAAAGCGTCTCTGAACAAGGCAAAGAAGGTTCAGCATCAGATTCGCAAAACCGAAGCGCTGTCTCACTCTTAGATTCGGCTAACAATGTCGAATCCGAGGAGTCAGAACCCAAAAATCACTTTAGGTTGTGAAACTGACGCTTCCATAGCGCAAACCTCCGCAATCTGCGGAGCAGACTGCAAGGCATCTAGGACCGAAACACTGGAGCAACTGTCATCAGGCAACGGGCCCCTACAGGTGTGAACAGGGTGAGACAGAGACTCATTTGCAGAAGAAATAGCGACATTAACAGGATAAACTTTATTAGGCATATTAATTTTACTTTTGACGCTGCATAGTCGAGAAATTTTCCCCATAGCAGGGTCACAGACGGAAGATCTCAAAGATCTGTTTCTAAATGAAAAAGGATCCCACACATCCTTGAGGAAACCGGCAGACTCATGCCGATCACAATCTGCAGGAACATCCGAGAAACAGGCATCAGATCGCACAGATTCAAACTGCACACTGTCAGGAGAGAATCCTTCAGGATTCGCACAGGAATAAACCACAGTGGTACACTCATTCATTTCAGATTGCACAAAGTCAAGACTCTCATGCTTTACCCCAGAAAGGCAGGAACAATCATCCGACAACGATGTCTCTTTATTGGAATCAATTGATTGGTGTGTGTGCAACTCATCCAAAATCGTCTGCCATACATAAATCACCAGATCCACATCACCCTCGTCACATTCATCGGAATCAATCAAAAGGTACATAGAATCGAGACAATCATTCAAGACATCCTTGCTTTTTGCGATGTAAAAATCGCAAAAGGCTTTCCAATCAAAATCAAATTCTTCCAGCAAGGCCCCAACATCCCAGGAAGCAAATGGGGGTTCAAACAGGCCAGTATCCAGATAATCTCCATATGGGTGGAGTTCAGGAACAAGAACAGATTTTTTAACTGCTTTAATATAGTGTGCGATCCTACCTATAGTAGGATCCACATAAGCTTTGGATTGGGGCAAAAAAGCCAGAGACGGAACAACATCATTGTAAACATCAATAGGGAGTGTTTTATTCCGATGCTTGCGTTTTTTAGTTTTTCTCTTTTTAGCCACTTTGCATGTCTGCTGTTTAAAACCTGAAGTGGCAACAGACACATTGAACTGATTGTCATACTGAAAAGTTTTGCATGGAAGGGAAAGATCAGCTGACTTATCAGCAGCTACACATTCAATCAGAGCAGGTGGTAAGCCAGGCAGTTTAAACCAGTGAGAGAATATGATACAGATTATCATTCCAAGAATTGTTTTTTAGCACATCATACGCCCAGGTGAACAAATCGCCTTTTAAGAGCACATAGGCAAACTGAAGAGCCGATGTGGACGGATCAGTAATCTGAAAGGTGGGATTCAGACAAAACCTCACACATTCAGAAAGAAATTCCGCTTTGGTCTCTGAGTTTAGCCTTTTAAAGCTCTTAAAGACACAGGACCCAAACTCGACAAAATCGTACAAATCAGAAATTCCGTCTACACTGGGGTTTTGGGTTGGGCTGGTCATACTGTAACGATTGTGGAACTTTCTCCGTGATCAGCGCACACCGCGTGCGCTGATACGGCAGAAATCCTCCACAAGCGTATATTTGCAGGAACCCAGCAAAAGGTGCTACGCACCCGTAGAGGGAAATTCCTGTCGGCAGATGGCGCTGGGGAGTGCAGAGGAACCTATCCTCTGTACCTCCACAAATGCCAAACAGGAATTGTACGAAGCGCAGAACGCAATCGCAAGAGAAGCGATTGCGAATGAGAACGAGCAAAGGGACAGGTTGTATGTGTGTGCGCCAACCTAGTCGCCACCCCGTGACAGTGCACACACAACAGCAGATTTGAAATAGGAACGCGATCGTGAGAGGTGCGATCGCCAGACGTGACACAAGGCAGATCAGAACAGAATACGAGGTTAGCAAAGACACAGCAAATAATACAATGAGAATATCAAGGAAAATAACAAACTGAACGCGAACACCGCACTCATTCGCAACAGTGCACGCGTTCGTGCGCGGTCTCCACGTGATAAGCACAATAGAGACAAGCACGCCTAACTAACCAAGACAAGACAGACACCACACAAACGCGCTTGCTACACGGTTGCCTTACCGCAGGCACCAGCAAGCGCACGCAAACAGACAGACAACGAGAATCGATCAAACAGGAACCACTGCTCTTACCGTCAGAGCCAGTGCGAACCAGGTATCAGAAAGATCCACTGCTCTTGCTGTCAGAGCAGTGTGATCCAAGCACACGACAAGCAGAAGGAGTAACCAGCAGCGACCGCAGCCGAGGTTAGCTCCAAGATCCAGACCAGAGGAATCCACTGCCACTAACGCTAGGGCAAGTGCGATTCAGACAGACAGAACAGAAGGATCCACAGCACTAGCGAAAGTGGCTAGCGCGATCCAGGAAGGCAGAACAGAAGGATCCACAGCACTAGCGCAGGATGCCAGTGCGATCCAGGTACAGAGTAGCAGAACAGAAGGATCCACAGCACTAGCGCAGGATGCTAGTACGATCCAGGGAGGCAGAACAGAAGGATCCACAGCACTAGCGAAAGTGGCTAGTACAATCCAGGGAAACAGATCAGAAGGGGCTACCAGCAACAACCGCTGTTGTGGTTAGCACCCAGACACACAGAACGATTTCCTGTCGTGGGACAGGACAATCGCAACAGACAAACAAAACAGATAAACAATCCTAACTGCACCAGGGAAACCTGCCTAGTGCAAGTTCCAGGAATAACTCTAAGCTGATCTTCAAACAAAGAGCATGGCTGACACTCCTCCAGGAGTGTTTCACAGGAAGGTGTCCTTATGACCAGCCAAGCATTGTGGGAAACACATAGTACTTATAGAGCAAGCCCACAATGGATGTGGCTAGGCAATTTGCATGATAAACGTATGCAAATTCCTCAGCAGCAAGCTGCAGAACTGACAAAAGGTCTCTCTTAAAGACCTGCAGAATGCAGACCTGAACAGTGGTCAAAAGCTGCCTGTCAGCACAGGCAGCTGAGCAGATTCTCATAAGAGGATTACATGAATGGTTCATAAATGGTTGGGAGAAAAGGGCTTGCATAGAAACTATACTGTATATTTATATTACTACCTGGAAGCACACAAAGGGTCTGATCTATAATTGCACCTCTCCTCAGCATAGGCCATCGTCAGTAGCCAAAATCCTTATCACAGATTGATAAGATCCAACAGGACGGATCTCCGCACCGTCGATTCCCTGCTCGCTCCCCGCGAGGGGACAATGGCAGGGAATCGAGCGGAAGATAAGCCGTGCCGGCGGGGACGAGCAGGCACGAGCGGGGAATCGAATGCGGCGCACGCGCGGTGGCGCGGCGGGCACGCGGAACAGGCGATCCGGCGGCTAATCGAGCCGCCGGATCGCTGCAATGTCCCATAGTGTAGATGGGGCTATAGACTTGGAGTGAGCATACATGAAAATCTAGCGATAATATACAGTATTGGCAGGGCCGGCCCGCTCATGAGGCAGGGTGAAACATTTGCCTCAGGCGGCAAACTTCTAAGGGCGGCACCCGCCCGGGGGGGCCGGCTGCCGAGCCGGAGGGGTAGCGGGCAGGTCGGGGGTATTGGGCCTAGCGGTGGGGAGAGGGGTCGGACCCCCCCTTCCTCGCCTGGGTCCCCCGATCTGCACTCCCCTCCAGCCTGTAATTAGGAAGCTACTGCTAGATCGTAAGAGGCACGGGCGGGGAGGACTCACCTTTTCCGCGTTCCAGCGAGCGCTCCACTGACGTCACTTCCTGCATCGCCGCCCACTGTATTGTAAGTGGACGGCGATGCAGGAAGTGACGTCAGTGGAGCGCACGATGGAACGCGGATAAGGTGAGTCCTCCCCGCCCGTGCCTCTTACGATCTGGCAGTGGCTTCCTAATTACAGGCTGGAGGGGAGCGCAGATCGGGGGACCCAGGCGAGGGACCCCCTCCCCACCGCTAGGCCCAATACCCCCGACCTGCCCGCTACCCCTCCGGCTCGGGGGGGGGGGGGCGGCAGCAGCTCTCTCCTAAATTTGCCTCAGGCGGCAAAAAGTCTAGGGCCGGCCCTGAGTATTGGGTCCAAATGCCCAATAAGTAGAGTACAAGCAATGCAATCACTGATTATCTGGTGTTTCAGGTTTGCAACACTGTTTTTAATGAAAGTTCAATAGGTCCAACGTAATAATTAGCAGTCTGCAAAGCTGTGAGCATTATCACAAATGCAGAGTAAATTGTGTTAAAAGTTCAAACACACCAAGTATTAATATCAGTACAACCGTATAAACGTATTAACTGGTCATACACAGTCTTTCATCAACTCAAATCCATGAATACTTAGTCACCTGGTCAATGAGGTATTTGGTAAATGTCCACATCCATTTGAGGGCATAGGCACACAGAACCTGCTTAATAGGCCTAAACTCCACATGAATCCACCCACAATCCTGATGATCTGGAAGATCTAGTATGCTGTCCCTGGCAGCCTGTAATTATAGAAGATATTAGAAATAATAAAAATGTTATCATCCCAAGAGTGCAAACAGATGTATGAATGGTCAGTAGTCAAGAGTATTATCATACATCTACTTTACATTAATTATCACTGTAACACACCCACATTGGAATTGGAAACACACTATATTACTATTATTGACAATCTAACACATAAATAAAGTATAACAGACAATGAGCAGCAGAAAATGGTTAACACAAACCTTGTAAGTCGAGATCTCAGAATCAAAGTCTTCTAAGAGAGGTCCATGGGGAACTTGTATTGTGACATCCTTAGGCAGAAGAAATGACTTTTCTGCTGCAATCAGTGGACTGTTTTGTGGCTTCACAGAGACATCACTACACAAGAAGGTATATTTATATATGAGATCTACCCGTGTCTATACATACAATCTGGCATTGCAAACATTAAAGAGGAACTGCAGTCAAAATAGCGTAATGATTAAAATTAATTTATAAAATTAAACATAAAATTGGGCAGCACGGTGGCGTAGTGGTTAGCGTTCTCGCCTTGCAGCGCTGGGTCCCCGGTTCGAATCGCCGCCAGGTCAATATCTGCAAGGAGTTTGTATGTTCTGCCCGTGTCTGCGTGGGTTTCCTCTGGGCACTCCAGTCTTCTCCCACAAAACCATTCAGATAAGTTAATTGGCTTCCCCCTAACAAAAATTGGCCCTAGATTATGATACCTGCACTACAGGATACATAAATAGACATATGACTATGGTAGGGATTAGATTGTGAGCCCCTCAGATGGACAGTTAGTGACAAGACAAATATACTCTGTACAGTGCTGCGTAATATGTTGGCGCTATATAAATACTTAAATAAATAAATAAAATATGCAGTTAGTGTTTCCTTATTGTAAACTAGCTGGACGCCCGGCGTTGCCCGGGTATGTATTTGGCTGGTGTTGGCCCCGCCCCCCTTTCCAAACCCTAATGAAAAATTACTTAATTACTTAATGACCAGGTTTGTGAGCTTTTCAGTCTTTGGCATCAATAATTTGCATTGAATTAAAATAGATCTGATTGGCTGTGGCTCCACCCCTTTTCTGAATTTGAAGCCACATCACCCAATGGCCAAGTGTACCAGGTAACAGTGCAAGAGGCTTGTGCCATTAACAGTGCAAGAATGGCAGCGATTAAATGTTCCCATTAAAAATCAGTAGGTGGATTTTGATTGGCTTTTGTACGCTCCACCCACCTTTCTGAATATTAATCCCAGTCACCCAGTGACAAACTGTGCAAAGTTTTAGAACCCTACCATTAACAGTGTAAGAATGGCTGCAGTTTACATTTTCCCAATGAAATTTGTATTTTTCTCCACCCACTGATTTCCTGACATTGTTCAGGTATGTATTTGGCCGGTGTTGGCTCCGCCTACTTTTTCTAACCCTAACACACAATTACTCAATGACCAAGTTTGTGCGCTTTGCGGTCTTTGGCATCAATAATTTGCATTGAGATTAAACAAATCTGATTGGCTGTTTGTGGCTTTGTCTAAATTTGAACCCCAGTCACCCAGTGGCCAATTGCACCAGGCTTAAGGCTTGTGCCATTAACAGTGCAATAATGGCAGCAATTACATATTCCCCTTGAAAATCAATAGGTGAATTTTGATTGTCTTTTGTAGGCTCCACCCAATTTTCTGAATATTAATCCCAGTCACCCAGTGACCAATTGTGCAAAGTTTGAGAACCCTACCATTAACAGTGTAAGAATGGCTGCAGTTTACATTTTCTCAGTGAAATGTGTATTTGTCTCTGCCCACTGATGACCCGGTATTGCCCGATTATGTATTTGGCTGGTTTTGGCTGTGCCCACTTTTCCTAACCTTAACACACAATTACTCAATGACCAAGTTTGTGAGCTTTGCGTTTTTTAGCATCCATAACCTGCATTACAATGAAACAAATAAGATTGTCTGTTTGTGGCTCCACCCCCTTTTATCAATTTAAACCCCAGTCACCCAATGATCAACTGTACCAGGTTTAAGGCTTGTGCCATTAACAGTGCAAGAAAGGCAGCAATGAAACATTCCCCTGAAAAATCAATAGGTAATTTTTGATTGGCTTTTGTAGGCTCCACCCACTTTTCTGAATATTAATCCCAGTCACCCAGTAATGAACTGCAAAGTTTGAGAACCCTACCATTAACAGTGTAAGAATGGCTGCTGTTTACATTTACCCAGTAAAATTTGTATTTGTCTCCGCCCACTTATGACCCCGTGTTGCCCGCTTATGTATTTGGCTGGTGTTGGCTGTGCCCACTTTTCTTACCCTCACACACAATTAATCAATTACTCAATTACCAAGTTTGTGAGCTTTGCGGTCTTTGGCATTAATAATTTGCATTGAGAATAAACAAATCTGATTGGCTGTTTGTGGCTCCACCCCTTTGTCTAAATTTCAACCCCAGTCACCCAATGATCAACTGTACCAGGTTTAAGGCTTGTGCCATTAACAGTGCAAGAATGGCAGCAATTACATATTCCCCTTGAAAATCAATCGTTGAATTTCGATTGTCTTTTGTAGGCTCCACTCAATTACCAAGTTTGTGAGCTTTGCGGTTTTTGGCATCCATAACCTACATTAAAATGAAACAAATAAGATTGTCTGTTTGTGGCTCCACCCCCTATTATCAATTTAAACCCCAGTCACCCAAGTATCAACTGTACCAGGTTTAAGGCTTGTGCCATTAACAGTGCAAGAATGGCAGCAATGAAATATTTCCCTGAAAAATTAATAGGTAATTTTTGATTGGCTTTTGTAGGCTCCACCCACTTTTCTGAATATTAATCCCAGTCACCCAGTAACCAACTGTGCGAAGTTTGAGAACCCTACAATGGCTGCAGTTTACATTTTCCCAGTAAAATTTGTATTTGTCTCCGCCCACTTATGACCCCGCGTTGTCCGCTTATGTATTTGGCTGGTGTTGGCTATGCCCACTTTTCTAACCCTCACACACAATTAATCAATTACTCAATTACCAAGTTTGTGAGCTTTACGGTGTTTGGCATCAATAATTTGCATTGGAATGAAACAAATCTAATTGGCTGTTTGTGGCTCCACGCCCCTTTCTCAAATTGAACCCCAGTCACCCAATGATCAACTGTACCAGGTTTGAGGCTTGTGCCATTAACAGTGCAAGAATGGCAGCAATGTAAATATTCCCCTTGAAAATCATTAGGTGAATTATGATTGGCTTTTGTAGGCTCCTCCCACCTTTCTGAATATTAATCCCAGTCATCCAACGACCAACTGTGCAAAGTTTGAGAACCCTGCCATTAACAGTGTAAGAATGGCTGCAGTTTACATTTTCCAGTGAAATTTGTATTTGTCTCCGCCCCCTTTTTGGTTATGGGAATAAAAAGTATCCTATACTTTATTCCAGGTAATGTACTATGTGTGTGCCAAATTTCATTCAAATCCGTTCAGCCATTTTTGCGTGATCGAGTAACAAACATCCAAACATCCAAACATCCAAATATCCAAACATCCAAACATCCGAACTTTCCCATTTATTATATTAGTAGGATTCTTTCCTAACCCCAATTCACATTCTGCAAGTTATCACATGTGGCAACATCTGTAGTCCTGTGAGGTAATTTCTGCAGAATGTTTGTTTACTGAGAGTTCTAGAGCCAATACAAAATATATCTGGTCTCCCAGAATGCTGGGGGGCGGGGGGGGGGGGGGGGGTTGTACCTGTCTATTCAGCCTAAGCTAAACATTACTGAGAGAGTGTGGCTACATACTAAAACACAGCAATAGGAAATTTTTATGATGCTAAAACCAGGAAAATTACCATAAGAGTGGGTATCCTGTATAATTCACAACATTTTACTATACAGTACCTCTTTAAAGTATTACATATAACAAATGATCTGCAAATAGTTACAGAAATATAGCTTCGCTTACACAATTACCTCATGGTTAAATGGTTTGTCTCATCTTCCGACACATCTTTCTCAGGGGAATAGCCAGCTCTTTGCTTACCATGGAGGAAATTTTGGAACGCCGCATTAACATCCTTTTTCCATAAATGAGAATAGCTCCTGAAAACCTCTAGCAGTGCCTACAACAGAAATAGTTTTAATGGAGGTGATAAATGACACCAAGTATAAAGGATCTAGCCAGGAAGAAAAGTGAACCTGAGCACCGGCCACCAGTGAGCAGAGTTCCTGCTACTTTGTCATTTCTCTCTACCATACATACTATGCTAAGAAAACTCTAGAAAAGGAAAGCTGTCTTTTCACAGCTTTACTGATGTCACTTAAAGAGACCTGAACCCAAAAAAGCAATATGGAAAAATCCTTCTTGACCAGTTTGGTGGCTATAAAGGTGCCCATTAACAATTTTTTCATCAGATGCAATATTTTGATGCACTTTTTATGATTGCAAGTAATCGGAAGATAATTATCGATTGTTCCCATAAACAGGTTGATTAGGGCATTTTCTCTCTTCAGATACAATCATAAAATCCAACTTTCAGATCAATGGAATTTTCAGTTCCAAACAACCAAAGAATCGTTTCACATCGATTTTCACCAACCACTGCACTGTTTTCTGTACAATTCCATCGTAAATATTGCAGCGAAAGATCACATCTGATGAAAATATTGTAGCATTGATGACCATTTTCATTCTGGGTTTTAGGTGGTTTACGATCAACAGTTCTGTAAAAGGAAGCAGTCAGTGTACAGATACTAGACACAGTATCTGTTCTGTTATGTTCTGGGCCAGTTATTAAAAAAGGTTGTAGTTTTTTGCATGCAGACTAAAAAAAAAACATCATCTGTTTCTCAGTTTCTTCCTGCTTAGTACAGTTTATACCACGTAGCAGCATAAGCTAATTTTATTATGCTAAGAATAAGCTAAATCTACAAAACACTATTATGTAGCTGTTCATTTCTTATGCAGTAATCAATCAAAGATGCTGTTGAGCGTACATGGACAAAAGTGAGAGGTTGTCAGCACTGTACACTGTAAGTTAGAGAGAATCTTTAAGTGACATCAGCATGCAAGCACATTGCCCCCTCTTTACACCCACCACCTGTGGAAAGCCACTTCATCATGCCTCGCACACTGAACCATTCTAATAAGCATGATACAATTGTATTCTGTGATGATGCCACAGCTTCCATTCACTGCTAATTTGGCCTGCCTGTTTTTAGTGATAGGATGTGGATATTTTAGCAGCCGTTGTGGTCTGGCTGCAGGCTGTAGCTCTCCTGCCCCTGTGCCAGTGCAGCCCATTTATATAATGGTGTAAGTAGTGCAGTTTGTTGCTCCCTGGAGATCATAGACTGATTTTTGTGCATGCATGTGTTCTCTAGAATGGTAGAACTTGGCAGTGCCTTAGATGGAATCTTGAGTTCAAGAGCGATGTTTGCTTTCTGACTGGTGTGGCTAGAGTAGAGACACTTTCATCTTGGAAGAAAACTCACCGCTGGTGAAAGGGTTAAGTACAGAACGCTCTTGCATGCAAACCATTTTGGAAACAAATAGCCTCCATTAGTGCAGCCAAAGTCAACTTGCATTCAAGTTATTTTTATTATTACTAGAGTTCCAACTTGTTGAGAGTGTTTGCATGGCCGGATTTCTGGCAAGGCCACATAGGCCATGGCCTAGGGCACCAGATAAACAAGGGGCGGCCTGCAGACAGTGGGCATTATTTGCAAGTGTCCAAACAAATGAAAGGGGTCAGGATAACTGCACTATTAGTACCAGCTGGCATCTGCCTGTGCAGTGCTACAGGCAGCTGCAGTCCGTTAATTAAACGTTTGTGAACAGTGTGTGACTAGCAAAAAGCCAGACCTTGTCCAATGACTAGCAGCTGCAGGCAGTTACAGAAGGCCGGGTCTCATGCACTTGGTGTGGGGGATGAAAGGACCAGGGGCAGCACCAGCAAATAGTACAGAATACAGAAGGCAGCCTCTCACAGTACCCAATTCTTAATTATTGATTGGCCAGCGCTTTTACCCTGGAGACAGCAGTGGGTACAGGACTCACTTTTATGTGTTGCTGACCCCACCCAATGTCCAATTGTGAGCCACTTTTGACAATGTGTGTGTGGTGGATGGCTCCCACCACGCCCATCACCTGTAGATCGCTTTATTGACCAGTTCCCCCGTGTGACGTGATTGATTCACTTCACATTGCCATGGAGACCTCGGTACTAGCCACAATAGTGGACACCAGCAGCCCAAAATTTTTTGGGTGTGTGTGTGTGGAGAGAGGTGGTAGGATACGGTTTCGGTTGGGGCGGCTGGTAATAGTCGGCCTTGGGCGGTAAGAAGTACAAATCCGGCCCTGAGTGTTTGAGTGCAGAGGGTTAATGTTTGTACTTTGTAGCATATCATTTGGGTGCCCGGGGTCCCAGAGTCTGGCTATCACATAGCCGAACTCACGGCTTGTGGCTGTAGTGTGTTAAAGAAAACCAGAGGTGGGGGGGAGGGGGGGGAATTCAGATTTACTTACCTGGGTTTTTCTTCCAGCCATGGCCAATTTAAGGGGCCCAGGAGTCCTGGGGCAAGCTTAAAGAGGAACTCCAGTGAAAATAATGTAATAAGAAAAGTGCTTCATTTTTACAATAATTATGTATAAATGATTTAGTCAGTGTTTGCCCATTGTAAAACCTTTAAATCCCTGATTTACATTCTGACATTTATTACATGGTGACATTTTTACTGTTGGCAGGTGATGTAGCTGCTGCATGCTTTTTTGGCAGTTGCAAACAGCTGTAAACAGCTATTTCCCACAATGCAACAGGGTTCACAGGCAGGAAACTGCCAAGAGTACGTACTCAGAATATCTTTGTGGGAGGGGTTTCACTACAATATCAGCCATACAGCGCCCCCTGATGGTCTGTTTGTGAAAAGGAATAGATTTCTCATGTAAAAGGGGGTATCAGCTACTGATTGGGATAAAGTTCGATTCTTGGTCGCAGGGGGCACAAACGCGCTGCTCCATCGTCCCTATGCCCCCTGCATAGCAACAGAGAGCGTCACCAGCTGCACAGCTGACACATGTCTGTACAGCTTAGCCCAGCGATGTCCCACAATGGGATGGGGTTCTGATCCCCGTTGGGCGACGTCGGTAGTTTGGTGTGTATGCACCCTAAGTGTCGCCAGCACACTGGAGGAGACTGAGAGGACTCCAAGGGTCCTGATAGACTGCAGGGGGCTAGGAGAAGCCCCAGGTAAGCAAAACACGGTGCATGAAATAACCTGGTAGTGGTATTGGCTATATCTATAACTGTTTACCGTTACTGACTGCTATAGAAACATTTCGATACCGAAGTCCGATATAGAGTTTGGTGAAGGTGGAGGGTTTGTGTTATGTGTAGGTGGGGGGAGGTTAGTGTGTACTTAGTGGCTGCAGAATACGTACACATCACTCTTTGAAAAATTCACTAACGTGTCACCTTCTCTATATTATTAGGTTGCCAGCTAGGTTATACCTTTTTAGAGGATACAGTATTGAGGCATTAACATATGCTAATGTGCTGAAAGAAGAAACTACTAAGAAGCATAAATAAAAAATTAATGAATACAATCCAGAATAGTTATTTATTTAAAGAGACCCTGAAGCGAAAAAAAAACATTAAGATCAGATACATCAGTGTAATTGTTTCCAGTACAGGAAGAGTTGAGAAACTCCAGTTGTTATCTCTATGCAAACAAGCCATTAAGCTCTCCGACTAAGTTAAGGTAGCCATACACTGGTCGATTTGCCATCAGATTCGACCAACAGATTGATCCCTCTCTGATCGAATCTGATCAGAGAGGGACCGATTTCAGCCTGAAACTGTTCACAATCTGTGGTGGTGGTGCTGCTGCCGCCGCTTCCCCCCCATCCCGCATACATTACCTGCTCCGCCGGCACGACTCCCGGGTCTCCGCTCTTCTTCTCCGCTCTGGTCTGGTCTCCGGCATGCTTCCCTTCTTCCTGTCTGGAGGAAGTTTAAACAGTAGAGCGCCCTCTACTGTTTAAACTTCCTGCCGGGACAGGAAGAAGGGAAGCATGCCGGAGACCAGACCAGAGCGGAGACGGAGAAGAAGAGTGGAGACCCGGGAGTCGTGCCGGCGGAGCAGGTAATGTATGCGGCTCTATTGCGTCGGTCGTCGGGCACTCGAACGCCGCTGGTGATGCGCTCTTTACCCGCGGGCGATCAACGGTCATTTTCCGCACGGCGCGATCAACAGGATCGGACGGAATGGATCGAAATTCGGTGTGTAGCGTGAACGATTGGCAGCAGATTCGATCCCAGTGATCGAATCTGCTGTCGAAACGGCGGCAAATCGGGCCAGTGTATGGCCAGCTTTAGTCGTGGAGAGGGCTGTTATCTGTTTTTTATTATCTCGACTGTTCCTGGACTATTTACTTTTCCTCTGCTAAAGGAGAGGTCATTACTTCACAGACTGCTCTGAAAGACTCATTTTGAATGCTGAGTGTTGTGTAATCTGCCCATATTATAGAATGATGCAATGTTAGAAAAAACACTATATACCTGAAATTAAAAGTATGAGAATATTTTCTTTGCTGCTAATCTTCTAGTAATTATTCATAGTACACAACCAATTCACTATATCATATATTTTTTTCCGCTTCAGTGTCTCTTTAAAAACAGATTAGCTTTTATTTCAGTGGAAGAGCAGAAAGGAAAGCTACTTCTTCAGGATAGTGGTCATTAAGATAATATAATGGGTGAAGGGTCAACCTAAGTACAGTATAAACCCCCAAATACCTACATTATGTGTGTAAGCCACTGTTACTCTTTATAGTCCCCCTTTCCAAGTCCTGTTATGCCATGCTATCTTCTGGGAGTAGAGGCATGGCACAGCTGGTGTCCAACACCCCTTCCAATAAGAAAGTAGGGAGAAGGATATAGCCAAGTTCCTATGAGAACCCCCCCCCCCCCCCCCCTCTCCACCGAGTTGGTGTCAATGAAAGGTAAGTTTGCCCAAAGCAGGGAATTTGGGCACACAGCGTTTTGATAGGTAGAGGAGATACAGTAGTTAAGGTTGCATGCTCCCTGCAAGTTTGCTAAGGACATCCTGTTTGCCATGTGGCTGTAAGAAGGAGTGGCAGAAGTCCCATAACTGCTGCTGTTTACAATGAAACCAAATTGTCTGGGCTTTTTGTTTGCTTGATTGTTTGTTTGTTTTTTCCCCCCATATAGTTTTACTTTATTATTTTTAGTATTGTGAGAGGGAGAACAGACAGCCACCTTATACTGAATTATAATGTTGGGCAGACAGTGGCTTTAAAAGTATTCTATTCAAAACACATTTTTTTAATAAGCAGGTTTAATATTACTTTGCAGAAGCATAAAATAAAGGGGAGAATGCTATTGTTAGATGACAGATTAACGGGAGGGCAAAATAGCACAAGGTGAAGAAAACATCCATAGAGCCAGACTTAGGTTTGCATGTCATCAGAATCCATTGTGATATATTTCCGCATCCCTAACTCTCAGAATTTATAAATGAGATGGCTTTCCTCCCAACTAACTCCCTCAGAAAGGGAGAGGCTGTGCCATATTTCAGGGAGAGTTTATTAATAGGTGACATTATAGTTAAATAAAAGGTAGATCATGCTGTAGAACCCTTCACCGGTGAAGTGAGAACATGGATATTAGATAGATATCTAAATGCTAAACAAAACAATAAATGTCAGGATTGTTTTATTATTTTAGGAAACAAATGATTAGCTTGCCTTTTATTGCCTACCCAGCTATCTAAAAAGATAAGGGAAACATTTGTCAAGGAAGTTTAAATCATGGAGTAGTACTGCCATCAAGTGGTTAAAATGTAGTATTACATACAGAATTCTGCTTCTGTTGTTTCTTACCTGGCATTCAAGAATACAACTTTCAACCTTTTGGAGGATAAAGCCAATTAGTTGTAAGACTTCTTCATCTTGTGACACATAGTCCTGATAGCCCACCTACAATATAATCACAACTCACTTTAACTAGACGCTGATTTAATGATGAAGATTCATACATCACAAAATACAAAAAAAAATCTGTTACAGAAACGCATAGGCCTTCACTGCTGATCTGCTTCTGAAAATGCTGAAAGTGTTCTATAGTCCTAATCCTTTGGATTCACCATCATTCACTTAGTAAAGTGTGGAGATCAGGAAAGGCATGACATCTGTTGTCTGAACATATTTCTTCCCATAGTAACCTCCTAAATCTTTTCATAATGTAACAATATTAAACGATATGTCAGCGGCAACAAATACATGTATTTTAATGTAGAATGGGTACTGTTTGTTGGAAAATGTAGAATGCTGTCACTTTTTCAAATGTGTACACAATGTGAGGAATTATCTTCACATCCGTAGTAAAGGACCACAACATTTTCATTGAGCAAATACATTTGAAAAACTATGGTAAATAAAACTTCAGTCCCATCTCCCTCACATCTCTTGTGACCCACACTTATATCCCCTTCCCTAAGCTATTCATCTATCCCACTGAGCCACCTCTTCTGACTCCCCCCCCCCCCCCACACACACACACACACATGCTTACCACACAACCCCTCATCTTATCCTTCCATCCAATTCCCTTCTTACTCCCCCCCCCCCCCCCCCTTAACTACCCTCTTGGCCTCCTGAGTCACCTATTCTGACCTACTTAAAGAGAACCTGAACTGAAAAGTCAAAATAACCATACACAGGTCATACTTACCTCCTGTGTAGTCTACTACTCAATCTCTTTCTCCTCTCCTGCGTCCCATTTGTCCACTGTGATCAATGGATTTCTCCGTCCTCCATTTTAAAAATGGCCATTACCCCATAACAGCTTCCTGGTCAGCACACTGTTAAACTGTAATATCACCCACTTGAGCCATAGGGGAACATGGACATTACCTTGCCCAGTCAGTTGTAACTGACAGCTGCTGATATATAACTGACAGCAACTGGTCAATATTGTCAGAACTGGAAGGGATCATTGTAAGAAGAAAATGGTGAGCCTCTGAGTGGAACTGATGGTGAGGTTAGTATGTAATATTAATTTGCAGCTACGTCATGTGTTTATTTTAAATAATTTTTACTCACTTCAGGTTCCCTTTAACTATCTTTCCAAACTATACCTAATCACGGGGTTTGGACAAAGGCATAAACCTTAATTTTTATTAAATTATTTAATTCCTGTTGGCAATGTTATTTCTAAACTCCACCTTACAAAAAAAACTCCATTGGTTACCTTTACAACAGCTGAAAGTCCTTGTATATGAGCTCCTCGAAAAAGGAACATTTTAAGCCAGTCTTCCATATTTTCCATTACACTTGTATCAGAGGTGCTCTGGTCCAGGGGTGGGTTGAACGCAACTTCACTATTGATCAATTCAACTTTTATACTTAGCAGGGGAGAATGCTGTAACGAGTTAGCAAAGCTTTAGTTAGACAATGTCATCCTCAACTGCAAGACTGTGCCCTACTCTTGATCTTCAGTCATGTCAACCATTAGGACAGGCAAGGAAGAGAGAAGATTGAAGGTGTATTTGTGTATATATGTATCTGGTTTATTAGGTCTGTGTCTGTTGTATGTACATATGTGAATGTCTCTTGTCGTGTGTGTGTGTGTGTGTGTGTGTGTGTGTGTGTGTGTGTGTGTGTGTGTGTGTGTGTGTCTGAGTATACATGTCGGTATGCGTGCGTGTTGTCTATATTTGAATGTGTGCTTCCATTTGTTTTTTGTATGTGTCATTGTGTAAAACTGCGCAGGCACTTTACATTTTCCTCAAATAAAACAATCATTCATAATCATCTTTGCCAAAAATATAGAGTGCTTACAGGTGTTCCCTTGTTGAGTGGTTGTTAGTGGTCCATAATGCTGGATCTCAAATAACCAAACTGTATTGTCTTCCCAGGCACCTCTGCTAAGGGCCTGAGCCCACTGATGCAGTTGTATCCACTTTTCAGCAACACATCAACGTTACAAATGCTGAAAAGCAGAAAGAAGCAGACACAACTGCGCTAGTGGGCTCAGGCCCTGAAGCTTCCACACTGCAGAACCTCCTGCTCCTCTTCCCACTCAATAGAGTAGAACAAGCTGCCCAAGGCTCTGTACCAAAATAATTTCAGAGCTGACCCATCAAATGATCATGAATAATAGTTTGGGGTGACAAAAATGTAAATTGTCACTGTACATCTATGTGTGTGTCTTTGTTTGTAATGTGTGTCTGTCTGTGTGCTTCTCTGTATACTTCAACAGTAAAAGATCAACAATAACGTTGTAAGATGGCTTTCAGCACCTTGTATACTGAGATGATAAACAGTGGTAAAGAAAAATGGATATAGATGACATCTTTGCTATGCTTTGAAAGAAGTTTAATGTAGGATATAATAGCCTATCACATTGGTGTAAAGACATCTTACATCACGATCCAGCAGCGTGTTTAGCAGGGCAGCCAGGCTGGATAGCGTTACTTTCTTTAAACCTTGCAGAACTATGGCATCCATATGCATTATGAATTCCTGCCATGCGGGTGATGCCTCACTGATGCCACAGGCAACAAAAGACTGCTGAACAAGGCTATGAATTCTGTGCCCATCAAGAATAAGTTGGCTTTCCAGATCATGTTCAGTTTTCCTAAAAAAAAAATACATAGAAAAAAATTAAATATACATGCACACTCACATAGTAATTATATATATGAAACAAAACAGGCTAGGTTCACACTACAGCCCAAAACGATCTGCTTTCATGGAACAGACCACAATGGACCAACGTCATGCGCCGCATCCTTGTAAAAGAGGAACTTAAAACCCAGGATCTAACTTCATCCCAGTCAGTAGCCGATACTCCCTTTTCCCATGAGAAATCTTTACTTTTTCTTAAATAGATTATAAGGCGTGTGTGGCTGATATTGAGGTGAATGTTTTATTTCTTTAAAATACTTCATCATAGTGTCTTTTTTTTCTTTGCTCTGTAATCCTTTGTGTGAATAAGTATGGATTCAGAAAATCAACCATTTTACTTACTGATCTTGGTGGGGTGGATGTTTGGTTGCTCCGAGAAGAGAACTCCAGTGAAAATGCGGTAATGAACAAAAGTGCTTAATTTTTACAATAATTATGTATAAATGATTTAGTCAGTGTTTGCCCATTGTAAAATCTTTCACTCCCCCTGATTTACATTTTGACATTTATCACATGGTGACATTTTTACTGCTGGCAGGTGATGTCAGTGGAAGTAGCTGCGACTTGCTTTTTTAGCAGTTGTAAACAGCTGTTATTTCCCACTATGCAACAAGGCTCCCGAGGTGTGATGTCAGCACCATGGTCCTGACATCACACTGTGGGAGGGGTTTTACCACAATATCAGCCATACAGAGCTCTCTGATGATCTGAGAAAAGGAAAAGATTTCTCATGGGAAAAGGGGTTATCAGCTACTGACTGGGTTGAATTTCAATCCTTGGTCATGGTTTCTTCTTAAGGGGAATATAAGACAGCACCCCTAAACCACATACATAGAATAAAGGCACCTGAGAATTTGAATAACGGGTGATTCCGATAATAGAATGTTGGTCATGTTACCGATACTCTACTGTCACCTAGCCTAATTTTCATACTTACCTCCCCACACCTATTTCTAACACCAACCTGCAGCAGAAGTGGGGTTCAGCTTCATAATAGACGAACCCAGGCATCATGTAATTTGCCCCCAGCACTGCCTCCACCGGTATGCTGCATTACCGGTGGTTAACTATAGTATAGCTGAGCACCCACCATTTTTTTCTGCTGACCAAATTCATTTCCTGGCACTTTTTCTTAGTATAGTATAGTCGAGCACTCATTACCACTTGTCCAAACCGCTGGAGTCAAAGGATTCCTTTGACTATACTATAGCCAAGTGCCCATTACCACAATACCGCTGCTAACACTGCAGATATCGTAGCCAGTGTTCAGCTATGCAATGGCCAAACTCAGGCTTCAGTCACCGGTTCATTGCTCACCGCTAACTAGAGTTTGGCTATATAGATGACCTTCGTGATGCTGCCATAGCTGCAAATTACAGTGTCCTCAGCATCGGCAGGATAAGGGTTTAATACATCTCTAGGAAGTTGGGTGGCTACACTTCTTTTTTTTTAATTCCACTGTTTACATACATTTAAACATACAAGTTGCAGAACATTATAATAATAAACAGTGTTCCCCAGAGATGAATAGGAATACATACACACAGGTCTCTATCCCTATCCAATTCCTTTCTGTGAAACCGATCTCGGCTCCTGATGTACTAATAGCTACTGGATGGATCTCTGCACATCAAGTTTGCATCATGGGATGAGCAGGAAAATTGCAACCTGCCCAACCAACACACGTACCAGCCTATGCAGTTTGGAATTCTTAACTTAATTCATCACACTCCCTGTTTGTTAGAGTAAGTAGCAGAACTTTTAAGTACTGTTACCTTTCTAAGAAGTCTATGAGCAGAAAAATAGTGAATGGATTTTCCTAAAAACTGACCGATGTTCCAACCCTAGCCCACTCTACAGATATTGGGAACATATAAGAAAAAATATTCTGCCTGGTTTGCATTTTAATTCATTTTTGTATGCATTTTTGTAAGCAAATGACAGCATGAATCTAATATCAACATTAGAATAATCTATGGCAACTGTAGTCAAAATAACATGAATAAAATTGCTTATATTTTTACAGTATTACTGTACTTTATAAATTATTCGGTCATTGTTTGTAAAATATTTCCACTCTCTGATTTACATTCTGAAATGTATCACAGGCCGCAACATAATGGCAGGTTATCTCTGTGGAATGGTTGTTTACTGAGAGTTCTAAAGCTAGTAGGAAATATAGCTGGTCCCCCAGAATGCTAAGGGGGGGTGGGGGAATTCCACATAATTAATAGCCTAGGCTAAGTCTCACTGGGTGGACAGGGCTACATACCAAAGTACATTAATATAAATAGTTATAGGAAGTGTTTATGATGCTGAAACCAGGATATTTAATGTAAAAGTGGGTATCCTGAATCATTTATTGCATTCTGCTATAAGTCATTACAGTTCCATTTTAAACATCTATTCATGTATATGAAATTAGAAGAATGTAGGTCCACTTTGGTACAATTGCTAGTTTCAAATTGCTGACCTGTCAATTGAAACGTCTTTTAAAGCCATTCTAGTTAACTGGCAACTTTTCATGGATTTGCACATGTGGCAAACAAAGAGCTAAAGAGGAGCAAAGCAGTGTAACATAAAATAATGATATTACAGTTCTGGTGAATAATGTGTGAAGGAGACATACTTCTGTTTCATCATTAACTCAGTAATGGAGTAGCTCCTGCTGAGATCTCGGCAGGTGAAAATGTCAAGATTTGCAGTACACCATGATGCAGTGAGCTCACTAATGAGATTGTAATTATTTGTAACAATGCTGAAGTTCTTATAGAGATCAGCGCAGATGTAAGAAGTGGCAAGCTCGGCGTAATCAGTGCTCTCATCCATGCTCCAGGTGAACAAGCTCATTCCATCTCTCAGAATCTGCAGGAAAGAGAAAAGACTGTGTAACTCATCTGCTTATGGAATAGAGAAAAAGAAGCTGAGGATTAAGACTGATTATGACTAAAGCTTAACATTATGTAAATGGCACCCAGGTGAATGCTGCAATGCTGCAAATGGGAAAGGGTAGAGGCTGTAAATGAAAATGGGGACTGCTATAAGATAAGGGGTGTTGTGAATGTCAGAGGCATATGCTACATGTGGGGGACTGCACATTGAAGAGGATGGCTGGATTTCTGCAAGGGCCTAGAAGGAATGCTTCACATGGGGTGGGGGCTGTGCATTATTATTATTATTTATTTATATAGCGTCAACATGTTCTGTAGTGCAGTACATACTAAAAACAAATATTGGGGAGCATAGATCCATGAGTGATTCAACATATTGTACAATCAGGACATCCAGCAATACAAGTACAAATGCATACATAGTTGTGTGGTTTGAGACATGACCAATAGTGATACATTGTTCATATGATAGCTTACTGCAGGATAAAAAACACTAGGAGGAGGTCCCTGCCCTGTAAACTTACAATTTAGAGGGTCGTGGGGTGGAGACATTAGGGAAGGAGACACAGGAGATAGCAGATGAGGCAGTGAGACTCCACTGCAACCTACAGTAAATTATAGGCTTGTCTGAAGCCGGAGCCGGTGAGTTGCTGTTCATCGCAATGCTGTGCAGCGCATGTGATGGGAACGGTAGAAGGGCTGTCTATGCGTGTCACACACTATACGCGCTGCCAAAATGCGCACAGCAGCACGCATAGTCTGAATGAGTCCTTAGAGAAAGAATTACTTGTGATATGTGTGAAGTGTGGCCAACTAACTTAGAAGCTTTTTATAAATCTTAGCCCCCTGTAATATAAAAATTATGGTAGAGTAAAATTGTCTGTGGAGTGCCGCATTCCAAGGAACTGCCCCTCAGAATGTGCTGATAGTTATAAAAAATACTTTCAGAAAGGTGAATTTAAAATTCATACACAATACCTCAGAAATCTTTGCCAACTTCTTTTCAAACAGCGCTCTCTGGTGGTTAGAGATAGATTTTATCACTTCATTGTACTTTGACACTACAGTTTCCAAGCGAGTAAATAGCAGTTTGAGTCGGTTTATGTCCATTTTGCTTATAACTGATCCAATGGATTCAGGAAGCTGTAAAAGAAAATCCTGTTTATTGTGCCTCACAAGAGTGATACAAAAATGTGAAAATGATTAAAGAAACTTTTATCTCATCTAGTCTGAGGGCAGCCCTACATAAAGCTTCGAACCCCTTTTGCTCACACCTCAATTGGGGAAAATCTGATAAAGCACTAAAAACATAAAACTTCCAATCAACAAGAGGAAGGGTTAATGAAAAATGCAGCTGTAACAGCAGCTCTGGCTGGTAACAGTAAAAAAGGGCGCAGGAGGCTAGTGGACAAATCGGGCGCCGCCATTCACTCCCATAATAAATATCGTTTAATGGGCGCCCGATAGGAAAAAAGGGCGCCGGAGAAAAATAACGTTTTAAAAGCGGCGCCCGGAGACTTAATGTTTTATTACTGCTTCTCATGATTACACATTATTTAATGATTTATACATTTTTTAATATTATTTTTAAACGAAAAACAGTACAATTTTTTTTCAAACATTATTTTTAAACGAAAAAAAGTACAATTTTTTTTTTACATTATTTTTAAACGAAAAAACCAACAGGGGGGTCTTAGGTTTAGGCACCAACAGGGGGGTCTTAGGTTTAGGCACCAACAGGGGGGTCTTAGGTTTAGGTACCAACAGGGGGGGTCTTAGGTTTAGGCACCAACAGGGGGGTCTTAGGTTTAGGCATCAACAGGGGGGTCTAGGGGTTAGGGGTAGGTACAGGGAGGGTTACTTAGTAATTTTTTTTTTAAACGTTATTATACGTTTCACTATTTAAACGAAAGATTAACGTTTTTACAATTGCCGATTTAATGCACATTATTTAATGATTTATAACTTTATAAAACATTAATTTTAAACGAAATACAGTACAATACATTTTTAAACGTTATCCATGCTTATCGTTTAAAACCCCGCGCCCTTTTTTCCCAGCGCCCCTTTTTAACGTACGCGCTCTGGCTGGAAAACATAAAAAATAACACCAGTGATTAATACAAAAACAACCTAGCAACATACACAGTAATCGTTTGGATCCCATCCTGACACAGTCAGCAGTTAGGGCCCTTTTACACTTAATCAGTTGCTCTCAGTTAAAACGGAAAGAAAACTGATTTTCAAAGTAAGTCCCATGTTTTCCTATGGCACTTTTCACACTTAACGCGTTTTAACTGAAATCTTCTTCCCAATGCACTGCTATGGGAAAAAACGTGTACTAACGCGCACTAACGTACACTAATGCATACCAACTGATTAAGTGTAAACGGGGCCTTAGCAATCCAACTTTACCTACAACACATACAATATGGGTGCGCACCACCACTAGAAATTGAGTTAATTGGCTATCTGCAGTGTGCTAGGTAACAATTGTAATGATAGTACAAGAAAAAGAGGATGTTTACCTTTAACCGCACCACTGTAATACCATATGGATACTTGGGAGAGACTCAAGTTCCAAACACGAGAGTGTAGTAAAAGATACGTAATTTTATTATTGATAGCCAAAAGTTAGACAAAACATGACCTTAGAAGCAATTAAAAACACTGCAAGGACCACAAAGAGCCCATGCCAGACATGTTATAACCATATCCATAGTGCAAGTTACAATGTAATATAAATCACAGACTGTACATAATAATAATGGTTTGTTGGAGCTACACACTATCCTTAACCTGCTATGAAGCACTTAAAGCGATCCCAAGCCGAAACTCGGGATCAAAATCAGCTACTCACCTTAAGGCCTGGGACCCACTGGGACCCACTAGCAGTGCTTTCTGAGCGCTTGGGATTTTAAAAGCTCTTGCTAATGCAATGCTATTCCACTTGAGGGATGTGATTTTTGAAAAATCACCCATAGCATTGCATTAGCAAGAGCTTTTCAAATCTCAAGTGCTTAGAAAAGCACTGCTAGTGTCTTCCAGGCCTAAGGCTGTGGACACACTATGAGTGCTTTCTGAGTGTTTTCTGACCATCAGAGCTTTCTGAACATTCTTCAAAAAAATGCTCCCATTGACTTGCATTAAAATCGTGGTAAAATTGCAGTAAAATTGCCATGGTTGCTGCAATTTTACTGCAATTTTAATGCAAGTCAATGGGAGCATATTTAAAAAAAATGCTCAGAAAGCTCTGATGGTAAGAAAATAACTCAGAAAGCACTCATAGTGTGTCTACAGTCTATGAGAGGGAAGCCTCAGGATCTTATTGAGTCTTCCCTCTCTACTCAGCTGTCCGTCTCTGAGCACAGCTCCCCTCCAGATCGGGGCTGCGCTCCTTCTCGTCTTGCAGCATGGCCGCACAGTAGACACGTGAGCACGGCCGCCCAGTAGCACAGAGCCCTCGGCTCCAGCTAACTGCGCATGTGCAGGTGGGCTCACGCGGCCAAGAAAGAGGGAGAGGGTCTGCGCAGTCCCGATGTGATAAGCGACAATGCATCAGCAACGGGGGACATTAGAATAGAGAAGGAAGCCTCAATAAGATCCTGAGGCTTCCCTTTCTTAAGGTAAGTATCTCATTTTCTACCCGAGCTTCGGCTCGGCTACACTTTAAGTCTTACATTTTCCTGACTAAATAAATAGAATAGGACACCAACCCATTATCTTTTACAGTTCTGGTCATCACTGACAAATAATGGCTCTTCTATAATGAAGAATTATGGTTTTTAGCTCACATGCAAACACGTACAAAAGTAAGAAATTACAGGTACAAACTCTAGATAACACATATACAGTAGATGTGCACCTAGCCTCAGTCTTTTTACACTTTAAATCCATTTCCCTGATGTTATGCATACATTCAATTAATTTCATTACTAACAGCATTACCTTCATTGTAAGTGGTGGTTTTGAGAAGTACTCAGCCTCCCGCAGGTATACCAGCAGACTTGGGTTAAGATTAATATCTATCTGCAGGCACTCCTCAAAATCATGCATCGAATCAAAAGCCTTCTGCAACACAGCAATAAAAGCAGAAACATCAATACAATTCACAAATGTTACCAATTTACACTGTACACTATGGGCTTGATTCACAAAGCGGTGCTAACCTACTTAGCACGTCTAAAGTCTTTAGACGTGCTAACCAGGGTGCTAAGTAGGTTAGCACTGGATTTCTCAATTGATTAACCTACTTAGCACCCTGGTTAGCACATCTAAAGACTTTAGACGTGCTAAGTAGGTTAGCACCGCTTTGTGAATCAAGCCCTACATGGTCAAACTAACCAAGGTTTTTAAAATCATGGCAGCTTCTTAGGGCTCTTTCACACTAGAGCCCTTTTCGTGCGTTTAAACGCAAAGGAAATTCTTTGCGTTAACCAAGGTAAAATGAAAGTCCATAGACTTTCATTTTACCTTTCACACCTGACGCTGCGTTTTCTCGCACCCAAGAGCGTCGATCTGCAGGGAGCCGGCGTTTTCCGTCAGGTTCAATTAATAGCTACCGCCGCTGATTGCGTCGCACCGCAGATTCCCGATGACACACCGCAGGGCATATAACGCGTGCAGGAAACAGCTCCTGCACACGTTGATAGATGTGAAAGAGGCCTTAAAAACCATGTATCATGCTGCATGGTAAGATCTCTAATGTTGGCAGTAGAGTTAAATGGAAAATTCATGGAACATGTAAATTGCTTCTCAATAAGAAACAGAACTGCGTCAGGCAAATCAGACCATTAACTGACAATTAATTAATCTGCAAATGACACATTTACAAAGTTGACAGTTAATTGTTTGGCAATCGGCATGAATAAGCTTGGATTCGCAGGTAAACATTTTTTTTCCCGGTGAGTAAAAATTTGCATAATTTTATGCTCTCCTCTTTTTTCTTTTCAGAAAACAGAATATCCCTACACACACACACACGCACGCACGCACGCACGCATGCACGCACACACACACACACACACACACTTCAAGAAAGCTCCCTCTGGTCCCAGGTCCTTTTACCTTACTTTCTAGGTATTTCCTCACTTTCCTCTGATGTCTGTCCACCACCCAAGTTCTGGTCACAGAACTGGTAAGAGACAAGGGCCCCTATCAAACTAACACACTTTGTAACCTTACAATAGAGTTGTGTTCTGGAAGCAAAAGTACTGAAATTACCTTGGAATTCATTGCTGGTCGTCCTCACCAAAATGTGGAGAAAAGGGACTGGACTAGGAGAGAAGGACTGCAGATTGGGGTTTTCTTAGTACAGGCTAAATTTTTGGCTAGTTTTCACAACTAAAAAGTGATGTTTACTACTCCACCTGATGGTTTATATAAGAAAGGTATTCTTGTATTGCAGTGCAGTAAATATAAGGTATCTTCACAGAAAACAACAAGGTCTTGCCAAGTCCAGGGACTTTGCTTGTTGAATGGTGAAGACTTGGGTATTGCACCAGGAAAAAAAACTGTACTGCTCACAAAATATTGGTAGGCGAGTGAGCAGATAAAGCACACCCAAAAGAATTAAAAGTACATTTGAAATACTTTTTGTTTGTTTCAAATTAAATATTGTTAACATCTGTATTTGAAGTACTAAGCATAATAATATAAATACAACAATAAATTAGGGAGTCTGATCACCACATACAATGAAGAAATCAACCACAGCACTGTAAAAACTGAATAATGTAAATATTTCTTACCAGTAAGGGAAGCTTTAGGGAGTCACTAAGGTCTTTGTTCACACCTGAAAGCCAAGACGTCACCAGGCTCTCCTCAAACCTTTTGCATTCACAAGAAATAACCACAGGTGTAAAATACAACAAAAAGAGCATAAACTATATATTCATAAATACACAGTGTTACAAAGTTATTGCATTTAACAGTTACCACATTCAATCTAGAACACGTATACCCCAGTAATGTAAAGATCTACCAAATACACAAAGATTTCTCAAGATATACCCTTATGTGTGACATTTAATGTCACACATAAGGGTATATCTTCAAATGATGAATAAATGATAAAAACACCTAAACACTAGAATGGTAGATGCCCCATATAATTGTTTCATTCATTTATTGGGATTGCCACTATTCCTGTTTACTACATCAATGGTCATTTTTAATTGGAGCCTTTATATAACATTTTGGTCTCTGTTCCTCCTTACATTTATTAATAATTTCCAACTATTATATCTCTTGGACCTCCCAGGTAGGCATTTATAGTAGTACCCATATTCCTGAGCAGTTTTCTCCCCTGATTAAGTGAACTCATTGGAATGCCAGTCCATAAACACCTCTGGATGCTGATATTAGCTGATTTTCCGAGCATTACTATAACTTTCTAATTAACTTGAGCTTGTTTGCATTATTGCTACATTATCATCCCTTCTCGTTTCATTACAGGGCTGTGACTATTTAACACAAAACTGTGAATGAACAAATTATCAAGAACAATTTTAATAATTATTTTTATAGGCTCATTATTCCAATTAGTTTTTCATAAAATCGTTTCCTTTTTTCTTTGCCATGCATTTAATAGAACCCCTGACTCATGAATTTTTTAATGCTTCCTGACATTATAGTAACAGTTTAATAGCAGGACAGACTGGCTGATTAACCAGACACTGTGGTAGCAGAGAAAGGTCAGAGGACAGCAGTGATGACTAGGTAGCAGTGCCAAATGAGTTAGCAACATCAGAAATAAGTTAATAAGAGAAGTACAAGGACCTGAAGGAGGAACTAAAAAGCGAAACGGGTCATTTGGACTCCTGCTAGCACCTGGTACTTTAGGCGCCATATATATTGCAATGTTAATGTTAGCAGTGCCTAGAATATAATTTGGGCACTAAAGCTGCAGGATGTGGCTCAAACTCAGAAGAGGGATGGCACAGATGGCAGCGTAGCAAGAAACAGCAGCAGCAGGGGTAAATCATATGTTGCACATCAGCAATAGCATTCGGCTACGCAGAGGAGAGGGTTAGTGATAGGAGAATTAGGAGTAGGTAGTCGGTAAGTTAATGTTAGAAATGGGAAAGGAGAGTTAGTGTTAGACGTAAGTAGAGGATGGTTAGTGCTAGATGTAGGAAGCGGTAGGTTAGTGTTAGGCATAGGTTGGGGTAGGTTACTGTTAGGGATAGACAGGGGTAGATTAGTCTTATGAATTGGTAGAGGGAGTATTAGTGTGAGAGGAGGGTTAGGTAAAGCAAAATCCCAATACATGTAAAAATACTTAAATTCAACTATTGCTATCAGTCAATACTCAATAGCAGAATATAGGTAATATTACCAATATTCTACTAGCGCCTTCACCAGGCACCCAAATTACCTAACGCTCTCTTTCAGCGTACATCTAAAACTAATGTGGACAAGGAGCACTCAGGGCTATGACTCCTAATCTGGGAGAATAGCTCCAATAGATCCCAGGAACAATGCCGAAGCTCCGAGTTTCATTTTCCAGCTAAACATGCATGATTTTTGCTTTCATACTCTTTGTACTTGCAATCATAAATCTGACCTATAATTTTCACTACATTTTTTTGCTGAGCGAAAAAATATTTGTGTTGCCAGAAAGGCTGCTAGATCCCAGAGAAACCAAATGGTCTTCTATGGCCATACTTGCACCTCTGCTAGGAACTGTGTTATTCTGTACCTCTCCAGATCTTCTGATGTTGCTGTATACAGATGTCTCAGATCCCAGCCCATGTCTCCATCAAGAGTGATAGGTGACACTTTTTTCAGGATTGCCAAAGGATCCTAGAAAACAAGACAGTCTAAAGTAAAAATGAGTACTTTTAAGTACAGTATATATTTAATATCAATAGCTTTCATGAAAGTAAACGTCTATAAGAACTCCAGGTAGACAGATTTTATAGCCAAATGGTATAGGTTTTTATTGTAAGAATGTTCTCCCATTGGATTAAATGAAATCTGACAGAGGAGTAAGTTACGACATTGAGTGCAGTGACATGAAACATTGCTGGAATCAGCATATGTGGTTGTGGGACAGGGTTATACCTGCCTCACACCAGTGTTAGGCTATGGAGGGAGAAAAGGCTCAAGGAAATGAAGTGTCTAGACACAGGAAGTTGCCATAGAGGCAAGAAAAGCAATGCAGTTTGGTAATTTTAGTAATCATGGGATGAAGATATGTGAGTATGGCAAGGACCTTAGGGTATGTGATGCTCTTCTTTATGTTAGGAAGGGCAGGAAGTTGAGCGGGAATCACTTTTATTTTTTATTTATGGATATGGAAAACAAATACATTCTCTTTTAAGAAGGCTAACTTTTGTTTTGCATAACATTTTAGTAAGAGGGTTTTTTGGACCTTTGTAGCCCCTTATACATTCCTAGGAGGTCTGGTTCGCCATGAGATTGGTGGGTAATCTTTGACTTAAATGGAGAAACTGATTTTGTTATGGATACACACAGTAGTTCACTCATTGATTTTTAGTGTAATAAGATCTTAATTTCATGGTTTGCAACACTGACTACATTATCATATAAAACAGGAAACTTACTGAGATCCTGGCTCGTAGTCCCTTTATCCACAATAACTTGCAGATTGTAGGAGTCATATTAAGATGTAAAGGAGGATTATCTGACATTTCTAGATACATGTCCCTCACTTGACGAATTTCTTCCATAAACATTGTATACAACTGAAGGTCTTTCTCCTTTAGATGGTCCTAAATATAATGTGAAAGATTACTTAACCTGTTCTGGTCATTATTACAATTCTGAAACACTTTTTATGAATGTATCAGTGCAAGATGTGAATGAGGCTATGCTCACATTATAAATTACCAGCACTATTTCAAGCACCAAGCAATTTATTGCAATTTTTTAATCGCCTTTCCCTGCGTTTTTTTAAGCGGTTTTGCAGAGCTTTTTTTTCACTACCTGACGTCAGTACGGGCTGCATGGTGGCGTAGTGGTTAGCACTCTCGCCTTGCAGCGCTGGGTCCCTGGTTCGAATCCCAGCCAGGTGAACATCTGCAAGGATTTTGTATGTTCTCCTCGTGTCTGTGTGGGTTTCCTCCGGGCACTCTGGTTTCCTCCCACATCCCAAAAACATACAGATAAGTTAACTGCCTTCCCCCTAAAAGTGGCCCTAGACTATGATACATGGACTAGATTGTGAGCCCCTCTGAGGGACAGTTAGTGACAAGATAATATACTCTGTACAGCGCTGCGTAATATGTTGGCGCTATATAAATAAATTCATAAATATTGTGTTGAAACCCCTCCCGCAGTGTGATGTCAGGACCATGGTGCTGACATCACACTGTGGGTGCCTTGTTGCATTGTGGGAAATAAAAGCAAGCAGCAGCTACTTCCACTGATATCGCCTGCCAGCAGTAAAAATGTCACCATGTAATAAATGTCAGAATGTAAATCAGGGAGATGAAAGATTTTACAATGGGCAAACACTGACTAAATCATTTATACATAACTATTGTAAAAATTAAGCACTTTTGTTCTTTACGTTATTTTCACTGAAGTTCCTCCCCCCCTTCCCCAACAAAATTAATCCCTATCTTGACTGTGCAAAGCTTATCAGACATGCTGAAAATGATTAAATGATCAGTCTGACACAAAAACTGCATTGTGTTTATCAGCCTTTAAACATCTAATTAGTGTTAGTTTGTCTTGCTTTCTGCCACAAATAGCACTTGTTGTTGCTCTCACACCTCAAACCTATGACAAATGGAGCCTCTGTGGAACCATAAGGCTCAGCATGCCCTGTCAGATCATCCTGAGGCGTTTCAGCTTATTCAGTTATAAATATTAACTGTACTGTGCAGGAACTGCAAGTCTCAGCATGCTCTCAGAGGACTTGCTGGCCCATGTTTCCAGTGGCATAATTAGTATTTGCCTCTTAAGAGTTAAAAACGACGTGGTAAAAAAAAAATGGCATGAGGACAGCAGACTGACTCCAGGTAGTCAGAGGGATATCTGGCTTACATCAGCAGGCTCTCTTCCCGGCATAATTCCTGCCTGTGTGATTTGTCCCATCAGCATCTCCCTGCAGCCAGGAGCCCCCACCCTCTGCACTGCAGCAAGTTGACAACTCACTTGCTTCATGCTGTAACTTATTTCTCCTCATAAAAGGCAGCCTCTAGCAGTGAGGGGAGAGAGGAGGAGGAGGGGGTTCCAGGCACAGCATGAGTGGTACAGAACGACCTAGTGAGGCTTCTGAGAGTAGCGTAGGCTGCTGTGTGCTCACCTGCAGATCAGCCACTCCAAGAGAATTGCCTGGCCGGTCTGCTGCCACACATGAAGCAATACCAATCATAGATCCATAATTTGTTGCTGGCCGGAGAAAAGGGGCTGGCACTCGGTGCCTTAGTACAAAGGTGTACATTTTGTACGGACAGCCCAAAAATGATTCAATTTATACGGAAAGCCTGCGGTTGGCCTGCGGTTGGCAACCCTGAGGAGGAAGTCAGGTGATCGGGCCTCAGGTAGTGGGTCCCACTGTGCTTGAGCACCCAGAGCCCCCCCACCCCGCGCACGTGCCTGCTTTGTGTACTGCTTCCTATATTAGGATTGTTTGATGAATATTTTGCCTGGAATATGTTTATTTGACTCTAACCAAATAAGTAACTGTTATATACCTTATGGAATATATCAATATCAATTTTGTGAGATTGTGTTCTTTCCTGATGTGATTTTTATTTTTATGAGAGATTAGACTGCACACTGTAATACTATTGATCTGGCTATATGGAAGTTCATACACTCTAAATTTGTTTCAGATATTGTGATCTGACATGGTCAATGACCTCCATTATGAATAATGAATTATATATGGATTTTTGTTCACGTGGGTCATTACCTCTGGCTCTATATGAATAGATGGAATAGCATGCCCTGCTTCAAAAAAGCCATATGCACTGTATGTCAATTATATCTGCTATAGGCTGCCCTGTGCACATCCATTTAAAACTGTAAAAGGACATATTACAGTCTATAGCATTTGAAATACAAAACTGAGCTTAGTTGTCAACTACCTTAACAATGTCTCTTCTACTGATGCCTTCAAACACCTCCAGTAGCCTAAGCTGGGACGCCACTGTTGGACATTGGTCAAAACTCCTTCGAAGAATATTTCCAAGCTGATGTTCCAGACTCTGCAATGTGTAATATTTATATGTAAACAATGATAAAGAATAATAATAGTAAACTTACTTATTCACTATACATTGAATACAGATATATCTGAGCAAGTCTTTTTGTGTAAAGGACAACTACAGACATTACATTTAATTTATGGTTATGTAGCTTCTTTTACCAAACTTGCCTAAGTGTGTGATGTCTTGGGATTCTGTAAAAAAACGTGCAGGCTTATTTAATAAAGCAGCGAATAAAAGATCAACAATGCGCAAAACACAGTAAACCCCCAATCTGAAGCGATCTAACTGCCTACGCATGGTAACTGTAGAGACTGTTAGTGTATAAGGGCCCAGGGGCACATAGTACAGACAATAACATAGAGATGGTGGACAGCATCAATATCACTGTACAATGTGACATTGATGATGAATATAATGCAGACGCATTATATAATAAAACATACAGCAAATTATAAATATACATAGAAACAAAAGAAAGTCCAGCCCTTGTGAGCTTACAGTCTAAGGAACAGGGACGAAACAAGAGGTAAGGCAATGTATTTCTAGAGGTGGTGATTTTTTCAAATCGTATTCTGAAAGAATCACAGCTTAATCAAAGGCTGAATTAAGTGTCCTAAGTTAGAATGACTGTCTGTATGAAAATGTGAGTTTTAATGATGCGCTTAAAGGTTTTAAGGATTGAAGAATGATGGATGGGCTGTGAAAGAGAATTCCTGGGGAGGGGCGAGGCTCATGAGAAGTCCTGTATATGCGATTATGAGGAAGTGATTCTAGTGGTGGACAGAAGAAGGTTGTAATGGAAGTTGTAGTTGAGATAGTATCTGGAGACAACTGAGAAGATGAATGGAGGACAAATATTGTGGGGGCCTTTGTAAAGAACTTGAAATTATTATTCTGGTTAATTGGAAGACAGTAAAGAGCTTGGCAATGAGAAGCACGATAATAGGTAGATGAGATGAGCAGTAGGGTTCAGAATAAATTGTAGGGATGCTAGTCCTTATTTTTGGTAAGCTACAGAGCAGGGTGTTACAGCAGTCAAGGTGGGATTTTTATTAGGGCATGCACCAGCATTTTAGTAGTGCCCTAAATCAAGAAGGGTCAGGTGAAAGATATAATTTTGAGTTGGAGATAACAGGTGTTGTGCCTGCGTGCAGCATTTGTTTCAGAGTTAAAGTGGTGATTCCTGGCTTTTTTGTTGTCCAGATTATTATTATTTAGTATTTATATAGCGCCGACATATTACGCAGTGCTGTACAGTGTATATATATATATATATATATTGTCACTAACTGTCCCTCAAAGGAGCTCACAATCTAATCCCTACCATTGCCATATGTCTATATTATGTAGTGTAAGTACTGTAGTCTAGGGCCAATTTTTTAGGGGGAGCCAATTAACTTATTTGTATGTTTTTGGAATGTGGGAGGAAACCAGAGTGCCCAGAGGAAACCCACGCAGACACGGAGAGAACATACAAACTCTTTGCAGATAGTGCCCTGGCTGGGATTCGAACCAGGGACCCAGTGCTGCAAGGCGAGAGAGCTAACCACTACGCCACCGTGCTGCCCTAAGATGCTGACCTATCCCCTCTGTCATTTCAGTACAGCTCAGATGTACATAATTGTTTGTGAAGGCCTGAAGAAGGGTCTACCCAAAACCAGTCGACGTTGTTGCCTCAAAAAGCAATTGATTTTTCCATGTAACTTTTGCACTGTAATCATGTGATGTTGTCTTAAAAGATTAATTGTGAACAATGTTTGCACTTTTGATGTATTAAAATATTAAGCTCATCTTCAAAAAAACTTTTTTAGTCTCCTCAAATTATTTGCTTTTGCATATATCCTTGTATCTGTGCTTCTGAACTATTGGTGTAGTGGCGCACCACTGAAAATATTTAAATACGGTAGTTAGAGAGTGAACATGTTGAATAAATTAGAAATTATTAAATATTAATCCTAAGCCGTGTGCTTGCTTGATAAACTGAGGTAATAGGGGTGCCATTGACAATTATTGCTCTATCTGAGGCAGTGTAAATGGAGAAAAGGAGGACTTGGAGAGGATATTTGGATCCAATAAGCGAAAGACCTTTAGGCTGCTTACACACAGGGACGTTACAGGCGCACGTTAGTGCAGCCTGTAACGCTCCCCCAATGCACAGCATTGTAACACAAGTGGGCTGCCCACTTTGCGTTACATGTAACGCTGCACATTCTTCCGAAAGTGCAGCATACTCTAGCGTTACAGCGGCTTAAGCCGTGTTAGACTGTTTGCACATGCTCAGCCATGTTGGGGAGGAGCGGAGAGCGGCCAGGCACTTGGCTAATTAATATTCACTGCACGTTGTGACGTGCAGTGTTTACTTCCTGGTGCGGCCGCTCTGTGCGGCGATTGGCCGGCGGGACCACGTGATGCCGCATGCGTCCAAGAGTACGCATCACGGCATCACGGATGCCAGAGTGAGCTGCACAACGCGGCTCACTCTGACGTCCACATCGAAGAGCACCAGGCCTTGCGTTAGGTGCACGTTATGCGACCTTAACGTAGCACCTAACGCAACGTCTTGGTGTGCAAGTAGCCTTAGTGAGAAAAATGTTGTCTTCTCATCTTAAAGTCACTGAACTCTTCAGAAAAAAAGTCTCTGTTGTGTTTATCATCTTATCTACTCTAGCAAGTGTTCAAAGAACAATATGGCGAGCTGCTGCAGGAAGTCAGGCAATTTAACTGATAAGCTTCCAAGCAAAGTGAAAAACAGTTTATCAACCCTTTCAATAACTTTTTTTTATCAAATAATTGTTTGTCTCTAGAAGTTTTTTTGTGGTGTGGTTATTCTGTTGAAGCAGAGGGAAGATTTTAGCTATTGTCAAAACTTTAATGTATAACAACATCACTCTGATATAAAAAGGTACAGATTAATGCTTTCTATACATAAGCTCTATCAGCACATGAAAAGGTAAAAATATTACAACTGGTTAGAGTTTGAAGACAACCTTTGTGATAAGGTAATGGAGGCATTCACCTTAAAAATTGCAACTCCTTACAGACAGTATGCATGACCCTCGAGGATACTAAGATCCTCCGATAAAACAGGTCTGCATAACGTATCAAAGAGAGAAAGAGGAACCGATTTCCTCTAGAATGCACACAATGGCGTGCAATATAAATGATGGCATGTTGTCATCAGCACTCTGGTCACAACTCTTTTTATGAAACTTGAAAAAAGGTGACTGTAATGGAACTTTCAAGGAACTTGTAATACATTAGATATATGTGATGTCTAAATAAGCGACAGATGTGGAGAAATAAGGAAGAGAAAAATTGTGGATTTAAAAGATAAACAGCTGGAACCTATACATTTCTTTGATTACACCACCGCTGCTGGGTGTAAGTGGAGAATTTGCTGAGCTAGTAAGAGAGAGGGAAAGTACAGACTAGCTAGCATGGTTTAACCACTTCCCAACTGAAGGGTTTTACCCCTTGACCACCAGAGCAATTTTCACCTTTCAGCGCTCCTTCCATTCATGCGTCTATAACTTTATCATTACTTATCACAATGAAATGAACTATATCTTGTTTTTTTTTGCCACCAATTAGGCTTTCTTTAGGTGGGACATTATGCCAAGAATTATTTTATTCTAAATGTGTTTTAATGGGAAAATAGGGAAAAATGTGGGAAAAATGTATTATTATTCAGTTTTCTGCCTTTATAGTTTTCAAATAATGCATGCTACTGTAATTAAAACCCATGAAATGTATTTGCCCATTTGTCCTGGTTATAAAACCGTTTAAATTATGTCCCTATCACAATGTTTGGCGCCAATATTTTAATTGGAAATAAAGGTGCATTTTTTTCAGTTTTGCGTCCATCCCTAATTACAAGCACATAGTTACAGTGTTATACCCTCTTGACATAAATATTTAAAAAGTTCAGTCCCTAAGGTAACTATTTATGTATTTTTTTTAATTGTAATTTTTTTTTTTTCATTACAAAAAAAAATAAATTGGGGAGAGTGGGAGGTAAGGAGTTAATTTTTTGTGTAAAACTAATTTATTTGTATGTAAAAAGTGCTTTAGGGTGTAGTTTTACTATTTGGCCACAAGATGGCAACAGTAACTTTGTGTTTAATGCAACCTGCAAGCGTCCTTCCGGGCTTGCAGGAAGTACTAGGAGGCTGAGAAAGTTTTTTTTTCACAATGATCGCGCTGCTTAGCGGAGAAGCAGCGGATCATTGCGGGGCTTAGATCAACGAACGGGAATGGATTTTCCCGTTCATTGATGTCCAGGCGAGCGGCCGGCGGTGTGTTTACGAGCGGGAGTGGGTGCTAGAGCGAGCGGGAGCGCGGGCAGCGGCGGGAGCACGGAAAGTACGGATTTCTCCGTCCCTGGGGGTGAAAGGATGGAAAAAGGGACGGAGAAATTCGTATGAGTGGGGGTAAAGTGGTTAAGGTCTAAAACCTTGAATTCCACCTCTAGTTTGGATAAAAAAACAACAACTGCACAGCAGGATGTATCAAAGGCAGAAAGAATAAACAGAACATGAAAAATGATGAGAAAGCAATTTCAACCACTGTTCATCTGGGTGCAGAGTTGCACCAAAGCACTAATCAGGACTCTCTGCCCTGAAAGGTACTGTAAGAATCACTAATGTATCATGGTGGGAATGTCTGGAAAGGTTAGGGTTAAAAAGGCCCTAGGTCAGTTTAGGCTTTGGTCAGAGTTAAACTCTGCCTATCAGTCAAGTCCAAGGAGATTTTTAGGGCCTGTTTCCACTAGCCGCCATGCGCAGCTGTGAGACGCGTGGCGACACTTCCTGGCCTGCCATGCATGGCTATGGGATTCGCTGCCTCTCGCACGAAAATGGATGGCAATGTCAGCCGAATTGGTAGGGCAAGCAATTCAGCTTGCGGCGCTATTATTTCCTATGGCAGAATTTAACGCGCAATTTGCCTGTGGGGAAACTCTGCAGATTCGGCCCGGTTTCCGCCCTATTGGAAACAAGCCCTTAAGATTAAGGTAGATCAAGAAGAAGGTTAGGATAGCACATTGTTTTTTGGTATAGTTACAGTGACGCACAAATCAAAGGCTAGGGTTGGGTTAAGCATTTAGAGGAACATTTTAAGGTTTGGTGCAAAGGTTAAGTTAGGGCCGCTGAGCTGGTAGGAGTAAGGAAAGTGTTACAATATGGTTAGTGCTGAGTACAGAAGATGGGGACCCTAAGGCTAGGCTAAGGGTGGAGGTTAAAGTTAGTGTTAAGCTAGTTGGAGGTTGCCAATACCTCAAAATGTCACAAAGGATAAGGGAAGTGCGGATACTAGTTGTATTTAAGCCAATACCTCTTGACCAGTAATAACTACAGGTAGTCCCCGGTTTACAGACGCCCAACTTACGAACGACCCACCAATATGAACGACCCGATCCCGTCGCAATGATGTCATTTTCGTGGGGAAGTTTGAAGAAGCGGTTTCAAACGTCCTGACTTAAGAACGGATTCAAGTTAAGAACAAATCTACAGTCCCTATCTCGTTCTTTAACCGGGGACTACCTTGTATAGGCATATGTATTTAAAATGTAGATCATTAAACACGTGATTCACTAAATGCAAAGGTGCACTGACAAAAAAACGCAGGTGGATCCGTTTTTAATTTGAGTGAAAAGGGCTGCTATCTTTAACCTTGGTATCCGTGGGTCCATTTTTGTTCCGGGCCAAAAAACAGAGCCACAGATACGTTTTTAACATAAGTGTGAACCTACTCTTATTAAGCAAATACAGGCAGGCATCATTCATGCATAAGGACAGTAACGACATATGGAAATTCACTGTATGAATTGGGGATGGACGCAGTACTTGCCGCTAAGTAGCAAGTAAAGCTGCTGCATACATGTATGTGCAGGGGTGTATTTTAAACATTTGCCCTGATTCTTTGTTCATGAAAACACGTTTCTAAAACAAGCCTATGATGTATATTATTTTAATTTAAGAAAAATATATATTATTCTAAATGTATCATTCCTCACGACCACAACAAATGATGACGAGCCATTTGCCCATATTTTGCTGAGGGAGAATTGGGTTCAGAATTCCACTGGAACAGCATGTATATGAATGGCAGCCATATATTTATTTTATAAATGTGTTAGAAGGCCACCGTCTTCAGCCAGCAAAGTGCATGATAATGTGCATCTGTGAGCTGTTTCCCTATTTCCTTCAATGGAGTTGGTAGCAGATGGATGAGGCTCCAAAGTGCAATAGCTTGCTCTTTTGGATTTCTGGAGCAACTTACCTCGAACTTAGGCAACAGCTTAGTAAAGCATGCCAAAAGTAATGTAATTTTGATTAAACAGTGGTGGACATATTACATAAACTTAAATATATAATGTAAATTTCAAAAATAATGTCACACATGTTAAACATAAATATTTTTAGCAAAGATTTATAAATAAAACACATAAAAAATGAAATAAATGTAAACAAGCAATTGTAAACGATGAACTCACCTTAACTGTAGTCCTTAAGTCAAAAAATGCTTCCTGAAATGGACTGTTCTTGTTGATGGTAAAAATATTTTTAACTTGACTAATAAAAGAATCTTTGACTGAACAATATGAATTCCAGATATCCTGTACCAGAGCATCCAAGCTGGAACTGCCTGCACCTCCTACTGCAGCCACGGCCTTCAACACCTCAAAATGCTTCATTGTTTCCACTAAATCAAGGACATCATTGCATCTAGTTAAAAGGAAAAAAAAACATTACATACATATTACTTGCACATTCATAATATGGACTGCGTATAGGTAGACAGGAGTGAGAATGATCAGAGACTAAAGGCCTGACTCAATTAAGGGCTGGTAATTGTCTAACTCATTTGAATTGCAAATCGCATGATACTATTTGCGCTGCACTGTCGGCCAATATTAGCTCTCCCAGCAATGCAAAACAGAACTTGTTTGAATGTGTTTTTTTTACAATTCTGACCCTTTTTTTTATCTGATTCGGTTAATCTGGCGAAAATGAAGGCATGTAAGCACTAAACCTATTACCTGCTTTACCCAGGTTATAAGCTACATCACTCAACACAGAATGGAGCTTTTTTAATTGCTTCTAATTAAAATGTGCAAAAAATTACATGGGAGATAGCAACCATGAACAGAACTTGGGAAAGAGTGCTTACAAACTACATTTTGTCAAAAATTTAAGCTATCACACTGGGAGTCACACCTGGATTTTACTGCAGCCACACACTGTCACAAACAGGTAGGCAGGGCATGCACATTTCCTAGAGATGGCAGTCCACTCCCACTGCCTATAAGATGGTGGTCCACTCCCACTGCCTATGAGATGGCAGTCCACTCCCACTGCCTATGAGATGGCAGTCCACTCCCACTACCTATGAGATGGCAGTCCACTCCCACTGCCTATGAGATGGTGGTCCACTCCCACTACCTATGAGATGGCAGTCCACTCCCACTGCCTATGAGATGGCAGTCCACTCCCACTGCCTATAAGATGGCAGTCCACTCCCACTGCCTATGAGATGGCAGTCCACTCCCACTACCTATGAGATGGCAGTCCACTCCCACTGCCTATGAGATGGCAGTCCACTCCCACTACCTATGAGATGGTGGTCCACTCCCACTACCTATGAGATGGCAGTCCACTCCCACTGCCTATGAGATGGCAGTCCACTCCCACTGCCTATAAGATGGCAGTCCACTCCCACTGCCTATGAGATGGTGGTCCACTCCCACTACCTATGAGATGGCAGTCCACTCCCATTGCCTATGAGATGGCAGTCCACTCCCACTACCTATGAGATGGCAGTCCACTCCCACTGCCTATAAGATGGCAGTCCACTCCCACTGCCTATAAGATGGCAGTCCACTCCCACTGCCTATGAGATGGCAGTCCACTCCCACTACCTATGAGATGGCAGTCCACTCCCATTGCCTATAAGATGGCAGTCCACTCCCACTACCTATGAGATGGCAGTCCACTCCCACTACCTATGAGATGGCAGTCCACTCCCACTACCTATGAGATGGTGGTCCACTCCCCCTGCCTATGAGATGGTGGTCCACTCCCACTGCCTATGAGATAGCAGTCCACTCCCACTGCCTATGAGATGGTGGTCCACTCCCATATTTATCAAATAAATACACAGCAGCCAGGCAGTGTGATGGTGGGCAATTCCACTATTAACTTATGATTTATCGCTCTTTATCTGTTTATTTCAAGAATTATCTCTCCTTATTTGTTTATGTCATGAAATAGCTCTCCTTACAGCTAAGGTGAAAAATAAATAAGCATTGTGCATCAAACCCATGCTTCTTTCTTCTGCTCTGCATACTTTCTTTGTCAGTATACATCTATATTGTGACGTCATCTCCTACTGTATAGGTTTTTTTTCCAACATTCTCTTCTGTAAACTCCTTTTTCTTCTTTGTTCTGTTGTGCTTTCATTTCTTTTATTCTGTATTTTCCATTGCAGCTGACACACACTATCCATTCTCACCACAAACTGATCAGAAGCCCTGTTATTGGGTCATTTGAATTTCCCACATGGGCTTCCTGTTGGACTACTAGTAACTTTAAACCAAGAAACAGAAGTGAAAGACCCCGTGTATCAAGTTCTTAACCTGAAAAGCTATTTCCTAATATTGTAAAACTTATTATCAGAGTATAGATGACTTTTTAGGATTACCTTTTTCTCTTACAATGACAGCCTTACCTTTCCATAAATATATTCATGTTCTGGAAGTAAGAGGCATTGTATTGTGGCCATGAACAATCTACCCAAATACAATCTTCTTCTTCTCCCTGCTTTTTATCATTTAAGGAAGGGTCTTTTCCATAAACCCATGGAGCAGGCACTTCATACATGGTAATGCTGCAAACACTCTCCCCTGCCTTCTTGGATCTGCAAAGAGCAATATGCATAAATATATTTTATGTCAAATAATACAGTCCATTTCATTTCAAGAAAATACCAATCCTTTCTCTAAAATAAATATTTATTTCTATGGGTCTCACACTTTTAAGGAGTTCTTGTGGACCAATTGATAAAATAATTCTTGGGTGTAGTCATCATCCTAAGAAAGTCCAGATCAGGCTGAAATAAGCTCTATTCTCATGACTCAGTATGTGCTTGTCCTATTACTATACTATATATGGTAAAACAAAAGAAAAATAACGTACTTTGATGGTGTCATTTCCTCTGTGGTAATGGAGCCACATAGTTAAATGTAGCTGGTTTATTTGTAAACACCTGAACACAATCAAATGTTACCTGCAGTTAAAATTGAATTAAGCCACACCCACATGACACTACGCCGTCCCTGACTGGTCTCCATCTCAGCTCCGTCCTTTCTTACTGAGCCAGACCACGTCACCTCCCTTCACATGAACAGCATGCTGGATACAAACACCACCACGTGGTCTCACATTTTCGCCCATGCACACAAACCCTACAAAACCACCTAATTAATAAAAAGGTTATGTATGAATATCCTTTCCCCATACACATGTAACGATTTGTGTCAGCAAGGAACAGAATTCTGGTTATTAGGTGATCTGCAGTATCACCTATAATGCAGATATATACCTGATTATATGGTGATCTGCAGAATCACCTATAATACTGGTATATCAGAAGCTGATGTGACAACAAATAGCAATGAGTGATTGGTGCAACAGTAATACTGATAGGTTTAGCAATACCTCACCAGAGGAGCTGGTGGGTACTAACAGTACAGCGCCTCTCACCAGAGTCAAGGGCCCTCTGGTGAGAGTAGAGTGGTCAGACAGATCGGGTTTGGCAACAGACGGACAGATGCAGTACAAAATCAGAAGGCAGAGACAGGAAGATATAAACAGGCAGAGTCGGCAGCAAGATCAGATGGGCAAAGGTACTGAATCACTGAGCAGAAGAGTAGTCAGAATGAGCCAGAGTCATGCACAAATAATAACACAGTAAAGTATAATCTTTAAGGCTATCAAACAATTTCTATCTAGTGTGAAATCCCCGGTTTCCTCCCGGATCAAAGCACACTGGAACTATCCAAGGGTCTGAGCGCTAACACCAAGTATTTGCAACAGCAGACAAGTTGCGAGTGATACAGCTAGGCTTATGAAGCAGAGGAGACCCTTCTGGCACGCCCCCTCCTATCAACCAATGAGGAGCGGCGAGCAGCTCCTCTGACGTCAGCCGACCGGCCGGTCAGCTGACGCGCCTCCTCCCCGCATAAAGGTCCTGTCTGTGCGTGCGCGCACGCGACAAAGCAACCCTATGTGCAACTGACAGTTCCGTCCTCGGCATGCTAGACGCCTGAGGCCCGGATACACTGCTAGACAGGGAGCTGGAGGCAGCTGCGGTGGGTGGTAGCGCTGTTCACCGCGGCTGCCTCTCCAGCGTTTGTTACAACACACCTTGCAACATTATTCAAATTTGTCTCTGCACGTCAAGATTACAGAACACAGGCCCCTATTTCATGTATAAATTCTAATCTTTATAGGAAGCTATTTATGAACAAATCTTGTAGAGATCAGTCATTACTGAGATGAACACTTCACATCAATATCTGCATTCAGTATAAAAAGGCTTCCGTGTATTCATCTGGTGTATGATCTGTACATCAGAAGTGAAAGAGGGATGAATGAAGGAGAAAGAGTGACAGAGGGATTTCATCTTCCAAACAGAGACTGTCTCTCCAAAAAAAGGGGACACTTTGTATCTATGATATATTAATGATGTTTGCTAGAACGTGATATGAATTACTGTACATCAATAACTTACTTGGTTAGACTGGCACTTTCTTCCAGCTTCATTGTATTGTATTCATCAGCTCTGATTTTGACATCCAGATAATTTCCTCGGAAAGTTGCACACATTTTTAAAGCTTCCTTAAGCAGACTATAGGCCTGTAATGTAAGCAACATACAAAGCAGTGTGTTGGCAAACTTCTGCTAATACAGATTAGGCTACTATTATTTCATTTTGACAGCCAATTTTAATGCTAGTGTGCAAGGACATTTGATCCTAGGTTATCAGCAGTGGCTGTATAGTGTACTGGTTAATGCTGGAAACACACCAAGTAATTCCGACGGGAATCGGGGCGATTATTTCTGTCATGTCCGATCTGTTTCTGATCAAGAAAGGATTTGATTTTTCAAAGTTATCATCGGATAATCGGTTCCTTTGTTGATCAGGAGCAGTGTGGACACGTACACCTGAGTGAGGAGACCTTGGGCAAGAATCCTTAACACTGCACTGCCTATAAAGCGCATCCTAGTGGCTGCATCTCTGGCGCTTTGAGTCCGCAAAGAGAAAAGCGCGATATAAATGTTATGTGTCCTGTCTTGTCTTATGGTCAGTTTCACATAAGTTCATGCCCTAGCCATACAAGTAAATGGAAAACTGGACTCAAAGGAAAGCTCATGTTAAACTGATGCTGACAAGATATCAATCTGTTATGAAGAGTCTGCCTACACTAGCCATAATAGACCACCTTGTAGTTTACCTAACTGGATTTGTTACATCATCTAGGCACAGTAGACTCCATAAAATACAACTACAATAGTGACAACTTGTAATAAGGTGGTGTTATTTGGGTCACTGTTCAGACATTAACAATATATTTAATGTATAATAAAAGATAACAGAAAAAGAGACTTTGTCACAGGTTTTTTGAAGGCAGGTTTTCTTACCTCAGGGTTATCTATCAAATCGTTTCCCAACAGGGCACGTGCTATCTTAACCACTTCATTGGACATAAGTCTGAGAAGATTTACAAACACTTTGCGTTGATGATAGTATCTAGAAAATAAACAGGAATGTAACTTGGTAACATCCACAGAAAGAGATAATTTTCTACCATAAAGCTGAAAATAAACCACTGAATACTCAAACTTCCTTCTTTATGTAAAAGACTCATTATTTCATGGACTTCATTGTCCTTGTGTCACACAACCAAATTAATAATGTAACACAAGGAAATTTTGAGTGCCTTATAGCTTTGAGTTAAGGTGGCCATACACTAAAATATTTACAGTAGATTAGGTAAATGATTGAACTCCAACTGATGTTGATCGATTATCTGCTCCACAAGCTTACACCAATAGATTTCAGAAGAAATCTTATAAAACAACAGTTGAATATTGTCAAATAACAGTTGCATCACCACCATTGGCTTTGTACTGCTCCAAAGATATATCATCAATCACGCACCGCTATCCCTTACTGATCTCCCACCCTCCTGCTGAGCTCCAGCCTTCAAAGAACAGGCATGTGATTTCAATATTAGATATTATCAGTTGGGAGTGCTCATAGATTTTTGTTAGTTTCAGTGTTTTCAAAGAATCTAACATATAATCTTTTAATAAGTCTAATGCTTGGTACACACCATGCAATTTCCTGTCAGACTGCCGAGTTGAATCGATAATTTTTGACAAGTTTGATCACTTCTGTACAAAATTGATTAGAAAATCGATCAGAACCCTGATCGGAAATAATCGATTCAACCCTTCAAACTAAATAGAAATTGCATGGTGTGTACCAGGCATAAGAGTGTATTGCCAACTTTACAGTAGTCATTCTGAAAAAGATATTATTATTATTATTATGAGTTTACATAGCACTGACACTTTCCTTAGTAGTTTACAAAGTACACTGTATGTTGCTAAGTGCCCCTCAAGGAAACGCATGTCTAATAACCCCTAATAATCAAATTCAGACACTTCTGCAGTACTACCCACCTCTAGACATGTGTCTTCTGTGCCCAGTTACAAAACTGGCCTAAGCTCCTCCAGCTCCTCCTAACTAGTCAATTCAGTGAGCCAAAATCTAACTGGCTGTGTATGTATTGGCTTTTATATGACACTGTTTACTCTTGTTGTTTAGCATCCATTTATTTCAGAATATGTTTTCTTCTATGCATACCAGAATAAGGGTGCATGTTTTTTTTGTTTCAGGCCACTGGGACCAAGTGTTGAGCAGATGATAAAAAAAGATACATACTTCAGCCTTATTCCTTCCATTTGCAGCCAAATCACATGCACACACGCACACACACGCACGCACGCACGCACGCACACACACACGCACACACACGCGCGCACGCACACACACGCACACACACGCACGCACGCACACACACACACACACACACACACACACACGCACACACACACACACACACACACACACACACACACACACACACACGCACACACACACACACACGCACGCATGCACACACACACGCACGCACACATGCACGCACGCACACACACACACGCATACACAAAGTCACCTTCACCCCGTCCCCTACCGACTCACTGCCTGCCTCATTCCCCTCCTTATATGCAATTCCATGTTTCCTATTTTAATTTTCACAAGCATTTTCAAGACTTCATTTTCACTCCATAGGGCCACTACTTGTTCAGCTTCCAATACATTTCTCATCCAATTTATGCCTCGCCATGTAATAGTACCATTTAGACGGTGGAGTAGAGTAAGAAATGTCCTTTCTATATTCATTCTGCTCTTGTTGGAAGGTACACAGCTGGCACAGGCGCGGAGTCATTGTCATCACATGCAAAGCACCCTCATCAATGAGCACTCACTACATGCTGCTCAATTGCCACAATCATTAGCACTTATGCTGCTTGTATCCTGAGTGTCAAGGGGTGCACACTCTGAATAATGCACCTTCTGCGTCAGCAGTGATTACAGTGATTAAGCAGGTTTCATTGTCCCTTCCTTTACAGTAACAATCCCATAACAGTTTTGGCATTAAAGGGAATCAAGCAGGCAGAGAACCAGAAAAAATAGCCTGATGCGAACACTGTGATTAAAATAATTTACAATAAATTACAGAATATCATTTGCTGTTGTAAAAATCCATTTACCTGGAATATTTCCAAACAAAAAACAAGCGATGCAGCATTTGAAAGAAGTATTTCTGTTTCTCCGAGGTCGTTTTGGCAGATTTTAGTTGATCATAGCATTTAATCAGCGTGGTTAAATAGATCAAGTTTTCCTCTGCTTGTTGCTTTGCCTGATGATAAAGCATGGAGATGCAGTTGCAGCAATTACATCCATTAAAGAAGTAAACTATCCATTAAAAGTTGCAGATTTATGTATTTTATGGGCAGGCAGTTCAAATATAAGACTATACTTACATCACTGTAATTGAAAATGACATCAAAAGCAGTTTAGATGCAATTATTTATTTGTAAGGTGTATGGAACTAAAATGCATAGCAGTATACTGAAGTAGTAAACTTACAAGTCATTTTCCTTTACATAAAATATGGAGACTTTGGTCATCAAAGCAATATACTTGCGTTACTGATTTCCTTCTACTCTGCAATGGCGCAGTGATGGGGGGAGCACAGGGGGGGGGGGGGGGGGTAGGCTTTGCAGAAGTGTTGCCGTGATCTGCATTTACTTCCTGGTCCTGATGTTCCATCGCATGGTAACACCAGGTAGTAAATGTGGTGTGTGTGTGGATTCCAGCAAGGTGAGTAATCATAGTGAAGTGACAAGACAATATACTATGTACAGCACTACGGAAGATGTCAGCACTATATTAATACTAAATAATAATAACACTCCGCTGCACGCTCTGCATGTATGCCCCTTCCCCCCAATCTATGGCTAACTAAATGGAGGGCACTCTGGCTACATAAACTGAGGGGCACTCTGGCTACCTAAACGGGGGGGGGCATTTTGGCTAACAGGGGGGCACTTTGACTAACAGGGGGCTATCTGGCTACCTAAACTGGGCACTTTGGCTACCTAAACATGGGGGCATTCTGGTTACCTAAACAGAGGTCTCTTTGGCTCTAAGGCTCCCTATGAGGGGGGGCTCTCTGGCTACCTTAATTATCTGGCCACCTAAGTGGGGGCTCTCTGGCTACCTAAACGGGGACTGTAAAGCATGATGACGTGGCGGGGGCGCGCACACCCAACTTAGCCCAAAGTCGTGATTACCGGAGCAGCCTGCGGGACGAGGAAGAGCAGAAGAGAATGCCAGGGGACCTCGTAGGCTACGGGGGGCTGGAGGAAGCCCCAGGTAAGTCAGAATTTCAGGAATTTTTTACCACTCAGGGTCCCTTTAAACAGCCAAGAAACAGTGACAGCTTGAAATAAGGTTTTACTGCAGGAAAGTTCAAAGGGTCTTTACTTCTGCTTTTCTTTTACAACTTAAAATACAGAGTGAGGATTCTAAAATGCAACTGTGAAAGTCTAATGCAGCGTTATAACTCAAGCTATTTAACTAAAAATGAAGATATGAGACTCTTTTCTTTGCTACTTATGTTATATTAGTTACCCATACTACACACACAATTCATTACCTCATAAGTTTATTTTTGCTTCAGATTTGCTTTACAGAGGACACATTTATTAAACAACATGGAAATGGCAGTGTTGCACAGATAATGTAACATCACAGTGCAGCTTGTTTCATAACTTTCTCTCTCTCTTCCATGGTCAGAAGCATGTACAAACTACTGATTTTCTATTCCATTTCTGTCTAAATTATCATCATCAATCTGTAGTGAATGTTTACAATCCTATTGCAGTGAGTAGTAGTAGTCGCATATGAATAAAGCCATTCTATGCCCATTATAAATCAAGAAACATGAAAGTAGCAGCTGATTTGCAATGGATTTGGGCCAAAACCTGGTGCTAATCTCACAGTGTACACTACTGCAGGTTTCTGTAGTGTAGCTGATGAACAGGAAGAACATTTCTATTGTTTCAGCATACACAAATGAAATAGATATAGTAATAAAGTAACAATTCAGGTAATTCTCTAATTCAGCCTTTCTTAACCTTTCTAAAATGAAGGAACCCTGCAAATAACTTTTGGATCGCAAGGAACCCCTGCAAACAATTTTTTGGTCTCGAGGAACACCTGCATTTATTTTGCAGGAGGCAAGGTCTTTAAAGTATGTGTAGCTGTTTATTTCACTACCCCCTATTACATTGCCACTCACTATACCCTAATTTAGTGCTTCTTGTTACAGTACCACCTATTATAATGTACTTTACCATACTTCCCCTATGATGGGGGGAAATGCCAAGGAACCCCAGCAGAGTGCTCAAGGAACCCTGGTTGAGAAAGCCTGTTCTAATTAAACATGTGTAGTTTTAACACTTACAGTAACAATAATCATATAAAATGAATAAACTTACACAGATGAAAATGTGGTTACAGTTGACAAAAGCACTAGTGAGTATGTCAAAGCCACACATTATTTGATGTTCACAAGCAATGTTAGCATGTCAAGCATCACATACATTAGTCAAATGATCAGTCTATGGTGAACAGTAAGAGAAATGTCAAATATACATATGAATTGTTTCACATGTCATTTCAATTTGTAGCAACTCATGTTTTATTTATTTATATAGCGCCACCATATTACATATTACGCAGCGCTGTACAGAGTATATTGTCTTATCACTAACTGTCCCTCAGAGGGGCTCACAATCTAGTCCCTTACATAGTCATATGTCTATGTACAGTATGTATCGTATAGTGCATGTATCATAGTCTAGGGCCAATTTTAGGGGGAAGCCAATTAACTTATCTGTATGTTTTTGTGATGTGGGAGGAAACCGGAGTACCCGGAGGAAGCCCACGCAGACACGGGAAAACATACCAACTCCAAACTTCTTGCAGATGTTGACCTGGCTGGGATTCAAATCGGGGACACTTTCCTTTCACATGACCAGATCTCAGTCAATACACTTCACCTAAGTGTCACCCACAGTATTTGTTTTACTCATCTTATACTTACTCTGATTTTTAAATATGCAAATGAATTTCTATTTTCTATTGCATTACATATCATTTACCTATACATGTACTACTTTATTATTATTATTTAGTATTTATATACTATACATCTTCCGCAACACTGTACAGAGTATACTGTCTCTGTCCTTCAGAGGGGCTCACAATCTAATCCCTACCATAGTCCTATGTCTATAATATACTGTATGTATTCTGTGGTGTATGTATCATAGTCTAGGGTCAATTTTAGGGGGAAGCCAATTAACTTATCTGTATGGTTTTGGGATGTGGGAGGAACCGGAGTGCCTGGAGGAAACGTATGCATACACGGGGAGAACATATAAAATCTGTGCAGAAAGTGCCCTGGCTGGGATTTTAACCAGGACCCAGTACTGCAAGGCAGGCAGGCAGGCTAACCACTATGCCACCGTGCTGCTACTCACAGGATCAATACACACAAATACCACCATTCAGGGCCGGATTGACCATAAGGCACTGTAGGCTCGTGCCTGCAGGCGCATGATGATGGAAAGGCGGCTCACTCCCTTCCTCAAATGCGCCCCAAGTGGAGCATAAATACGAGGTTACTCACCCAGCTCTTGGCATTCCACTGACGAGATCTCCCTTCTGTCGGGGGCACCTCTATCTACTTCAAATTAGGTAGCCACAGGTCCACTCAGTATTAAGGGAAGTAAGGGATAAGTGACAGCTGGGCCATCCAGCACATTTGCGGTGCACTGGCGGGGATTTGTATGTTCATGCAGGGTGAAGTGTAAGATGCCAGAACATCTGTGCCTATAGGCTCCTGTGGTGTAAATCCAGGCCTGCCACCCATATAATCCAACATGCAGTAACATCATTTGCTTATTTTACCTTCTGTAGATCATTTGTCACTGCTAAAATGGAATTGCCATACATGCTCTTCGCCTGCTCCAGATGGTGGACAATCTCTTTAGCTTCTGCAGAATTTAACTGCAGGCTGATCGATGCCAAGCTCTGAATATGCGATTCCCACATATCCTTTTCCTGGTAAATTCCTGCCATTACTCCCTTAGCTTTAATCTCTGTCAAAGGTTCATGTTTAAGTATAGCCTGTAGAAAATAAGCATAAGGAAGGACTTATGAATCAGTTAACTGATTTATAAACTCAATAATAAAGGAATATCCATTTATCTTTTAGTCAGCAATATTTCTGTTGCCTATTGCAGAACCATTTTGCTTCAGTAAAGAAGACAGTGAGGTCCTCAAAATCATAGTCATAATTTAACAATGCTATAAATAGATGGTAGATTTTCATTGTCCAAGAAGATCACTCATGATCCTCTTAGGTGAAAGTCTAGCATCAGTACATGTGAGTCATATGATGTGGTTTAGTGATCAAGATCACAAAATGGTTGACTGGCCATTCCATAGCGCCTTGGGCGTACTTTTTTTTCTGTTTCTTCCGTGTCTCCTATCACTATGCAAAAACTACTCAAATCCTGCCTGGTTTCTATACAAATGTGTCCTTTGTTAGACCATATATCTGTGGGACAGAATATAAATTATGTGTTGCTTCAGTGAGAGGTGGGATGTAAATGTTCTGTTGTTTCTTTTGTAGTGCTGAGGAAAATAACAGAAAACAAATACAGGCTTAGAACAAGACATTTCTACAATACAAATAACAAAAATGTGATGCTAAATATTAGCACATACTGAAGAGTTTATTTAAATGAATGAAAATTCCACTTCACAGGCTATCAAGCCACAGAAGTATAAAGATAAAAATAAAAAACAAATAAAATACTGTGATGTTCACTCTATGACGGGATACAGCAAATGCTTTTCATTCTGAAACTCCACCCAGATAACCTTAAAGCCCAACTGTAGACACAAATGCTTTCTAGTCTGCTCAGTGGCAGAGCTTATGCAATCTCTATATGCACTCTATAGGTGCGTACACACGCACTACCAGCGGCAACGACGGGTCCACCGAACCCTCCCGCTGGGTGGACGTTATAGTTCAGAAACAGCCTTATCAGTCCGCTAACAGCGCTTACACACGCACTACTGATGGCTGAATGTCCACCCAGCGGTAGGGTCCGGCGGACCCGTCGTTGCCACTGGTAGTGCGTGTGTACGCACCTTAACTGTACTCGATGTCAGATAACGGTAAATCACTTTTACATGGTCAACAGCATTCTTCTGCAGCGCAGACATTCATTGCAGTAACCTACTGTCTTATTAGAGTAAGTTATTTGTGTCCCACCCTCTTATAATTTGATCACTTCTTGATACTGAGCCAAACAACAACCTCCAAAGTGTATGGTTCTCACCTTGATCTGCCTTATCCATCCAATCACAGTGGTTTCCATAATATGTATTGCAGCACCATGTTTGTTAAATGGAGATATATTTTTCAGTATTTCAAGTGAAGGAATAGGAATTACAACGGAACCCTTAAATCCACAGAAAATAAAAATTGTTAAACATATGTTTTAATTATACAAATTACATTTATTGCTATAGTGACAAAGCATGAGGTTGTCTATTGCTTTCCACTGGAGTCTTAGCTGCAGTTCAGAATTACCATTGACAAATATATCCTTTCCCTCAACTCTAAAAAAAAATAAAAATCTGTGTTTCCTACCTTTGTATGGCCAGACATGACTTCCATGCTTCCAGTAAACTTGTACAAATTGTCAATGATTTTGTCACTGTTGTACGCTCCACCTGCTACATTGCTATTGCTGAGAAGTGGCAGGTAGACTTGGTGAAGAAGAGTATCAAAGTACTTCAGTGGGAGAGTGTCACAGTCCAAAGACATCACATGATCAGCTGAGTGAGGAAGCAGATAGTGCTATTAATTACATAGTTTGCTTTAAAAATCATCTTACTTTTGAGTCCATTATTTATTATAATGAACAAATTAAAATCTGAGACAGTTGATACAGTATATGCAGAAAAGTTAGGTGCCCTAATATTAGGGTTACCGAAGTTTAAATGTGAATAAAAAGTAGACTGTTCAACTTCATAAAAAGCTTTTGCCCTGTACAGAGATCCATGAAGAATATTTGCAACAGGACTTCTCTATAGCAGACAGCTCTATATACACTGCCATAGGCAAGTTTGGGGGGGGGGGGGGGGGGGGAGGAATTACTGGTGCCCAGAATCCCCCCTCACACCATATGAAAGTGTCTGGGGTCATGCCCAAGTTGAGACACCAGAAGGTCAAAGCCCTATGCTGCTGCCTGCACTGTGTGCCACCCATTTCTTTCTCGTCTGCAGTTGACTTTGGATGTAGCAGCAGTGTGTGTACAGAGCATGAAGCAGCTCCGGGGAACAGAGCACAGAGCCAGGAATGAGCACAGCCCTGTGCCCCTGTTGTGTGCTGGTAAAAAAGGAAGTCGGGGCCTCAGAGAAGGCTTCACTTCCCCATTCATTACATATGTTGGCTCTCCTCATTATTATTTATATTCACTAAATATGCTGCAGAGGCCAGTGGATACAAATAACAATGTTTACAATCAGTAGAGATAGGAGAAGTACTAAAGGTGCGTACACACGTTTGATTTTATGCCTGATTGTCGTTCAAACCGGATGTTTGATCGACTTGCCATTCAAACAAAAAGTCGTTCAGACTCCTTGTACACACAGACGACAAATCGTTTGAAATGCTAATTACAGCTAATTTGCATGTTGTTTGAATGGTCAATGGACTGGATAGAACAATGGACCAGATCAAATGACTGATCAAACAACAAGTTGTTTGTGCACATGTACGGACCTAACTGTCGTTTGAACGACAGTTAGTCCATGGATCCGCCAAGCGGATCAGTTAAAACTGCTGCTATCAGTGTAACGATCGTTTGTACACACGCCAAACTGTCGTTCAAACGACCGGTTTGAATGTCAAGTCGTTCAGAAATATCAGACGCGTGTACGGGAAGTCTGGACGGATAAGATAGCTGAATACTTCCTGGTCTTGGGCTGCTCATGTGCTTCCCCTCTTCAATCCAATTACTTCTGTCTCACTGAAGTGCTTTCCCACATGTTTTATCACCCTCTGGCCCATATGCAAATATTTTTTTCACCTGAGTTATCTCTTAGGAGATAATTTTCATCTTCTCTTTAAACAAAATTTTAAGCATTTTACAAATGAAAAAGTACCCAAAAGTTAGTAAAAAGCAGTATCAATTTTATTTTGAGTGTTTCCTTGCTTGCTGGTGGCTTAAAAGACATTTTATAACAAGTTGTAAAAATATCACCTAGGAGAAAATTCAGGTGAAAAAGTGAATTGCATATGGGTCTTTATCTCTGGTATATTCTCTCAACCCTCCACAGTGCAATATGTTTGTGTATTATCTCAGTATGGCCTCGCAAGATAGAATATTGCAATTCTGGTCAGGTATCTCTCACCTGTTTCTGTGCTGCCTCCCATTCCCTAAAAAATAAAAAAATTATTCATAACTGTCTCATTCTATTATGTATTTATATAGCACTGGCCTCTTCTGCAACACATTACAGAGTACGTAGTCATGTCACTCACTGTCCTCAGAGGAGCTCACAATCTAATTCTACCACATTCATAGTCCAATGTCCTACTACATTATTATGATGTATTTATATAGCACTGACATCTCCTGCGGCACTTTACAGAGTACATAGGCATCACTAAATGTCCTCAGAAGAGTTCACAATCTAATCCTACCATAGTCATTGTCTAATGTCCTCCCATATTATTATTATGTATTTATATAGCACTGACATCTTCTGCAGCACTTTACATAGTACATAGTCATATCACTGACTGTCCTCAGAGGAGCTCACAATCTATTCCCTACCATAGTCATATTCTAATGATCTACCATATTATTATATTGTGTGTGGCTGAGAGACACCTTCAGGAATCCCCCTCCCATTTTCAGGAATAACCCCCTCCCCCCCCCCCCCCCCCCCCATTTTCAAAACATTTCTCAATGTGAAAAAGTAGAAAAAAATATGCTGGATATCTATACTAATGTGGACTCAGTAATGTGTTGTTAGCAATAGGCATGGGAAGGCATTTCCATTTTGGAATGCTGCTCAAAATTATTCAGCACAGAAAAATAATTTGAAGCACCACAGATCGGGAGGGTTGGTTTCCTCACCTTTGATGTTGCATCTGTACCCTGCCCTAAATGGTGCGTTGCAGCTCTCAATACTTCTTTTTTCACAGCCGGAAAGAGGAAGCAGCTTGAAAGTTAGAACGCACCATAGAGGGCAATATACAGAGTTAACCCCCCTTGCTGCAATCCACCGCACTTCAAATTCTTGTTCTGCTCTGAAACATTTGGAACAGCGTTCCAATACAGAACGCTCATCCCTAGTTAGGAACAAAAGGATGCCACATAATTTGATGGAAATGAAACTTATTTTCCTGCAGAGGAATTAATTCAAAGATACACCAAAAATCGAATTGAAAAAAATGAGGCATGAAAGATTAGCAGGACAGGCAGGCAAGTGGTATGGTTTAAAAAGAAATACAGGAAAATTAATACTTACCTATCGGAAATTTTCCTTTCCTGGTGCAATTCCATGGCAGCATACTATGGGTTTGGCTCCGCCCCCCAAACCCCATTGGACAACATAACTATAAGTGTTTGCTGTGCTAGCTAGCCCACCATTCTTGTAACTATCCACCTCCCCGATCTTGGGTGGGACCGTATGCTGCCATGGAATTGCACCAGGAAAGGAAAATTTCCGATAGGTAAGTATTAATTTTCCTGTTTCCCTGGTGCTTCCATGGCAGCATACTATGGGATTTAACTAGCCAATAAATGGAATCAAACAGGGAGGGAATGCCAACACTATTTATTTAACAGTATGAGCGGCAGAAATTATTGAACGACCGACATCCGCCGTAGTAAGAGAGCACGGATCAATTTTATAATGATCCACAAAGGTGTTACTGGAAGACCATCCCGCAGCCTTGCATATTGCCGATAAGGAGACTCCAGCGAAGGACGCCCAAGAAGAAGCGATTCCTCGAGTAGAGTGGGCCGAAGTATTATCAGGAGGAAGAAGCCCCTTAGACCTATAAGCATCCGATATAATTTTCCTTATCCAGGAAGCAATAGTTCTTGCAGAAACTTCAAACCCCTTTCTATATCCTCTCGGAGCCACAAGTAAGCGGTCTGTTTTTCTAAAGGGTTGCGTCAAGGTTAGATACTTCCTAAGTAAAGAGACCATATCCAGAGGATGAGGCTTTAACGAATCTTCGTCATCAAACAAGGCTGGAAGAGATAATTCACTGTCCAGATGGAATACTGACACCACTTTTGGAAGAAACTCCATTATTGGTCTTAGAATGACCCGATCCTCATATAGTACCAGGTATGGCTCCTTGCAACCTAAAGCATGTAATTCCGATACTCTTTTTGTAGAGGTGATAGCCAATAAAAAGGCCAGCTTGTTCGTCAAGTTTATTAATGAACATTGTTCCAATGGATAGAAAGGAGTAGAACTTAGGAAATCCAGGACAATAGGCAAATCCCACTTAGGATAAATATTCCTTCTGGGCGGTCTCATTTTTAGGGTAGCCTTCAAAAACTGCTGTACTAGCGGATTCAGAGACCACCTTTCCCCTGAAAGTGAGGATAATGCTGTAACATGAACCTTGAGAGTGTTATAACTAAGGCCTAGGTCTAATCCGGCTTGAAGAAAGTCTAGGACATTAGAAACTACAGCTGATTGAGGGTCAAAATCGTTTCTGGATGCAAAGTCCACAAATTTAGACCAAACCTTGTTATATACTGTATAAGTGGTAGTTTTTCTTGCCTTTAGAAGTGTATTTACCACTGCCTCGGAACACCCTACGTCTGTAAACCTTTGCCTCTCAATATCCAAGCCGCTAGATGTAGCTTGTGCGGAGCTGGATGGAAAATCTCTCCCTGGCACAGAAGTTTTGGAGAGGTCTGTAGGAACTGAGGTCTGGACTGTGCCAACTGCAACAGGAGTGGGAACCAGACCCTCTTGGGCCAGTATGGCAGAATTGCAATAACAGTTGATGGTTCCATCATTAACTTCCGGAGGAATCTGAATATCAGCGGAACTGGTGGAAATGCGTAAAGCAGGATTGGTGGCCAGCTCTGGGCTAAGGCATCCACAGCTAGTGCTTTTGGAGAGGGCGTTCTCGAGTAAAAAAGAGGCAGCTTGTGATTGCGATTTGAAGCAAAGAGGTCTATGTTCGGCATACCCCATTTCCGCGTAAGTTCCCGGAAGGTTTCCTGATTTAAAGACCACTCGTTGTTGTCCAAGGTTGTTCTTGACAACGAGTCCGCTTTCTTGTTGAGTTTGCCTGGAATATGAACCGCTTTCAGAAGAAGAAGATTCTCCTCCGCCCAGCTGAACAGGAGAGCAGCTTCCTGAGACAACACTTGACTGTGAGTTCCTCCCTGATTCTGGATGTAGGCCACTGTGGTGGAATTGTCCGACCTTAAGCAAACCGCCTGATTGCGGAGAAGAGGAGCCATTGCTTCTAGAGCCAACCGTGCTGCTCGCAACTCTAATAGATTTGAACTGCTCATAAAAGGATGACATGGCCACTGAGCCTGGACTACTTGGTCTTGACACCATGCTCCCCAACCGAATAGGCTGGCATCCGTCGTGACATATATCCAAGATACTGGCAGGAGAGAGAAACCCCTCTGAAGATGAAGTTCCTCGCACCACCAGAGAAGGGAGTCCCTCATGGCTGGAAGCATAGATATCCTCTGCTGGTGATCTGTCTTGTCCCATTGGCGCAAAAAAGGGAGTTGGAAGCCCCTCATGCGCCAGTGAGCCCATCTGACCATGGGTATGGTTGCTGATAATGTTCCTAGCAGCTGAAGACATTCCCTTGCTGACAAGTGAGGGAATTTGAAAGCTTTTAGTATACATTGGAAAATCACCGGAATTTTTTCCTTTGGAAGGGACACTGTATTGTTGATGGTATCGAACCGTGCACCCAGGTAGGTCATTGCTCTGGAAGGATCTAACTGGCTCTTCTGGTGGTTGACCACCCAACCCAGATCTTGTAATAGATTCAAGCTTCTTCTTACTTGTTCTTGAAGGTGAATCTGGGAGCCTGACAGGATTAGTATATCGTCCAAGTAGTGGAAGATACGAATTCCCTCTTGCCTTAATAGAGCTATTGCGGTTTGCAGGACCTTCGAGAAAGTTCTGGGCGAGGTGGAAAGGCCGAACGGTAGTGCTGTGAATTGTAGATGTATGTCCTGCAGGACGAATCTCAAGTAGAGCTGAAAAGTTGGATGAATCGGGATATGGAAGTATGCGTCCTTTAGGTCTATAGACGCCATATAATCGTTGGGCTGAACGCAGAGAATGATGGATTGAAGGGATTCCATCTTGAAATGAGGCAGATGAATGTGCTTGTTCAGTTTCTTCAAATCTATCACAGGGCGCCAATCCCCTGACTTCTTTGCTACTAAAAATAGAGGCGAGTAGACGCCCTTGCCTCTTTGTGAGATGGGAACTTCCCGTACAGCATTTTGTAAGACTAACTGCTTGACGTAGCGTATGAGGCATAGTCTCTTCTCCTTCAAAGCCGGGAGTCTTGTCGGAATGTATATGTTCTCTGGAGGTGTTCTGAACTCCCATTTGTGACCTTTCGAAATGGTCGACAAGACCCAAGGATCTGAAACCCTGTCCGCCCACACTCGAGCGTAGAAACTGAGTCTCGCTCCAACCGGCGGAGTGTGGGCGGACAAGGCCTCAAAAGGACTTCCCCTGGGACTGTCGAGTAGAGGTGGTGGATTTAATTTTCTTTGATAAGGCAGTTTGGGCTCCTTGCCATCTTCGCTGATACTCTTTACCAGGTCTATACGATTTAACGGTATTGAACTTTTGGAAAGGAGGTTTCTGGCCAAAACGCTGTTTTCTCACTTTCCTATCTTGAGGAATGTCTCCGGATTTTCCACCAGTTTTTCTTGCTATAGCCGCATCAAGCTTTTCACCGAACAGGGCTGAACCATTAAACGGTATCTTGACCCATGTCTGTTTGGAGGTAGAGTCGGCACTCCAAGGCTTCAGCCAGAGAGCTCTCCTGGCCGTCACCGATGTTAACATCGCTCTTGAAGAAGCTCGTACTCCATCTATGGCTGCCTCGCCCACGAAATCTGAAGCAATCTTTAAGTCTTCTAGCCCCGAGACGATCTGCTCCATATCTGCTCCCGCTTTAACTGCATCTTCGATATTATTAATCCAAACCTTCATGGCTCTTGATAAAGAAGTAAGCGCTATAGATGTTCTGCAAGCAGCTCCCGCTGCCACATAATTCTTCCTTAAGTCACCTTCCATCTTGCGATCCAGAGTATCTATGAACGACACGGAGTCCTCTGACGGCAAGGTGACGTGCTTCGCTAGACTTGCCACCGATGCATCTACCGTAGGAGCATTCTGGAGAGATCTTAATTCCTCTTCCTTCAATGGATACAGCTTTGCCCATCTGTTTGTAAAGGATGATTTATTTTCCACCTTTGACCATTCCTCTTCTATCACCCCTTTAATTTCCTTCATAAGGGGAAAAGAAGTACTTGATTTTGATAGATGAGGATAGTATTTTGGTACCTCTGGGGTGGAGTCGTCTAGGTCTTCCCATTGAAGGGCCTCTTTTATAGCCGCAACCAGCGGTTGTACCAGCGAAAATTGGAAATTGATCTGCTCTTCTGGCTCCGAGTTCGAGTCCTGTGATTGATCCATGTTTAAAGAGACATTGGGTTGAGTAGCCGCGGCTATTGGAACTTGCGTAACTTCCCGATGAGTAGGGGCCTCCTGTGACGGGCCCGGAACTGGTGCTTGTGTTGCTAACTCTTCCCTTACCGCCTGTTTAATAAGCTGTAATACTGTTGAAGAATCTTCAGCGGTATTTACTGACTGTTCTTCAAAGCATTTTTCACAAACAATTTTTCCCGGAATTGCCTTCTTTCCGCACATCCAACAATCAGATCTTTGCGGCCTAGTTGGCGAGGAAAGACGCGGAGGCGTCGGTGAGCGTCTTCTCGACCTTGACCTCGATCTTGATCTGTACCGTGAAGCAGATTTGTCTCGACGAGAATCAGTTCTAGATCTTCTGGTCTCATCCTTCCGTGAAGATTTATGATGTTTCGACGAGGTTTGAGATCGATGTTTGTCTTTTTTAGGTCTAGAGGGGCTGAAAGGAATACTAATTAGTATTCTAGAGCCAAGACCCTCCTTTTTTTTTTTTTTTTTTTTTTCAAGATATCCAGCCATACCTGTAAGCTTCCTGCCGATCCCTTGTTCGACCCATATTAGGAAAGCTCAATCTGCAGATAAAGGAAGAGAGAAAAGAATAAGGTTAATTATAAAAGAAAGATTAGAAAGAAGAATGGGGATTCTGCTTTAAATAAACATTTGCATACCTAAACAAATGTGTATCTGTGTAAAAATACTGCACAGGTATTCCCCAGAGGGTAGTCAGCTTCTCTCCTCACAGCTCTGACAGGAGCTTCAGAAAAAAGCACCTGTCAGGCTGAAAACGGCAGCTTAAATAGTTAGGCATCTCCTGAGCATGCTTAGAGAGAGATGCCCAAAACAAAGATGGCCGCCGCTACGGAGAGAAAGGGCAAAGAGGAGGGATCTAGAGAGGAAGTACAAATTCCTCCCTAGTCTCGCGCGCGCGCGCGAGAGTTTGGCTGCACAGCGTCTAGCGTCCTCCTCAGCCGGCGTCCACCGGAGCAACCAGAGCCTGCCCGTAGGGCAGAGCGGACAGACATCTCCGCTCGCCCCTGACACCCAGCGATGCGCCTGCACCGCCCAAAGCAGAGCCAGAGCAGGTAAGAGAAACGAAAAAAAAAAAAAAAAAAAAGCTTCCAGAATCTGCAGCCATGCAACTAATCTGCATTTAGCAGACATTGTACAATATTGGGGACAGGCAACCCCCCTGCCCTCAAGAGTGCATTTAGCACACATAGGAGCCTTCCCCAGGGAAAGGGATAAACCCTGGGGGAACTGCAAACACAAAAGGAAAATAGAGTAAAATAGTGTCCATAGAGAGGGGAGGACAAGAAAAAAAAGAATGGTGGGCTAGCTAGCACAGCAAACACTTATAGTTATGTTGTCCAATGGGGTTTGGGGGGCGGAGCCAAACCCATAGTATGCTGCCATGGAAGCACCAGGGAAAAATATATATCCCTCTCACTTCGGGTGTGCTTTAAGGATTTGTTCATACCAAAAGTGCAGAAAAAATGCATGGCAAATGCATGTCTTTGATGCATTTTAAATTATTTCTCTGTGCATTTATGCTTTTTTAGTGGGTTATACATGGTTTAGCTGCATGCATTTCTGCACAAAAATGCATACAGCAGTGTGTTTGAAAAATTGCAATGCACACAAAGGCATTAGTAAGAAAGCTTAAATGTGTACCTTATGGGAAAATAAGTGCATGCGGTCTAAAAATGCAATGCCTGTAAACATGTTCGGCCAGGGACGGATCTAGGGGGGGGGGGGGGGGGCAGGCGGGTATCTTGCCCCAGGCGCAGTTTGTTGAATTCTTAAAAAGGCGGCAAAATGTATATGGGGAATGGCAGTTTAGGCACCAAAACCTGACCTTGTCCCAGGCGCAACTTGGTCTAGATCCATCCCTGTGTTCGGCGTGCACAAGCCCTAAAGATGAGCTGCTACCAAACTGAGCAAATGCAGTCCTTTCTCATTAGCACTTGAATATTTACCTAGATTTTCTGCTGTGAGTTTGACAGCGGTCCCCAGTTTCACAAAACATATGCATTTATTCTGTAAAGCAGGTGGCGGTGATAGCGAAGCTGCAAGGGAGGCCTTGGCAAGCTTGAAATAAATGTATAATGTGTGCACATCTTCATTCTTCAAAAATTCATGGAGGTAAGATCTAACAAAAAAAAAGAAGAAAAAAAGAAATCAGCTGGCAAGTAACATCCAGCTGGAAGTATATAAAATACATGTACTTTTTACTTTTTTTCACTGGTCACTTTGGGTTCTTGCGCTTTGTTTCTTGCCTTAGTAGACGAGCTAACCTATCTTACGAAAAGAATTCAAATTCTATAAAGGATGACAATGGGCCTGATGCACAAGCAATGGTAAAATTGTGCACTCAGGGGGCAACACACACTATCCTATTAGCACAACGCACGTTACCGGGGTTACGTATTTTGTGTGTCATGTGGCTAATGTTACCCCAGTAACCTATGTTGCGCTAATAGGGTAAAGTGTGCTGCCCCCTACTGTTAGTACCGGTAACAGCAATTTTACCACTGCTTCATGCACCAATCCAATATTACATTCCTTTTCTTTTTTATTTACATTCAGCTCGCAACTTTGTGACTGTTGCAGCACATCCCACAATCACATGTAGGTGGTTTCTAGATGAGTGACTGTAAAGACAGTAAAAGTTGGTGTAAATGTCTACTGAGTCTAGCAGATAAGGGTTTAAGTAACAGTAAGGGTCGGTTTCCATTAGCTGGTATGTCTTGCAGGACAAGGACCCTGGCACTTGAAGTAATGCAAGCACACATTCAGATCGAATTCGGATGCATGCTGCAGAAATTTGCAGCATGCCATCCAGAATCGCACCACTTTGCGATTTGTATGGAATACAATTGAAAGTATAGGCAGCTTTGCCCCACCCGACTTCCCTGTGGAAAAACACTGCCATTTTGGTGCAGATTCGGGCCACATTTGGCCCGAGTGGGAACAGGCCCTTAGCTGTAGATCCATGAAAGAGCTGAGTGCAGGATTAATTTGCAGTCAGATATGGTGTTAAATGTTAGATACTTGATTAGACCAGGAAAAGTCTGTGCTCAGCGTCTGTAAACCCTTTCCAACTCTATTTCGCAATGACTCACGTCCCACCAGTACTTTTTTTTCTGGTGTGCTGGGGAGACATGGGTGATCACAAAACCGTGGTGGCATCAGTGATCTAAAGGATCTGTACCTCCTTGCTCTAGAGCATACATGTCGAACTCCGGCCCGCGGGCCAAATTTGGCCCTCAGAGCCATTAAATTTGGCCCTCAAGTGGTTTCCCCACTTTGCATTATATTTGTCCCACTCTAGACCACCAGGGAAGCTATATTGGAGGTGAAGCCCTAGAACCACAGGAAAGGCATAAGAAGGAGGTAGGGAGGAAGCACTAAACACTAGGGAATTGTATAGTGGAAGGTGGGGGCCTGGTCTAGACACCAGGGAACTGTATAGGGGAGGGAGGTGGGCCATTAGATACCTGGGAACTTTATAAAGGAGGAAGGTGGCCAGTAGATATTGAGGTTGGCCTGTGACTAGGTCCCAGTGTATGATTTCGGCCCACTTTGTATTTGAGTTTGACACCCCTGCTCTAGAGCAAAGAGGCAACCCGGCATCATGGGGATAGAGTCATGGTGAGTGCCAGCGTGCATATTGTAGCGCCGCCCCCTTGCATGCGCGTCTGGGTACTGTCATTATTACACTGTGCTGCGTGGTGCTGGAGGGGGATTAACGTATCATAATTAAATTGATCCATATAGAAGGACATCGTGCCAGAGCCGGCACCCCTACAGGAAGCCTAAATGCACTACATAATGTTTATATTATGATGCGCAGCTGTTGAGGATGAGGCCCATGGCGCTCAGAGTGTTGGACTTGGTTTTATCCAGCAACAGAGAAATCTTGTGGCAGCCAGTTTTTCTCTTTCTATGTCCGACACTGGACCTAACGAGGAAAAGGCCAATGTTAGACAAAGTCCAACATGGGATTGGAAAGGGTTAAAGTAAGAGACTAAGTGCTAAAGTGCTACTCAGGAAGCAAAATGTCTGTTTGGCAGCTATTCAGCCAAAATAGGTGTTAAGTGGTGGGTACGGTAGCAAGCAGAGAAATGGTTAGGTGCAGAGCAGCTTTGCAGACAGGGGAATGGGAAAGTACTATGGTAAGTGATTGAGTAGGCAGAGGAGTTATTAAGTGCAGAGCTTATGGCTTATGCATGCAAGGAAGTGGTTATGTGCTTGGTGACCGTACACACAAATTGAATGATTGAACCCTCTCTGAACTGAAGCTGATTAGTAAGGGATCTATTCCTTCCACACACATAACACATTGATTGTCAATACATTTCAGCATAAAACCTAATGAAAGTTAGTCGAACCACACAGCATGGTACGGCTCAATGCAGTGCAATGCTATTGGCCATCGATCTACCGCCCCTCCTCCCCCACTCTATCGATATTATCCATGCAACATATTTTTTTAAAGATGTACTGTAAACAGTGATTGAAAATTATGCACGTTAAATTACTGGAAGATGCAATTGGAGTGATCAAATCATCCATGAATATTAATGTGTGTATGGTCTGCATAGAGGTGCTTTCACATTATGCACTTTGTACTGCGTTATAACACAATTCATTACCATATGCAAAATCACCCCCCATATAATTGTATGGCCGTGTTCCCATTTCTATGTTGTAACAGATCACATTATCTAAGTGCACTTACTACAATGAGTTTCAAGATAACATGTGCAATAATACGCACATTACACAGCAATTTTGCCTGCTATGAAAATAATGGCCACATTTTAGCATGCAAAGTGTTCTTTGTATTTTGCATGCATTATAATGTGTGTATTACTCAACAAAAATGGTGTGCCTAAACATAATGCTAGAAGGTCCGCACACTCATAAGTACCAAGTCTTTATTTATTCAAAAATGTGAAAAATCCATTCCAGAAAGCCAACGAGTCATTTCGGGGCCTCGAGGGGTCCCCTTTGTCAAGGCTGTAGTGCAGAAATGGTTACGTTATTGTTACCATGTCTGCACTACAGCCTTGACAAAGGGGACCCCGGGCCCTCGGGGCCCCGAAACGACTTGTTGGCTTTCTGGAATAGATGTGTCACGTTTTTGAATAAATAAAGACTTGGTACTTATGAGTGTGCGGACCTTCCAGAATTTCTTGTGGATTATAACTTGGGACCAGCACCTCGCCAGTGGTGTGCGATTCCATCTCTTGTGTATAAGCATAATGCTAGGTGCACACCATACAATTTTTTGACAGATTTACCTGCAAGATAGATTTTTTACAACATGTCCGATCATCAAATTTCGATCGATTTTCCAAACGATTTCCATAGAAGTGAACGCAAATCGATCAGAAAATCGATTGAAAAATCGATTAGGAATTCAGATCGGATATGTTGGAAAAAAATCAATCTGGCAGGTAAATCTGCCAGAAAATTGTATGGTGTGTACCTAGCATTATGCATAGATAGAAAATGTTTGATGTTGATTGTCAAAATCATCAGCAACTGCATACATTTGCATTAAAGTCGGATTCAATTAGCATCAAGTTATAATATCAGCATCTCACTGACTATCCCTACTGATCAGCCAGTGAAAAGGTTCACAGAATTAGAAGGGTAATAGGGAGCTAAAAATTTTGAATATGATAGGTAGTAAACATTAAACGTTTAGTGAAAGCTCCTTTACTAAATGTGGAGCTTTAATGACAAGAATAAAGTAAGCCCAGCATGCACATTCTGATTCTGTAGCTTTACTACTTGTAAGTATGATCTAGGAGAAGATTTTTCATTTCTTCTGCTTTTGGTCTCAAGGAAGATGCAATCCTGATTTCAAGCCAGTGAAGTAACTCATCCATCTTTGAAACAGCTATAAGGAAATAAGAAACAGCAAATGAGTTAACATGTATGGTGTATGGTTAGGTCCATAAATATTTGGACAAAGACAACTTTTTTTTCTAATTTTGGTTCTGTACATTACAACAATGAATTTTAAATTAAATAACTCAAATGCAGTTGAAGTGCCGACTTTCAGCATTAATTCAGTGGGGTGAACAAATTAATTCCACAAAAAACGTGAGGCAACTAACACATTTTTTAACGCAATCCCTTCATTTCAGGGGCTCCAAAGTAATTGGACAAATGACTCAAAGGCTATTTTATGGGCAGGTGTGGGCAAGTCTGTCATTATGTAATTATTAATTAAGCAGATAAAAGGCATGGAGTAGATTTGAGGTGTGGTGCTTGCATGTGGAAGATTTTGCTCAGAACAGACAACATGCGGCTAAGGGCCTTTTTCCACTACACAGCTCAATCGCAAAATCGCAAATAGCTAGTGATTTTTAAATCGCTAGGGTTGCTACTTTATCATAGAAATCATGAGTATTTTCCACTAAAGTGATTCGATTTGAAAATTGCAAATGGCAATCGCTTTCTGGAACGATTTTAAGAGGGATAATGCAATGCAAATGAAAAATCGCAATCTCATAACAGAATTAATGAAAAATCGCAATCGCTGGCATTTGTGATTGCGATTACCAGTGGAAAAGGGGTCTAAAGGAGTTTTCCATGCAGGTGAAAAAAATCATCCTTAAAAGGGAACCTTAACTGAGAGTGATATGGATGTTTCCTGTTAAACAATACCAGTTGCCTGGCAGTCCAGCTGATCTCTGTGACTGCAATAGTGGCTGAATCACACCCTGAAACAAGCATGCAGCTAATCCAGTCTGACTTCAGTCAGAGCATCTGATCTGCATGCTTGTTCAGGGTCTGTGACTAAAAGTATTAGAGACACAGGATCAGACGGCGATTCAGGCAACTGGTATTATTTAAAAAGGAAAAATCCATATCCTTCTCAGTTTAGGTTCCCTTTAAGCTGCAAAAACAGAAAAAGACCCATGCGAGAAATTGCTACAATATTACAAGTGGCAAAATCTACCACTAATAATTATTATTCCAGTGAACATGCTGATAATTGTGGCGTTAGGGAGCCCTTAGTTACTCTATTTTTTGGACTATAAAACTCACTTTTTCTTCCCCAAAAGTGTTGGAAAAAAGTCACTGCGTCTTATTGTCCAAATGCAGGGAGTTCCTGACTTGTGAACGCCTGCCAATATGAACCTCCAACCCAGTGGCGGACATACGGCCGTGCAGGCCGTGCCGCCGCACGAGGGCCCCTGAAGTTCTGCTGCTTCAGGGGCCCATTAAGTATTGCAGGTTTTTTTTTTTTTTTTTTTTAACCTGGGGGGCCCAACTCCTGTCCTCCCCCCTCACCTCGCCCCCCCCCCCCTCATGCGGCGGGAGAGCGGAAAATACAAGAAGTCTCCGGCCGGGGCGGCAGCTGCCGCTTGGTCTCCAACTTTGGAGACATATCGGAAACTAAGCAGCAGCTGCCTCTAGCGTCTGCTGCAGCCCCGGCCGGAGACTTCCTGTATTTTCTGCTCTCCCGCCGGCTGCAGCGCATACCGGGAGGGGGGCCCCGAGGTGAGTGAGGGAGGATAGGAGTCGGGCCCCCCACCCGGATAGCTACCCACCCGGCTACCTTACCCACCCACCCGGCTACCTACCCCGCTACCTAACCATCCACCCGGCTACCTACCCGGCTACCTAACCAGGCTACCTACCCACCCACCCGGCTACCTAGCTACCCACCCGGCTACCTAACCACCCTGCCGGCTATCTACCTGGCTACCTACCCACCCGGCTACCTAACCACCCTGCCGGCTATCTACCTGGCTACCTACCCATCCGGCTACCTACCCACCCGGCTACCTAGCTACCCACCCGGCTACCTAACCACCCTGCCGGCTACCTACCTGGCTACCTACCCACCCGGCTACCTAGCTACCCACCCGGCTACCTGACCACCCTGCCACCCTGCCGGCTATCTACCTGGCTACCTACCCACCCGGCTACCTAGCTACCCACCCGGCTACCTAACCACCCTGCCGGCTATCTACCTGGCTACCTACCCACCCGGCTACCTACCCACCCGGCTACCTAGCTACCCACCCGGCTACCTAACCACCCTGCCGGCTACCTACCCACCCGGCTACCTAGCTACCCACCCGGCTACCTAACCACCCTGCCGGCTATCTACCTGGCTACCTACCCACCCGGCTACCTAGCTACCCACCCGGCTACCTAACCACCCTGCCGGCTATCTACCTGGCTACCTACCCACCCGGCTACCTACCCACCCTGCTGGCTACCTACCCACCCGGCTACCTACCCACCCACCCGGCTACCTACCCACCCACCCGGCTACCTACCCACCCGGATACCTACCTACCCACCCGGCTACCTACCCACCCACCCGGCTACCTACCCACCCGGCTACCTAACCACCCTGCCGGCTATCTACCTGGCTACCTACCCACCCGGCTACCTACCCACCCGGCTACCTAGCTACCCACCCGGCTACCTAACCACCCTGCCGGCTATCTACCTGGCTACCTACCCACCCGGCTACCTAACCACCCTGCCGGCTATCTACCTGGCTACCTACCCACCCGGCTACCTACCCACCCACCCGGCTACCTACCCACCTGGATACCTACCTACCCACCCGGCTACCTACCCACCCACCCGGCTACCTACCCACCCGGCTACCTAACCACCCACCCGGCTACCTACACACCCACCCGGCTACCTACCTACCCACCAGGCTACCTACCTACCTACCCACCCGGCTACCTACCAACCCACCAGGCTACCTACCCACCCACCCAGCTACCTAACCACCCACCTACCCACCCACCAGGCTACCTACCCACCCGCCTACCCAGCCACCCACCAGGCTACCCACCCGGCTACCCAGCCACCCACCAGGCTACTTACCCACCCGGCTAAGGGCTACCTACCTACCCACCCGGCTGCCTACCTACCCACCAGGCTACCTATCCACCCAACCACCCATGGGAGCTGCGCGCCGGATGGAGGCTGGGACAGAAGACCTGCTGCTGCAGGTGAGTAAATGTTTTTTTTTTATTATTTATTTTAGCAGGTGTATGTTCTGGGCAGGTCTGCCACATGATTGCGTGTATGTTCTGGGCAGGTCTGCCACATGATTGCGTGTATGTTCTGGGCAGGTCTGCCACATGATTGCATGTATGTTCTGGGCAAATTTGCTACATGATTGCATGTGTTTTCTGGGCAAATCTGCCGACATGATTGCACGTATTTTCTGGGCATATCTGCCGACATGATTGCAGGTATTTTCTGGGCATATCTGCCGACATGATTGCAGGTATTTTCTGGGCATATCTGCCGACATGATTGCAGGTATTTTCTGGGCATATCTGCCGACATGATTGCACGTATTTTCTGGGCATATCTGCCGACATGATTGCACGTATTTTCTGGGCATATCTGCCGACATGATTGCAGGTATTTTCTGGGCATATCTGCCGACATGATTGCACGTATTTTCTGGGCATATCTGCCGACATGATTGCACGTATTTTCTGGGCATATCTGCCGACATGATTGCACGTATTTTCTGGGCATATCTGCCGACATGATTGCACGTATTTTCTGGGCATATCTGCCGACATGATTGCACGTATTTTCTGGGCATATCTGCCGACATGATTGCACGTATTTTCTGGGCATATCTGCCGACATGATTGCACGTATTTTCTGGGCATATCTGCCGACATGATTGCACGTATTTTCTGGGCATATCTGCCGACATGATTGCACGTATTTTCTGGGCATATCTGCCGACATGATTGCACGTATTTTCTGGGCATATCTGCCGACATGATTGCACGTATTTTCTGGGCATATCTGCCGACATCATTGCACGTATTTTCTGGGCATATCTGCCGACATCATTGCACGTATTTTCTGGGCAAATCTGCCGACATGATTGAATGTATTTTCTGGGCAAATCTGCTCACATTATGTGTATTTTCTTGAGAAAACCTGCACAATTATGTGAATTTTCTGGGGAAAGGGTCACCAAAACTTGGGCCCACTGTCTTTGCGTTGCACTTTTCAAGGGAACCTGAGGTGAGAATAATATTGAGGCTGCCATATTTCTCTCCTTTTAAGCAATACCAGTTGCCTGGTTGCCGTTCTGGTCCTCTGCCTCTTATTCTTTCAACCATAGACCCTGAACAAGCATGCAGCAGGTCAGGGGTTTCTGACAATATTGTCAGAACTGAGAAGATTAAGCTGCATGCTTGTTGCTGGTGTAATTCAGTTTATTACTGCAGCCAAATAGATCAGCAGGGCCGCCAGGCAACTAGTATTGTTTAAAAGGAAATAAATATGGCAGCCTCCATATCACTCTCACCCCGGGATCACTTTAAATTACAGTTAGCTCCGCCCTTATCCGGTCATTGCCACGCCCATTTTTTGCCGCGGCGCTACGCGCCGCAGGTTCTGTCCACGCCCATTTTTTGCCGCGGCGCGCTTCGCGCGCCGCAGGTTATAGCTGCACCCATTTTTGGGCAGGGGGGCCCACAATTGATATTTTGCACAGGGGCCCACTGCTGCCTGTGTCCGCCACTGCTCCAACCTGTGTGCAATGTTGGAGACTCCTTGTACTGTGCCTATGCAGAGGAGAACACAGGGGGACAAACAGAGGACACGGGGACACAAAGGGGCATAGAGGAGGACAGAGGCGGACACATGGGGGACAGAGGAGGACAGAGGGAGACACGAGGGGGCATGAGGTACAACGGGCATAATCCACAAGATGCCCCTTCACCATGGATGCACCAGGTTTAGTATATATTTTTTTCCCCTGGTTTTTGTCCTCTAAACCTAGGTGTGTCTTATGGTCAGGAGCGTCTTATAGTCCGAAAAATACGGTACACAATCGAACCTACTGTATACTTCATACAAAAAAATACAACCTGCTGCTCTACGATTGTAGCAAAAGTGAAAAAAAAAATTATGGTCACATGACATGTCATAACACACAGGTATCCTAACACCAACCCCCTGTAACGATTGGTGTCAGCACACAGAGAGAATCTGATTATTGATGATCTGCAGAATCATCAAGAATACAGATGTATACCTGATTATGTATGATCTGCAGAATCACCAATAATACAGGTATGACTAACCTCTGGACACCTAATGAAGAGTGATAGTGTTTATTGTAACAGTAAGACGGATGAGAGAGTTCCCCCGAGGAGCGGGTAACTCAGACTGTACTGCAGCCGGTGCTCCCCTTATGAGTGGATGAGGCAGTCCGTGCTACAGCCAATAGACATATGAATTCTACAACAAAGAGAAGGAACACAGTAACGCTGTACAGCTGACCACCTGTGGAGCAAGTGATTCAGACTGTACTGCAACCAGGTAGTGTTTGGTGCACAGTATACAGGGAAGTGATCCTAATGATGCTAGACCAAGGATCACCCTGATGGTACAGACTGTTTTGCAGCCTAGGTGTAGTTGATACAGTTGGTGCTGCAAACTCAGTGACACATGCAGTACTGCTGCCTAAGAGCAAGTGATACAGACAGTACTGCAGCTATGAATACTTGCAAGCAGGTATAACAACTAAGTATCAGTATCCTACACCTGAGAGGTAGGTGTAAGCAACTAGTTTCCCTCACCAGTGTCAGGGCCCACTAATGCGGTAGCAAGGTCAGACAGACAGAGTTTGGCAACGAGTGGACAGATGCAGTACAGAACGGAAGGCTGTTTCAACGTCAAAGACAAGCCGGGTTGGCAACGTGAATCAGATAGGCAGAGGTACAGAATCGACAAACGGAAGAATAGTCAGAGCAAGCAAAAGGTCATAACAGATAAACAATGTATTAGTACTTTAAAGCTATCAACAGAATCTGACTAAGTGTGGATCCAGCCGGTTCTAGCACACTTTGGAATCTGACTAGGGTCTGAGCGCTAACACACTATAGCATTCGCAACAGCAGACGCGGAGCTACTGACAGACCTGCTCTATATTTAGTCAGTATGCTCCCTAGCGCCGCCCCAGCCACTCAGCCAATCTGGATGCTAGCTGAAGTCAGCTGACCGCATGATCATCTGACTCCCCTCTTAGCTGCATAAAGGACCTGTCGCTCTGCTCGCGCGCGCGTAGCCCTTAACCTGTGAGCAATGGAAGGACCTTGAGCACATACCCGCGCGGCAGAGGCCGCCGGTTGACACGCGGAGATAGCCGCCATGCCGCTTGACTCAGCGGTGGCATCTCCGCTATTCCTTACAGTACCCCCCCCCCCCCCCCCCCGAGAAGTGGACTCCGGACACTTCCTACCCGGTTTTTCCGGATGCAACTCATGGAATTCTTTCCTTAATTCTTCAGCATGCATGCGACCACTCGGCACCCAAGTTCTCTCCTCCAGCCCACATCCCTTCCAATGAACCAGGGTCTGTACAGAATTCTGCACTAATCGAGAGTCCAGAATCTTCTCGATCTCATACTCCGGTTGATCATCAATCATCACAGGGGGGGAGGGGGGGAGGAATCCACATGCACAGCAGGCTTTAATAGCGACACATGGAACGATCTCACACCTCTCATGCTGGCTGGGAGATCAATTGCATAAGTGACATCATTAATCTTTTTTGAGACAGGATATGGGCCTATAAATCTGGGTCCTAACTTGGGTGATGGTTGTTTCAAGGTTAAATGCCGAGTAGAAATCCACACCATGTCCCCTGGAGAAAACTTCCACTCAACAGACCGCCTCTTGTCCGCCTGTTTTTTCTGAGACTGGAATGCTTTCCCCAAATTTCGCTTAACTGAACCCCAAATCTCCTTTAGCGCCCTTTGCCAATCTTCTAGAGCCGGGAAAGGGGAAGATGCCACTGGTAAAGGAGAAAACTTGGGAGATTTTCCCGACACCACCTGGAAAGGGGAAAATCCTGAAGAAGAACTTCTCAGGTTATTATGTGCGAACTCTGCGAATGGCAGAAACTTTACCCAATCTGATTGTGCATCTGTCACATAACACCTGAGGAATTGTTCAAGGGACTGATTAATTTTTTCGGTCTGGCCATTGGTCTGTGGGTGGTAGCCTGATGAAAAAGAAAGATTCATACCCAACTGATGGCAAAAGGATCTCCAAAATTTCGACACAAACTGGACTCCCCTGTCTGACACCACATTTTCCGGAATGCCATGCAGCCGAAAGATGTGTTGAATGAAGAGATCAGCTAACTCTTGAGCCGAGGGGAGTCCTTTAAGGCAGAGCCGGGACAAGGTCCTCCAGCACCCAAGGCTGAGACACAAAGTGCGCCCCTCCATCCCTCCCACCCCAGCTGTCACACACTGATTGCTATTAGACTAAGAGGGCCACAGGGCCCACAACCTCCCCAACACCTTAATATATAGTTATCTGGCTTGCAGTCACTGCTATGTATCCCCTTTTCTTATTTCTTTCTGCTTCATACACAATTAGGAATGACAACTGAATGAATTCTGCGCCCCCTCCTACACTGTGCCCGGAGGCTGGAGCCTCTCCAGCCTATGCCTCAGCCCGGCCCTGCTTTAAAGAAAACCTGAACTGAACATTAAAAGTCAAAATAAACATACACAAGTCATACTTACCTCCTGTGTAGTCTACTCCTCAATCTATTTTTCCTCTCCTGTGTTCTGTTTTTCCACTGTGATCAATGGAATTCTCCATCCTCCATTTTGAAAATGGCTATTACCCCATAACAGCTTCCTGGTCAGCACACTGTTAAACTGTAATATCGCCCACTTGAGCCATAGGGAAACATGGACACATCAGTTCTCCTCTCAGCTGTAACTGACAGCAACTGATATATAACTGACAGCAACTGATATATTTCAGTTCTGACAAAATGTTGTCAGAACTGGAAGGGATCACTGTAAGAAGAAAATGGTGAGCTTCTGAGAGGAAATGATGGCAAGGTAACTATGTAATGTTCATTTGAAGTTACCTCATGTGTTTATTTTAAATAATTTTACTCAGTACAGGTTCTCTTTAAGGGGAACGAAATGAGCCATCTTACTGAATCTATCCACTACCACCCAAATGACCGTTTTGCCCTCAGACCTAGGAAGTTCTCCAACAAAGTCCATTGACAAATGTGTCCAAGGCTCATTTGGCACTGGTAGGGGTTGTAACGTGCCTACTGGAGCCTGACGGGAGGGTTTGCGTCTGGCACAAACTGAGCATTCCCTCACAAACTCCTTACAATAAGATGCCAGTGAAGGCCACCATACACATCTAGCTAAAAGATTCTGAGTTCGGGTAGCCCCTGGATGCCCAGTATTCTTATGGGTATGGAATAACTGTAAGAGTTGCAGGCGGAAGGGAAGTGGCACAAACATAACCCCCACAGGTTTCCCTTCTGGAATATAGTGTTGATAAGGAGCCAACGTAGCTGCCCAGTCCTCCCAGGTCTCGGTAGCTGCCAATACCACCTTCTGAGGTAGAATGGTCTCAGGGGTCGAGGACTGGACTGTCTCAGCCTCAAAACACCTAGATAGAGCGTCTGCCTTAACATTCTTGCTACCCGGTGTATACGTTATAATGAATCTGAATCTTGAGAAAAATAAAGCCTCTTGGCCCCCTCAATGTACTCCAACTTCTTATGGTCTGTATAAACTGTAATTGTATGTTCTGTCCCTTCCAACCAATGGCGCCATTCTTCAAAGGCTAATTTGATAGCCAAAAGCTCCCGATTACCAATATCGTAGTTCCTCTCGGCAGAAGAGAACCTCCGTAAAAAGAAGGCACACGGGTGCAGTTTGCCTTGAAGACCAGAGCGCTGAGACAGCACAGCCCCAACCCCTATTTCAGACGCATCGACCTCCACAATAAAGGGGAAGGTGACATCCACATGTCTTAGGATGGGAGCGGAACAAAACAGTTTTTTCAAAGTAGCAAAGGCTGATTGGGCCTCTTCCTAACAGTGATATGTGTCAGCCCCTTTTTTAGTAAGACTGGTGAGAGGTGACACTACAGAGGAGAAGCCCTTTATGAACTTTCTGTAGTAATTAGAAAACCCAAGGAATCCTTGGAGTGTGTAACGATTGTGGAACTTTCTCCGTGAGCAGCGCACAACGCGTGCGCTGATACGGCGGAAATCTTCCACAAGCGTATAATTGCAGGCACCCAGCAAAAGGTGCTACGCACCCGTAGAGGGAAATTCCTGTCGGCAGATGGCGCTGGGGAGTGCAGAGGAACCAATCCTCTGTACCTCCACAAATGCCAGACAGGAATTGTACGAAGCGCAGAACGCAATCGCAAGAGAAGCGATTGCGAATGAGAACGAGCAAAGGGACAGGTTGTATGCGTGTGCGCCAATCCAGTCGCCACCCCGCAAACGCGCACACACAACAGCAGATACGAAACAAAAACGCAACTGCAAGAAAGGCGATTGCCAGAAGTGACACAAGGCAGATCATAACAGAATACGAGGATAGCAAAGGCACAGCAAATCATACAATGAGGAGATGCGGAAAATAACAAACGCTAGCTAACCGCGAACACCGCACTCATTCGCAACAGTGCACGCGGTTATGTGCGGTCTCCACGTGATAAGCACAATAGAGATAAGCACGCCTAACTAACCATCGACAGACAAACATGAAACAGAGGACGCAAACGCTTGCTTAACGGTTACCTCACCGAGCCTCCAGCAAGCGGTCGTAGCAGACAAGACAGACACACGAAAACAGGGACAAGCGAGAGATAGGATCCACAGCACTAGCGAAAGTGGCTAGCGCGATCCAGGAAGACAGAACAGAAGGAACCACAGCACTAGCGCAGGATGCCAGTGCGATCCAGGTAGACAGAACAGAGTAGAAGACCAGAAGGATCCACAGCACTAGCGCAAGGCGAGTGCGATCCAGGAAGGCAGAACAGAAGGCTTCACAGCACTAGCAAAAAGGGGCTAGTGCGATCCAAGGAGACAGAACAGAAGGATCCACAGCGCTAGCGCAGGATGCTAGTGCGATCCAAGTGAGACAGAACAGAAGAGATAGCTGGTAGCAACTGCTGCACCAGCTATACTCCAAGTACAGAGATCAGAACGATTTCCTGTCGACCACCGTTGGGACAGGACAATCGCAACAGACAAACAAAACAGATAAACAATCCTTAACTGCACTAGGGAACCTGCCTAGCACAGTTTCCAGGAATTACTCTAAGCTGATCTTCAAACAAAGAGCATGGCTGACACTCTCCAGAGTGTTTCACAGGAAGACTCCTTATGACCAGCCAATCATTGTGGGAAAGACATAGTACTTATAGTACACGCCTCCAATGAATGTGGCCAGGCAATTTGCATGACAACGTATGCAAATTCCTCTGCAAGCACAAGCTGCAAAACTGACAGAAGCTCTTCTTTCCAGAGTCCTGCAGCATGCAAACCTAAACAATGGTCAAAAAGCTGCCTGCCTGCACAGGCAGCCGAGCAGATCATCACAGAGTGCCTTCAATCCCACAGGTTGAGGCCACTCCAAAACAGCAGAGACCTTCTCGAGATCCATCAAAAGTCCAGACGTGGAAATGATATATCCCAAGAAAGGTACTTCTGTGACCTCAAAGAGGCACTTCTCCAATTTCGCATAGAGTGAATTCTGTCTTAGTTTCTGAAGAACAAATATAACATGCTTACGATGCTCTATCAGGTTAGCAGAGAAAATAAGTATATCATCAAGATATACACGAACAAATTTTCCCAAGACCTCCCGGAAAACCTCATTAATTAACTCCTGGAAGACGGCCGGGGCATTACACAACCCGAAGGGCATAACCAGATATTCGTAATGCCCGTTGGGCGCGTTAAACGCCGTCTTCCATTCATCACCGTCCCCAATGCGTACCAGGTTGTATGCCCCCCGCAGGTCTAATTTGGAGAAAATACTGGCATTGGTCACCTGTGTGAACAAATTGTCTATCAAGGGCAACGGATATCGATTTTTCACTGTGATCTTATTTAGGCCTCTGTAATCAATACAGGGCCTAAGTCCTCCGTCCTTCTTCTGTACAAAAAAGAACCAAGCCCCAGCGGGTTACCGGGAAGGGCGGATAAAACCTTTAGCCAAGTTTTCTTTAATGTATTCTTGCATTGCCAATTTCTCAGGTCCAGACGGATTATAAAGATGGCCTCTTGGGGGCATACAACCAGCTCTTAACTCTATGGGACAATCATAACTCCGGTGAGGCGGAAGTTTATCCGCAGATTTAGGACAGAACACATCTGCAAACTCTGCATACTGCACTGGTACCCCTTTAACCTGAATCTGGGTGGCGCAAACCGTAACTCTCTCTAAACAATGATGACGACAATGGGTAGACCAGCTTTGTAGCTGACCTGATGCCCAGTCGATCTGAGAAGAGTGGAGTTGCAACCAGGGCATACCCAGTATGATGGTTGAAGTAGCCATGTGCAGAACAAAAAACTGTAATTCCTCTTTATGTAGTACCCCTATATTACATGTCAGCAAGGTTGTCTGGGAAAGGGGTTGTCTACACTGTAGCGGAGAGTCATCTACTGCTGTGATCACAATATGTCGGTCTAAAGGGAGTAATGGAATCCCCAACTTTTTAACAAAATCAAAATCTATAAAATTGGCTGCAGAGCCTGAGTCTACAAAGGCCTCTGTAGACACGGTCTGTCCTTCCCAAGTGATGGAGCAAGGAAGGAGTAAACGATTATTGTTTAGAGGTATTGACTGCTCGCCTAGGGTATTACCTCTGACTACACCTAGGCGGCAGCGTTTCCCGACTTCTTAGGACAGTTCTGGACCACGTGACCCTGCTCAGCACAGTATAGACACAGCCCTTCTGACCTTCTGTGATTCTTTTCACTTGCGTCAGTCTAGAATGTCCGATTTGCATCGGCTTGTCTGGAGATGACGGGGGTGGAGAGGAGGCGTAGGAGACAGATCTTAAAGTAACTTTTCCACGAGTTTGTTTCTGATAACGCAGGCGACGATCTACTCGCACTGCTAAAGCTATTGCCTCATCAATAGATTTGGGTTCGGGATGTCCCAACATTAAATCAGAGACTGCATCGGACAATCCTGACAGGAAACAGTCTAATAAAGCATACGTCCCCCATCTAGCTGACACAGCCCACTTCCTAAATTCCGCAGCGTAAACCACCACCGGATTACGACCCTGTCTGAGAATTTTTAGCTTCCTAACAGCAGTGATCGCCACATCCGGATCGTCATATATAATGGCCATAGCCTCAAAGAATTCATGAACCGAGGATAATGCTTTGTGCTCTGCAGGAAGACCATATGCCCATGTTTGAGAGTCTCCTGACAACAGAGTCTTAATAAACGTTATCCTTTGGTTTCTGATCCATATAGATTAGGCCTCAACTCAAAATAAGTAAACTCAGTCTAACACGCGCTAAAGATAAAAAAACAATTTTAATTCAATATTGTTTCCATTCACTCAACCCAAGATTCACACTCCACCCAATTTCATTAAGCTATTTACAACCTAATAGAAGGGCCCTTCTCTTTATGCTCCTTTCTAATTGTGCACATAAAAAAGATAAAAATGTCAATAAAAATCTCAATAAAAATTGTGTATAAGTTCACAAAAAATGAATGCTCTCAATTGGATAAATTTCATATAGATAAGGTGGCATACAGCTGTATCCATAAAATGCAAAGTTGGTCTTGTATATGTGTGAGGATTGCATTTTATGGATACAGCTGTATGCCACCTTATCTATATGAAATTTATCCAATTGAGAGCATTCATTTTTTGTGAACTTATACACAATTTTTATTGAGATTTTTATTGACATTTTTATCTTTTTTATGTGCACAATTAGAAAGGAGCATAAAGAGAAGGGCCCTTCTATTAGGTTGTAAATAGCTTAATGAAATTGGGTGGAGTGTGAATCTTGGGTTGAGTGAATGGAAACAATATTGAATTAAAATTGTTTTTTTATCTTTAGCGCGTGTTAGACTGAGTTTACTAATACAATACAATTTCAGGGGTTTAAGGGACCCCTTGTCTTACAACGCTGCTTAATTAGTTAGGAACCTATCAGCGCCTGGTGACACAAGTGTACACTCAACTCAAAATAAGACATCACCCAATTCCTGAAGTTCTGAAAGTCTGATCTATGCCCTGAGAACGTCTCGGGCACAGCCATACGTAAATCTGTGACTGGAGGGGATCGCACAGTATCGACAGCTGTTTGAAGTGTCCTGACTGTCCCAGACAGTTGAGTGATCTGAGTCTGTTGGGTATTAATCACCCCGGTGAGATTGTTCACCGCGGTGATCAGGACATCAACCTGACTGCGTAGTGCGTCCATAATGTTTGGTCTGCTGTTCTGTAACGATTGGTGTCAGCACACAGAGAGAATCTGATTATTGATGATCTGCAGAATCATCAAGAATACAGATGTATACCTGATTATGAATGATCTGCAGAATCACCAATAATACAGGTATGAATAACCTCTGGACACCTAATGAAGAGTGATAGTGTTTATTGTAACAGTAAGACGGATGAGAGAGTTCCCCCGAGGAGCGGGTGACTCAGACTGTACTGCAGCCGGTGCTCCCCTTATGAGTGGATGAGGCAGTCCGTGCTACAGCCAATAGACATATGAATTCTACAACAAAGAGAAGGAACACAGTAACGCTGTACAGCTGACCACCTGTGGAGCAAGTGATTCAGACTGTACTGCAACCAGGTAGTGTTTGGTGCACAGTATACGGGGAAGTGATCCTAATGATGCTAGGCCAAGGATCATCCTGATGGTACAGACTGTTTTGCAGCCTAGGTGTAGTTAATACAGTTGGTGCTGAAAACTCAGTGACACATGCAGTACTGCTGCCTAAGAGCAAGTGATACAGACAGTACTGCAGCTATGAATACCTGCAAGCAGGTATAACAACTAAGTACCAGTATCCTACACCTGAGAGGTAGGTGTAAGCAACTAGTTTCCCTCACCAGTGTCAGGGCCCACTAATGCGGTAGTAAGGTCAGACAGACAGAGTTTGGCAACGAGCGGACAGATGCAGTACAGAACAGAAGGCTGATTCAACGTCAAAGACAAGCAGGGTTGGCAACGTGAATCAGATAGGCAGAGGTACAGAATCGACAAACGGAAGAATAGTCAGAGCAAGCAAAAGGTCATAACAGATAAACAATGTATTAGTACTTTAAAGCTATCAACAGAATCTGACTAAGTGTGGATCCCCGGCTCCAGCCGGTTCTAGCACACTTTGGAATCTGACTAGGGTCTGAGCGCTAACACACTATAGCATTCGCAACAGCAGACGCAGAGCTACTGACAGACCTGCTCTATATATAGTCAGTATGCTCCCTAGCGCCGCCCCAGCCACTCAGCCAATCCGGATGCTAGCTGAAGTCAGCTGACCGCATGATCAGCTGACTCCCCTCTTAGCTGCATAAAGGTCCTGTCGCTCTGCTCGCGTGCATGTAGCCCTTAACCTGTGAGCAATGGAAGGACCTTGAGCACATACCCGCGCTGCAGAGGCCACCGGTTGACACGCGGAGATAGCCACCATGCCGCTTGACTCAGCGGCGGCATCTCCGCTATTCCTTACACTCCCCCAATAAAATATTCAGCTTGGAAGGACGGAGCGCTCCTCATACTTTGCACACATAGCAGCCTCACCACCAATCATATACTAAGCTGATCGTTAACACAATCTATGCCAGGCATATGTTAAAGGTATGAACCTCGTATCACCAAATGGGACTGACAGTGAAGTATTTTGCTTTTTCTAAGAGCAATTGCTTCAATAAGCAAATCTTCAGTCAGCAGAAGATTGTTACCTTGCTCATGATTCTGTATATATAAACATTTACAACTTGACTGCACTTAGTCCAAAGCTTTGTTTATAACATCCAACAAAGTTGCATAATTAAAAACTTCACAGGCTTAAAGAGACTCCGTAACAAATTTTTCAGCCTTAGTTCTTCTATCCTATAAGTTCCTATGCCTGTTCTAATCTGCGCTGGCTTACTGCAGTCTTTCCTAACTGCACTGTCTCTGTAATAAATCAATGTATCTTTCCTCTGTCCTGTTTGTCGGGCTAAAGCTTGATTGTGTGGAATGTGCAGGGCTGCTTGTGATTGGTAGAAGCGATACACACCCTCTGCAGGCCCCCTGCATACTCTGAATGACTCACACTCTATGCTTAGCTGAGCCTATTAGAAGCTGGTTAGTTTGTTTGTAAACACTGCCTAAAACTGTTAATTACAAGCCAGGATTGCAGCAGAGAGTGGCAGAAACAGCACAGAGGGCACAGGGGAAAATAATGAATAGAATGGTATGCTTTTTATTGTAAGAATATTAGAGTACAGATTCTCTTTAAAGGGAACCTGAAGCGAGTAAAATTATTTAAAATAAACACATGACGTAGCTGCAAGTCAATATTACATACTTACCTCGCCGTCAGTTCCTCTCAGAAGCTCACCATTTTCTTCTTACAGTGATCCCTTCCAGTTCTGACAATATTTTGTCAGAACTGAAATATACCAGTTGCTGTCAGGTATATATCAGCAGCTGTCAGTTACAACTAAATGTGCAAGGTAATGTCCATGTTTCCCTATGGCTCAAGTGGGTGATATTACAGTTTAACAGTGTGCTGACCAGGAAGCTGTTATGGGGTAATGGCCATTTTTAAAATGGAGGAGGGAGAATTATTTGATCACAATGGACAAACAGGACGTGGGAGAGGCGAAAGAGACTGAGGAGTAGACTACACAGGCGGTAAATATGACTTGTGTATGGTTATTTTGACTTTTTATTTTCAGTTTAGGTTCTCTAAAGCTAAGTACCCACGGGGGTACAATTGTAGCTGTCGCCGCACACGGGAGCGTGTGCGCGACAGTTCGGCGGCAGTTCGGCGACAGCTCGTCGCCAAATCCCTCTGCATCCACACGGCAGCAGAGGGATTAGCGATGCGGCGGAAGCTGTCGCCGAGTTTCCTCCCCCCCGCCGGAAGCTCCGTGTGGTGTGTGTGGGTAGCTGTCGCTAGCCCGCATACATATGCGGGGCTAGCGACAGTTCCGGCGAGGTTGCGGCGACGACTGTAGTCGGCGATTGAACATGTCAATCGCCTGGCGACAGCTCCGACGGGCGACGGTTCGGGGCGCGCGCATCATACACACGGGGGAACTGTCGCCGCAACACGCGCGTGCCACGCGGTTGCGGCGACGGCCGTCCCCCGTGAGTATGGGCCTTTAAGGATAGTGGAAAGCATGTGCAACCACACTGCATTCACAGGTGTTATGGATGTGCCTAGTGTTCTCCTACACGGTGTCCCACTGTTTGGACGGACAATGGCTCATGTCTCCAGGCAGTATCGTTTCCAGGTGGGAGTGTGGTACTCAAGGCACTAGCTATTGTGTCTCCGTGTGTCAGTGTGCACATCATGGGGATAGCGCATTCTCATTGCCGACACTTAGGCCACGCCCACATATTGGCTGTGGATTGAGGAAGGGGGCATTCATGCTAACCATTTATTGCTCATTACACTGAGCGTGCCTTTCATATGTCAGTCATGTGATGCCACACTTGCCTTGGTCTTGATACTTGTTCTGTACACAATATTCCTTCTTATCCATTGTCTCTCTTCCTATCCTGGGTTCTAATACCTGTGTGTTATGACATGTCATGTGCCAATAAAGATTTTTCACATTTTGTTACAACCGTAAAGCAGCAGGTTTTTGGTCAAATCTCCAGTTTGGTACATCCTGAGAAGGAATGCTAGCACTGGTGAACTCAGTAACATAAAAAGACCTGGCCTCCATAGAAGACAACAGTGGTGGATGATCACAGAATCATTTCCATGGTGAAGAGAAAACACTTCGCAACAGCCAACCAAGTGAACAGCACTCTCCAGGGGGTAGGCATATCAATATCCAAGTCTACCATAAAGAGAAGCCTGCATGAAAGTAAATACAGAGGGTGCACTGCAAGGTGCAAGCTACTCAAAAGCCTTTAAAGGGATACTGTAGGGGGGTCGGGGGAAAATTAGCTGAACTTACCCGGGGCTTCTAATAGTCCCCCGCAGACATCCTGTGTCCGTGCAGCCAGTCACCGATGCTCCGGCCCCGCCTCTAGTTCACTTCTGGAATTTCTGACTTTAAAGTCAGAAAACCACTGCGCCTGCATTGCCGTGTCCTCGCTCCCACTAATGTCACCAGGAGTATACTGCGCAGACACAGACCATACTGGGCCTGCGCTGTGCGCTCTTGATGACATCAGCGGGATCGAGGACACGGCAACGCAGGCGCAGTGGTTTTCTGACTTTAAAGTCAGAAATTCCAGAAGTGAACCGGAGGCGGGGCCAGAGCATCGGTGAGTGGCTGCGTGGGCACAGGATGTCTGCGGGCGACCATTAGAAGCCCCGGGTAAATTCAGCTCATTTTCCCCCGACCCCCCTACAGTATCCCTTTAAGAATAGAAAGGCTAGATTGGACTTTGCTAAAGAACATCTAAGAAATGAACATCTAAGAAAAGCAAGCACAGTCCTGGAAAAACAATCTCTGGACACTAGTGTTGGGCGAACATCTAGATGTTCGGGTTCGGGCCGAACAGGCCGAACATGGCCGCGATGTTCGGGTGTTCGACCCGAACTCCGAACATAATGGAAGTCAATGGGGACCCGAACTTTTGTGGTTTGTAAAGCCTCCTTACATGCTACATACCCCAAATTTACAGGGTATGTGCACCTTGGGAGTGGGTACAAGAGGAAAAAAAATTTAGCAAAAAGAGCTTATAGTTTTTGAGAAAATCGATTTTAAAGTTTCAAAGGGAAAACTGTCTTTTAAATGCGGGAAATGTCTGTTTTCTTTGCACAGGTAACATGCTTTTTGTCGGCATGCAGTCATAAATGTAATACATATAAGAGGTTCCAGGAAAAGGGACCGGTAATGCTAACCCAGCAGCAGCACACGTGATGGAACAGGAGGAGGGTGGCGCAGGAGGAGAAGGCCACGCTTTGAGACACAACAACCCAGGCCTTGCATGAGGACAAGAAGCGTGCGGATAGCATGCTTTGTACCACCATGCAGTCATAAATGTAATAAAGATAAGTGGTTCAATAAACAGGGACCACGCGGCAACGCTAACCCAGCAGCAGCACACGTGATGGAACAGGAGGAGGCGCAGGAGGAGAAGGCCACGCTTTGTGAGACACAACAACCCAGGCCTTGCATGAGGACAAAAAGCGTGCGGATAGCATGCTTTGTACCGCCATGTAGTCATAAATGTAATAAAGATAAGAGGTTCAATAAACAGGGACCACGCGGCAACGCTAACCCAGCAGCAGCAGCAGCAGCAGCACACGTGATGGAACAGGAGGAGGCGCAGGAGGAGAAGGCCACGCTTTGTGAGACACAACAACCCAGGCCTTGCATGAGGACAAAAAGCGTGCGGATAGCATGCTTTGTACCGCCATGTAGTCATAAATGTAATAAAGATAAGAGGTTCCATAAACAGGGACCGGCAACGGTAACCCAGCAGCAGCAGCAGCAGCAGCAGCACACGTGATGGAACAGGAGGAGGCGCAGGAGGAGAAGGCCACGCTTTGTGAGACACAACAACCCAGGCCTTGCATGAGGACAAAAAGCGTGCGGATAGCATGCTTTGTACCGCCATGTAGTCATAAATGTAATAAAGATAAGAGGTTCCATAAACAGGGACCGGCAACGGTAACCCAGCAGCAGCAGCAGCAGCAGCAGCACACGTGATGGAACAGGAGGAGGCGCAGGAGGAGAAGGCCACGCTTTGTGAGACACAACAACCCAGGCCTTGCATGAGGACAAAAAGCGTGCGGATAGCATGCTTTGTACCGCCATGTAGTCATAAATGTAATAAAGATAAGAGGTTCCATAAACAGGGACCGGCAACGGTAACCCAGCAGCAGCAGCAGCAGCAGCAGCAGCAGCACACGTGATGGAACAGGAGGAGGCGCAGGAGGAGAAGGCCACGCTTTGTGAGACACAACAACCCAGGCCTTGCATGAGGACAAAAAGCGTGCGGATAGCATGCTTTGTACCGCCATGTAGTCATAAATGTAATAAAGATAAGAGGTTCCATAAACAGGGACCGGCAACGGTAACCCAGCAGCAGCAGCAGCAGCACACGTGATGGAACAGGAGGAGGCGCAGGAGGAGAAGGCCACGCTTTGTGAGACACAACAACCCAGGCCTTGCATGAGGACAAAAAGCGTGCGGATATAGCAGCAATGCTTTTTGCCGCCATGCAGTCATAAATGTAATACAGATGAGAGGTTCAATAAACAGGGACCGGAAACGCTAAACCATCCCAGATGTTCATCGGTCATGTTACTTGGTTGGGGTCCAGGAGTGTTGCGTAGTCGTTTCCAATCCAGGATTGATTCATTTTAATTTGAGTCAGACGGTCTGCATTTTCTGTGGAGAGGCGGATACGCCGATCTGTGATGATGCCTCCGGCAGCACTGAAACAGCGTTCCGACATAACGCTGGCTGCCGGGCAAGCCAGCACCTCTATTGCGTACATTGCCAGTTCGTGCCAGGTGTCTAGCTTCATGCCCGGTTTCAGGTCCAGCGGTGCCAGCCACAAATCCGTCTGTTCCTTTATTCCCCTCCAAATTTCCTCCCCTGTGTGCTGCTTATCCCCAAGGCAGATCAGCTTCAGCAACGCTTGCTGACGCATGCCAACAGCTGTGCTGCACTGCTTCCACGATCCTACTGCTGCTGGTGCTGGGTTAGCATTTCCGGATGAGGTACAGCTTTGAGATGCGTTGGAGGAGAAGGAGTCAGAGAGGTAGGTGCTGCTGTTGTTATCCAGCTGTTTGCGGCGTGGGCAACACCCGCGCCGTAGCAGGTGAGGAATCGCTGCCAGGCTCCACAAGGTTCACCCAGTGCGCGGTAAGGGAGATGTATCGACCCTGGCCGAACGCACTCGTCCAGGTGTCAGTGGTGAGGTGAACCTTGCAGGCAACGGCATTCTTCAAGCTTCGGGTTATTTAGCTGACCACGTGCTCATGCAACTCAGGCACTGCAGAGCGCGCAAAGTGGTAGCGGCTGGGAACCACGTAACGTGGGATGGCCACTGACATCATGCCCTTGAAGCTGTTTGTCTCCACCACTCGATATGGCAGCATTTCGCAGGCCAGAAGCTTGGCTATGCTGGCTGGCTGTTACTGCCACGGCCCGGGGGTCATTTGCTGGCAATTTCCTCTTGTGCTCAAACATCTCAGAGACAGACAACTCAACCGTAGCGCTGCACACCGAAGGGCTGTTGGTTGTTGTGTTTGATGAACACTGGGAGACCTCAAGAGCACTAGTCCGGAAAGTGACAGTGTCAGCATCGTCTGATGTTTGTGAATGTTGTGAACCACGCAATGGCTGGGCTACTGCTGCTGCTGAGGCGGGTCTGGTGGTGAGTCTGGTGAACCCAAGGGAGGCAGTGTTGCTGGTGGTACCCTGTCCTGCCGCGTTTGCCCACAGAGTGGGATGTTTGGATAGAATGTGGCGGCTCATGCTGGTGGTGGAGAGGTTGTTAATACTTTTCCCCCTGCTCAGGCGGGTCTTGCACACCTTGCAAATCGCCATGGTAACATCCTCAGTGCAGTCTTCAAAGAAAGCCCAGACTTTAACTGGCTGAGGACTCGGACCTCGTGCGTGATGTGCTGGTGCTGCTTAACCCACTGCTGGACGCTTGAGAGGTCATCCAAGTAATTATCTGGTCCTGTTCTTTTGGATCTGTGAGGGTTGTTGTCCTGGACAACATGGGCAGTATTGAGTGGGTTTTCTTGGGTGCTCCCCTGTGGCCTGTACGTGAACCGTCAGGGGAAACACCTCTTCCCTTGCCCCTCCCTCTTTCACCGGATTTCTTCCTCATTTCACTTATCCTTAAAGTACACGCTGACTGGCAGCAGTACAGTGGCAGTACAGAAATGCTATACAGTGGTGAGTGAGCGGTGTACCACTATTGTCAGCAGTGACACAGAGCACAATGCTATACAGTGGCGGGTGAGCGGTGTACTACTGTTCCCAGCAGACACAGAGTGGAAGTAAACACAATGCTATATAGTGTGGCTGAGCCGTGTACACAGAGTGGCATTAAACACAATGCTATATAGTCTGCTATATAGTCACCCCGAACAGGGTGATGTTCTGCAGAACCCAAACAGTGGCAAACACTGTTCGCCCAACACTACTGGGAGGGAACGCAGATTTTAGTACCTAAACACACGATACAACATGTTTTCCGGGGTCGGACTCTGAGGCACATACAGATGGTCCCGATCATCATCCTCATCATACAACTCTTCTCCTGAGTCTGACCCACCCACCACCTCTGCCACCCCAACATCCCCAGACACAGACCCCTCATCGTCCTCAACATTAACTTGGGATGCTGGCCTGAGCCAGACCTCCTCCTCCACATCAGGCCCCATCATCTCCTCAATGGCAGCCCTCATTAATCGCTCTGGCGACGGACTGATGGACACAACGTTCTCCTCCGGGGAGGGCTGCTGCTGACCACTGGCTGCTGGGGTGGATGTTATAGCTTGCGTGGGGCGTTGGCTGTTGCTGTTGTTGGGAGTGCTGCTCACAGCGGAGGTCTCTGGGGAACTCATGTTGAGCTCATATAGTGGTTGACGGTGAGTGGAGTATTACTGATCCCAGCAATATACACACTGACTGGCAGAGTACGCAATGCTATATAGTGTGGCTGAGCGGTGTACACAGAGTGGCAGTAAACACAATGCTATATAGTCTGGCTGAGCGAGCGGTGTACTACTGTTCCCAGCAGAATCAGAGTGGCAGTAAACAATGGTATATAGTCTGGCTGAGCGGTGTACACAGAGTGTCAGTAAACAATGGTATATAGTCTGGCTGAGCGAGCGGTGTACTACTGTTCCCAGCAGAATCAGAGTGGCAGTAAACAATGGTATATAGTCTGGCTGAGCGAGCGGTGTACTACTGTTCCCAGCAGAATCAGAGTGGCAGTAAACAATGGTATATAGTCTGGCTGAGCGGTGTACACAGAGTGTCAGTAAACAATGGTATATAGTCTGGCTGAGCGAGCGGTGTACTACTGTTCCCAGCAGAATCAGAGTGGCAGTAAACAATGGTATATAGTCTGGCTGAGCGGTGTACACAGAGTGTCAGTAAACAATGGTATATAGTCTGGCTGAGCGGTGTACACACAATGCTATATAGTCTGCTATATAGTGTCAGTAAACAATGGTATATAGTCTGGCTGAGCGAGCGGTGTACTACTGTTCCCAGCAGAATCAGAGTGGCAGTAAACAATGGTATATAGTCTGGCTGAGCGGTGTACACAGAGTTTCAGTAAACAATGGCATATAGTCTGGCTGAGCGGTGTACACAGAGTGTCAGTAAACAATGGTAAATAGTCTGGCTGAGCGGTGTACACAGAGTGGCAGTAAACACAATGCTATATAGTCTGGCTGAGCGAGCGGTGTACTACTGTTCCCAGCAGAATCAGAGTGGCAGTAAACAATGGTATATAGTCTGGCTGAGCGGTGTACACAGAGTGTCAGTAAACAATGGTATATAGTCTGGCTGAGCGGTGTACACAGAGTGTCAGTAAACAATGGTATATAGTCTGGCTGAGCGGTGTACACAGAGTGGCAGTAAACACAATGCTATATACTCTGGCTGAGCGAGCGGTGTACTACTGTTCCCAGCAGACACAGAACAGTAAACAGAATGCTATATAGTGTGGCTGAGCGAGCGGTGTACCACTATTCCCAGCAGACACAGAACAGTAAACAGAATGCTATATAGTGTGGCTGAGCGAGCGGTGTACCACTATTCCCAGCAGACACAGAACAGTAAACAGAATGCTATATAGTGTGGCTGAGCGAGCGGTGTACCACTATTCCAAACAGACACAGAACAGTGAACAGAATGCTATATAGTGTGGCTGAGCGAGCGGTGTACCACTATTCCCAGCAGACACAGAGTGGCAGTAAACAGAATGCTATATAGTGTGGCTGAGCGAGGTACACAGAGTGGCAGTAAACAGAATGCTATATAGTGTGGCTGAGCAAGCGGTGTACTACTATTCCCAGCAGACACAGAGTGGCAGTAAACAGAATGCTATATAGTGTGGCTGAGCGAGGTACACAGAGTGGCAGTAAACAGAATGCTATATAGTGTGGCTGAGCAAGCGGTGTACTACTGTTCCCAGCAGTGACACAATGACAGGGGGGACCCTGGCTAGCGTGGCTGGAGCGCGAACTACCCTGCCTGCCTACCCAAAGCTAAACCCACAGACAAATGGCGGAGATATGACGTGGTTCGGGTATTTATTTACCCGAACCACGTGACCGTTCGGCCAATCAGAGCGCGTTCGGGTCCGAACCACGTGACCCGTTCGGCCAATCACAGCGCTAGCCGAACGTTCGGGGAACGTTCGGCCATGCGCTCTTAGTTCGGCCATGTGGCCGAACGGTTTGGCCGAGCACCGTCAGGTGTTCGGCCGAACTCGAACATCACCCGAACAGGGTGATGTTCTGCAGAACCCGAACAGTGGCGAACACTGTTCGCCCAACACTACTGGACACATGAAACCAAGATCAACCTCTACCAGAATGATGGCAAGAAGAAAGTTTGGAGAAGGCATGGAAAAGCTCATTATCCAAAGCATACCTCATCGTCTGTAGAACATTAAAAAGGAGGAAACCCAGCATCAGGTGATGTCCATGAGTTCATGACTTCAGGCCATCATTGTCAGCAAAGAGTTTTCAGCAAAATATTAGGAATGAACATTTTATTTCACTTCAATTGCATCTGAGTTGTTCCATTTAAAATTAATTGCGGTAATGTACAGAACCAAAATGAGAAAAAGTAATCTCTGTCCAAACATTTATGGACCTAACTGTATATATATATATATATATATATATATATATATATATATATATATATATATATATATATATATATATATATATACCGTATGCGTGTACATACAGTATATCTCAACTTAGCAGTGTGGAGCTGTGGAATCTGTTGGCACAATGAGAGGCATGCTGTGTGGTGACTAATAACTGTATTTTACTACAGCTTTTTAAAGCAGACATGAACTCAGAACTTCCTCTCTGCTCTAAAAGATCCACAACAACTTAATAACCTTTAAAGAAAAACATTTGTTTATTACAGCTGATACAAATCCTGCAATAAATCTGCACTGTGTCTACTTCCTGCTTTCATGGAAGCAGGCATATTGTTAACATCCTGTGCTTTCAAATTAGCTTATCTGCTGTGGCAGTCAGCTGACACAGGGGAGAGATCAAATTGCAACTTGTGATTAGACAGCCTAAACTCTCTAATACAGTGGGCATTTCTCTCTATTTTCTTTCTGTCCTGTGGAAGAGTAAAGGTCCACTTTAAGCCACAACAAATATTTGTTTCCTTTTTATTTTCCTGTCAGAGCTGGGAGTCCCTAGTCAATTAGAGGTCAAATTTTGATAATTTTTTGTTTGTTTGTTTGTTTGTGTTCTCGGCGGTATCAAAAAAGGACAATTTTTTTCAGACAGTTGAAGGAAATGAATTTACAATCAGGAAAATCAGAGCATCTGATCTGAATGCTTGTTTTTGGTGAGTGAGGCTGACTGCATCAGAGACCCGGGCCGTAACTGTCTATTCCAGTGGTCCTCAAACTAAGGCCCGCGGGCCTAATCCGGCCCCCTGAGGCTTTTTTACCGGCCCCCACACACAAAATGTATTACTTATAGATGCGGTCAGCTACATCTTTAAATATTGGTGGTCCACATATAGAATAGCAGTACTGGCACCACCCATCCACATGGAAGCCAGAAAGCAGTAATTTGCTGGTTTCCAATTACATTCCACATCAGGTGATACTGCTGTCCAATTGGACTGCAGATTGTCACCTAGTTATGCCTACTGTCTGGCCCGCAAAGACTTCTACATCATTTTATGTGTATTACGGCCCCCCAGCAGTCTGAAGTATATTGATCTGGCCCTCGACCCAAAACGTTTGGGGACCCCTGGTCTATTCATTCAGTCTTGTATCATGCTGGCCATGAGATACTTGGTAGAAAAAAAAAGGTGCCTGGTAGTCAAAATTCAACAGTGCTCAGAAGTATGTCTATTAGTAGCTGTGATAAATGGCGACAGGCGATTCTGTGAGCGACAAGCAGTCGGTTATGCGACGCCGTGACGTGGGTACAGGCACACAAGCACATGAACGTTGCTTAGAGTGATAAACGACCGTCACAGCAAATCAGATTTTTAAGATCCCCGACAACACCACGCAAAGTACTGCGATGCTTCCCGTTTGAGCCCGTCATGTAATGTCGTGACGTCATGCATACGCACCGGTCAGAAGATAAATAGTTGGACGCACGTCGTGAGGGAGACGTCGCTGGATCCATCTTCCTGGCTAGTGCAGTGAGTATGAGGCTTCAGTCATATTACTACTATTCTCAAACTTGCCTATAGTCCTATACCCATGTCTGTATCTAATCTCACTACTGCAATCTATCCTACAAACTATGCAATGCCAAAAAAAAAGTAATTAATGTGTTAATTCAGAATACTGGAGGTGAAGATGATGATAATAATAATACAATAATAATAATATTAATAATACTAATAATAATCATTTAATAGTTCTTACATGGTTGTGTACAATGAATAACATTATGTATTATATAATTGCAAAAGTAAAAGCAGTTTACATTCACTGCAGCCAATAATGTGACTTCTGAGTCTGTGCTAAGACGATGATTGCTACTGTAGCCACTCGTGGCAATCAGAAATCGACATAGAAATGGAAAACGAGCTCAATAAAGCTTGAGCATCACGGGGGACATTAGGAAGACGTTAGATAACCTGCGGACAACACAGCGTGTAGGCAGCGCAATCACTGTACAGAGCAGAGAACTTCTTACTTACTGGATAGAAGCCGGGGAGCTCCTGTAATGAACAGCAGCAGCGCACGGCTGGGAGATGAGCAGTTTCCCGGCTGACACACCGCTACAGTGTTGTGTGTGTACTTGTTGCCTGGCACCAGCAGGGGTCGGACTCCCGGAGCCTGGAGGAGGTGAAGGGAGGCTGGCTGAACCTGCTGTACGGGATTGTAGACAGGCATGGAGAGTAGAGGAAGGAATATACAATGGCATGGCATAGCTCCCAGCAGCAAACCGTCACTCCTCCTCAGTGTTACCAACTCATCACTTTAATTACTGATAGGAATGAATTTTACAGGTTTTGGGTCTAGTTCCATGCAGTCTAGGCAGTAGGCACTGATATGTAAGTAGCCCCAGAACCTGCATCGACTTGTCAGTAATGATGGGGATGATTTCACAACTCTGATAGACTGTCCGACAGTCCCCTTTGTCTATCTATCCTTTTCATCGTCTCAATAAGGATTTTTTTATGTATAGATCATCTGAGGAAATGTATGTACTATTCAGCTGATAAAAATATTAAAACTTTATATACAGCATCTAAGTTTATTTCTAGCTTTTAAAAAAAACTCTAAGTTTACACTAGAGACGCTTTGTGATTTTTTTAAGCGCTGGCAATTTTTCAAAATCGCCCTGAAAGTGCTTGTGCAATGATTCTCTATGAGAGAGTTCACATCTGAGTGGTTCGTTTCCGATTCGCTCAGAAAAGCGTTGCATGTACCCAGAGCAGGGACAAGGTCCTCCAAGTGCACCCCCCCCCCCATCCTTCCCACTCCAGCCGTCACACACTGATTGCTTTTAGACTAAGAGCGGCCCCAGGGCCCCCAACACCTTAATCTCTAGTTATCTGGCTTGCAGTCTCTGCCATGTATCCCTTTTTCTTATTTCTCTGCTTCAAACACAATAGTGGAATGAAAGCTGAGTGAATTGTGCGCCCCCTGCCCCCCCCCCCCTACACTGCGCCCTGAGGCTGGAGCCTCTCTCGCCTCTACCTTGGCCCGGCCCTGCATGTACCATTTTTGAGGTGATTTTGCCTCAATGGAAGGTATAGGAAAAATGCAAAAAGTTCACAAAATCGCTCTGTGCTGTGATTGCAAGCGTTTTTAAGAATAAATACATTGTATTCATTATTTTACGGGTCAAAGAGTTCACTTCCTGACTTGTGTCAGGGAGTGAATTAAAAAACCGCTCTGGAAAAGCGCTTCGAAAGCGCTTTTCATTAAAACACAACCTTCAACCCAAGCGACAGGAATCGAAAAAAAATTGCGGCAAAAAAGCCCAACACTAACGCGATCGGAATGCAATGTGAACAAGGCCTCAGGGAATCCTTTTATTGTTTCTGATCTTTTAGAATTAAATACATGCTTCAAAGCCACTATCTTGCAAAATACTCAATTCAAAACTGGAAGCATGTTGCGGGAGAGACCTTTGCTAAAGGTAGATGGGTAGAAGAGTGAATATACTGTACTTTGGATAATTTAGGCAGTCCCTCCTATTACATAAAAGTGGATTGGACAATCAAGATTTTATAATTAATGGGCACCTTTATGCCTGGTACACACGAAGCAATTTCCTGTCAGATACGTGTCAAATCGATAATTTCTGACGTTTGATCTGCTTATGATAGAGAACAGGATTGATTTGTATATCAGTACTGCATAAAATCAATCCCGTTCTCACTTGGGAGCAGATAGGACATGTCAGAAATTATTTGACTTGTCACGGGAAATTGCTTTGCGTGTTCCAGGCAGTAAACAGTTTGCACTTGAAGGGTACTATTGTTTCCACTCCTAAAATGGGAATTTACATTAGGGGGTAGGAACAGGGCCAGATTTGTACTCTTATCCGCCTAAGGCCACTGTCAGCAGCTGCCCCCTTCAGTATAGATAGCCAGATGACAACTCCCTCCCCAGTATAAGTAGCCAGGTGAGCCTTCACCCCCTCCAGTTTAGATAGACGGAAGACCCCCCCATTCCCCCCCCCCCCTTTCCCCCCTTGGCTTAAATCTGGCCCTTGGTAGGAAGATACGTGCTTTGCCACCTGCCAAAAACAGCAATGCCTGTGTATTAGCAAATTGCTGCGATAATTTTACACATTACTAGCTTTCATTAAAATAAATTTACGTCAACAGGTTTTTGAAATGGGCCAAACATTTTTTATGGTGCCTTTGTGTTGTGAAGATTTTATACCCAGGTAGCACAGTGGTGTAGTGCACAGTACTCTAGCTTTGCAGCACTAGGACAGTATATTCAATTCTGTTAGGACCTGTGGTGTAGCTACAACTTGTGAGCTCCTCTAAAGACAGTAAATGACATGATTATGTACTCTGTAAAGTGCTGCAGAAGATGTCAGCGCTATATAAATACATAATAATAATATGGTAGGACATTAACCACTTGCGTACCAGCAGTCTCTGGCTCCTTTAGGACCAGAGACTGCTGGTACAAAAAAAGTCTCCTACCGACGCATCGCTGCACGGATCCGCCGTTCTCCCATCACCGCAGGCCCCTCACCCTGCTGTCGCTATGATAGCAGAGCTCTGTGCACCAGTAGGGAGCTGATTTCATTGTCTCCTGACCCTGTAAGCCAATAGTTATCACGGGGTCAGGAGCCAATGAAATCAGCTCCTGACCGGCTCACAGAGCTCTGCCATCAAAGCGACAGCAGAGCGAGGGGCCTGCAGCGACAGTAGAGTGGCACGGTCAGCGGTAGGTCCATGTAAGAGCAGTTATTGAAATCTACTAACTGGCAGGAATAAGTAGCGACAAACAGTGTAGATTACAATTACTGCGGTCCAGAAGCGGCTAAACTATAACTATTGTAGGATTAGCTTATTAGCTGCTCCGAGAACAATCCGTGACAGGACTATATACTCTGAAAAGCACAGCAGAATATTTCCCCCCCTGCCCCCCCCCCCCCCCCCCCCTCCCCTTTCTAGCTCCCCTGTATGCCTTCCTATAGTGCTTAAAAACTGTCAGCCGAGTCACAATATCCTAGTTAGGGCCAGTGCACACCTAAAAGCGTTTTTTGAAGCTATTTTTCAAAGAGATTTCAGGCATGTGCCTAACGATTTTTTTAGGTATGCCTAGCGATATTTGGATCATTTTGGTGTAGCAATTTTTTTTATTTTTTTTTACAGTAGAGCTGTAAGTGTATAGCTTTTTGTAAAAAAAAAACCGATTGGAAAGTCGTTCTGTTCTAGCGCTTTTTAGAGCGATTTTACACTTTCCTATACTTAGCATTGAGGCTGAATCTCATCAGACATACTGCAGGACTCGAGTTTGCGTTTGGGAAAAAAAATCACATCGCTCTGGTGTGATCCATCCCACACAAACACACTAGCCAAGCACTTTTCAAAGCGATAGCGTTTTTAAAAGCGCTCTTGGTGTGCACCAGCCCTCACATGTTCCTGCTGGCGGTTTTTTTTTCACTTACACCTCAAGCCATCTATGTCTGCTCTGCATTCTGGCTAGGAAAGAATTGTAAACGCACATGCGCAGTACGCTACCAGCAGAATGTTCCTGACATGCATAGCTGCTCCGGAACGTGTTTGAGGACTCATTCTCAACATTGTGCATTGACAGAATATACTGTGTTCCAAGTCAGATTTTTTTCATTTCAAAAAAGAACCTGCAAGGACAGAAAATGCTGGCTCCCAGTTTTCTCTAAGGCTACTTACACAGTGGGACGTTGCGTTTGATGTGACGTTAAAGTCGCACAACGTGCCCCTAACGCAGCGCATGTAGGTTATAAAATTGGACGTTATTTTGCACTGCGTTATGTGTCTCTTGGTGCGCCGTTTTCATTGCATACTGATGGAACAAAAACGGCGCATGCGTTACATTTAAAAAAAATTACTGAGCATGTGCAACACACAACACAGAAAATTTATTGCAAAACGCACAGCATGCAGCACTTTCTAAATATTGCTACACGTTACACACAACGCAACGTGTGCACTGTGAATGTCGCACAGACTTTGTATTGCTGTGCGTTAGTCTGCGTTATACATTTTTATAACGTGCGACTTTACGTCCCACTGTGAAAGAGGCCTTAGAGTCTATGGCACCGTATTTTTCTGCTATCTAGTACGCCCCTAAACATGCTATCATCACTACATTTGCTATGTAGGTCAAAGCACCCTTATGAAAGGTTATGGACAATGGTCTCATCTTATTGTTAATTAAGCATAATAATAATTACCCCACCTCCTCCTGGGCACTGGAGGTGGGGATAATTATTATTATGCTTAATTAACTATACTTACCTTCAGTGGTGTAGCTAGAGATTGTGGGGCCCCATAGCAAAACTTTCATGGGGCACTCTAATATAGGCACTCTTTAGCTACGTCACCTGCCCCTACCCTATGGATAGGAGTTAACTGGCAATTGACATTCTCATGCAATCTACCTTACATATAGTCCATGGGCTCTGAGAGGGTGGAGGAACACAAGAAATTTAATTGTGAATACTTCAAGTACCACCAGGGCCCCCTCTGCTCCAGGGCTCCATAGCAGCTGCTTTGGCTATTGCTATGCTCCTGCTTACCTTTAAATAATGATCCAAACCAATATCCTCAAGACCTCAATCGAAGAGCATCCCAACCCCCCGCCACCCCCCCCCCCCCACCCCCAGGGCTGGATTTACCATATGGCACTGTAGGCTCATGCCTAGAGGTGCCTGATGAGGGAAAGCCAGCTGACTTCCCTCTCTCAGTGCCTCCCTCCTTCACTATGCAGAGTCCAGAGCAAAGTATAAATGAGAGGTTACTCAGCATTCCACTTATGAGATCTCCCTTCAGTCGGGGGCACCACTAGTTACTTAATACTGAGGGTACCTCTGGCTACTTAATGCTAAGGTAAACCAGTAGCTACCTATGATGGACAAGGGAGAAGTGACAGCTGGGCCAGCCAGCACACTTGCAGTGTGGTTCGATGGGGATTTGTAGGTTCATGTAGTGTGAAGTCTAGGGTGCCAGGATATCTGTGCCACTGCATATAGGCTCCAGTGATGTAAATCCGAGCCTGATCTCCCCCCACCCCCAACCATCCGTACATACTGCTCACCTGCCACATGCTGACAAACTCCCACAGCAGGATGTTTATCATACTTAGCCTTGTGACAAGCTGGTACTCCCATAGTAGGTAATTTCTCAGCTACAATAAGTGCCAATTTAGCTATAGGCCACTCTCCCCAAGCCCACTCCAGGGTGTACCACATGCATGGCCATAGCTACCCCCTCCTTCTCCTTTGCAAAACATCTTTGACTAATGTTATGGCTCAAAGGACATATTTATGTCCTATTTTCCATAGTCAGCCATCCCATTGCTCACATGTAGAAGCCCCACTGTTCCCACTTCCATTTGCAGCGGAATCCATCATGTGCAGTTACCCAGCCTCCATGTGTAGCTTACCCAACCACCCCCTGAGCTGTACTGTTCTACCAGGTTACCATTTCCCATCCTGCCTGTGGACCATCCTCCCTAGGCCTCCTTCTTTGTGGCAAGAAGAAAGCCAATACTATGCATGTGAATTATTTTGCATAGTTTCCCAGATGCAAATGGAATGTTCTATAGTATTTAGGCATATGTATTTTGATGGACCATGTTTGATGCTGATTCGTATTATAATAGATACTGTAGAAGCTGTAAGTAGTTATTTTGTTGCCATATTATAGTGCTTCTCCATCAGGCTGCAGAGACTACAGCAAATGTGGAATGAAAATGTATCAAAGAAAAAGAAGATACATGTGTCCATGTACCAGACTAACCAGCACAATCATGACTACCAACCACCAATTATGGATTAAGCCCCGTCCAGTCAAATAATTAATTCACTGCATGTATCAGTGGGATATGATAAAAAAAAGCTCCAAATACATTATTATATATTGGTGGACTGAGGACACAACAAAAGTAATGGATTTTGTAGGGAGGAAAAGATTAGGTGCAAATTTAATCAAAATAATCAAATCTGTCAACCAAAATAATTAATTCTGAAACTTGTATTAAAAAAATCTCCACATTGTCTAGAACAGTGTTTCTCAGTGTTAATATGAGACGTACCCCTTTATTAATGACACCATTAGCCAAGTACCCCAAGTTGTATGGCAAATAATCTCAGATAACTCATGACACACATATTTGTTAAGAGTCCATAATTGTGTATAAATGCTTCCAAACATTCTTTAATTCTTTTGATTTGGCAATAATTACTTTTTAGGGCTTGTTTGCATATGATACACTGTTTTTTGTTTTTACGCTCAAAACTTAATACAGTAGTCTCTGTTATCCGGCATTGATGGGGTTTGGCTGATGCCAGATGAATGTGCTTTCTAGTTGCTTGAGAATCAATGTTAAAATAGGCCTAGCTAATACCGTACTATACCCCCACTCTATATACATATCATAAACTCTGTATTAAATATTACAGGACCACTGTTGCAAAAATCGTAAATTTTAAAATATAAGTAAAACACATACAAAAAAGATGTATGTTTCTTCCAGAGTAAAATGAGCCTTAAAGAGAAACTCCAACCAAGAATTGAACTTTATCCCAATCAGTAGCTGATACCCTTTTTACATGAGAAATCTATTCTTTTTCACAAACAGACCATCAGGGGGTGCTGTATGACTGATATTGTGGTGAAACCCCTCCCACAAGAAAAGTATGTACTCTTGGCAGTTTCCTGTCTGTGAACCTTGCTGCATTGTGGGAAATAGCGGTTTACAGCTGTTTCCAACTGCCAAAAAAACATGCAGCAGCTACATCACCTGCCAACAGTAAAAATGTCACCATGTAATAAATGTCAAAATGTAAATCAGGGATTTAAAAGATTTTACAATGTGCAAACACTGACTAAATCATTTATAACTAATTATTGTAAAAATGAAGCACTTTTTTTTATTACATTAGTTTCACTGGAGTTCCTCTTTTAATTACTTTTCTCCTATGTTGCTGTCACTTACAGTCAGTAGTAGAAATCTGACAGAACCGACAGGTTTTGGCCTATTCCAGTATGGCTTTTATTCTTTATAAAGAGAAAAGAAACCCCCCATAAAGCGATAGGCTAGTCCAAAACCTGTTGGATCTGTCAGATTTCTACTACTAACTGTAACAGCAACATAGGAGAAAAGGAATTTATAGCTCATTTTACTCTGGAAGAAATGTACTTCTTATATGTATATGTTAATATACATTATAAATTTCATGATTTTTGCGACAAGTGGTCCTTTAAAATACAGTATTTAAAAAGTATAACTAACCTTGGGGGGGGCTGTGGGACCCAGTCTTTAAGCACAGCAGAGCCCCCAAAAGCCTAAGAAGTTAGCCTGCCCTTCACCACTGTGAGTACACAATTTATGCTGGTCGGTTGAGACTGCTGGTTAGTTGAGTTCTGGATAACGGGGACGCTATTGTATAATGGACTGAGTATTACAAGGTCAAGTACCCACCTGGGCCTTACTAAAGTACCCTTGGGGTACATGTACCATGTTGGGAACGTGAACAAGGATTCCTTCCTGTACACAGAAAGGGTCAAAAAACAACTGAGTTAATCCTGTTACACATCACACTAGATGCTGAAAATAAATGAATGCAAAGAAATGGACATTTACCGTAATTTAATTAATACTGATTTTGATTTATTATAAAACAGAAACAAGCATCGAGAGCCACTTAACTGTGAAACAGGTAAAAATACTTTCATGAAGTTTTAACAATCAGTATAAATCAACACAGCTTGATTGTTCTCAAATATGCACTATAGTAATATACTTGCTTTATGTCACCTTCAAATTCCTAGTCTTAAAGGACCACTATTGCGGAAAATTGTAAAATTTAAAATTCATGAAAACACAAATAAAAAAGTAAATTTCTTCCAGGATAAAATGTGCTACAATTTTATTTTCTCCTATGTTGCTGCCACTTACAATAGGTACTAGAAATCGGACAGAACTGTCAGGTTTTGGACTAGCCCATCTCCTAATGGGGGATTGTCAGGGTTTTCTTTATTTTTAAAAGCACTTGTGAACAGCAGTTGCTAATTCCAACAGCCAGAATAGTGTGCAAACAGATGGGAGGCGGCCTGCATCTTTGTATAAATACTGTCCAGGGAGTGCTTTTGTAAGGAATAAATGAAATACTGAGAATTCCCCATGAAGAAATGGGCTAGTCCAAAACCTGTCAGTTCTGTCATTTTTCCTACTACCTACTGTAAGTAACAGCAACATAGAAGAAAAGTAATTTATGACTCATTTTACTCTGGAAGAAACATGCTTTTTATTTGTATGTGTTTACATGTTTTTAAATTTTACATTGTTTCGCAATAGTGGTCCTTTAACAGTAGAAAAAAATGAAGGCTGAACTAATCTCTTCCAATCATATGGGTGGCAGGTGGCCTGTCGATGCGGTACAAGTATTCTGCAGGATGGAAATAGCCAACGTATTGCACTGTGTCTGGCGTTGTGTCTGTATGGTAGTGTCCTCCTTCTCCATGATGGCTGAAGCAATGAGTATGTTCCACTCGCAGATCAAAACCCTGCAAGAATCCAAAATTACAATTGATGTTTGTTAGCAAAAGCATTTGGTTTTAGAAAACATAAGTCAAATACATCTACCGGTTCAGAAAATAGAATTCAAGGCAACAGATTGTATGTCACGTGAACAACCTCAACTCAGCTTGGCCAGTTGGCCCTGGGACCTTCCCCACTCCTCTTACAAGAACACTGTTATTTTATGGGCTACAAAGGGAACCCAGGATGTGAGTTATATGGAGGCTGCCATATTTAATTTTAAACCCTGTACGTTTCCTGTCCCCTTGATCCTGTGGCTCTAACACTAATAGCCATTTATCCTGAACAAGCATGCAGATCAGGTACTCTGACTCAAGTCTGACTGCATTAGCCACATGCTTGTTTTAGGGTTATGACTCAGACATGACTGAAGCCAGAAAACCAACAGGGCTGCCAGGTACTACTGCGCCTGCGCAGTACAATCCTGATGACATCAGCGCGACCATGTGACCCGCGCGATGGAGTGCAGAAGAAGCCGAAGAAGCCTGGCAAGGTCAGCATCTGCAGTGGGGGGGGGGGGCGACGGCACCCGCCTGTCCGTGGGTGTGGAGGGCCGCCGACCTGGAGGGGGTAGCGGGCAGGAAGGGGGTATTTGGGCAAAGTAGGACCCCCCCTTCCCTCCCCTGGGTCCCCCGATCTGCGCTCCCCCTCCAATTTTAAAACGTTAAGTAGAAGCCGCTACTAGTAAGAGGCAACGGGCGGGGATGACTCCCCTCTTCCGCGTTCCAGCGTGCGCTTCACTGTCGTCACTTCCTGCAATGCCGTCCACTTACAATACAGTGGGCGGCATTGCAGGAAGTGACGACAGTGGAACGCACACTGGAACGCGGAAGAGGCGAGTCATCCCCGCCCGTTGCCTCTTACTAGTTAGTAGTGGCTGCTACTTAACTTTTTAAAGCTGGAGGGGGAGCGCAGATCAGGGAAAATGCCACTTTGTCCAATACCCCCTTCCTGCCCGTTACCCCCTCCAGCTCGGCGGACCCCCAGCCACGGCTTGAGGGGGGGGGGGGCGATTTTTTTCCAAGTTTGCCTCAGGCGGCAAAAAGTCTAGGGCCGGCCCTGGCCATACTTTGCCAGGAAAAAAAAAAATCACATATATAAGTAGATAAATACTTGATCTACTTACAAAAGATGTATAGTACTGACCACATTTTGAGTTCAGAAAATTTTATATAGTAAATGAAGAGAATTCTGTTCCTGGCAGGGGCAATGTCTTTTTCCCACAGTGTGAAGCTAAATCCTGATGTAATTTCCTCCCTTAAAGGAGTTGTCAGGGGAGATATAGTAGAATGAATGGTACTTACCGGGGGCTTCCTCCAGCCCCAAGCTCCCAGGACCTCCCTCGCCGCAGCTCTGCCCGCAGCTTTTCGCCTGAGCTCCGACCCGGTCCCCGGCGATGACGTCAGAGTGACCTGGAGGTACAATCACCGCCACGTGGGCCGGAATGGACTGCGCAGGCGCAGTAGTTCTGCGCCTGCGCAGTCCGCTCCGGCTCACGTGGCGGTGATTGACAGCGCCGATCGCGCAGGCGCAGTACAGAGCGACCTCCAGGTCGGTCTGACGGCATCGCCGGGGACCTGGGTCGGAGCTCCGGCGAACGGAGGGAAGTCCTGGGAGCTTGGGGCTGGAGGAAGCCCACGGTAAGTACCATTCATTTTACTATATTTCCCCTGACAACTCCTTTAAAGGTCCATTCTCATGAAAAAGGTAAAATTTTAAATGCATGTAAACACATACAAATAAGACATACGTTTCTTTCAGAGTAAAATGAGCTGTAAATTACTTTTCTCCTATTTTGCTGTCACTTACAGTAGGTAGAAGAAATCTGACAGAACCGACAGGTTTTGGAGCAGCCCATCTCCTCACGAGGGAGTCTCATGGTTTTGTTTAGTTTCAAAAGCACTTAGCAAGTGGCATTTTCTCTGTCCATCTGCCAAAAAAGTGTGCAGTGAGCACAGAGGCTGGCCAGCATCACTGTAAAAACACTTTTCAGGGAATGTTTTCATAAAAAATAAAAGCCTTGATGAGAATCCCCCATGAAGAAATTGACTAGTTCAAAACCTCTCGGTTCCATCAGATTTCTACTACTTACTGTAAGTGACAGCAACATAAGAGATTCAGATTGTTAGCTCTTCTGTAGGACAGTTACTCAGAGAACTATAAATTCTGTAGAGTATTGTAGGAGATCTCAGCGTTATATAAATATCCAGTAATAATATGTTAAGCTACAAACTCACCGGAAGATGGATCGGGGGAACCCATGTCGATGTGACACGACCAACAAGCGTTCACTGATCCATCTCCTCCTACCGCAGGAACACGCATCTACACAATGGGCGTGGACGAGAGTTTAAACGATTGTGGCACTTTGCGCAGGAGTCGTCTGTGATTTTAAAGATCTGATCCACCGTGACGGTCATAATTTCCATAGGTGGCAAAACATCATTTGTTCAATCAAGCACACGTACCTACATTGCAAAGTCGCAGAAAAGATTGCTCGTCATGCAAAAAATTGCATGATAAGTCACATTTTGGGTATGTGCCTTTATGTATCCAGAGGCTTCAAGAGAGTTCTGCTGAGGTTCTCATTTTTTTGCTGAGAGTTTGTTCACTTTACAGAATCATTGAGAGATAACAGCCTTCAACTAGCTAGAAGTTATTTAACCAGACAGGTGTCTAGCTTCACAAAACATTTGCTATAACATAGACTGAAGCAAAAACAATGCAACAGCTCTGTGATTGCACTGGACATTGTATATACATAAAAACAGCAGATGCTGCATTAGACTTGTGCCAGGTTTAGTTGAAATCATATAAACAAGTGCAATTTCCAGATGGCATCTGATAAAAACAAAACAAAACAAAAAAAAAAAAACAACAACTTCAAATGCAATACTCACTGGTCTATGCAGTAATGTCTGTGAAAGTAACATGTAAACACCAAATAATTGTTATTAAACATTATTTATAAAACACTAACATATTGCGCAGCCCTGTAGTATAGATAAGGGAGATATTACAACATTAAACGTTGTCACACAGGGGCATTACAACGTTAAACAATGGTACACAAAACAGTCAAATAGTGTAACAAACAATGGTATGCACATTGCAAGGTAGAGATAAATACAGAAGTTGAGTTACTGATTCCATATGTGGCAGAGAAAAACCAGGGAATAGGGCCCTACCAAATAGGCTCACAATCTAAAGCCCCATCTACACGATACGATTCTTTGTGCGTTTCTATTTACGATCCGATTAAATCCGACATATCCGATCGGGATTTGATGCAATTTGATTTGCCATTGCAAAACAATGGCAAATCGAATTGAATGGATCCCGATCGGACATGTCGGATTTAATCGGATCGTAAAAAGAATCGTAATCGAATCGCACAAAGAATCGTATCGTGTAAATGGGGCTTAAGGGTTACATTGGTGGAACACATTAGAGGGGTGGGGTGGTAGTTTAAAGGGGGCCATTGGAGCTATGAAGAGTGGGTAGGCTAAACAGATGGGTCTTTAAAAGGAACCCGAGGTGTGATGCTGGGAATACACGTTTCGTTTTTGCCTTCGTTTAAACCTTCGTTTCGATTGTGCCTTTTGTCCTTTTCGATCCCGAAATAATCGACCGTACGGTTAATATCACCACCCACGGTTTCGTTTTTTTTTTTCGATTCTGATGGTTTCGTTTTTCCAATGATCGAAGGCTGCAAAGAAACGAAACGTAGTACAGGGACGGACGGCATAAACGAATATATAATCGATCTGAACAGCCATCAAGCCTACCAATGGCTCGATTAGATGGATAAAGAGAGATAATATCAAACATGTTCGATCACTAGTCGTTCGTTTTTGGGGTCTATTAATTGAAACTATAATGAGATTATGACTATTTTCACATACGTTTTCAACACTTGATTCGTTTACCGAACGAATCGAAGGCTAAAACGAAGGCTAAAACGAAACGTGTATTCCCAGCATGAGACCTATGGAGACAAATGAAATAAATCTGCTGATCTTTCTGGTCAGTAGGGTCTAAATCACACACCTGAAACAAGCATATAGCTAATCTTGTCAGATTTGTCATAGACCTCTAATCTGCATGCTTGTTCAGGGTTTATGGCTTAAAGTATTAGAAGCAGAGGATTAGCAGGACAGACAGGCTATGTGCATTATTTAAAAGTAAATAAACTTGTCAGCCTCCATATCCCTCTCACCTCGGGTTACCTTTAAGGCCTGCTTGAATGAGTTGAAGGTGAGGGTGAGCCTGATGTGTGGAGGGAGTAAGGGCTGCTCTGGGGAACCCCTGGAGCATGTAATGTGAGAGGTGGACATCCGTAGAGCGTTGGAGGAGTGGAGAGAGTGGTTTGGGGATTCATGAACACAGGTGCAAAAAAACCACCCAAAAATGGAGCAGAGGTGGAGTGCTTGCCCATAGCAACCAATGGGTTTAAACTGCTGCAAGAGTCTCACCTGAAATGATCACTAACTATTGTTGTGTGTGACAAAATGTAGTGTGTATAGTTTATGTAGAAAAGTCTTGAAGAAATTGATCTAAGAGCATTTCAAAAAGATGCATATACTGTACACATTTACATCAGTAAATGTTGGCCCCTAGTAGACTACGCCAGCCACCATCAAACACCACACCTCTCCCTACCTCCTTGGCTCCAGGAAGCACCCCATGTCACCATCAGAGATGCCTAGCATGCCAATTTGTCCTCACTACACCAACGGTTTCTTCCTCAGTCACAAATATAACATATAATATCAAAAACGCTATTAACTGCGGATCAAAATACATAATTTACGTTATTTCATGTCCGTGCCAGCTACAGTATGTGGGCAGAACTACCCAACTGGCTAGAAGCAGAGTGGGACAACACAAAAGAAATATAATAAAAAAATATCCCCTACACAGTGTATCACGTCACTTTTCCACACACCACAATAGCAACCCCGCACTGTTTCGTATTACTTTTGTCGAATCTATCCCACACCACCACTCAGACTCTTTTGACTCCCTCAAAAAAAGAGAAATGTATTGGATACAAATTCTCAAAACGCTTTCTCCAGACGGTCTCAATGAAGTGCTGGAGAAAATTTACTAGCTCCACTCCTCGAATAATTACCGAGTTTTTTTTTTAATCTTGTGCTCTCTTTTTTATCAGTTTTCAATTCATTCATGTTTGACTTTTTTTATTAGTCTATTCATATTTCTTTTTAAAATGGTTTTATCATGAGTTTATGTCATCCGCATGCTTATGACCTATTTGTTGGTATTTACCGTATATTAATTGATTTTTTTATGTACATTGATAATATTACATTTTTTATGTACATTGATATTTATTAATTTTATACCGGATATTGTTGTATTTCATCTACTAATAATCTAATCAATGATAATGTACATGACCATGTGTATAATACCTCTGGTTTCACAACCTGATTGACTACAACAAGACCATTAGCTGATACATACAGACAATCTTGTATTTAAAGAGGAACTGTAACGACAAAACGGCCCCTGGGGGGTACTCACCTCGGGTGGGGGAAGCCTCAGGATCCTAATGAGGCTTCCCACGCCGTCCTGCGTCCCTCGGGGGTCTCGCTGTAGCCCTCCGTACAGCCGTGACGCAATATTTACCTTCCTGGCTCCTGCGCAGGCGCTCTGATGCCTCTCGGCGCTGAAGTAGGCGGAAATACCCGATCGCCGTCGGGTCTGCTCTACTGCGCAGGCGCAAGTTTCCGGCGCCTGCGCAGTAGAGCGGACCCGACGGAGATCGGGTATTTCAGTCTATTTCCGTGAAGAAAGTCGCCACAGCGCCCCCGCTGGAGCCAGCAAAGGTAAATATTGAACTGACAGTCGGCACAGTCGCCGGCTGTTCGGAGGGCTGCGGCGAGACCCCCGTGGGACAGAGGACGGCGTGGGAAGCCTCATTAGGATCCGGAGGCTTCCCCCACCTGAGGTGAGCACCCCCCAGGGGAGGTTTTTGTTGTTACAGAGTCTCTTTAAGTGTATTTCCTGCTACCTGCTTGAAACACTAGGTGGCAGCATCCCCCTACAACAGCGTACCAAGTTTAACTATATATATATATATATATATATATATATATATATATATATATATATATATATATATATATATATATATATATATATATATATATATATATATATATATATATATATATATATATATATATATATATATATATATACACATTCATTCCCTGTTTAGAACCAAAGATTTTTTTAGAAGATATCAGACTACTCCGCCTGTCCCCCGTTTTTACACATAGATATACCCAATTACTTTTATTTATGCTATATTCCCCAGCCATGTCTTAACATAGATTTTCCCTCACTTAATATGGCCACAACAGCCTCTGACGCAGGCGCACTATGCACCCAATACCCTTCACTACCCACGTGGCATCTTCCGCAATTGACGCATGCGCATTGAGGACAAGCGTAACCCACGCATGCGCAATTACTACAAGCGGCGTGACGCAATCGGCGCACCGCTCCGTCCCCTATACCAGACACACCCCCCTCAGCAGCGTCCATTCACCTTACTTACTCTGCCCCCACCCCCTCACCAGCCTTATTGGCAGATCACTTCAGCTGGCAACCACGCCCATCCCCTCCAGTCACAGCCCCGTAAACATCATATCCGGCTATTTAAAGGTCCTGAGCAGGCATACGAGCACAGAGGTGCCAAGCCCGATCTGGACCTACAGCTGGTAAGTGACATTTGCTCTAATGCAATTTATCTAAATGCTCTACCTCCTTACATGTTTATACTTATCTGCTTCTCACCACAAACCCAAAACAACCCCTCGGTGCTCTCTTTTCCTCCACCTTTCTCCCCTCAGCTCTAATTACACCATACACATCCCTGCCTCTCTAGGAGTCCACAGCCAGGTTACCAATCGGAGAATATTCCCAATACTTTTCCCTCTATCCCCCCCCATCCTACTCCGTCCCCTATTCAACAATCTTTTCCACACTCAGGCTATTTACAATGATACCAACTACCCACAGTTACTACAATTTGTACCACCCCACACACTGAGCAATAAATTATATACCACATATTATGATGTCATGAACTTCCCATATGTACAAATATACATACACAGCTTTCTGATAAGGTCTTTATATTTTTTTATCTCTGTCATTTGTAGTGTGATACTCCTGTTGTTTAATGCCTGAGGAAGCGGGATCTTGCCCGTGAAACGCGTTGCAGTGTATCTTGGAGTATGTGAATAAACTGTTTGTGAATATAATCAATGGTATTGAGTCTGTTTTGGGTTGGTTGGTCCACCGCCACCACCTGAATATTTTAAACTTTTTACTGCATTTTTATCCTGTTGGCGCCTCTGTACATTGACATATCCAGTATTCCGCCCTTGGTGGAAGGGTGATACACCCTCCTTTTCTTCTATCACAGAGAGCGATATCTTAATCCTGAGTGGGGACAGGTCTAATCTCCCCACCTGCCTTTACAGTGGTTGCCTGAGCGGTAACCCATGTTTGTAAGTATAATACTTACTTCTCAATTATTCCGTGTTCAAAAACTACTACACCATATCGGGCTCTTGGTTTTGTCTTTTTATTTACATCAGTCTATACTTACCGGGTCTTGAGACACAAACACTGACTGGCAAATCAGTGGAGCCCTCATTTCATAGAAGTTTAACCAATGATCAACATCCTCATCTGTGTTAAGGGGGCAGGCAGAAAACTCACGGGGCTGTAAGAAAAGTCATTTCATCTTGTTAATTGCCTTTTGAAAATATTTTGAGCAGTACAACGCCAAAAAGTTCAATCGGTCAGTAAAAAGAAGAGTTTTACGTTTAAGGGTCCTGACAGACTGGTAACTTCTGCACTCACCTCTGTAATACACTTACAACTCCAATGCCTAGTTACCTTTGAGGAATAATTTATATCACAACTCATTAGCTCATCTTCCTTGTTGCTGTGCATCTCCCAGGCACTCAGTGTTTCTCTCTCTCTCTCTCTCTTTGCAAGCATGCAGAGACGTAGCTATGGGGGGCAAGGGGGCGAAATATGTCCCTGGGCGTAGTACTGTGAGGGCGCTCAGCATGGCCGCTGCATTCCCATGTGCGTGAAAGGTGGCTCGCTGGCTGCCCAAAGTGCCCCAGCTACCCAGGCTTCTCTCCCTCTCTCTGCAGAGGAATGCAGAAGAGTTAACAGCAGCAGAGAAAATGGGGCACATTGGCTATTTAAAGGGGGCACATCTGGCTATATGGGGGAAGGACGGCACATATAAAGCTAAATAAAGGTGGGCAAATTTGGCTATCTATCTATACAGCATTTGTACATTTGACTCCACCCATGACCACAACCACATTCTGATGTGTGGCCATGCCCATTTTGTCAAGAGGGGTGTGTGCAAAAACGGTCTGTCCCTGGGTGCTGAAAACCCTAGCTATGCCTCTGTAATCATGGCTGTCACTTACTATGGTCCTAATACCCAGTCCAATCACTAGTATAATGCTGCAGTGTACGCTGGCAACAGAAAGCAAGCAGGCCACTAAATACACATATCTCGGGGTCGAGGAAGGCAAGTTAATGTGGCCTACTAGCAGCCCGTTACTAAAATGTAGCTATCACTATCTGCCTCTCACTAGAATCTGACAATCTCCCTACCATGGGCACTGAAATGTCTTGGAGCTGGGAAATGCCCACTTTTGGACCATTTTTTGGCTCTACCCCATTCAGTTTTAAAAAAGAAAACAAAATCAGGCAGAACACTGTGCCTGATCTTCCACTGATTATAAAGTGTATGGCAAGCTTTAGTACCCATAGCTAAATTCTATGCTAACCCTTTGGGTAACGGCTGGCACCTTAAAGGGGAACTGAAGAGAGAGGTATATGGAGGCTGTCATGTTTATTTCCTTTTAATCAATACCAGTTGCCTGGCAGCCCTGCTGGTCTATTTCTCTGCAGTAGTATCTGATTAAAACCAGAAACAAGCATGCAGCTAGTCTTGTCAGATCAGACTTATAAGTCTGAACCACTGAAACACCTGATCTGCTGCATGCTTGTTCAGGGGCTATGGCTAATAGTACTAGAGGCATAGGATCAGCAGGGCTGCCAGGCAACTGGTATTGTCTAAAAGGAAATAAACATGACAGCCTCCATATACCTCTCTCTTCAGTTCCCCTTTAAAGAGAATCTGTACTCTAAAATTCTTAAAATAAAAAGCATACCATTCTATTCAATATGTTCTCCTTGGCCCCTCTGTGCTGTTTCTGCCACTCTCTGCTACAATCCTGGCTTGTAATTGCCAGTTTTAGGCAGTGTTTACAAACAAAAAACATGGCTGCTAACCATCATGTGATAGGCTGTGAGAAGCTCAGTCTGTTACTCATAGAGCCTGCAGGGGGCGTGGAGAGGGTGTGTAAGACAGACCACATTAGAACAGGTATAGGAACTTATAGGATAGAAGAAATAAGGCTGAAATTTTTGTTACAGAGTCTTTAACCTATTGCGGACCGCCGCAGTATAAATCTACGGCGGGCAGGGGACGTTCTGACCGGACGTAAACTCTACGTCCCATTGACCGCGCGCCCCTGCCCGTCTCCGCCGCTGTCCCCGCTCGGTCTGCGCAGAAATGTGCTGCCCTGCCGCCTCTATGACAGCAGAGCACTGTGCGCCGGGCAGGAGCCGTTTTCATTGGCTCCTGGCCCTGTCATTCATGTAAGCCATTCCCATTGGCTTACATGGAGTGACAGGGTCAGGAGCAAATGAAAGCGGCTCCTGACCGGCACACAGCGGAGCAGCCTGCGGCGGGGACAGAGCGGCGTGTTCGTCGGGTGCGGCGGATTTTAGCGGCGATTCGTCGGGAAGTGGTGGTTTACGGGACCAGCACCCTCCAGCCCCCTCTGGTCCTCAAGGGGGCAGAGGGTGCTGGTCCCAAATTAAAGAGAACCTGTACTGAGTAAAAATATTTAAAATAAACACATGAGGTAACTTCAAATGAACATTGCATAGTTACCTTGCCATCAGTTCCTCCGAGAAGCTCACCATTTTCTTCTGACAATAATCCCTTCCAGTTCTGACAATATTTTGTCAGATCTGAAATATATCAGTTGCTGTCAGTAAAATATCAGTTGCTGTCAGTTATAGCTGAGAGGAAAACTGATGTACCAGGTAATGTCCATGTTTCCCTATGGCTCAAGTGGGTGATGTTACAGTTTAACTGTGTGCTGACCAGAAAGCTGTTATGGGTAATGGCCATTTTCAAAATGGAGGATGGAAAATTCCCTTGATCACAGTGAACAAATAGGACGCGGGACAGGAGAAAGACACTGAGGAGTAGACTACATGGAAGGTACGTATGACTTGTGTATGCTTGTTTTGACTTTTAATTTTCAGTTCAGGTTTTCTTTAACCTATTTTGGTTCCTGGACGTATAAACTACGCCCAGGAACCATGCGCGCTGCCGCACGCTCCCGTGGCCGATCGCGCGCGTGCACGCGCACTCCCGGCCGCGGATTCGGTAGCCAGGGAATCAATGTATCGGGCTATGGTGCCCGATCACTGATTCCTCTCCCCCGCTGAAAAAGTGGCAGCTTCTCTCGGAAGCTGCGCCTTTTCTGGCCGTTCCCTGCCCGATGCGTCACTCTAAGTGTGTGTTACGCTTAGAGTGACGTCATGTAAACAAACTCATGGCCGCCATCTTGTGGCCAAAAAGTAATACAACTGAAAATAAAAATAAATTAAAATGAACACACATTTACATTATAAATCTATTGTTTACCTCCCACCCTCCCAAAACTATCCAATTAAAATGTTTACTATAAAAAAAACAAAACATTACAATAAAAAAAACAAAAAACATGTAAATATTTACCTAAGGGTCTAAACTTTTTAAATATCAATGTAAAGATGAAATATTTCTATTTTTTTTATTTTAAACTTGTTAATAGTGATAGATGCAAAATGGAAAAAATGCACCTTTATTTCCAAATAAAATATTGTCGCCATACATTGTGATAGGGACATCATTTTAACGGTGTAATAACCGGGACATATGGGCAAATACAATACGTGAGTTTTAATTATGGAGGCATGTATTATTTTAAAACTATAATGGCTGAAAACTGAGAAATAATGAATTTTTCAATTTTTTTCTTATTCTTCCTGTTAAAATGCGTTTACAGTAAAGTGGCTCTTAGCAAAATGTACCCCCCAAAGAAGGCCTAATTGGTGGCGGAAAAAACAAGATATAGATGAGTTCATTGTGATAAGTAGTGATAAAGTTATAGGCTAATGAATGGGAGAGGAACATTTCTCACGTGAAAACCACGGAACCTGAATGGGTTAATCAGTTGCTCTCAGTTATAACTGAAAGACAACTGATGTTCAAAGTAATGTCCATGTTTTCCTATGGCTTAGTTCCTACTATATGCGTTTTAACTGAAAGCTTTTTCACAATGCACTGCTATGAAGGAAAAAAAATGCATACCGACGCATTAAGTATAAAAGGGCCCTAAGCGTGATTGAAATGTACACCCTGGCAGAAATTATAGGCAGTTAACAGGGCATAGATTTCAATTACCTCGGTCCAGAAACGGTGGAACACTTACCATAACATGGAGCTTTGCTTTCCCTTCTTGAATGACAAATGTCCCTCCCATTCCAACAGCTTTATCTCCATAATGTTCTTTTAGAGATTTTCTCATACAGGTTACAAAGTTATCTTTCCCTGTCCTTTTCTGAGCCTTCACTTCAATGACCTAAATAAAATAAATAACAACAAAAATGTACTTTTATAACACAAAAGCAGCAATAAGTCCACTGAGCTTCCCAATATAGGTTAAGATTTACAGTTTGTGACACCCCTATGGCATTTATTCTTCCAGTACAGAGCTTTTCAATATCTATCCACCCCTTGTATCTGAACTTTCATAAAGGAAAATATAGGGAGAGAAATAGATAGATGTTTTTTCTTAAATTTGTCTTTAGGTCACTGCTATGTATGTACACTGCATGTAGCCTCAATGCCTCTTTACCATGGGAGGTTGAACTGCTCGCCGAAGGGAAGTTTAGCCACTTCGCTCCCGGCCACACATTGCATTTGCCTTCAATTACATGGAGCCTAGTGGCAGCGGTTGGTAACACCACATGTGTCGTGTTTGACACTAGACAGCGTTACCCAAAAGCATCTAATTTTGCATTTGGGCATAGCATCCGCTATGCTATGCAGGGTTGGGGCCTGTCCACCACCCATCCTAAGCGCTAACAAGCGCCCAGTAGAGATGGCCCGAATGGTTCGCCGGCGAACAGTTCCCGGCGAACTTCGGTGGTTCGCGTTCAACAGCGAACGCAAACTTTTCCGGAAGTTTGGTTCGCCCCCATAGTACACCATCAGGGTCAACTTTGACCCTCTACATCACAATCAGCAGGCACATTGTAGCCAATTAGGCTACACTCCCTCCTGGAGCCCTACCCCCTCTTATAAAAGGCAGGCAGCGTCAGGCATAGGACTCACTCGTGTGCCTGCATTAATTAGAGAAAGGAAAGCTGCTGCAGACTCTCATAGGGAAAGCTTAGTTAGGCCCTTGTAGGCTACTTAGCTTGCTCCTTGCTGATTCTTATTGCTAAAAAAAAGAGCTAATCTTGTTCTTGTGATCTATTTTTTTTGTGTGTGTGTCCCACTGACACTTATGTTCAATAGACAGCCTTGGTAATTCCTAGTGTGTGTGCCACTGCCAGGCCCAGCACATTCAGTGACTACCTGTGTGTGTGTGACAGGTGCACATTACCCATCACTGCATATACAGTATTTTTTGGAATATAAGACGCTCCGGCATATAAGACGCACCTAGGTTTAGGGGGCAAAAATCTGAGAAAAAAAAAAACTAATCCTAGGTGCGTCTATGGTGCAGGGGCATCTTATGGACCTTTTCTCCCTAAACTGTCACTATCTAAGCTACACTGCCCATCTACACCACACTACACTTCAACAGGGGAAAAAAGCCCGGGCAGTTTTCTTTGATGGGGCGGAGCTTAGCTAAAAATGCAGTTAAAAATGAGACTTCGGTAAAAAAAACAAAGTTCTGATGCTGTGAAACTGTTAAAGGGAAGGTTCAGGCGCAGTACAGCCCAGAGGACGTCCGATGACGTCAGCGTGCCCGCGTGAGGCACATTTTGGAGCGCAGAAGAGCCCGACCTGGCAGTTGGCCTGGCCAGGTCGGGTGCGCCACCGGAGGAGACCGGGAGCCTGCGGAGCGGCGCCGAGGGCACGTCCTGCCTGCCATGGGCTGGGGGAAGCCCCAGGTAAGTGGATTTGCATTTTTATTTTTTTTATACTGACCCTGAACCTTCCCTTTAAAGAAACACCAAGCCTTTTCAGTGCTGCTGAGTAGATTTTTAGTCTGGAGGTTCACTTTAAGTGTGGATGTAGACACTGTGGGCAGCGATAAACCTTTGGACCACTGGGTGTGCAGGCTTGACCTGTGGCCAGAGCTGTCCCAATTTGCCATCCAACTTCTGTCTTGCCCTGCCTCAAGCGTCCTATCAGAAAGGACCTTCAGCGCAGCTGGAGGCATTGTCACTGAGAAGAGAAGTTGCCTAAGTCACAAAAGTGTTCAGTACCTCAACTTTATCAAAATGAATGAGGCATGGATCCCGGAGGGATCAAAGCATCTCTGCCTGCACGCCGTGTGACTGCCTGCCCCAACACTAAGTCACTCCCCACACAGCACCTCTGCCCGCAGGCCGTTTGACTGCCTTCTCCACCACAACCAACAGGGTCCAGGACTCCAGGTGGATACCTGAATTTGTAAGGCTGCTGCTAGCAGCGACCGCTATAATAATTTTTCTGGTGCGTGTACATGCCTGCCTAATTTTTCTGGCTGCACTGCAGCTGCAACAACAAAACAAAAGGCATGTACATGTGCCAATTCCCCTTCGTGATCATTACCTTGGCGTGGTGAAGGGGCTTGCGTATCCCAATGAAGCAATGACCGACGGCGATATGAGTGTCTCGGGAGGGGCACACCCAAGATAATAAGGTCGTTGCTTCATTGTGGTCAGACCAAATTTGATCAGCTGGACAGTCACTATTGTTCTATCATTGAGCTACCACAGCCCGGCGACCATATGGGCTTGAAAACCGCCACAGCTTGCACTCTCGCCATGGTGCGCACCAGTCCAGCACGGCCGTCACAACACAAACAGCTGTTTGCGGTGCGTTACACAGTGAGTTTGGTGTGTCAGTGTGAAGCAGAACTCGAATTACACTCCCTGATTGATGTATACACATGCAAGATGTTTTAAAGCACTTTAGGCCTGCAATTTAGCATTCAATGTGATTTCTGCCCTTAAAACGCTGCTTTGCGTCAAATCCAGATCTTTCCCCGTGACTTTTGGCGTCTATCCCACTCCACCATGCCCCCCTCCAGGTGTTAGACCCCTTTAAACATCTTTTCTATCACTTTTCTGGCCAGCATAAGTGTTTCTAGTTTTCAAAGTTCGCCTCCCCATTGAAGTCTATTGCGGTCCGTGAAAGTTTGCGCGAACCGAACTTTTGCGGAAGTTTGCGAACCCGGTTCGCAAACCGAAAATCAGAGGTTCGGACCATCTCTAGCGCCCAGCTGGTAGATGGGAGCAGCTGACAGACAGTGAATTCACCACTTTCAGCTGCTTGTGGAAAAGATGCCTTATTTAAATATAAGTATACCAAAGAAATATTTGGGTTGTCCTGTGTTAGTGGTGATGACAGTTGTGTCTACAGTACTGTACTGTACTATGGTCTTTATAACATCTAGTCATTGTAGAAGGAAAATTAACTTTGATCATGACATAAAGTAGCTCTTTTGTGTATTTGTTGTAACATTATTTACCTTGCCAGGTTTCCCTTCACTGGCATACAGGTTAGAGAGAAGTCCAAAGTCGTAGTCATTATATTTATCACGGTACTTTTCCAGTAGGCAGCTATTATCTGCTGGGTTGACACTAGCCATATAATTGCCATTTACAGCTGGTGAAGATTCACTCTCTGCTTTTACAGAAAATATAAGCTAAAAGATAATAAACACATTGCAATATGTTACGTATGGTGATAGCAGTTAGGTTAAGTTCTAAGTAAAAAGCCCAACTAAATCCAAAATTGAACAAAATCAGCAGTCAGAATAAACAGAAAGAAGCAGTGCAGGCACTGAAAATATATATAAAAAAATAATAGGGGACAGACTACATTTCCCAGCATCCCTGTATTTCAGTAGAATGTCTACGTGAGGTGGTGGGGCTTGGTGTACCTCTGCCAGCAGAGCCCCCCTGCTTACCACACACAGACACAAGATCACAGTGCATTGAGGTCTCTCCAACCCCCTTACCATGCAGAATGAAGGTGACGCCTGAGGGGACCAGAGTAGTGGCAAGAGGCAGTGTCATACATTACCTTCATTCGGTTGAGCAACATTTCCTCCTCACTTCCATGTAAACTGTACAGCGGCTATCTCTTTGCGGCTCCAGTCTGTGCATGTCATGTGACATGCATCAAGAACCACAAGGAGTAGAGGAGAAGAGGAGTAAAGAGGACATGCCACTCAGCTGCATGAAGGACATATATAATGCCGTTGCTCTTCTGCTAGCCACAGGTCCGGGCTCCCCTTAGCCTCCAGCTCCCCCCCCTCCCCCAGAGGTGGGGACTATTGTTACGTCCCACCCCCAAAGAAACTATACAGAGTGGAATTCTTCTCTAAACATTCTTCTTTTAATTTCATACATATGTCAGTAGAGGGAAGCTCTGTTCACTATTTAATACTCCCTACTAAAGGATTACTACTGGCCAACAGCAGCATTGATAACCAAGCATCTATAAATCAGGACACATATTATGTGACAGGCTTGACAAATTTAGAAATCAGATTCCCCACTTCAGCTGATGACATTGTTCCTGTACAAGGATTATGCCCACTTTCTCATCCATACTGGAGAGTTTAGAACAGAAGTCAGTCAGGAAAGCTATAATTATTGTGGGGAACGCATACTCACTAAACAAGCGAATGAAATAATTACCAACCTCTGCATTCATGCCCACACTCTTACTGGATGATGCGCCAGCTCCAAGTATGTAAGCTCCAGGTAGCTCAATCTTCTTTGCCACTGAATTCATGTTATAAATCTTAAATACAAATGAATACAGAAAAGCTATTTACACAGTAAAGTTTTCCATGTATATCTTAAAGCACAACTACAGGCAACATTTCCCCTCCATAGCAAACCCCAGCAGCAAGTTTTTTTTTTCTTTTGAAAATATAAGAAGTAAAAAAAAAAATGAATATATATATATATATATATATATATATATATATATATATATATATATATATATATATATATATATATATATATATATATATATATATAAACTTATCCAGGGAATTCAGAGCTCTCTAACATGGGGCACTGTCCCTTGAGCAGTAGTTGCATGCATGGTCTGTAACAATGGAGGTACACTAGAGAACATAGGGTTACAAATCTTCTGTGCACACTTTTGCAGTGCACCCTTGTCCAATGTTATGGACAAAGGGTTTACAGTTGTGCCCTGAAGAAGAGGGAGTTAGCTGTCCCTGCACATGTGTAGGGTGGTCCCAAGTAAAGCTTGGGGGGGGGGGGGGAGGGAATCTGGAAACCTCCACCAGATGTCTACCCCCTTCCAGGTAAATCAGTAAAAGGGGGAATTTTTGCTCCCTGCCGGTTTAGAAAAAATAGGTTACAAAACTACACTTACACAAATACCTTATCAAGTTGTGCAGTTGGCACCAAATATGGGACACCTCCAACATCAGCAATTCGTGGTTTGCCACAAAGACCTGGAAATGTAAGAAATATAAAGATTTAATTGATTCTCTTAATATTTGTATTATCTTGCCTTTTAACATCAGAAATGTTATTACTGTATTGGCAATTCTAGCTACTGGTAAGTCTTTCCCCTGTCATTTTCCCAGACATTATACAGGACCATAAATATATCAGAGGTTTTCCGTGCAGAAGAGAGCTTCCTTCACAGTTATCACAATGAGGAGTTACACGTCAGCACTTTGTTCTAATAACTGTTTATTAGTGTACTGAAATGTGTTGTGACTTGTGACCACTCTGCTGGGCGGTGGAACATCATGAAGCTTGGAGGCAGTTTCGTCTGGAGGGACTTAAAGTTACTTAGTACCGCTAGCCACGGAGCTCGTTTCGGATGCTGCCTGAACTACATGCTCCACTCCACCTTATACAGGGTACGTCATTCTTAAGGTGGCCACTAACAATCCAATTTCTAGCAAAAAATTGTTTGAGCGATCAGAACCAATCCGATCAGAATTTCTGATCACTCTAACGATTTTTTGCTAGAAATTGGACCGTTAGTGGCTACCTTTATATGTGCTGTGTTCAAATAAACTATGATACCTCACCATGGTGGTGCATTGTGTAATTTTTACAATTCTATAAATATGATCAGATTGATTAGCAGTTTTCCTTCTGTTAGTGAGCCCTAGCAATTGTTTTTGATCAAGAATATGAGCAAATCAGACGATCATTTGGAGGACTGTTTCATTAATGGAAATGGGGGGTTGTTTCATTAATGGACACGTTAAGACTGACATTCAATCAGAAGTCTCCTGACGGCATATCATGTGTTGCTCAGCAGTACCCAAGGTAAAGGATAAATATCAGTCAGATCTCAATTGCACAGTTTAAAGCCTATCTGATAGTGTATGTTGGGCACCAATCAATTCTATTATTTGATGCCAGAAAGAAAAAAACATTACCTTTAACAGGAAATCCAAATGGCTCCTGTGTCAAATCAGGACAGTCCACAACTTTAACCTGCACTTCTGCATAATTTTTCTTCAGTCCACCTTCCAGTACTGGAATTATACAAGAATTGAAAATTATACCATGGTAAATATTAGTACATAGGACTGCCATCAACAATAAGTTAATTACAACCAGCAAAAGACATCACTTTCTTGGACCAAAATAACTATTATTATTTTGTATTTATATAGCTCCAACATCTTCCGCAGCGCTGTACAGAGTATATTGTCTTGTCACTTAACTGTCCCTCTGAGGGGTTCACAATCTAATCCCTACCATAGTCCTATGTCTTTGTATGTATTGTGTAGTGCAGGGGTCTCAAACTCGCGGCCTCGATACAATATTTTGTGGCCCTCGCCGGCAAAAGCTTCCTTATAGTTCGCTTCAGTGCTCCCAAGTAACCCGACGCATCCCCGCCGCTAAACGAGGGCTGCAGAGCCCCCAAATCGCCCGGGGGCAATCCGCCGGCATTTCCTGGAAGGGGCAGAGCTTTCAGCTTCAGCTCTGCCCCTCCTGACGTCAATCGCCGCATGGATCGCCGCCTCTCCCCGCCCCTCTCTGTGAAGGAAGAGTGAGAGGGGCGGGCAGAGGCGGCGATGCGCTGCGATTGTGAAATTCCTTATGCGGCCCAGCCTCATCCTGACTTTGCCTCCTGCGGCCCCCCAGGTAAATTGAGTTTGAGACCCCTGGTGTAGTGTATGTATTGTAGTCAAGGGCCAATTTAGGGGGAAGCCAATTAACTTATCTGTATGTTTTTGGAATGTGGGAGGAAACCTGAGTGCCCGGAGGAAACCCACACAGACACGGGGAGAACATACAAACTCCTTGCAGATGTTGACCTGTCTGGGATTCGAACTGGCGACCCAGCGTTGCAAGGCGAGAGCGCTAACCACTATGCCACCGTACGTCACCACAAGCCCAACCCCAAGGCAACTGATCATGCAAGATCCCGGCAGCATAGATGGACTTCTGGCTTTTGGAAACAATCTTTGTTTTTTGTTTAAAAATAAAAAAAGTACCAAAAGTTAAAGACAAACACATACTGAAGCTATGTACAATTTAAATTATTGTCACCCAAAAAGTACCAAAAGTTAAAGACAAACACATACTGAAGCTATGTACAATTTAAATTATTGTCACCCATTGTTGATTGTTTCAAGCTACAGTACAGTATAGGAACGAGCACTCTGGAGACACATTGCTCAGGTCCTAGCTGGGCAGTGTAACGATCGGTGTCAGCATGCAGAGAGAATCTGATTATTGGCGATCTGCAGTATCTTCAAGAATGCAGATACATACCCGATTATTGATGATCTGCAGTATCACCGATAATCCGATATATTGCTAACCTCTGGACACCAGCAAAAGAACACAATAAATACAGTAATATATCACGGAAGTGTGGAAATATCCACCACACGGCAATTCCTCAGAGGTGTGGTTACCTCTGAATGGGAACCCCGTGAGTGAGATCCTCTAACCAGGCAGAGTGAGGAATCTCGACCCCTAGCAGTAATCGTCTGCTTGGGGCAGGCTTCTCGGAGAGGCAAGCCTCAGAGATAACCCTCCAGTGGGAGACGTTCCACTGAAGGGAGAAAGGTCAGACAAGCAAGGGTTCGGCAACAGAGAAGGCGGCAGCAGTACAGGAGCAGAAGGCAGAAGAGAAATCGGTAATCAGGCAGAAGTCGTCAACAGGAATCAGATAGGCAAGGTACACAATCGACAAGAGAAGAGAATAGTCAGGGATAGCCAAGTCAAGACACAGATAATAAATCAAATACAATCCTAACTAAGGTGTGAAATCCTTAGCATCAACACCAGGGCACTGCACTAAGGTCTGAGCACTAACACAGAAGTGTAATCACGACAGCAGACAAGGAGCAAGTGAAGTTCAGCTCCTTATATGCTGAGAGTCACTCAGCAATTCCGCCCAAAGGCCTAACCAATCAGGACACCTCCTGAGGTCAGCTGACTGGAGAGTCAGCTGACCCTCCTACGTAGGAGGTAAAAGTCCTGCCTCCTCGCGCGCACGAGACCCTTTGCCTCTGGACGTTGGAGAGGCCAGACCCTGAATCCGCGCCCGAACGCGGACTGAAGTCCGCATGCCGCAATAGAGGACCCATGTCCCCATGAGCCTGCGCCGGCAACTCCGTATGAGCGGCGGAGCCTGCCGGCTGAGAAGCGGAGACCGCCGCCATGCTGCCCTGCATGGCGGCGTTGTCTCCGCTATCCTTCACAGGCAGCCAGTTCTTCTCTATGAAAAGGGGAAAAATGAGCAAGGTGATGCCCACTGTAGTAACTTCAAAAGGAAAATTCCCACAAGAACAAAAGCTATTGAATGTTAAGCTTTGTACACATGTAAGATGGTTCCTAGACAAGGCAGCCATTGGAGGAACCTCGGATGACAATCTATCGTGTGTACCCGGCTCTCAATCCCCCTCCATGCGCCGGTGGTCAATTCAGCTTGGCCTTTCAATTTGAGCGCTGGCTCTCCCTCTCCACACCTGCTCCATTGTATGCTGCTCCATTGACCATCCTCCCCCTTCATAGGAACAGAACACGTTGTCAGCCTGTAGGAGACGGAGCAGTGCTTTTCGGCACTGCTAGATTTTGGCGCAGCCAGCGCCACTATAGACTATAATAGGAATCACAACTGAGCAGTGCTCAGTGAGTAACGTCGGCGCCGTCAGAAGACAGAGCTAAGGTTGCTTAAAAAAACACAATAATTCGGCCACCAGCAATCGCTGGAACCCGAATTATATCATTCCCCCACTAGCCATGGCGGCCTGGAGAGGGAATAGTAATTAATACGGCCCGGAATTGTGCAGAAGCAGGATCAGCCATATACCGGCTGTATCCTGTGCCCAAGTCTACCGGCGCCGATTTCAAATGTATGCGTAGGAGATGTTAATAAAGGTATTACATTTGTATGCAAGCTGTACATTGTATGCGGCCATAGTGTGTACAGCAGGGTCCCCGTTATCCGGAATTCAGGGAACTGGAGGTCTCAACTAACCGCCATGCCTGAGGGATAACGGGAACCTCTTTTGGGGGGCTTTTCGTGTGTGCTGGCAGGCGGTAAAATACTTACCGAGCCTCCAGCAATATCTGGCAGTCTCCCAGTTCCTCCTTGCAGGCTCCTAGCAGCGTATGTGTGCAGCTTGGAGCCCGTGAGGAGGTACAGGGAGACTACCAGACATCGCTGGAGGCTCAGTAAGTATTTTAGGGGGAAGATTTGAGCGATCTCAACTGGTTGCTAAATGCAACAGGCAAGCACAGGTATCCGGCATCAGATGATCCCCACTGGTGCCAGATACTGGGAACTGTATGTAGCTTAAAAGACTATGTAGTGTCTTATAAAAGCATAAATCCTTGCAGCACCAGGCATCCTTTCCCACTTGTGCGTTGATGATCATGTTTTCAGCAACATACTTTAGCCTTGCATGTGGAAGAGGCCTAATGCTGCCCTAATTATTCTTAAAAAAAAAAAAAAACATCCTTGCTGTCAGCCTATCTAAGTAGCAGACAATGAACAAATCTGCATATGAGGAGGTCTAACTCTACTCTAATGCCTGGTACTCACCATGCAAGTTCCCGTCGATGGGTCAAAACGATAGTTTCTGACAAGTCTAATCAAAAACAATCGTAAAAACGATCAGAAACCTGATTGGACCTATTGGAAATTATTGATTCTGACAGGAAATTGCATAATGTATACCAGACATAACTCAACTAGCAAACGTCTTGTTACAACTGTGAGACTCAATCTATTGGAGATACATTAGAAGAGCATCCACGTAATCTGCAATGTTAAAAGGTAATAAAGACAGGAAATAAATATTGCAATATTTTATATACAATTCCATATTCCTCCTACTTCATGATATTTTCTGAGGAAGCAGTAGTTGTGATCCAGCTGCTCCCTCCTAATCTTTCCCGTGGCTTAGACACATGGGGCTTGATTCACGGCCGTTTTCGCGCAAATTTTCGCATTGCTCGCAATCGCGAATTTTCCCGTGAAACAATAACGGTTTCACGCGCAAACGCGATTTTCGCGCGAAATCGATATCGTTTTCGTGCAAAAATTTTCGTTCGAAAACGTTATCGTTTTACGGACCGTGCGCAATGCGAGAATTCACGCGAAAACGGCCGTGCTAACAGTTAGCATTCTTTTGTGAATCAAGCCCATAGAGGCTGCTCTGCACTCTGTCACTACAGTCTGGTATGGGGGGGGGCAGGAGTGGTTGCAGTGACAAACACTTCCTCAACAAAAATCAAGGCTAGCATTTCTTTATGCTTCCTACAGTTATAGGTACCACTGCAGAGTTGTAGTTCAGCTATAAACACTACTAAATGCTGTAGCATACCTGCTGCAATATCTTCTAGGGCAGGAAGGTGGAGGGCACAGCTTTCAGTGTCTGCCATTCTTCCACCAGACTGAAGTGACCTGGAACATCATGAAAAATATTTTACAGAATAGACCAAAGTTCAGGGACAGGTAGGCTGTGAAAAAAAAATAATGAATAATTAAAACTAGTTAGATATATAGACATTTTACGGTTACACATTCCAAAAATAAAAACTGCCCATCCTCCTGTGAGGCAGGGAACACACTTGTCTTTCAGTTTTCTGCGTGCTTTTTCTGCATACTTTTTCTGCACACCAAGTAGGTTTCTATGCAGGAAAATGTGTGTGTTTTTTTTTACAGCAGCTGATGTAATTTATAGAGCAAACTAACAAAATGTGCAGTCATCATACAGCATGTCAGTTTTTTTTCTGTGCGCAAAAAACATATTACAGAGGAACGCCAGTGAAACTTATGCAAGGCTCCCTACTGTCCCTCTTTTGGAGGGACAGTCCCTCTTTGGGAGTCCTGTCTCTCTGTCCCTCTTTCCTTCTCATTCATCCCTCTTTCAGGACTTTGTCCCTCTTTCTATGTAAATATATAGATTTCTCTACTAAAAAATGTGTTTGATTGACTCCAAACTTTATTCCCATCCTTTAAATTGATACAGTGGTTTGCAAAAGTATTCGGCCCCCTTGAAGTTTTCCACATTTTGTCATATTACTGTCACAAACATGAATCAATTTTATTGGAATTCCACATGAAAGACCAATACAAAGTGGTGTACACGTGAGAAGTGGAACGAAAATCATACATGATTCCAAACATTTTTTACAAATAAATAACTGAAAAGTGGGGTGTGCGTAATTATTCAGCCCCCTTTGGTCTGAGTGCAGTCAGTTGCCCATAGACATTGCCCTATGAGTGCTAATGACTAAATAGAGTGTACCTGTGTGTAATCTAATGTCAGTACAAATACAGCTGCTCTGTGACGGCCTCAGAGGTTGTCTAAGAGAATATTGGGAGCAACACCATGAAGTCCAAAGAACACACCAGACAGGTCAGGGCTAAAGTTATTGAGAAATCTAAAGCAGGCTTAGGCTACAAAAAGATTCCCAAAGCCTTGAACATCCCATGGAGCACTGTTCAAGCGATCATTCAGAAATGGAAGGAGTATGGCACAACTGTAAACCTACCAAGACAAGGCCATCCACCTAAACTCACAGGCCGAACAAGGAGAGCGCTGATCAGAAAGGCAGTCAAGAGGCCCATGGTGACTCTGGACAAGCTGCAGAGATCTACAGCTCAGGTGGGGAAATCTGTCCATAGGACAACTATTCGTCGTGCACTGCACAATGTTGGCCTTTATGGAAGAGTGGCAAGAAGAAAGCCATTGTTAACAGAAAAGCATAAGTGTAACGATCGGTGTCAGCACACAGAGAGAATCTGATTATTGGTGATCTGCAGTATCACCAAGAATACAGATTATACCTGATTATTGATGATCTGCCGAATCACCGATAATCTAAGTATAACTAACCTCTGGACACCTTTATAATGTGAGTGTTTGATGCAACAATAATGACTTTGAGTAAGACCACCCGAGGAGCAGGTGGTCTCTGGCGGTATGGGCGATACCGCCTTTTGGAAAGTACAAAAAACGTCCAACAGCCTGAGGCATCAAAAGGGGTGGAGTCCCAGGCTGAAGGTAGGCAGAACCTGTGAGTGAGTGACACCTGAAGGTGGATGTCACTATCAGGTCTGGAGACTATCTCTAAGGAGAGAGATAGCTCTCTAGGTCGGGCAAGCCAGGTCGGCTACACACAGACAGACAAATCAGATATGCGAAGGTACCGAATCAGAAAGCAGAGGGATAGTCAGGGATGCAATAGGTCATAACAGATATCAACAATGCCTAGTCTTGGGTGTGAGGTCCATGGTCTCTACACCCTGGAACTAGTCTGGAGCATAATATGATGGTACAGAGTATTCCTAGACTTGGGTGTGAGGTCCGTGGTCTCGACACCCTGGAACTAGTCTGGAGTATAACAGAGTGATAACACAGAGTCCTTAATCTTGGGTGTGAGGTCTGTGGTCTCGACACCCTGGAACTAGTCTGAAGTATAACAGAATGATAACACAAAGTCCCTAATCTTTGGTGTGAGGTCCGTGGTCTTAACACCCTGGAACTAGTCTGAAGTATAACAGAATGATAACACAAAGTCCCTAATCTTGAGTGTGAGGTCTCAACACCCTGGAACTAGTCTGAAGTATAACAGAATGATAACACAAAGTCCCTAATCTTGGGTGTGAGGTCCGTGGTTTCAACACCCTGGAACTAGTCTGAAGTATAACACAATAATACACAGAAGTAATCTGGCTCAGTGTGAATTCCCAGGTCCTCCTAGTTCTAACACACTGTAGGATCTGACTAAGGTCTGAGTGCTTCCACGTAGTGTTCGCAACGGCAGACAACTTGAGACTGACCAGCAGTGACTATATATAGCTCGGCGCTCTCCGGTGCCACCCATCAGCGATCAACCAATAGCCACTTGCTTTGAGGTCAGCTGACCAACCTGGTCAGCTGATTCCTCCTTGTTTGTCATAAAGTCTCTGCCTCTCAGCGCGCGCGCGTATTCCTCAGCCTGTGTGAACTAACAGGCCCAGCCACACCAGACGCACGCTGCTGCGTGCAAACCGCCGCGCTGGACGCGGAATCAGCCGCCTTGCCGCCAGTACACGCGGCGGCTTTTCCGCGTTTTATCACAATAAGAAGTCCCATTTGCAGTTTGCCACAAGCCATGTGGGAGACACGGCAAACATGTGGAAAAATGGTGCTCTGGTCAGATGAGACCAAAATGGAACCGTTTGGCCAAAATGCAAAACGCTATGTGTGGCGTAAAACTAACACTGCACATCACTCTGAACACACCATCCCCACTGTCAAATATGGTGGTGGTGGCAGCATCATGCTCTGGGGGTGCTTCTTTTCAGCAGGGACAGGGAAGCTGGTCAGAGTTGATGGGAAGATGGATGGAGAAAAATACAGGGCAATCTTGGAAGAAAACCTCTTGAAGTCTGCAAAAGACTTGAGACTGAGGCGGAGGTTCACCTTCCAGCAGGACAAAGACCCTAAGGCTGCTTTCACAGTTGGACGTTACAGGCTGACGTTACAGCAGCCTGTAACGCAGACCAACTCACAGCAATGCAAAATCAATGAGCTGTTCACAGTGCCCAAGTTGCTTTCGAGTGTAACGCTGCACATTCAAACAAAGTGCAGCATGCTGTGCGTTATAAGCGGTTTTAGCTGCGTTAGACTGTTTGCACATGCTCAGTGCAGGAGATGAGGAGGGGAGAGTCAGCTAATGTCCATAGCCACATGGCTAATTAATATTCACTGCACTGTGCTGAAGTGCAGGGTTTACTTCCTGGAGCGGCTGCTTTGTGCGGCGATTGGCTGGCGGGACCACGTGATGCAGAGTGTTCCGATCACATGGTCTCCACCGGCGCATGCGTCAAAAAATACGCATAACGCGGCTCTATGTAGCGTCCTTTTTTACCACCACCATGCGTTTCGTTAGGGGACGTTATTCGACCTTAACGTCCCCTCTAACGCCATGTCCAAGTGTGGAAGAGCCCTAAACATAAAGCCAGGGCAACAATGGAATAATTAAAACAAAACATATGCATGTGCTAGAATGGCCCACTCAAAGTCCAGATCTAAATCCAATCGAGAATCTGTGGCAAGATCTGAAAACTGCTGTTCACAAACGCTGTACATCTAATCTGACTGAGCTGGAGCTGTTTTGCAAAGAAGAATGGGCAAGGATTTCAGTCTCTAGATGTGCAAAGCTGGTAGAGACATACCCTAAAAGACTGGCAGCTGTAATTGCAGCAAAAGGTGGTTCTACAAAGGATTGACTCAGGGGGCTGAATAATTACGCACACCCCACTTTGCAGTTATTTAAAAAAAAAAAGTTTGGAATCATGTATGATTTCGTTCCACTTCTCACGTGTACACCTCTTTGTATTGGTCTTTCACATGGAATTCCAATAAGATTGATTCAGGTTTGCGGCAGTAATATGACAAAATGTGCAAAACTTCAAGATGGCCAAATACTTTTGCAAACCACTGTATATTACTAATTTTAAAATGTTAATATGAAGGAAAATGACCCAGGATAGAAAGGGCCAGTGTGGTTTGAATCATAAAACAGCATATTTTTCTTATGAGATCTTTATGGTATGCGTGAATAGGGGTGTGAGGGGGGGGCATGATCAGGGGTGTGGCAGAGGTGTGGCTTAAGTGTCCCTCTTTCTCATCCCAAAAAGTTGGGACTTATGAATTATGTAATAAAAATGTGCTTCATTTTTACAATAATTATGTATAAATGACTCAGTAAGTGTTTGCCCATTGTAAAATCTTTCCTCTCCTTGATTTACATTCTGACATTTATTACATGGTGACATTTTTACTGCTGGCAGGTGATGTAGCTGCTGCTTGCTTTTTTCGGCAGTTGGAAATAGCTGTAAATAGCTATTTCCCACAATGCAACAAGGTTCACAGACAGGAAACTGCCAGGAAAATGGTCCTCAGAGTCTCCTGTGGGAGGGGCTTCACCACAATATCAGCCATACAGCGCCCCCTGATGATCCATTTGTGAAAAGCAATAGATTTCTCATGTAAAATGGCGTATCAGCTACTGATTGGGATGAAGTTCAATTCTTGGTCACAGTTTCTCTTTAAGTGTGAACTAGCCCATTGATTAACAAGAGTTCTCAGTTTTTCTGTGCAAAAAACGCGCACGAAAACAGTCAAGTGTTTTCCCTGCCTGACAGTTTAGAACAAAATCTAGTCCAGGAGAGGTAATTATGCCAAGACTGAATAGCTGATTACATATCCAACTTAGAACCTGAAGCAAGAGGTAGGTGGAGGCTGCCATATTTATTTTCTTTTAAGCAATACCAATTTCCAATTTTAGTTACATGAAATGGGCTACTTGAAATTTTACCAACCTCCTTACTCTTTGCACTGCCCCACCCCCCTCTCCACCCCCGTAATGTTAGGCTCCCCCTGTCTTTTTACCTTATCTTGTCCATTTATTGTGGCTTTACCCTCCCTCCTCTCCCCAGATCCTAGTTTAAAAACTCCTTCAACTGTTTAGCCATCTTCTCCCCCAATGCAGCTGCACCCTCCCCAATAAGGTGCAGCAAATCCCTGCTGTAGAACCTGTAGCCGACTGCAAAGTCTGCCCAGTTCTCTAGGAACCCAAACCCCTCCTCTCTACACCAATTACTCAGCCACTTATTTAACTCCCTAAGCTCCCTCTGTCTCTCAGATGTAGCACGTGGCACTGACAGTATTTCAGAAAACACCACCTTGGAGGGCGTATGAGAGGAATCGGCGCAGGAGACTTGGGTCCAGGATACAGCCTTTATGGCTTATCCTGCTCCTGCACAAATTCCCATTGATGTTAAATACTATTCCCCCTCCAGGCCACCATGGATGGTGGGGAATTAAATAATTTGGCTTCCAGTAATTGCTGGAGGCCGAATTATAGAGATTTATAAGTAACTTCAGCTCCGTATTCTGACAGCGCTGAAGTTAATCACTGCTGCGCCCAAGTCTCCTGCACTGGAATGGCAGTGTTCGCCTTGGAGGTCCTTGCTTTAAAGAACAAGCGACACCCATGCTAACCTAGAAATAAAAAACACATATATAAGTAGATAAATACTACTTCTACTTACATAATGTAACAAATGTGGGATCGTCTCCGTGGTCAGCGCACCAGACGTGCGCTGACGCGGCGGATTTCCTCCACAAGCGTATAATTGAGGACACCCAGGCTAGGTGCTATGCACCCGCAGAGGGCAATTCCCACCAGCAGATGGCGCTGTGGAGTGCAGGCGAACACAGCCGCTGCACAGCCACAGATGCCAAATGTGGAATTGTACAGATCCAGGACAAGGTACAATCAGGCAGGGCTGGATAGCCCACAGGGAACAGAGCAAAGGGACAGAACCAATGTGTGCCCACCAAACTAGTCGCCACCCAGCAACGGCGAACACACAACGTCGGAAACGAAGTAGGAAACGCAATCACAAGAATGGCGATTGCCAATAGCAACACAAGACTGAGCAGGACAGAGCACCAGGGTAGCAAAGGCACAGCAAATCATACAAAGAGAAAGATAAGGAAAATAACAAACGCTAGCTGAACGCGAACACTGCACTCATTCGCAACAGTGCACGCGTTCGTGCGCGGTCTCCGCGTGTTACGCACAACAGAGACAAGCATGCCTAACTAACCAAAGACAGACAAACACGAAACAGAGAAAGCAAGCGATTGCTTAACGGTTACCTCACCGAGCCTACAGCAAGCGTTCGTATCAGACAAGACAGACAAACGTGAAACAGGAACTAGGCAGAAAGGATCCACCGCTCTTCCGTCAGAGCAAGTGTGATCCAAGCAGAAACACAGATCAGAAAGATCCACAGCCGCTACCGCTAGCGGTTAGTGCAATCCAGGAAGAAAGATTAGAAGGATCCACAGCACCAGCTCCAGAGACTAGTGCGATCCAGGAAGACAGATCAGAAGGATCCACAGCACTAGCGCAAGGCGAGTGCGATCCAGGTAGACAGAACAGAAGGATCCACAGCACTAGCGCAAGGCGAGCGCGATCCAGGGAAGACAGATCAGAAGGGGCTACCAGTAACAACCGCTGTTCCGGTTAGCACCCAGACACACAGAACGACTTCCTATCGACCACCGCTGGGACAGGACAGCCGCAACAGACAAACAAACAGATAAGCAATCCTAACGGCACTAAAGAAACTGCCTAGTGCAGTCCCCAGAATTACTCTAAGATAACTTCAACAAGAAGTAGCATGGCTGACACTCTCTAGGAGTGTTTACTACAAACCCTGAAGGAATGACCAGCAAAGGACTGTGGGTAATCCCAACCTTTATACAGCCAGTCATCACAGGAGGCAGGTAGGGGATTTGCATAACGAATGTGTGCAAATTCCTCAGCAGCAAGCTGCAATACTGACAAAAAGTCTCTCTTAAAGAGACCTGCAGAATGCAGACCTGAACAGTGGTCAAAAAGCTGCCTGTCTGCACAGGCAGCTGAGCAGATTCTCACAGTACCCCCCCTTCTAGGGTCGAATTCCAGACGACCCTCAAAACTGATACCTCCAAACAACTCTAACAGAAGACTCATGAAGGTCGGGACAGCCCGACAAGGTCCAATTCCAGAGTCAGTCCACCCGAAACCGACCTCATCGGAAACAGAAGCCACCGAAACATGCCCATCAGCACAACAAGTCTCAGCGTAACACCCATCAGGACTGTGGATCCCAGAGAAGAAGCCATCGACACCCTCCAGACAATACCCACCACCTTCCAAGGAGCGTCCGAAAATACCAAATCTGCCACAAAACCTGTTCGAAGTGTCTCTTTCAAAACAAAAGCCGCTGTTGATCGTATTCAGGGTACCAAGCAAAACTTCTCTCGGAATCTCCCAGAACGCCTTGAAGCTCCGCAGAGATTCCAAGAAGCCAGAACGCTCACCAGGCTCACATGGAGAGCTACCAAGCACCCCCATGGAACCTATGACAGTTCCAGATTCAGAATTAGCAGGACACCCATCAAGATCAGGACTTTCAGGGACCACTTCTGGGCATGCAAGCAGGCAGGCTAAATCAGAACATGTCTCCACCGAGGAAGCATCTGAGTACGCTGGTAACCGAGGCACACTTGGGCTTTCTGGGTCACAGAGCACACTGGGGTACACCAGCACAGGAGAAACCTCAGGACATGTCGGGGAACTGGCAACCTCAGAGTCCAGCACGACCAGACCAAAACCAGGACCGGGCAGAAAATCATCACGAGTAGAGGTCACAGGTACTGGTATTTCAAAAGAAGACTCGGTCTCAGGCTTAGAGATCTCAATGACTGTAATGGTATCTGACAGAAATTCATCATTGACTACCCATGACTGAAGCTCCACCAGAGCTGAAAAGGTAGCCAGCAAGGCAGCAATGCCTACTGAAGTGGGCAACACCTCAGAAGGACTTGGAGGGCAGGAGAAATCTCCTACAAGTTCTGCTACCTTTGGGAGGAACTCAGAGACCTCCAGAACATCAAACAAGACCTCAGGAACATCATTTTCCAGGTTTTCTAAGAAGGATTCTGAACTATCCAAGTTACAGGGCAAAACTGGAACTTTATTTTGTGGACAGGGCAGATGTCCCAGGGAAGGTTCCACCATAAACTGAGACTGAACTTCATCATAATTAGCGGGATGTACAGGAATGTTTACTGGAACACACACTGACTCCCTAACTTCATTCTCATTGTACCCAGAATTCTGCATAGCAGTCAAACTAGCTTGCAATTCCAAAAGTGCAGAAAAGCAGGTGAAAATGGCAGCAATACCTAGACGAGCCTCTAGGGACACTGCAGGAGATATTGTACAAGGCAATATTGACTCATCCAGAGTACAGGGTGGAGAGTCAGAACTTTCTTCAAAGCAAGAAAGGGGTTCCCAAATGTCAGTGTGATTGGACATCATATTGTTATTCATGGTACAGGGCAGGTTCAGAGAAACCTTCTCTGGACCCAGCAAAGATGCTTCAGAGTCAGATTCGTAAAACCAAAGTGCTGTCTCACTCTTAGACTCGGCTAACAATGTCGAATCCGAGGAGACAGAACGCAAAATTTGCGGATCCAAGATCGCTTTAGGTTGCGAAACTGATGCTTCCATAGCGCAAACCTCCGCGATCTTCGGAGCAGACTGCAAGGCATCTAGGACAGAAACACTGGAGCAACTGTCATTAGGCAACAGGCCTTCACAGGTGTGAACAGAATAAGACATAGATTCATTTGCAAAAGAAGTGGCGACAACAACAGAAGAAACTTTATTAGACACATCAATAATTTTCTTAAAGTTGCATAACTTAGGAATTTTCCCCATAGCAGGTTCATAAATGGACGATCTCAGAGAACCTGAGTGAAAAGATCTATCTTTCTTAGACAAAGGACCACACAGACCTTTTGCAGCCTTACGTGCGGTGGCGACATCAGACCGCACTGGTTCAACTTCCACACAAGCAACTGCTCTGAACGACTTGCACTCAGGCTTCAAACACTCAGTAGCTTTGGGAAAGGAAATGCATTCAAAACTCACTTTCTTTAAATCCAGAGGATTGGGACAATCGTCCGTTGACAATGTGTTTTTACAAGAATTAGCAGATTGAAGCGCATGTAGTTCATCCAAAATCATTCTCCACACGTCAAACAGCGGAGTCACAAAGTCAGAGATACATTCACCAGTCTTGATTAAAGTGCACGCAGACTCAATGCACGCATACAAAACTGCTTCATTTTTAGAAAGGTAATGATTGCAAAACGATCTCCAATCACCTTCCAATTCATAGACCAGGAGCTCGATCTCCCATTTCTCAAACGGGGGCTCCCATGCACACTTAACAAAGGATGAACAATCATAGTGCGCAGAGTCTACAGATGGAACTGGAGCAGGAACAGCTTTTACCTCTTTATTGGGATCAATTGATTGGTGTGTGTGTAATTCATCCAAAATGTTCTGCCATACAAACATCACCAGATCCACAACACACTCGTCACATTCATCAGAATCAATCAAAAGGTAAATAGAGTCAAGACAATCATTCAAGACATCTTCGCTTTTTGCGATGTAAAAATCGCAAAAGGTTTTCCAATCAAAATCAAATTCTTCCACCAAGGCCCTGATTTCCCATGAGGCAAATGGTGGTTCAAACAACCCAGTATCTAGATAATCTCCATATGGGTGGGCATCAGGAACGAGTACAGATTTTTTAACTGCTTTAATATAGCGTGCAATCCTACCTATAATAGGATCCACATACGCTTTTGTCTCAGGCAATGACATCTGAAGCAAATCAAAGGTTCCCTCTGACCTGGGAATTTTGGTTTGGCTGGTCATTCTGTAACGAATGTGGGATAGTCTCCGTGGTCAGCGCACCAGACGTTCGCTGACGCGGCGGATTTCCTCCACAAGCGTATAATTGAGGACACCCAGGCCAAGGTGCTATGCACCCGCAGAGGGCAATTCCCACCAGCAGATGGCGCTGTGGAGTGCAGGCGAACACAGCCGCTGCACAGCCACAGATGCCAAATGTGGAATTGTACAGATCCAGGACAAGGTACAATCAGGCAGGGCTGGATAGCCCACAGGGAACAGAGCAAAGGGACAGAACCAATGTGTGCCTACCAAACTAGTCGCCACCCAGCAACGGCGGAAACGAAGTAGGAAACGCAATCGCAAGAATGGCGATTGCCAATAGCGACACAAGACTGAGCAGGACAGAGCACCAGGGTAGCAAAGGCACAGCAAATCATACAAGGAGAAAGATAAGGAAAATAACAAACGCTAGCTGAACGCGAACACCGCACTCATTCGCAACAGTGCACGCGTTCGTGCGCGGTCTCCGCGTGTTACGCACAACAGAGACAAGCACGCCTAACTAACCAAAGACAGACAAACACGAAACAGAGAACGCGAGCGCTTGCTTAACGGTTACCTCACCGAGCCTACAGCAAGCGTTCGTATCAGACAAGACAGACAAACGTGAAACAGGAACTAGGCAGAAAGGATCCACCGCTCTTCCGTCAGAGCAAGTGTGATCCAAGCAGAAACACAGATCAGAAAGATCCACAGCCGCTACCGCTAGCGGTTAGTGCAATCCAGGAAGACAGATCAGAAGGATCCACAGCACTAGCTTAAGGCGAGTGCGATCCAGGTAGACAGAACAGAAGGATCCACAGCACTAGCGCAAGGCGAGTGCGATCCAGGGAAGACAGATCAGGAGGGGCTACCAGTAACAACCGCTGTTCCGGTTAGCACCCAGACACACAGAACGACTTCCCACCGCTGGGACAGGACAGTCGCAACAGACAAACAAACAGATAAGCAATCCTAACGGCACTAAAGAAACTGCCTAGTGCAGTCCCCAGAATTACTCTAAGATAACTTCAACAAGAAGTAGCATGGCTGACACTCTCTAGGAGTGTTTATTACAAACCCTGAAGGAATGACCAGCAAAGGACTGGGGGTAATCCCAACCTTTATACAGCCAGTCATCACAGGAGGCAGGTAGGGGATTTGCATAACGAATGTATGCAAATTCCTCAGCAGCAAGCTGCAATACTGACAAAAAGTCTCTCTTAAAGAGACCTGCAGAATGCAGACCTGAACAGTGGTCAAAAAGCCGCCTGACTGCACAGGCAGCTGAGCAGATTCTCACACATAACAGATGTATTGTGTTATCCACGTACTGATTCCTGTGAATTTTATAAAGGAAAAGCAGAAAATCTTATTCTAGGCAGTGGCCATCTTGCCAAGCTAATGCTGACATCATATCCTCCCTGACTCTTGTTTTCCCCCCCTCCCTTCTCTTGCTCATTGTGTATTCATTAGCTGCCCTCCTCCCAGAGTCTTCAGACACTCCCACTGAGGTGTATACTAGGAACTACACTGTCTTATCCTCCAATCGCTGAGTCACCTCAGCCTTGCTTGTAAACACAAGTAGAGATGTCCCGAACGGTTCGCCGGTGAACTTCGGAGGTTCGTGTTCGCCTGCCAAAGGCGAACTTTCCCGGAAGTTCGATTCGCCCCATAATGCTCTATTGAGCAAAACTTTGACCCTCTACATCACAGTCAGCCGGCACATCTGGGGTTCTCTTTGGACAACTGTTGAACACATAAGGCAAGGCCATGCCTGGCTACATATCCTTAAGCAGTGGCTGGATGGTGTAATGGTTAAGGGCTCTGCCTCTGACACAGGATACCAGGGTTTGAATCTAGGCTCTGTCTGTTCAGTAAGCCAGCACCTATTCAGTAGGAGACCTTAGGCAAGTCTTCCTAACGCTGCTACTGCCTATAGAGCGTGCCCTAGTGGCTGCAGCTCTGGTGCTTTGAGTCTACCAGGAGAAAAGCGTGATATAAATGTTATTTGTCTTGTCTAATTTTTCTTTTGGATTGAGCATAAATGGTACATGCTAGGCTAGTTTCAGCTAGTAGTGTTGGTGGTATAATGGATATGTTAGTTATCTACCATACACTGAGACCTGGGTTCAATCCCCAGCCACGGTATGTAAGCTGGCTTTTGAAATACTGGAATTCCCTGGCAGATGAGACCCGGGAGGTATTAGAAGCCTTGAAACATGTCTATCATTTTTCCAGCCAGTAGAAATTTTTGTAAATTTTGAAGTTCGCCTCTCCATTGAAGTGTATTGCGGTTCGCGAACTTTTTTGCGAACCGAACTTTCCGCGGAGGTTCGCAAACCGAAAATCGGACGTTCGCGACATCACTAAACACAAGTGCGCAGAGGTGTTTCAGATAAGAAAGCTAGGCAGAGAAGTAAATGGAAGAGGAGGAATATATTATAGATAAAAAGAACTCCCAGCATTCAACTCTTTGGCACTGTTCGGCACTAGGATCAAGGCTCATAAAGTATGTGATAACTCCAGCAGAAAAAGTTTTGCAAGTTTTGAATGCAGGATTAGTATCTTTATCACTTAATACACTCAGACCAGCTGCTGTTGAAATTTGATTTTTATGGTGACAATACCGCTTTAAGTTTACCTCCAAGCACCTGAAATCATTTTTGAGGACCTTCCATCTCCCACTAACTTTGTCATTGGTACCAATGTGTTCCATGACAGCCGGGTCTTCCCCAGCCTCACCCAATCTGTCAATTCGTTCCGCTACTTGCCGAACCCGAGCACTCGGGAGACAACAGACTGTACGGCATTCACGGTTCCTTCGACAGATTACCCTATCTGTGTGCCTAATAATTGAATCCTCTACCACCAGTATCTGAGTAGCCTTAGCTGCACTCCTATTCCCATTCTCGTTGCAGCTGTTTCTTGGTTGCTAAGGGACACATCCAGCTGCAGCGTTGCTACTCCAGAATCATCATTCCCAATATTACGCAAGCAATCATACTTATTAGGGAGGGACAAATCGGGACTAGCCTCCCTGACACTTGTTCCCCTACCCCTTTTAACTGCGACCCAACTAGCGGCTACCTCTTCTTCTTGCCCCGGCTGTACTCCACCCACCACATCTTCACCGGTTCCATTCAGTGTGTGGATCGTGAGATCCAAGCTCTTCTCCATGTCGTCTATGCGTCTCAGTGTTGCGAGCCGCTCATTTAGCTCTCTGACTTCAGCCTCTAATTGAGCAACACACACACACCCAGAGCAACAGTAAACACCCTTAATCTGCTGATCAAGGCATGCATACATGTTGCAGGATGTACACTGTATTGCATTGTTCAACATGAAGACCATGGTGTGGGTAAAAATTACTTGATGTAAACTGTGGTGGTAAAAGATGAAGAGGGAGAGTGGGTGAAGCGGGGGTGGAGGAGAGGGAGAGTGTTACAATAGTCCAGATGAAATATTATTAGAGCATGTATTAACAACATTTTAGTAGTGTGAGTGAGAAGAGGTTGGATGTGAGATATGTTTTTGAGTTGGAGATGACAGGAGCTGGTTAGGGAGTGAATGTGAGGAATAAAGGGGAGAGGGGAGTCAAATATTACCCCTAGTCACTGTGCTTTGTGAATGGACTACCTGAATGCCATAGAGTCAAGCCACCCGTGATCAAGCACCAGCCGGTGCAAAACAATTGTCAGAGGTCGGGCTCTATGTGGATGGTGTCATCTGAATGGGTGATGTAATCTATGGTTTTTACCTATGTGAAATGCTGCTACTATGTTTTACACGGATGGTGCAATAAATTGTTTCTGAAGTACAGTGGTGCCCACGCTTCTCTCTCACAAGAAAGCTTTGTGAATTGAAGTTACAGGGGTTTTACTGAAGAGAACCCGAGGTGGTTTTTTTTTGGGGGGGGGGGGGCAGATGGGACACAGAGGCATGTTCTCTGCCTTATGACAGCCTCTGCCTCCCCCCATTGCTGATCTCTACCCCCCCCCCCCCCCACCAGCACTATAGCCCCCCAAAATTAGCGACAATATGTGTTGCTATTTTGTAGGTAAACATGTGGGAGAGGGATTCCCTGTTCAAAAAGCCCACCAGGGGCATTCCTGCAGGGTTCTCATCTTCTCACTCACACTACTAAAATGTTGTTAATCAGGCCCGGCCCTAGACTTTTGCCGCCACTTCCTGCTCCACTGACATCACTTCCTGCTACGCGTGGCGTAGCAGGAAGTGACGTCAGTGGAGCGCACGCTGGAACGAGGAAGAGGTGAGTGATCCCCGCCCGTTGCCTCTTACAATAGCTAGCTGCAGCAACTTAACTTTTTAAAGCTGGAGGGGAGTGGAGGACAGGGGACCCAGGCGAGGGAGGGGTCCGACCCCCCTCTAGGTCCAATACCCTCTTCTTGCCCGCTATCCCCTCCAGCTCGGGCGGCCCCCACACCCATGGACGAGCGGGTGCCGCCCCCCTCCCCCCCCAGAAGTGCCGCCTGAGGCAAAAGTTTCACCCCGCCTCATGGGCGGGCCGGCCCTGTTGTTAATACATGCTCTTATAATATCTCATCTGGACTATTGTAACACTCTCCCTCTCCTCCACCCCCGATTCACCCACTCTCACTCTTCATCTTTTACCACCACAGTTTACATCAAGTAATTTTTCCCCACACCATGGTCTTCATGTTGAACAATGCAATACAGTCTCTCTCCCTGGCCGTGACCCCTGCCGCTCCCCCGCCTCCAGTAGCGTAGCTAAGGAGCTGTGGGCCCCAATGCAAGTTTTACAATGGGGCCCCCCAAGCACTCTATACATAACAATTGATATGGCGCACCAAAACCTGCCAATGGCAACTACAGTGTCAGAGGTGCAAGAAGGGGATGGGAAACAGTCTGTTAATGATAACCACTATTCAAAGTATCTATAGAAGTGATTATTATGAGCACAGGACCAATAGAGAGCTAATACTGCAGTTGAGGGAGGGCCCTTCTGGCCCAAGGGCCCCGATGCGGTCGCAACCTCTGCACCCCCTATTGCTACGCCACTGCCCGGCTCCATGCACGCTGTGAATGAGAGAATGAATCTCCCATTCCAATGTCATAACCCAGGGGTCACGAAAGTGGGCCATTGTGGCCCACAGGAGCTGCGGTTTTGGCGGCTACCTGATCCACTTCCACTCAGTTTAGAGTCAAACACATTTTTTAGTAGAGAAATATATATATTTACATAGAAAGAGGGGCAAAGTCCTGAAAGAGGGACAAATGTGGAGGAGAGAGGGACAGGGCTCCCAAAGAGGGACTGTCCCTCCAAAAGAGGGACAGTTGAGAGCTATGTAATAAATGTTAATAATCATATAATAGCACGTTCATAAAATGAGTTACAGATTGCGCAGCAAGCTTTGTATGCCTGTTGGATTGGTGTGGCTCTGTGGGAAACCTCATATGCTCAATCCAACCGGAATGCATACTTGATTTTAGTAAAAGAATGCAAATTTCTATTTTTGTTTTTTTTATTTGTAAAATGGGTGAGATCAAAGCCACTTCAATCAGACCTGCTGTAATACCCGCATAGTTATTACTAGTTCACAGAACCCACCTGAGCAATCTGCTTCTGGCAAATATAATGCGACGTAAACAAAGTTACAAAGTGTCCGTAATATTTTGCATTTATGTTTCCATTTCCGACGACCAAAAGTCCAAACTGAACTCCGTTGTCCACAAGAAAATGGCTCCAAACGAGGGACAGGTCACAGGATATGGCGAGACAGTCATTTATTTCCTTCCCCAGTCCAATGATCACATCAGTGAGCATGCGCGCTGACGGCCCTGTTTGTGCAGCAATATAATGTCCGGGAGCGACTGTCATTTTAAACACCCCACGATAAAAAGTTTATACTGTAGTCCAGGGGGCAGGAAGGCTTTTAGAATGTCCCGCCCTTTTTCTTCTGCGTCCCATCCTTCTTCCACAAGGCGCCGGTTGTAGGACATGCGAGGCTCCACCCCTAAACCACGAAGCACCGCCTCCCAGGGAGGTCTTTACGTTTGCCAGTGACTCCCTCGGCACAGCATTGGTCACTGAGTGTTACAGGCGGAGACTGGACCTACGATGGAAGAAGTGAGAGGTGAGTGAGTGTCACGACACGCTCTCTCTCTCCCCTTCACTAGTAGTAGTCAGCCTTCTCTGTACTGCTGGGCAGAGTTATCCCTAGCACTTCTCTCCCTCCAGATCATCCTAGATCTGATGTGCCTACAGTATCAACAGTCTCCTCTACACCATAGATAGCCTGAAGTCCGCACAGAATTAGCAGTCCCCTTCCCATCATAGATAGGTACATGTGCCCCCAGTATTAGCAGCCCCCTCCCCACCATATATAGCCACATGTGCCCCCAGTATTAGCAGCTCCCTCCCCACCATATATAGCCACATGTGCCCCCAGTATTAGCAGCCCCCTCCCCACCATAGATAGCCACATGTGCCACCAGTATTAGCAGCCCCCTCCCACCATATATAGCCACATGTGCCACCAGTATTAGCAGCCCCCTCCCACCATATATAGCCACATGTGCCACCAGTAATAGCAGCCCCTCCCCCACCATATATAGCCACATGTGCCCTCACTGAGGGCACATGTGGCTATATATGGTGGGGAGGGGACAGCTAATACTGAGGGCCCCTCAGTATTAGCTGTCCCCTCCCCACCATATATAGCTTACATGTGCCCCTAGTATTAACAGCACTCTCCCTGCCATAGATAGCCAGTATTGCCCCCAGTATTAGCAGCCCAGTATTACCCCCACCCCACATATATGCAGAGCTGGAGATTGTGCACTCACCAGTCTGCACAGAGTTTGCATGCAAATTGATACTGAGCCAGTGAAATTCAGCAGCTGAGTTTGGTGCAATTTAAAGCTAAATACTATTTATATGGAAAGTTGGGATGTTTGCAACTCATTTATCTCTAACAACAAAACAGGTAGAGTCTCTACCAGACAGCAGTGAAAACGGTTTTCCGATCTATTAAAATGTTGTGGTGCCTTGTTTTTGTCTTTTGAACAGAGTGATTTATGAAGCTGACCATGTAAAAAGTGTAATTTGCTGCTTGAAGAGGTTTCCTGGCAATATTGCTTATTCAGGAGGAATACATATTTGAACTTTAAAGAGAGACATATTGCATAAATGGAAGGAAACAGTCCTGGTAGTTCTAGCATGGATTTTCCTCAAAGCCAAGACCTATTTAGTGATCAAGCGGATTCAGAACATGATGGAGAAGGGGATGCTATGTCACATAAAACAGCCACTTCAAGTCAGGATGATAACAGGTAAGGCATATGTGTATTCTACACTGTGTACAGTGCACTATTAATTCTGCATACTTTTCATTCTGCAAGCAGCATACTGCACAAGCATGGTTGTAAAACCGATAATGTTGCTTGTCCACTGAAGAAATGACCAGTAGGTGTCCTAACCCCTTAACAGTAGTTATTTTTGTTTTGCCTTCAGTCAAACCTCCTGCTAGCATGAGGGGGTGAGGATCCCCTTTGCATTTACAAGGTTCTTGGTGAATTATTCCGCACTAGATAGTTTAACTTTGACAGCTCCAATGTAGATGGGAATGTAGCAAAAATTTTGGCAGCTAGGATTGTCGAAAATGGTTAGTGCTATGGACATTAGGGTAGAATTGAATGGGGCTGTGATATAATTCGGCCTAGTATCACCAAAGTTAGCCTTTAAAGTGTACCCAAACTCTTGCACAGGACAGACGGAAAATGGAGAAATGCACCCTGAATGTATTTAGAGAGTTTAGCCTGTCTAATCACAAGTTATAACTTGATTCCTCAGCGGTGTCAGCTGACTGTCATGGCAGAGAGGCTAATTTGAAAGCACAGGATGTTAACAATATGTCTGCTTCCATGAAAGCAGGAAGTAGATACAAATCCTGCAATAAATCTGCAGTGTATCAGGTGTAACAAAGAAATGTTTTTTTCCTTTAAAGGTTATTATGCTGTTGCATATCTTTTAGAGCAGACAGGAAGTTTTGAGTTCAGGTCCGCTTTAATTCTAAAAATTCCAATCTTTTCTTCATGAGTCGCTGCCCTTGTCCAAGCATGCCACCACTGAAGTCTCTGGAGACCAGTCATCGTTATAGATTATTCTCAATAAGCACAACACAACAGTGTGCCTAATACATCATACTGGCCTTTCCATTCCCGTGACTGAACTAATACAGTCACAGCAGAGTTTATGTATACCTGTGCTTTTAATTATTATTTCCTTTTTATTTACTCCAGATTCGAAATAAACAGTTCTATCCAGAACAAACAGTAAAACTTATTATACACATATTACATTCTCTTTCTTTTTTTTTTCTATCAGTTTGTTCCAGGATCATACTGACTACACACCCACAAGGACTATACGTAAAAGAGAAAACCAGAGGGGGCAGAACTCAGCACTACTTCAGAATATAACCTCCGATGACTCTTCTGACTATGAGCTTCCACCCAAAAAGCTCAGCTTGAAAGAGATTTTTGATAATCACTTTAGAAAGAAAAGGAAAAAGCCAAAGAAAAAGGAGACGCGTATACCGCAGGGGCCAAAACAAAGGAAACCCTGTTATTCTGTTCCACGTAAAGAAAGGAGAAGACGATTGCTTCACCGAGGAATTGGATTCCCTTTCACATCTAGCAAGTACTTGCCATTAAAATTGTGTTTTGCCTATGAGGTAAGACTACATGTAAATTAAGGGTCTGGTCTTCCTGTAAAAACTGGCTTAGATTTATTAACAATTGTGTGCTGTTAGGGAGTAGTGATGGTTGATGAGATGCAAATAATTCCGTTGATGCAGGATTATGCACATTTGTGCAGCTTGAACATGGACCAATCGAGTTCTACCTTTGTGTGATTTGATTGGTCTGTTTTAAATCTGCATAAATTTGCACACACAGTTTGCATCATCTCACCTGGGTTATATTAGACCATAGTATAAGTTGTTAAAAGGTAAGTGAACTAGTGGTAATGTAGTAGCTGTCAAATGCACACATACACTTTTTCATACATTCAGAACCTGAGATTTTGTGTTTTGTTTTTTTTTAATCCAGAAAGCTCTTTGCGGCTGTTTGCATGCACCTAAGGTCACACAACCTAAAATAATTAACTAACTTTCTATGGTCAAACATGACCTAGGTCATGTATAGTATGGTATGGTCACCTAGGCTCGCTTATTGAAGATCACTTGTTATCTTATTAATGCTAGGCCAGGAGGACCTAAGGTAAACCTCAGTACACATTAGAGGTCCATAGGCAGTTTTCTGGAAAATTGGTTGTTGTTATCATCTGAACAGGGACATCAGAGCAATGTACACACATTACTCTGTCCATCCAGTCATTGGTCACCCCCCATCACATAGTCCTCTCAGTGTTCAGTTGACTAACTCTACCGTATCTGCCTTTGAAGTGCGAAGAACCACTGATTTAATATTTTCCTATTCCAAATGTTGACGTAATGGGTTGTAAATTGGTGGAAAACATCATGCTAGTGCAGGGGTCTCAAACTCAATTTACCTGGGGGGCCGCAGGAGGCAAAGTCAGGATGAGGCTGGGCCGCATAAGGAATTTCACAATTGCGGTGCATCGCCGCCTCTGCCCGCCCCTCTCACTCTTCCTTCACAGAGAGGGGCGGGGAGAGGCGGCGATCCGTGCGGCGATTGATGTCAGGAGGGGCAGAGCTGAAGCTGAAAGCTTTGCCCCTTCCAGGAAATGCCAGCGGATTGCCCCCCGGGCAATTTGGGGGCTCTGCAGCCCTTGATTAGCGGCGGATTACTTGGGAGCACTGAAGTGAACTATAAGGAAGCTTTCGCCGGCGAGGGCCACAAAATATTGTATCGAGGGCCGCAAATGGCCCGCGGGCCGCGAGTTTGAGACCCCTGTGCTAGTGGCTTATGATGCCTTAAAACAAACCTGTAATGCCGGCGGAGGAGGTAAAATTCAGATAGCTCAGTAGTGACAAGCCTTCAGAGTTGAGCCTTCCTTTCCTCCATAGGATGCTCTTCTTCTTTTGCCTGCACTCCTGGCCACTTTCGAGTGCATTTGGACTCGGCATGTGTGAGTGATGTCCGTGCATGCCTAGTAGAACGAAGCCGCTTGTGCACGGAGGAGAAAATCCATGTAAAAGCTGTTTAGTTATACTACATATATATGCCCAGTCTGAGTGCATTCGTACACAGCCATGAGAACCATATACTCAGGGCCGGATTTGTGAGAAGGCCCCCAAGGCTGGTTCCTAGGGCGCCAGAATTTACCAGCAAATGTGGGGCGGCAAGTGGTGACAAGTTGACTACACTTGTCACCAGCTCCGAGAACCGCTCTGCGAAGTCCTGAGCCGCCCCTTCACTACTGCAGCTGCCAGTAGTAGGCTGCATGCAGGCTCTCTTCTGGAGACCTGGGCAGCGCCGAGCGGCTTCCTGAGGCGGGCAGCGGCTGGATCAATCAGCTCAGCTGCCGCCAACAAACCGATCCGCCCCCCTTCCTTCCTTGGAGAGCGAATGCAGAATCGCTCAGCTCTCACAAGGCTTCCAGCGCCGATGAGTCCTCTGTCACTGCTCTGTCAGCCGCCGGCGTGCTTCACTTTCTCCTGCTGGCGTCTCCCTCACATGTGACTTGCTGGCATGTTACCGGCGAGAGTCACATGCAGGGGAGTCGCCAGCAGGAGAGAGCAATGCACGGCGGCAGCTGACAGAGGAAGCCTCAGCGCTGGAAGCCTGGTGAGAGGTGAGTGATTCTGCTTCGGAATGGGGGTGGGCCGGGGGTCAACTAGAAGAGGACATCCGTGCCAGGCAGCTCCTTCCTCTGCAAGTGGTGGGTGACACGGGACAGCAACTAGCTGCCTATACTGAGGGAGGGCAAGCAGCCCAGTGATCTGACTACCTATACTGGGGGGGGGGGGGGGGGGGTGAGGAGGATAAAGCATCTGACTTCCTATACAAAGGGGGGGGGGGACTCAGCATCACCTATACTAAGGGGTAGGGGCCAAGGGGGTAAGCATCTGACTACCTATACTAATGGGGGTGACGGGACATCATCAGGCTACCTATACCATGGGGGAGGGGGCACCATCTGACTACCAAAACTAATTTGGGGGCATCAGGGAACAGCATCAGGCTACCTGTACTGGGGGAAAGGAAGGGGGGTGTCAGCATCTGACTACCTACACTAAGGGGGGAGGTGCACCTGTCTACCTATACTAAAAGGGTAAACAGGATCTAGCTACCTATATTGGGGTGTCAAAGTCATGAACGTTCTTATCCCCCATTGCTGCCCATGACCCTATTTTTTCTTGTGGCTGCACTCCTATGTACAAGTGTAACTGTACTAGGCATGCACGAGTATGGTCCTCACATTCCCATTAGCACAAAGTCACTTCTGCACAGAGGAAACAGACAAGCACGAAAGGCTTCAAGCTACTGGGCATGTGCGGACCATGCTCACGCAGACCCAGTACGGTTGTACTCAGATGGGAGTGCAGGCACAAGGAAAAAGAGGGTCCCAGACAGCTGTGTGGGTTCTGAATATGTTCAGAGGGTCTCAGTGCAGTAACAATGGGCATGGGAAGGATCTATTAAGGAAAGATTTTTTTTTTTTTTGTGCCAGGTTCACTTGAAGACTTTTTAATTGGTGAAAAATTGGGGAGTTGAGATGCTGTTGTGGTGGTGGTGGGGGGGGGGGGGGGAGGCTGGTGACAGTGGGCCTTGGGCGGTAGAAGGTACAAATCCGGCCCTGCATATACTGTACAATAAGTTTTTGTAGACTACGTTTAGAGAGAAAGGTGGGCTGCAGGAGGATTAAGAAAACCTCTGGACTATCCAGAGGCTTTCCACTATTAAGGTATCTACATTTTAGGGTTTTACTATTTTTCCCTTTAGGTATGCTTTAAAACCTAGTTATAGTATTGCTTTAAAAGGAACTGTAATGACATATAGTAGAATGTATAGTAGTAAATTATTTCCCCACCCTGAGCATTCTGGGAGACTAGATGTACTGGCTCTAGAACTAAAGATGTCACCACCAGTGGTTAATTTCAGAATGTAAATGAGGGTGAGGAAAGATTTTTCAATGGTCAAAAACTGACTAAATCATTTATAAATATTGTAAAATAAATAATGTTATTCTATTCATTGTTATTTTGGTTACAGTTCCTCTTTAATTACATTGTTGCATTGTTTTCATAACTTAGAAAATAATGTGCATTTTCAAAGAATATTTAATTAGAAAAATATAATTTGATATCCTTGGCAGCCATGGTAGTGCCCTTCTGAGGTATACAAGTAATAACTGAACTTGTACCAAAAATCTCACCACCTAACGCAACCATTGAAGCACGCTGATCTTTCCAGTGAACCAGTCAACTCAATATTCATTGTCAGCACTGTGGGCTCCATTAAACAAAACAAAAAAAAAGCCTTGTACACACACTAGACTTTTGCGTTGCTGACACAATAGTCTGAGAATTCTCTTCAAACTATAGCTGTTGCTAAAAATAGGATTGCAGCGGTGATGAAAAGATGCCATGTAATGCGACGCATATGGTGCAGCATATAGTCAATAGACCTATGCTTGCACCGCATCTTTGACTGCATGTAATACACAAGTCCTTCCGGGGATCCTCTGAGCCTGAGGTGGGGGGGGGGGGGGGGGGGGTAGCCAGGAACTCGGTGACATCACTGAGAAAGATCGGCCTTTGGAAGGCTATGTCTCCAGCTCAAACAGTGACTAAGCCTTTCAGCTTCTCATATAGGTTAGCCAGCATTTTGTATTGGGGAGACCATTCATAGCAGGGGTTACAACTGGCACCAAGGGTAATACGCGGTGCGCTCTTTGTCTCCACATGTCTCTTTACAGTTTTACACTGTGCATCAGTGCCTGCATTCGCCACTATCCCAACTCTGGTCTGATCGCTCCCTCTTATCCCACACACAGATCTGGGAGTTCCCAGGCAACCATTACTAGTTCATTTCTGCCCCCCCCCACACACACACTCCTGTATGTCCTCAATTGTTTTCTGCTGCACAAACACAGGACAGTTGGAACTGTGTCTCATGCTCCCTGTCACCTCCTTTCAACCAAAAATATGGCTGCCATCATGAAATCAAACATTTGCCTGTTCTTTTAAAACAGGGTGTGTAAGAGATTATATTACCTATCTATTTTAATTAACATAACTAATGTAAGTTAATGACACCATGTTTGTTTAGGCTGGAGTTCCTCTTTAACCATGACTAAAGTCTTAAAGAGAACCAGAGATGAAGCACCCTCTAGTATTTTACCTTATAAATCAGTGGGAACATGACAGTAAACACCTAATCTGCTCTTTGTTTCATTGTTCTCTGTTTAATCTGACTGTTATCACCTCCGATAAGAATCCCCGACTGAGCACTCAGTCTAGCTTTGCTACGGAAAGATTATAGCGAGTCTGTCTTCTCTGGTGTCTTTTCAAGCCCAAGCCTGCCCCCTTGTGGCTCTGCTATAATGACTCAGCTATAATTATTCCCTGCAAAGCCAGACTGAATGCTCAGTCCAGGATTCTTATCACAGCTGATAACAAACACTTTTAGCAGTGAGGATGAAATAGAGAGCATGGTAAGTATTTTCTCTAATGTTCTTACTGATATATATGGTAAAATACACCAGGGTGCTTCCTCTCTGGTTCCCTTTAAACCCCTTCTGACTTTGTTCTGATTAGTGCAGACACCTGTCTTATTGTGTACTTAATCTATCTTACCCTTTTTATGCAGCAATCTGTTTTGGGAGGTTTTCTTAACCATATAAAACACCTTAAATTTGAACGGCATTTGCAAAAATCCTTGAAACATATGTGTGTGGATGAAGCTTTAGAGGAAGAAGGTCTTGAAACAAGGAAACTCACATACCTGGATGAGGAAGAAGCGCTTTCACCTATTTCTGAGTCTGGGTAAGCTGCACAAGGCACATATCTACATTTCCAATATGTGTTCTGGAACTGTAACGTCAGCTGATGGAGTGTAAAAGGGAACTTCTCCAAGCCAGACAGTGTTATTTGGATTACAGAAGCTGCCACCTGGTGTCTTTTTAATGTTGTTCCCTAGCTGTAACGATAGCTGACTACAATGCGGTATATAGTGAAGTACGCACACAAGGTTTTCAGTGTCCAAGAACATTCTTTGTAATGATGTCATGTGAACATCTAGTATGAGTATTTTTTTTTTCATATTTCGTTATTGTAACAAACCATTTGCATGTTACACCTTACTTTATGCTTTATTTTGTGGTATACTGGTAAAGGGTGGTCAAGTTTGTTTGATCCATTATATTGTACTCTTATCTACGCCTTATTTTTTTTTAATTCTTGTAAATATGGGAAACTGCTGAACTGAAAGGTGTGTTTTTTTTTTTTTTTTTTTTTTTTTTGTTACCCACATTTTCTTCTTCTGTCAGTTGGTTATAAACCTTAGTGAGTAGATTCCCAAGTATTGGCTGCAGTGATCAGTGAACTGTACAGCACATTTGCTGTGTCTGTTGTTTGCATATACCTGTACTCTTTGTACAATGGAGGCATTGGTCTCCAGAAAGTCTTCTCTCAAACTCCTTTATCATGAAGTTCATACTAGTGCTGAGACAATAATTGTTTAGACTAGGGACCATGTTAGATCACAGATCCCATGATATTGCGTATCTGTGCACCTGATGATGGTGATCAGCTGAGCTGATATGTCTGATTGTATTTAGAGTAAGATAAGCTTGGAGATGTACTGAAAATTACTGTGAATGCCTTTTTTGCTGATGTGCTTAGTTTATTACCTTATCTTGGCCCCACAGTAAACCATAGATACTGTGCAGACATGCATGTTGATCTCTGCTGAGCAGAATGAACTGTACTGTATATAGAGCGATGAGAAGGGTCCCTGTCTCCAGTTGTGACCAGCAATCCCCTGTAGACTGCATGTATAAGAAGTAGAATACCTCTTATAGTTTGCTTGGTGTGATTTGCCTTCAACATAAGGTACTTGCAATAATTCAACTTTAAGTGAACATCTGTGGTTACCCACAATGCACTGCTACTTAATATGCAAATTAGCTCTTTATGCCCCTGAAGCCAGGCTTACATCCAGAACTGCTGGTGTATAGCACGCCTATAGCTTTACATTTTACTGAGCCACATCAACCCCACATGCAGACAGCCTTTTTCGGACACGAGGTGTGGATGTGGCTCTGTAAAAGTTAAAGCTATAGGCGTGCTATACATCAGCGGTTTGTGATGCAAGCCTGGCTACAGGGGCATAAAGGGATAATTTGTATATTCAGTAGCGGTGCATTGTGGGTTCGGTCTCTCTTAGTCCCCTTGGAAGTTCGAGTCACGCCAAGCTGCTTGGTTACTCTCTCCTACAGTTTGCAAATGTAATGCTGATTGGTTGCAAAAATCCAGTGCTGACGGTTTCGATTTTACCAAGCATTGCTGGCTGTTGAGGCTGGGCAACTGAGAGCTCTCACCAATAAATGCAACACTGCTAAAATTGTGACATTTCAGATTTGGCAACAAAAATACTACTAATTTATAATCTACACTTTTGCTTGAAATTACATTAAATGGTTAGTAGTGGATAATACTCAGTTCTGTGTACAGCAACAGTTATCTTGCTTCCAGTCACTGATTGCTTTAACAAGCACACCAGTGCCACAGTATCCTGGTTGAGCAGTCTGGGGAGGGTTAAATGCTGGCAAAATGGGAAGAACTGCTGAACAGTACTTGCAGTGCTGGACACAAAGAGTTAATCTCTCTCAGCAGTAAGAAAAAGGTAGACAAGATCCAGATGATCTGCCATGTGTTTTAGAAGGAACTACCACCCCCTGGCAATAAAGAGCTAAAATATGCAGCAAACCAGAAACCAGACCGGTATTTACGATATATTTGTTGCAAAATGTACAGTCATGCGATGCGTAAAGAGACTGAAGTCTCCAAAAAACCCAAAATAGCATTGTTAATTTGTGCAAATGTACAGTGCTGCCCATAATTATTCACACACCTGACAAATTTTGACTTAGTTACTTTTATTCAACCAGCAAGTAATTTTTTGACAGGAAATGACATAGGTGTCTCCCAAATGATAATAAAATGATGTACAAAAAAACCAAAAACATTTCTCAGCTTTTGTTTACATTTGAGCAAAAAGTGTCCAGTCCAAAATTATTAATACCCTTCTCAATAATCAATATAAAAGCCTTTATTGGCTATTGCAGCAATCAAACACTTCCTATAATTGCAGACCAGCTTTTTGCATGTATCCACAGGTATTTTTGCCCATTCATCTATAGCAATGAGCTCCAAATCTTTCAGGTTGGAGTGCCTTTTTGCCATCACCCTGATCTTTAGCTTCCTCCACAAATTATCAATTGGATTCAAGTCAGGACTCTGGCTGGGCCACTCCAAAACATTAATGTTGTTGTCTGCTAGCCATTTCTTCACCATTTTTGTTGTGTATTTTGGGCCATTGTCATGCTGAAATGTCCACTGCTGCCCAAGGCCAAGTTTCTCTGAAGACTGCCTGATGTTGTCGTTGAGAATCCTCATGTATTGCTCTTTTTTCATGGTGCCATTTACTGGGATTAGGTTCCCTGGTCCATTGGCTAAAAACTACCCCAAAGCATTAGGCTCCCACCACCATGTTTGACAGTAGGGATGGTGTTCTTTTAAGTTGAAGGCTTCTCCTTTTTTATGCTAAATTAAGGAAACATCATTTTGACCAAACAATTCAATTTTTGTTTCATCTGACCATAACACAGGACTAGAAGTTTTCTTCTTTGTCTAGATGAGCATTTGCAATGGCCAAGCAAGCTTTAGTGTGCCTTATCTGGAGAAGTGGCATCCTCCTTGGTCTGCATCTGTGGAACCCAGCAGTGTGCAGTGTCCATTGGATTGTCTGCCTTCAGACATTGCCACCAGCAGAGCACATATGGATGACCTTGGTGGTGATCCTTGGATTCTTTTTCACCTCTCTCCCTATTCTCCTGGCCAGCACAGGTGTCACTTTTGGCTTCCGACCATGTCCTCTGAGATTTTCCACAGTGTGAAACATCTTGTATTTTTTAATACTTTGCACTGTAGCCACTGGAGCTTGAAAACATTTAGAAATGGCCTTTTAGCCCTTTCCTGGTTTGTGAGCAGCCACAATGCGCAGCCTCAGGTCCTCACTGGGCTCCTTTGTCTTAGCCATGACTGTCCACAAACCAACTGCAGAGAGCGGCTGTTTTTCACCGGTTGAGTTGATTAAAACAGCTGTTCCCAATTAATCAGGGTAATTAGGATGCTTTAGAACAGCTTGGACTATTTGGAATGGTATAGAACTTTGGCTTTTCCCACAGACTGTGACAGCTTGTGAAGGGTATGAATAATTTTGGACTGGACACTTTTTGCTTAACCATTTCTGCCGCCTGGACGTGAAGCTCACGTCCGGGCGGCTGCTCTGCTGCGGTGCCGCGCTCGTGGCGCGCCCCCGTGGTGTCCCCGGTAGCCCTGGGGTCAGTGATCCGTGTCCCCAGCAGAAAAACCGAAGCGCTCTTAAAAGAGGCTTCAGTCTTTCTGTACGTAAAAATTTCCGCATCCCCCTTGTGCTTCCGCTTAGCGAGAAGCACAAGGAGGGGGAAAAAAAAATCCATATAGTAAAACTACTTCTACATATTTTTTTACATTACAATTGAATTTACACATATAATAACATTACAAATTAACTGTTTATTTCCCACACCAAAATATTAACCAAATAAAATTTTTAATGGGAAAAACAAAACAAAAACAAATAGTTAACTAAGGGTCTGAACTTTTTAAATATGCATTTGAAGGGGGTATACTACAATTTTTTTTTATTTTTTTTTTTATTATAAGATTGTAGATGGTGATGGACGCAAAACGGAAAAAAATGCACCTTTATTTCCAAATAAAATATTGGCGCCATACATTGTGATGGGGACAAAATTTAAATGGTGTCATAACCGAGACAAACGGGCAAATACAATACATAGGTTTTTTGTTTTTTTTTATGGTAGCGTGGATTATTTTAAAGCTATAATGGCCGAAACTAAGAAATAATGAATTTTTTCCATTTTTTCCTATTAATCCTGTTAAAATGCATTTATAAAAAAAATATTCTTAGCAAAATGTACCACCCAAAGAAAGCCTAATTAGTGGCGGAAAAAACAAGATATAGATCAATAAATTGTCATAAGTAGTGATTAAAGTTATTAGCGAATGAATGGGAGGTGAAAATTGCTCTGATGCATAAGGTGAAAAATCCCAGCGGGCTGAAATGGTTAAAGGAGTTATCAGGCAATTATTACTAAAATAAGTGCTACTTACCCGGAGCTTCATCCAGCCCCAAGCTCCCAGCATGTCCCTCGCCGCAGCTCTCCCCGTAGCAGTTTGTTGCCTCTGCCTCCCGTCCGCGCTGATGACGTCATGCCGACCCGGATGTCGGCCTGTACTGCGCCTGCGTGAGCGGTGCTGTCAATCACCGCCACGTGGACCGGAGTGTACTGCGCAGGCGGAGGTCGGCCTGTACTGCGCCTGCGTGAGCGGCGCTGTCAATCACCGCCACGTGGACCGGAGTGTACTGCGCAGGCCGCAGGTCCACGTGGCGGTGATTGACAGCGCTGCTCACGCAGGCGCAGTACAGGCCGACCTCAGGGTCGGCATGACGTCATCAGCGCGGACCGGGAGGCAGAGGCAACGAACGGCTGCAGGGAGAGCTGCAGCGAGGGACATGCTGGGAGCTTGGGGCTGGACGAAGCCCCGGGTAAGTAGCACTTATTTTAGTAATAATTGCCTGATAACGCATTTAAATGTAAATAAAAGCTGATAAATGTTTTTTTTTTTTTTTTTTTCCCCCACAATAATTCCTCTTGTACATTGTCTTATCTTCTGGGAGACACCTATGTAATTTCCCATCAAAAAATTACTTGCTGGTTGAATAAAAGTAATTTTAAGTCAAAATTTGCCAGGGGTGTGAATAATTATGGGCAGCACTGTATTATACTGTATCATTCACTCTTGTATCTCAGCTTACTTAGCTGACCTAATTAAGTGGATGAGTAACTCATGCCTGGTAAACACAATGAGAGTTACTGCCAGATCCATTATTTCCAACATGTCCGAGCTGATTTCCGATCAATTTTCCATATAGTGAAAGGAAAGTTGATCGGAAAATCGATCGCAATCAGATTAGATAGTTGGAAATAATCGATCTGGCAGTAAATCTACCAGAACATCTTATTGTGTGTACCAGGCATCAAACTCAAATCTAAATAGCGGTGTCCTTGTATGTTGTTTGGTTGTACTAACTGCAATTAGGGCTGCTTTCCACTGTGCCGGCATGCGTATTCCGTGCCTGGCACTTGCAGTGATGCAAGCACGCATCCAACTCCTTGTGTAGAGGAGTTTTGCATTGCTATAGAGATTCAGATGCGTGCTACAAAAAACTGCTACATGCTATCCAGAATCGCACCTCCAATCGCATGCTGTACAGAATCGCACTGGCATGCGATCTGGATGGCATGCTATTGACTGAATAGGCAGCGTTTCTCCCTGTGACTTAGAAGGGGAAACGCTGCGTAATCTGCAGTAGTGGAAACGGGCCCTTGGAACATAATCCTGCAGCCAAGCTGTTAACAAACCAATACAATCCAGCCAGTGCCACATAACACTGGCACATTGCTCACTCCACTGGCTACCCACAAAATGGACAATGCTCTTCAAGACTGGCGTACGAAGCTTCCAAGTCCTTATACAATGTAGGCCCTGGCTTTGTGAAGGTTGCACCACCCCTTTCCATAACCCTAGATCAACAGGATTTAATATCTTTGTCATCCGCAGAATTTACCACAAACCTTTGGAACCAAAGCCTTCTGTCATGCTGCCCCTCCCCTGTGGTACTCTTTACCACAATCGATCAGTACAGCTACATCTCTGGAGGCATTAAAGGACAACTGAAGCTAGAGGGATTTGGAGGCTGCCATATTTATTTCCTTTTAAGCAATACTAGTTGCCTGGCTGTCCTGCTGACCCTCTGCCTCTAATACTTTTAGCCAGAGACCCTGAGCAAGCATGCAGCAAATCAGATGTTTCTGACAAGATTAGCTGCATGCTGGTTTCTGGTGTTATCCAGACACTACTGCAGCTAAATAGATCAGCAGCTGGTATTGTTTTAAGCCTCATCTACACGCGTAGATGAGGCGGCGATGTGGCTTATCAATCGAGCCGCTGATGCAGCTCGATTGATAAGATCCGACAGGACGGATCTCCCCACCGCCGATTCCCTGCTCGCTCCCTGCGAGGGGACAATGGCAGGGAATTGAGCGGAAGATAAGCGGCGCCGGTGGGGACGAGCGTGGAATCGAATCCGGCGCGCGCGGGCATGCGTGGGGACGCGGAAGAGGCGATCCGGTGGCTAATCGAGCCGCCTCTACCCGTGTCGATGAGGCTTAAAAGGAAATGGATATGGCAGCCTCCATATTCTTCTTACTTCTGTTGTCTTTAAATGTCGTTGATAAGGTTATCTGTTTAGCCATGTATTTATGAAAATGTAGCTTGCTTCCTCTGTAACATAATCCTACCAGCCACTTATTACTGAGAATCCTACCAGCCACTTATCACTGAGACAAACTATGTGCTTTGAGTCCTATGAGAGCATTGAGCAAGCACATTGTCGTTGCTGTAAAAAATGGGAGACTGAGCTCTGGCTTTAACATGTCATCGTTTGGAAGTATGATAGTATAGTTGTTAAAACACATTGTTTATTTATTTTTTATTTTAGAGATCATGATGACCATGAAACAGAAGACCAGGATGCAAAGATAGTTGTGAGTTTCCAATTTTTTATTAATGTATAGCCTGAAGAAGTATAGCACCTACTACTCTATGAAATGTGCTTACTTAAAGCAGTAGGATCAGCCATACTATTCCAGGGAAAAAACCCACATATATAAGTAGATAAATACTTGATCTACTTACATAACACATGTATTGTACTGTCCACGTTTTGATTTTAGTGAATGTTATATCGTAAATGATGAGAATTCTGTTCCTGGTGGGGGCCATGCCTTTTGCCCACAGTTAAGGCTAACTTGTGATGTCATTTCTGCCCTTTACTTTTTTTCTTGTCTCCTCCAATCGCTGAGTCACCTCAGCCTTGCTGGTAAACACAAGTGAGTAGGAGATCAGGTTTCAGATAAGAAGCTGGCAGGGAAATAAAGGGAAGAGGAGGAACAGATTATAGATAAAAACAACCCCCAGCATGCAATTCTTTGGCACCGACTACTAAAGAGCCAGTGCTCCTAAAGTATGTGATAACTCCAAATCATAACAGCAGAAAACGTTTTGAAAGTTTTGAATGCAGGATTAGCATCTTTTTCACTTAATACACTCAGACCAGTCGCTGTTGAAATTTGATTTTTATAGTGACGATACCGCTTTAAATCTTCAAAATCTGTTTTGGTAAAAGATAAGTCCACTAAGAACATAAATTACAGTGCAGTGCAGTTTTTGTATACACACCTTCAATTAGTGTCCCCCACCAGGATTGAGCTCGATCACGTGGGTGACAGTACAGGAAAGGAACGCTGTACAGACAAGTGGCTCTGGTATACAGTACCCGAGTGACATGTACTGTCTCTATGGATATGTGAGGAGGGATACCACTGCAGGACATGATGTGGTGGCTTCCAGCAGGAAGGCTAAGGAGGGGAACAGCCTACTCGCATAAGATCCATCACTCTGGATCTTTAGGTGACATATCAGGGAGGCTGTACGCACTAGATTCTCAGCCGAGATGGGCCTGATCGGTCGCTTCTGTCAAGTCCCCACTAGCATGTGTATAAGGCTTTAGCAGTTAATTTTATCTAGATAGAAGCAAGGAAAACGGCAGCAAAGCGGTTCATTTGGTGAACAAGTATTCTGACTGGCTGCTTGTAAGAATAACTTTTTGCAACTTGTTAAATTGACCACCTACTGTACATATATATTTCTTAGGTCCTTATATCCGCCAAATGCAAGTAGGTCCCATAGTCCTTGCTTGATTTTTGTATTTTATTAGAGGAAATTGTACACAAGAAGTTTAAACAACCCATTTTGTAGCAGTAGGCATAAGGGCTAGTTCACACGGGCGTCTGCCCCGCGTTTACCACCGGCGTTCGGTACTCACCGTTAAACGCTCCCATTCAAGTGAATAGTAGAGTTTGTACCTGGTTTTACCAGCGTTCGCGCAAACGTGGCATTCCGATCCCGACTTTCTCTGGTGTTTGAGGTAACCCTGGACGCTAGCTTTCTGGGGCGTTTAACCTGGTGCGGCTTATGTCCCCCTATGGGGAAGAAAAATGCAGACCGCAACGGAAAGCCGCTGAAAGCCCGATGGCGACGCTGCCAAAAGCCAGGCAGATGCCTGTGTGAACCAGCCCTTACACTTTTAAGATGAATTTTAAACAGGAGAGTGGGATTTAGGTAAAGGATTTTTTTTTTTTTTTTTTTTGCTGTAGGACACTTGGCTTCATTTGTAAATAAAATGACCTTTGAGAGGCCTGAGGCTTTGTTCACATCTAAAATTGCATTTTGCGGTTTTGTGAGAGCGATATGTTTTTTTACTTCCTGATGTCAGTCAGGAAGTGAACTATTTGACCCGAAAAAAGAATAAATACAATGTATTTATTCTTAAAAGCTCAAAAGTATTCACGGCACAAAGTGGTTTTGTGAGCGTTTTGCGCTTTTCTTATCCCTTCCATTGTAACAAAATTGCTCTAAAATGGCACATGCAGTGCTTTGCTGAGCAGAGGGCTGACGAAACACTCATATGAACAATCCCATAAGGATTCATTGCACTAGCCATTTTTCTTTTTCTTTTTTTTTTAAACGCCGGCGCTCAAAAAAAAAAAACGCAAAATGCCCTAGGTGTGAATGATCCCCTTCTAAGTGTTTAGTAATGTACTTAGAAATTGTGCGATTTTACAGCGATTGCAATGTAAGTCAATGAAAACGTTTTTCAAAAAGCTCTCAGAAAGCTCTGATGGCCAAAAAGTTCTCAGAAAAACGCATATAGCGTGTCTGAGCCCTGACTGCAACAGGCATGGTTCACAGTAATATCCTAAACCATATTTACAGATTGATGCCATGTTATGTATCATCGGGCTGGGCTGCTTGCCTTTCTTGACTTCGTTTCTGATTACGGTAACTTATTTTCTGTTTTGCAGGAAAAAGAATCTTTCATTTTGAACTGCAGTGTGCCTAAAAAGAAAAAATGGAAAATGAAAAGAAAAATCAAGAAAAAAAATCACCGTTCAAGAAAAGACAATTAAAATATAAAGAGTTTTCTGGTTGTAATTTATTTATATATTTTTGTGCAGATTTGTGTATTTGGTGGAATACTTACCTACAGACAATAAAGACAGTTTTGTAACCAACAGCTAAACATTCTTCATAGTGTAATGTCATTGGTATTACTCTTGGTTTACGTTTTTTATTTACATTTTAAATTTTTATTGTACATCTAGACTAGCAAACGTGTCTTTTTGGGAACAAAGGAGTTCACAGGCAGAAGGGGACACATTAGAATTGTGCCTGTTTTACCACAGACAGCAAAATGCACACTTCCGCATTAGCCCTTGTAGTTAATGGCCTACTTGGAAGTCATTTGCGTTTTTTTACTGTAATTTTAAAATGCAGAGCAGTTTGCTTTTTCTCACAATATGCATGCATGTCCAAGCTAAATACATTGCGATGCAATATGGAAAATTATGTGTTGAAAATGCGATCATGAATGCAGAGTGCCCCAAACCCCCAAAATCGGAGACACAAATGTGCCCCCAGGCCCATTGGCCATTTTTGTCACCAGCTTTCTTTTCAACACCCTTCAATAATCAAGAGCATTTCCCTAAAAACCGCACCACTCAATCAAATAATCAGAATATAATCAATCTTTATTCAGTACAAGATATGAATAAAAACACTGAAAACAATAGACACAGGGGCACATGGTAATAATAGTAAATATACACAAATGGTTCATATACGGTAACCACAATGCCTGTAATACACCTCCTGAATATTATGCTATAACAAGGTGCTAAACAAATTTCATGTCAAAGTAGCAAACAATGAACCCCCAGACAAGGTGTCAGCCACAAACATACATACATAACTTGATCATGTGTAAATATCAATAAAGTGCTTAATGCCAAAAGAGGATGATGATATGAGAACCATCCATGAAGATAAAGTGTACAACCAACGTGCAGGAATAGAAAAACCATAAATATAAAGTGCAATTGGAGACAAGAAGATGAGGCTGCAGCTTACCGGGGATAAGGAGGGACAGGCAATGGAAGAGAGTACCCCAAAACGCCGTCGCGATTCGCTGCCTTCAATGCACAGCTTCGTCTGGGCATAAGGACCTATGTTTGTAACCGGCTATATATTTACCCAAGGACCTGTGTCGGCAGGGACAGGGGAAACCCTATACTTCAATAGTGTGTGCGCGGCCGCACACAACGAAGAACCGGAAGCCGCGTCATTAGACGCCGCCCCGCTTCCTCTATCTGTCCTCAGGGGATCTGGGAAATGTAGTGCCGTATAAATAAAATGCGTACTGCAGAGAAGATAGTAAAGAGATAGAACAGGGATACATTTCCCCATTAGAGAAAAACAAAGGAAATTTCCCAAGTGAACAGCATAGGAGATACCTGTAAATAAACACCTTATATTTACATTAATCGAATTACCAGTATAATTATGATTATAGATCTCCCACACAATACCACTATGCAACCAAATGTTGCCACCTGGTGGCCAAACTAGATATTAAAAAACCTATATATATATATATATATATATATATATATATATATATATATATATATATATATATATATATATATATATATATATATAATAACAATATCATACAGGGAATATCCCAATAAATTCATAAAAGGGAAAAACGGGAAGCTTTTTCCACATCGTTCAAAACGAAGTACACTGTAGATTGGTCGCGTTACCCAATCGAATAGGCATCAGCCTAGAATCCCAGATTCCTACAAAATATAAATACGAATTAATAGATGTGTTAAATGCAATTAAAGCATCTCATATGGAGCCAACCCATACATTTCACTGTACAGTAACACCAGCGTGAAGGAACCATACATATCGCAAGAGTGCCACACAAGATAGGAGTTGCTATGTGGACCAGTGCACAATAAACCACCTGGAACTACTCACAAATTCCAGCCAAGTGATGCTAAATTCCTAACAGGAAAGGCAAGACCAATTGACAAAAAGGAATACCGTGAAAGAAACAACAAGACCAAGGGATCCACTCACCAAGGATCACATAGATCTAAAACGTGTCAATGCAAGAAGCCCAAAAAAAAAATAATTTTAAATATATATATATATATATATATATATATATATATATATATATATATATATATATATATATATATACACATGTTTTGGTTCCTTTCTGCACACTCCTTGTTACTTACTCATATATATGGTAGAGTGGATAGTGCTTGCCCAAAATTGTTGTTATTTCAATAATCAAGAGCAGGCAACCTGCATTTATATGTTCTGTATGTCCATGTAATTATACGGAATGGGGCAGTGCATTACAAAAATGAAATGCAGAGGTGCATTTAGAAAATACACGGTATTGCTTTCTGTGAAATGACTGCTGTTCTTTTGAATTTTCAAACATGCGCAAAGACTGGACTGTAACTCACATATAGTCAGTAGTGTAGCAATAGGGGATGCAGAGATTGCGACTGCACCAGGACCCTTGGCCAGAGGAAACCACTAGAGGCCCTCCCTTAACTGCATTATTAGCCATTTATTGGTGCTGTGCTGGTAATGATGACTTCTATAGATGCTTTGAATAGTGGTAATCATTAGCAAACTGTTCCCCTCCTGCTTACACCTCTCATATTGTGGATGTCCTTGGCAGGTTTTGTTGTGCCATATGCATTGGGCTCTAGTCACAATAAGCAGTTCGGTAACAGCATTTTGGATGGTAAAATACCTCATGTGGTATTTTACACTTTTTTTTTTTTTTTCTCCAAATTTACAAACGTTTTCTCCCATGTGGCAGAAGTTCGGTAATTTACCGAACAAACATGCCTCAATTCACTAAGCCCTGGTCGGTAAGTGTCACTTACCAGCCGTGTAGCAGGGCAACAAGCAGGCAGGGAGCTGTGTGTATGACTCAGAGGTTTTCCACACTGTGCATAAGGTCATCCCTTTAGATGTGCAGCATTGTCAGCTTGTTCTGGTTTGATACACTAAAAGACCCACCGGCATCCCTGTCGCATCCAATCACAGTGAGAAGCAGGCTGTGTGGCTTTCCCTATTGGCTGCCTGGCTCTCCCCAAAGGCTGTCTGTCAAGTTACTGCACAGAGACAGCATGGAGAGAGCAGGTTATCGGCTGCTGTGGGCTGGAAAAAATTACCGAACTCCTTTGGGGAGTTCGGTAATAAGAATATGGTGAGTTTGTGAATAAAAAACAATAAAAATCAATTTCTTCTAACTTGTGACAAAAAATAAAATCTTCTATGAACTCACCATACCTAGAGTTGAGCCGATGCCGATTACGCACGGATGCGTAAGTGTATGCGGCGGCTGAGCGGCGAGTGACGTCGGGTGCGGCGTAGTTACAATGTAACAAAGTTGTTACATTGTAATAACTTTGTTACATTGTAACTGATTAGCCAATTTCCGAGGATATTGCGAGGGATCATTTATTTAAAGGGACAGGTAAGTATTAATGGTTAATTAAGAATATTAAAGGACTTTTTTCGTGGTTATGTTTTTTGTTCAATTAAAATACTTTTTCTAAGTGTTTGTGTGTTTATTTACTTTTAACTCTTAAAGGAAATGGGTAAGGGGTACAAGTACCTCTTTACTCATTTCTCCTGGGAGGGGGGGTGGGCATCTGGGGGACTCCTTTTTAAAGGGGACTCCCAGATGCCACCATGAACCCCCCCCCCCAGGAAATCGCGGCCACCACCTCCACCGCCCATCGGAGGTGGAGAAGAGCCCCTTGTCCTTGGATTGGACAAGGGCTCGGAGGGGGAGGGGAAAGCTTGGCTGCCCCTCCCCTTCCGAGACCCCCCAATCCATGGACCATGCGGGCTGGTATAGTCAGGGTGCGGAGCCCCACGCGGCCGGTGCTCCGCATTCTGGCTATCCCAGCCTGCATGGGGGACAAGGGGTTAAAGAGGTCTGGGAGGGGGGACCCCACGACGTTTTTTTTTTATATTTCCCACACTCAGAACGAAGTAAGTAAAACTCTTCCCACTTGGGGGAATTTATGAAAATAATACACTATTGTTACCTGTGCAAAAAAACCTGATATTTTCCGCATTTGAAAGACATTTTCCCCCTTGAAACTTAAAAATCAATTTTCTCAAAAAATATAAGGTCTTTTTGAAAAAAAAAAATTTCCTCTTATTCCCACTGATCCCCTTAATATACCCTGGGAATTTGGTGTTCCTAAACTTTAAGCAGGCTTTGCTATTAACCGTTAAAGTCGGCGGGTTTTTAAATGTATACAGTTTTCCTTTGAAACTTTAACATCGATTTTCTGAAAAACTATAAGGTCTTTTTGAAAAAAAATTGTTTCCTCTTATTCCTTCTGATCTCCTTAATATACTCTCCAAATTTGAGGCTCTTAGCATTTAAGGGGGCTTTGCTATTAACCCTTAAAGTCGGCGGCTACCTAACATTGATCCATGCGTCAACTTTTCCGCTTGGGAGCATGGCCATACGCATTAATTTCGTAATACCCAATGTAATGCGAAAATTACGCTTACGCGAAATTTCGTGAAATCCTTCTTCATTGCGATTATGTACTTACGGCCATAATCGTAATTACACTAATTACGCGAAATTTCGCGAAATCGTAATTACGTCATTACGCTCATCTCTATTACCCCCTTGGGGTGTCTTCTTTCTAAAATGGGGTCACTTGTGGGGTTCCTATACTGCCCTGGCATTTTAGGGGCCCTAAACCGTGAGGAGTAGTCTTGAAACCAAATTTCTCAAAATGACCTGTGAAATCCTAAAGGTACTCATTGGACTTTGGGCCCCTTAGCACAGTTAGGGTGCAAAAAAGTGCCACACATGTGGTACCGCCGTACTCAGGAGAAGTAGTATAATGTGTTTTGTGGTGTATTTTTACACATACCCATGCTGGGTGGGAGAAATATCTCTGTAAATGACAATTTTTTGATTTTTTTTTTACACACAATTGTCCATTTACAGAGAGATTTCTCCCACCCAGCATGGGTATGTGTAAAAATACACCACAAAACACATTATACTACTTCTCCTGAGTATGGCGATACCACACGTGTGGCACTTTTTTGCACCCTAACTGCGCTAAGGGGCCCAACTTTCTATGAGTACCTTTAGGATTTCACAGGTCATTTTGAGAAATTTGGTTTCAAGACTACTCCTCACAGTTTAGGGCCCCTAAAATGCCAGGGCAGTATAGGAACCCCACAAGTGACCCCATTTTAGAAAGAAGACACCCCAAGGTATTCTGTTAGTAGTATGGTGAGTTCATAGAAGATTTTATTTTTTGTCACAAGTTAGTGGAAATAGATTTTTTTTTCCACAAAGTGTCATTTTCCACTAACTTGTGACAAAAGAATAAAAACTTCTATGAACTCACCATACTACTAACAGAATACCTTGGGGTGTCTTCTTTCTAAAATGGGGTCACTTGTGGGGTTCCTACACTGCCCTGGCATTTTAGGGGCCCTAAACCGTGAGGAGTAGTCTGGAAAGCAAATGCCTCAAAATTACCTGTGAATAGGACGTTGGGCCCCTTAGCGCACCTAGACTGCAAAAAAGTGTCACATGTGGTATCGCCGTACTCAGGAGAAGTAGTATAATGTGTTTTGGGGTGTATTTTTACATATACCCATGCTAGGTGGGAGATATATCTCTGTAAATGGACAATTGTGTGTAAAAAAAATCAAACAATTGTCATTTACAGAGAGATTTCTCCCACCCAGCATGGGTATGTGTAAAAATACACCCCAAAACACAATATACTACTTCTCCTGAGTATGGCGATACCACATGTGACACTTTTTTGCAGTCTAGGTGCGCTAAGGGGCCCAACGTCCTATTCACAGGTAATTTTGAGGCATTTGCTTTCCAGACTACTCCTCACGGTTTAGGGCCCCTAAAATGCCAGGGCAGTATAGGAACCCCACAAGTGACCCCATTTTAGAAAGAAGACACCCCAAGGTATTCCGTTAGGTGTATGGTGAGTTCATAGAAGATTTTATTTTTTGTCACAAGTTAGTGGAAAATGACACTTTGTGAAAAAAACAATAAAAATCAAATTCCGCTAACTTTTGACAAAAAATAAAATCTTCTATGAACTCGTCAAAAACCTAATGGAATACCTTGGGGTGTCTTTTTTTCTAAAATGGGGCTACTTGTGGGGTTCCTATACTGCCCTGGCATTTTAGGGGCCCAAAACCGTGAGGAGTAGTCTGGTAACCAAATGCCTCAAAATGACTGTTCAGGGGTATAAGCATCTGCAAATTTTGATGACAGGTGGTCTATGAGGGGGCGAATTTTGTGGAACCGGTCATAAACAGGGTGGCCTCTTAGATGACAGGTTGTATTGGGCCTCATCTGATGGATAGGAGTGCTAGGGGGTTGACAGGAGGTGATTGATGGTTGTCTCAGGGAGTGCAATCAATGCACTGGGGAGGTGATCGGAAGGGGATCTGAGGGTTTGGCCGAGTGATCAGGAGCCCACACGGGGCAAATTAGGGCCTGATCTGATGGGTAGGTGTGCTAGGGGGTGACAGGAGGTGATTGATGGGTGTCTCAAGGTATGATTAGAGGGGGGAATAGATGCAAGCAATGCACTGGCGAGGTGATCAGGGATGGGGCCTGAGGGCGTTCTGAGGGTGTGGGCGGGTGATTGGGTTCCCTAGGGGCAGATAGGCGTCTGATCTGATGGGTAGCAGTGACAGGGGGTGATTGATGGGTAATTAGTGGGTGTTTAGAGGAGAGAACAGATGTAAACAATGCACTTGGGGGGTGATCTGACGGCGGGTCTGCGGGCGATCTGATGGTGTGGGTGGGTGATCAGTTTGCCCACAACGGGCAGGTTAGGGGCTGATTGATGGGTGATTGACAGGTGATCAGTGGGTTATTACAGGGAAGAACAGATGTAAATAATGCACTGGCGAATTGATACCCCCTTATCAATTACCCTGAGGGCAATCTGAGCGTGTGGGCGGTTGGTTGGGTGCCCGCCAGGGGCAGATTAGGGTCTAATCTGATGGGTAACAGTGACAGGGGGGTGATAGGGGGTGATTGATGGGTAATTAGTGGGTGTTTAGAGGAGAGAACAGATGTAAACCATGCACTTGGGAGGAGATCTGACGGAGGGTCTGCGGGGGATCTGATGGTGTGGGTGGGTGATCAGATTGCCCGCAAGGGGCAGGTTAGGGGCTGATTGATGGGTGGCAGTGACGGGGTGATTGACAGGTGATTGACAGGTGATCAGTGGGTTATTACAGGGAAGAACAGATGTAGATAATGCACTGGCGAATTGATAAGGGGGGGGGGGGTCTGAGGGCAATCTGAGCGTGTGGGCGGTTGATTGGGTGCCCGTAAGGGGCAGATTAGGGTCTAATCTGATGGGTAACATTGACAGGTGGTGATAGGGGGTGATTGATGGGTAATTAGTGGGTGTTTAGAGGAGAGATCAGATGTAAACAATGCACTTGGGAGGTGATCTGACGGAGGGTCTGCGGGCGATCTGATGGTGTGGGTGGGTGATCAGATTGCACACAAGGGGCAGGTTAGGGGCTGATTGATGGGTGGCAGTGACAGGGGGTGATTGACGGGTGATTGACAGGTGATCATTGGGTTATTACAGGGGGGATAGATGCATACAGTACACGGGGGGGGGGTCTGGGGAGAATCTGAGGGTTGGGGGGGTGATCAGGAGCCCCCAGGGGGCAGTTAGGACCTAAACTAAAAAAATAGCGTTGACAGATTGTGACAGGGAGTGATTGGGTGTAAACAGGGGTCTGAGGGGTGGGCAGGGGGGGGGTCTGAGGGGTGCTGTGGGCGATCAGAGGGAAGGGGGGAGGCAGGATCAGTGTGTTTGGTGCAGACTAGGGTGGCTGCAGCCTGCCCTGGTGGTCCCTCGGACACTGGGACCACCAGGGCAGGAGGCAGCCTGTATAATACGCTTTGTATACATTACAAAGCGTATTATACGCTTTGCATGCGGCGATCATGGGGTTAACAACCAGCCGGCGCTTCCGAACGTCCGGCGGGTTGTCGTCGCGGGTGGGCGGAGTCACTTGCCGGGGGAAGCGCGCATCACCAGTGACGCGATCGCTCCCCGGGCATGCCGAAAGGATGCAACGCCGATATTGCGATCCTTTCGGCGTCCACTTTGCCGCCGCCCATCGGCTGTGGGCGGTCGGCAAGTGGTTAAACAATACAAGTTTCCAGACAGTCCTGATCATTTTGGCTGCAGTAGTGTCTGACTCACACACCTGAGTGAAGCATGCAACTAATCTTGTCAGATTTTTTTTTCTGTCAGAAACTGCTGATCTGCATGATATTTCAGTGTAGTGTTACAGCAGCAGTAGAGTTACATGCTTTCCCTACTATCCATGGCGGCCTGGAGGGGGAATAGTAATTAACGCCACCTAGTGGTTGCGCCCAGCTAACGGAATAGTACCCAGCAAAGCTAATGGGGACAGATCTCCCAGGCAGCAGCAGCAGCCAGGGTGGAACAAATACGGCATCCTGGAATACCACAGGCTGTGTTTTTGGGTACCTGTTTTCAGATATATTTCACATCAGAAAGCCTGCATGTGTAACATTTCTTAAAGTTCTTTTAAGCTGTGGCAATTAAATAGATTGTTTAGAAAGAGACAGATTCAGCTCATATTCAGGGCAAACAGAGGCAGTTTAAAAAAATTATTTTATTGTAACTCTGTCTCTGCAGGAGAAAATGTATCAACTCAGCCAGCACCTCTAGTTTAGTTTGGGGAATTCTCAGACCTTTATTGCAACTGTAAACATTTTTATGAATTAGCACACAAAAGTCTAAAATACTGATGCTGTATTTTCCCTACAAGATTTTCTCCCCATACAGCCTTTTATGAATAGAGCCCTAAGAGGACACCTGAAGAGAGAGGGATATGGACGCTGCCATATTTATTTACTTATAAACAATACCAGTTGCCTGGCAGCCCTGTTGATCTATTTGGCTGCAGTAGTGTCTCAATAACACCAGGAACAAATATGCTGCTAATCTTGTCAGATCGGACAATGTAGAAGCACCTGATCTGCTGCATGCTTGTTCAGGGGCTATGACTAAAAGTATTAGAGGCAGAGGATCAGCAGGACAGCCAGGCAGCTGATATTACTAAAAATAAATATGGACGCCTCCGTATCCCTCTCGCTTCAGTAGTCCTTAAAATTACGTATTTTCTTTCCCCCGGACAGGTGTAGTGACAGAATGGGCAGCCCCGCATGCACAGTAGGAGCCTGCGCCCCATTAAATTGTGCAGACACATAAAACGTCCTAAATATCTCCGCTTCCGCACCACGTACACTCATGAAATTTTCAGGGTAGGGAGGGGACCCTAGATCTAGCTCTGTGCCGAATTGCAGCTCCCGAGCCCCACTGGTTCCCGAGCCTGATTACAGCAAACCTATCTCGGGAACTAGCGGGGATCGAGGGCTGCAATTCAGCACAGAGCTAGATCTGGGGGTCCTCTCCCTACCCTGAACATTTCTGGAGTGTATGTGGTGCGGAAGCATAGATATTTTAGGTAGTGTTGTCCGGATCATGAACGATTCGGATCTTTGATCCGAATCTCTTTTATGAGTCGAATCATCCGAATCATCAAAATGGGCTCTATTCTCAAAGACTTCCCGCATGCGGTAAAGTGCATGCGGGAAGTTACCGACCAAAACACCGCCACATTGAAATTCTCAAAATGTTCCGCATGTTTTTTCCGCATGCGGAAAAAGTGTGGTAAAAGTGCGGGATTCATGCGGAAAAATTTCCGCAAAAGTCGTTATTTTCTGCAATAAAAGATCAATTCTCAAAAATGTTCAGGCGCATCATTTTGTCGTTAATTACCGATTTTTTATCACCTACAAGTAGTAGGTGATATATTCCGCATCCCATTGACTTTAATGAAGTCTGGAGGCTTAAATGGAAGGTTCAGGGACAGTTGGTAAAAAATAAAAATCCGAATCCACTTACCTGGGGCTTCCTCCAGCCCGTGGCAGGCAGGAGGTGCCCTCGGCGCCGCTCCGCAGGCTCCCGGTGGTCTCCGGTGGCCGACCCGACCTGGCCAGGCCGGCGGCCAGGTCGGGCCTCTTCTGCGCTCCATTGTGCGTTCCACGCCGGCGCGCTGACCTCATCGGACGTCCTCCGGGCTGTACTGCGCAGGCTGAGCCTGCGCAGTACAGCCCGGAGGACGTCCGATGAGGTCAGCGCGCCGGCGTGGAACGCACAATGGCGCGCAGAAGAGGCCCGACCTGGCCGCCGGCCTGGCCAGGTCGGGTCGGCCACCGGAGACCACCGGGAGCCTGCGGAGCGGCGCCGAGGGCACCTCCTGCCTGCCACGGGCTGGAGGAAGCCCCAGGTAAGTGGATTCGGATTTTTATTTTTTACCAACTGTCCCTGAACCTTCCCTTTAAGGGCTGTGCTTGCTGGACTTTAACTTTTTTTTTTTTTAAACACTTTTTCATGCGACCTTTTTACCGCATGATTCCCGCATGAATAATGTCTGTTTCCGCATCTTTTTTTCCCGCATGCGGAAAATGTTAGAGAATGCTGAAAAAATGTGGAGTTTACCGCTGGCGGAAATATAGCGGTAAAATTTTGCGGAAAAGTTTGGTCTTTGAGAATAGAGCCCAATGAGTGATTCGGATCGCAAAAGGGGTGGGGCCAGGAGCGACACGCCCCCCCCTCTCAGCGGGCAGCGGGGTCCTGGAATCAGAGCAGAGATGGATCGCTCTGTTGGAGGGGAGCCAGGGACAGGTAGATGAGAGAGAGGGGACATGGGTGCCACTGCCAGATATGTGTAGAGCACAAATACTGGCTATAACGTGCTGCTCATTACAGGCTGTCTGTTCCGTAGTTGTGCACAGTGAGCACATTGGAAGCTTTTGGCTCAGCTCTGCACAGCTCAGTAACTTTGCAGGCACTGTGATTGCTGTGCAATATGATCCTCCTGCACTCGCTCTAAACAGCTGCACTTATCTTCTGGGAATGCTTTGGGGAAGCTTTCTTTCACTGTGCTACTTTACATTCAAAGTATACAGATGAACATATAGGTGAAATATATGTAAAGTATATGATTGCAGCATGTGGGTATTGTGTGCAAACAAACATTTCTGCTCTCTGCTCTCCCCTCCTCCCTTCTCTGTCCACTCCCTGCCCTCTGTCCATCTTCTCCGATTCTCTGTGTGTCCACCCCCCTCCCCTTCTCCTGTCCTGCTAGTCATTTCACCCCCGAATGCTTCCGTAGTAAAATGAACCGAGATTCGGATCAAAGATCCGGATCTTTTCAATGATCCGATTCGAATCATCCGGATCATTGAAAAGATCCGAACTTCCCATCTCTTTTTAGGAAAATGCCATCTAACTTCCTACTGAGCATGCGTGATACTCAGTGAGGAAGAGAGCACCCAGGCTGCCCATTCTGATATTACACCGGGTTTTTCTACTCCACTTTTGTACGGAAGTTCCTCGCCCCCTCTGCATCCTGGATGGAAGCGGTGCCTGCTGGGAGAGGCAGTATAAAGGCCATGTGCTCGCAGCTCGGAGGTCCTGTTAGGAGCCATCTTAGAAGGCTGAGCAGCTAGCATGGCAGAGGGCGCGGTGACTCTAAGGTAAAGGGAGGATTTCTCAGCCTGTCTTCTCCATGTTAGCGGGCGGCTGGTTGGGTCCCTGCATTATGTACGCTTGCTGTCACTGCCGCATACGTAGCAGCGTCCTCCGTTCCTGCCTGTAATGTTAATTTTTATCATAGCTTTACTTTCTAATTATATTTTATTACTTCTGGTTGTTTAGCGGTAAGCCAAATCAGCATGTTTTATATATTGAAGCCGTTCCACATTGTTTTGGCTTTAATGACTGAGCATGTCTCGGTGCGCCCCATGTGCACCACGCTGCTAAAGCGCTACAAGCAGCTACTTGGTGACTAATGTTTTGGATGCAGATTAAAATCCCATAGCTTTTTGGATATACACCTTTTCCCTTGTCGGTGCGTTTTGTTTTGCCTTTTTAATGCAGGTCCCATGAAAGGGCAATTTGCACTTCTATCTGGCTGTTGTGCAAGTCCACACTGCTTACATGTGTCTCTGCCAGCCTGCTTTGTAACTTCCACATTTGCTATGCGTATGTGGGAGCTAATCCCCTCAAACAGTATAAATATCTCCCAGTGCAAAAATCAGCAGGAAGGGTCATTTCTTTGTTGGCCTAGATCACTTTTTTTAGTTGGGTTACAGTACAATCAACATGCTACCAGTTTTGTACAGTCAGGGCAGTTCTTGACATGGGGCCATCAGTTCCTTCCTGCCCCTTGTTCACGCTTAAAAGGATGGCCTTCCCCCCCCCCCCCCCCCCCCACCTGGCTTTTATCAATGTTTAGTCAAGAATTATCAGTTGATCCCTTGTTCAGTGGTTTCACCACATTAAATGTCCAGCTGACTGTAGGAGCACCTGCTAGGAAGACCCTGCACCACAGAACAGATCACACACAGATAGCTGTAACTCTTAAAGCTGCATCTACACGAGTAGATGCGGCCGCGATGCTGCTTATCAATCGAGCCGCTAATGCGGCTCGATTGATAAGATCCGACAGGACGGATCTCCATACCGCCGATTCCCTGCTCGATCCCCGCGAGGGGACAATGGCAGGGAATCGTGCGGGAGATAAGCGGCGGGGAATCGAATGCGGCGCGCGAGCGGGGACGCGGCGGGCACGCGGAAGAGTAATTGAGCTGCCGGATCGCTACAATGTCCCTCCGTGTAGATGGGGCTTAAGCCCCATCTACACAATACGATTCTATGTGCAATTTGATTACAATTCTATTTACTATCTGATTAAATCTGACATGTCCGTTCGGGATTTGTTTCAATTCGATTTGCCATTGTTTTGCAATTGCAAATTGAATTGCATCGAATCCCGATCGGACATGTCAGATTTAATCTGATCGTAAATAGAATTGTAATCGAATTGCACAAAGAATTGTATTGTGTAGATTGGGCTTTATACCCTGTAAGGTTATCTGCCTCCCACCTCTGTAGTAATGCCATCCATACTCATTGATTTTCCTGCTGGATTCCTGGCAGGTTTCACTCATGGTAAAAAATAAAATTTTGGTTGTGGGAGTGGAGGTAGTAGACCAACAGCATTGCATTGTTTGATACAATGCTGCAATTTGTTAGATTTCATGCTGAAAACATTGCAGTTTGCTGTGGAAGGATTTGACCCCTCTCTGATGCTGGCAGTCATGTGACCACCACACTGCATGCTGGGAGATTAAGTCCATGGAGGTGAGTACACAACACCTCATCCCTAAAGGCACACTCTTAAACTCTTCAGGGAGATTAATTTTATATTTTCAGTTTCAAGTGCTCAGTTGCCTTTAATACATCTGAACTGAGACTGATATGGTGGATGCCATATTTCCTTTTACTTAGTTGCTGGGCTGACAGATCTCTCTGATCTAATCTCCCTTTATTTATTGTATTTATAAAGCGCCAACATATTATGCAGCACTGAACCCTTGGTAGAATCTGCTCATCGCTAGATCTATGGGAACACAAATGCTGGGAATACACAGTACATTTGTACCGCTTGATTGAACCATTTAGATGGCTCGATTGATGATCTCCAGCATGTCCGATCACCCACCCAATCGATTCTGCGCTTGAAACCGCATGGGGGACAATGGAAAAAGATAAGGAAAACGAGCAGAAGATTAGAGAATCGCCCATGGGGGAATTGATCTGGCGGCAGAATTGAGCCGTTAAAACGCACCGTGTAATCCCAGCATAATGCTGGGAATACACCATGAGTTTTTTTTTTTCAACAGATGGCTCGATAGAATATTTCCAACAGGTACAAGCTCTGATTTTTAACATAATGCAGCACACCACACAATACATTGCACTCAGATTCCTAGCAGAAATCGGTTCCCAGTACATAATCAATTTCTGGTTTGTGAGTTTGTCTGCATTCTTCTGCCTTGGTGAACCATCTTGGCCCATTCTGTTATAGTGTGCCTATTGTCCAGCAAGGCTATATTAAGGCACAGGTTTTGCTTCCATCATGTAACTTGTTGCAATGATGACAATGAGACCTGTTATACTTAGAAAGGTTGGAGTATAGTGTGTGTAGTGTGAAAAAAAAAAAAAAAGTTGACTTATTGATCAGACATGTGCATTTGTAATCTTGTTGAGCAGCTGCAAGGTGAGGGTGCAAGTATCATAGCTTTGTACAGTATTTAGTACAAACCTAGTGGTGGTGGGATTGTTAGTTCATAAAATGCCTGCCGAAATCTGTTCACTGACTGTCTGGATTTTTGAGCAAGGAAATGGATCATATTTAATGCTGGGCATAAACTGCAAAATTTACACAATCTCTATTTTGGAGATTTGAGCCTAACAAGTTAATGTGTCTTCCAGATATGCCAGCTTCGCATTCGCTCGTGTAAAGCAGAAATTCTCCTGTGCAGTGGTAAGTAACTTTAGCAACATTTTGTAGTACTTGATTTACATGCCTGTTACAATTTGCATCTTATGCAGATTCTTTAGTAAACCAGGCTTGTATTCATATTCTGAAAGATAACTGCACTGTATGGTATCTGCACCCAACGGCACTTTCCCTTTGTGGTGTTCATTTAACAGTGCAACAGTAAACCAGTAAGTGGCATCGTTGGTCTTCAAGCTTTGTGTTTGAAGACCTGGTTTTTATGCTGGTACAGCTTCTTGTTGGGTAGACTAATTTAGCAACTATTAACTAGGCTTCCCTATGGCTGAACTTTACTAATGGTGAAAGAAACAACTTCCTTTTGTTACAAAACTCAAGGGTACCTATAGTCAGCATAAAAGTTACTTACCTCAGAAGTGGGAAGCTTCTGGATTGTCTAAAGGCTTCCTGAAGCTTCTTGCTTTGGGACCCTCTAAACCAGTAGTCTTCAAGGCCTGTGGGCCGAATGCGGCCCCCTGAGGATTTTTTTACCGGCCCCCCACACAAAATGTATTACTTATAGATGTGGTCAGCTACATCTTTAAATATTGTTGGTCCACATATAGAATAGCAGTGCTGGCGCCAGCCTTCCACATGGAAGCCAGAAAGCAGTAATTTTGCTGGTTTCCAATCAAATTCCACATCAGGTGACACTGCTGTCCAATTGGACTTCGGGTTGTCACCTGGGTATGCTTCACCGTCTGGCCCGCAAAGACATCATTTTATGTTGACCCGGCCCTCGACCCAAAATGTGTGGGGACCCCTGCTGTAAACAATCAACATTTTCCAATATACAAGATAGCGCTCAACTGTGTTCTGTTTCCACCACCATACACCCCGTGTGGGATTGAACTCACCCAGCGAGTTTGACCACTATTAGACTGGTCAATAAGCGCCCAGCAATGTGCGACTCCAGCACTTTGGGGTGCCAACTCCTCTTAGAACACGGTATCCTTAATGATGTATGTTGGTTGATGCGTACCTCATATAAAGAAGAAAGCTTCCATAGCGTAATTCAGTTACAAAACATAAAATTTTATTAAAAAGTTACACTCACAATCTCGTGGCGGTTAATTGGGCAAGGGTGGAGCTTGCCGGACGTCCAGGAAGTAACGGTGATGTGGTAGCAGCGGCGAGAGCGGGACTACACCTTCTAGCCTACCCGGGAGGCAACGGGGGAGAGCCCGTTTCAAACTCTGTGCCCAATTAACCGCCACGAGATTGTGAGTAACTTTTTAATAAAATTTTATGTTTTGTAACTGAATTACGCTATGGAAGCTTTCTTCTTTATATGAGGTACGCATCAACCAACATACATCATTAAGGATACCGTGTTCTAAGAGGAGTTGGCAACCCCAAAGTGCTGGAGTCGCACATTGCTGGGCGCTTATTGACCAGTCTAATAGTGGTCAAACTCGCTGGGTGAGTTCAATCCCACACGGGGTGTATGGTGGTGGAAACAGAACACAGTTGAGCGCTATCTTGTATATTGGAACATTTTGCTGACAGTCTGCCGCGGCTGACATGGAAGCGCACCTGTGACAAAGGACAATATTTCATCTAGCACACTGAGCAGTGAAAACTGTTCTCTTAATAACTGCTTTTGCCTTCACGGTTTTTATCATATGTTATTATATGTTTTTAACCTGGATTAGTATCGCCACAATAGCGCTTTCAAAATATTGTTGAAACAATCAACATTGTCAGATTGCTTGCATGTAGTATTAGATTGCCCGGCATGCTCATGGTGACCCAGAGCTCCCTAGGAGTGTGTAAAGGGTTAAGGACCAAAAAGCCCTCACTATAAACTCTATGCAAGACAGAAGTCTTTTCTTAAAACGGATGGGATTTGTGATAATTCAGCCTGGAGTGAGTATGAACTGTCCCATAATGCATCGTCTCTGATGGCTAAACACTTCTCCAGAATGGCTGAAAAGCAGTGTCTTCAGCTTGTTAATATTACAAAGCCACACTAACCCAGCATGCATACGGACTGTTTCAGATTGGTTGATCCTGATCAGTGCATGGCGTGAATTAATATGGATTTCATCTTAGTAAGGACTCCCCTGGTCCGTGCTGTCGTCTTTCCGCACTGGGTTCCAGACCGCTGCCGCTACACAGAACTTCCTGTCCCGGCAGGAAGTTTAAACAGTAGAGCGCCCTCTGCTGTTTAAACTTCCCCCTGGACAGGAAGTTCAGTAGCTGCAGGAGCGGCCCGGAGCGGAGAAGACAGCGGAGACCAGGGGAGTCGCGCCGGCGGAACAGGTAATGTATGCAGGAGGGGCGGCAGCTCCACAGATTGATCGGTTTCAGGCTGAAATCGATTCACAATCTGTTTGCAGTAAAGGTGGCCATACGATCCCTCTCTCATCTGATTTGATCAGAGAGGGATCTATCTGCTGTTCGAATCTGATGGCAAATCAACCAGTGTATGGCCACTTTAACTCTATAACAAGTAACTTGTCTATATACGTTATCTAAAGTTTAGATAGTTTACACAGCAAATATAGCTGCAAACAGCTTTAATAGAAAATGATTTTCTTCCTGTGATACAATGACAGCAGCCATGTTTGTAAACATTACACAGAGGCAGGCTTATCTGTATCTTGATTACTAAGCCTGTGAAAAAACTAATCCCCTCCTCCCCTCTGCCTCTGAAATCAATGGCTAGTAACACCACCTCCTCCTCCTGCTCAGACTGAGCTCCCATGAGCCCTTGCTACCAGGGCTGTGGAGTCGGTCCAAAAATCCTTTAGGATTCCTCCGACTCCAATTTGCATATTACAATTTTGTTGATTAAAAGTATGTAACGTGAAATTCGTCTCTTAACTGCCAACGCTTAGGAATTTTACAAGACAACTGAAGTGAGAAGAATATGTAGACTACTATATTTATTCCCTTTAGACTAAAACTAGTCCTTGGTGAGAGTACTTGTAAAAGGTACAAACCGGAACAAAGAACGTCTATCAGGCCCTAGGCAATGTAAGTGTGGGTGCATGTAAGAATGATGTGCAGGTACTCTGCAGGGGAATGAGGAGATTCTTCCTCTATTACACATTCTTCATGTACAATCTGAACCAGGTTTATGGGTGATAGACAAAACCTCTGTGTTTAATGTGCACTACATTCTTAGTGGATTCCCTGAAGCTCTGTGGGGAGTGCATATGTAGAGGATAGTACTACTGTGTAACAAAGTAAACCTGAGATGGATGAAATGTAACGTTTTATACATACCTGGTACTTCCTCCAGCCCCCTTGAGGCTAATCAGTCCCTCGCTGTCCTCCTCCGCCACCTGGATCTTCTGCTACGAGTCCAGGTACTTGAGCCAGTCTGGCGTAGTGCGCATGCACACACTCCGCCGCCGGGAGCGTACTACACCTGCGCAGCACTTACGCAGGTGCAGAACGCTCCTGGCTGTAGGATCGGCACGTCGCTGGACTGTGCTGACTGGCTGAATTACCAGGACTTGTAGCAGAAGATCCAGGTGGTGGAGGTGGACAGCGAGGGACTGATTAGCCTGAAGGGGGCTGGAGGAAGCCCCAGATATGTATAAAACTTTACAAATTAAGGGTACCTGAGATGGATGAAATGTAGTCACCAAACCAAATGTTAACATATCAAATTATTTGATTTCATGAGCAATAAATCAGAATCAACGCAGAATGATTTCCATCTCATTGACATCTCTATTATTGACACGGCTACACATCAGGCTTTATTCTTACAGCATAGATGTTGTTCAGTATACATAAGAGATTCCTGTGTACACATCATATATACAGTCACAATCAGAGGTGTATATCTGACTTTAAAAATACGGGGAGTGCTTTATTGAAGCAGCACAAGTAACTGATTTTGATTGGTTTATTTCATTTTTGTGGACCAAGCACAGCTATTACTGTATGTACATTATTTTTAATGACGATTATGTGAGAAATATAACTTTTTATCATATTTTCTATTTTAATTAGTTACAAATTCATTAGTAGTCGGTGCATTTTTTCTTGACTCCAGGCACCCAAAATTGCTCTGACTCCACAGCCCTGCTTGCTACAGTGCCAAGGCTCTCTGAAAACCTGTGGGCGTGGTTTATTTAGTTTATAGGGAATTGGTATTAAAACAAAAAAGTATTTGGCTTGAGGAATGCCCTATAAACAATAGGAAAGGAACACAATTATGCAATGAGTAAAAGTTCACCTCGGATCCACTTTAAGATGACACATCATTGCATTCCAGCAGTTCTGAAGGTGTTTAGCTTTCAGGGGCATCAAAGGATGATTTGCATTATCAGCAGTGATGCATTGTGGGACACCTCAAAGCTCACTCCAACCTGAATCGCAAATACCTTTTTTTTTGTTTAGGGTTAGTTTCCTTTTTTTTTTTTTTTTTTTCCTTTCGCCAAGTCAATCCAGCAGGTGGTGCTGTAAACCCTAGTCTCTGCATGTAGGTCATGTACTTCTGATGCCTCCAGAGGGTACTACTTGAGTCTGACATGGGAGTCTTAAAGAGACTCTGTAACAAATTTTTCAGCCTTAGTTCTTCTATCCTATAAGTTCCTATGCCTGTTCTAATGTGGTCTGTCTTACTGCAGCCTTTCCTAATTTCACTGTCTCTGTAATAAATCTTATCTCCTTTCCTCTGTCGTGTCTGTCGGGCTAAAGGTGCATACACACATCAGACTATAGTCTTTGGAAAATGAAAGATCACAGACCAATCTTACCACCCTTCGTGTAGTATGAGAGCCATACTCTACACAGTCTATTCTATGGAGCTGAACTCCCCATCAGAAAAAAAAAATCTTTGCAAGATGCTGCACACAAACATGCTGCACACACTCAAAAGATCTGTAGCTGCAAAAGATCTGTTCCTGCCAAAAATGCATTCCTGCAAATTGCAATGATAGTCTATGAGATCTGCAGATCATCATGCACACACGATTTAACTGACATTCATCTGCAGATCAGATCCACCAGGATGGATTTTCAGATCTGTGGATGATTGCTTGATCTGCAGATGAATGTCAGTTAAATCATGTGTATGATGATCTGCAGATCTCATAGACTATCATTGCAATTTGCAGGAATGGATTTTTGGCAGGAACAGATCTTTTACTGCTCTTTTGTGTCTGTACAGCATCTGTGTGTGCAGCATCTTGCAATGATTTTTTTTTCTGATGGGTAGTTCAGCTCCATAGAAAAGACTGTAGAGTATGGCTCTCATACTACATGGAGTGTGGTCAGATTGGTCTGTGATCTTTCATTTTCCAAAGACTATAGTCTGATGTGTGTATGAGCCTTAAGGCTTGAATGTGCAGGGCTGCTTGTGATTGGATAGAAGCGATACACACCCTCTGCAGGCCCCCTGCACACTCGGTTTATGTGAGCCTATCACAAGCTGGTTAGTTTGTAAACACTGCCTAAAACTGTTAATTACAAGCCAGGATTGCAGCAGAGAGTGGCAGAAACGGCACAAGAGAAAATAAGGAATAGAATGGTATGCTTTTTAGTGTAAGAATATTAGAGGACAGATTATCTTTGAATATAAGATCACGGTAGCTTTTTTTTTTTTTTTTTTTTTTTTTTTTTTTCTAACAAATTAAAAGTGAACGTTTGGAAACGTATAGATCTCGTTTACTATGATCAAATGAATGTTTTCAGAAGAACTTGAAATAATCTTTCCTATACTAGTGGGTACTTGGCAAGCAGTTTTTCATAAGGATTTCATGTCAAAATAAGACTGACTGCTAGTCTGGTCTGGCAATAACAGGCATGCATGTGCAATCTTTGTTTTGAAAGTGGGATCTGCTACATTGTATTTTTGTATGGCGTACATGCACTTTTTTTTTATTTTATTTTTTTTTGGTACAGGATGGTTTTTCTGGTCTCCTTTTCACGGCTTGTAATGGGTTATCGCTGAGACTGCACTTCCAGTGCAGAGAAACTACTTTTAAAGGCCTCGTTACTTGCCCATGAACAGGGAGGAAGGAACACAGGTTGCTTGTTGGGGATAGTCGACGGGACAGTACAGACAAATGTCAACTTGCTGAGGGGGGGGACACATCTTCAAAGAAGTTGGCTGCTCTATGGAGAGTTGATCGCTTGGGGGTTGAGGGCTGCTGTACACATGCTTGATAACTGGCTGAGGTGGTTATCGCCCAGCTTTAGTCAACAGTGTACGAGCCTTGAGTTGTATTGGGACTGTACAGACATGTTTATCATCTCATCTGGTCTCTTCAGTTACACTTTTTATATGCAACTTGTGTCTGAACAGGGGGGAATGTTGTATATCTATAATTTGCTTTTGAACTAGGAATACTGGCCTGTATTGTATACATGTAAAAATGTATTCTTTAAGACTGCTATAAAAATCTACTTGAGATTAACAGACTCCTGTTTGTCTGTCCTCCAGATGGGCTGCCTCACAACGTCCCTTTGTGATGTTCTGCACCTGGTCAGCTTATGACACAATGCTGGTAAGAAATCTTGCTTTTAGTATGCTTTTACTTATATAGCACTTGCTGTTTTTAGTCTCTCCTCTTATAGGTGCAGACTGATTGCAAGTGCTGAGAGGAAAACCTTCTCTTGCAACCCACAGCTGGTTAACTTGTATGAGCTGTGTTACTGATGGGAAGGGACAACTGCTTACTGCTATAGTATCTCAGAGTAGCTAACATTGTTGTTCTCCTCTCTTGTAGGAACATCTGTCTTATGAGGTTAGTGAATTATTTTGAAACTATTTTCCTTCTACAGTGTGAAATCCAAAATGGTTCTCGGCATTTAAAATGTATTAGTTATTAGCCCTAAAGCTTATGGTAATTTATTTGGGCACTTTCCTCACACCAGTCATTCATGATCATTTTTGACAAACTTGCATGAGTAGGGGCTTTGGCAAATTTCCATTCAGTGATGTCCCAACTTACATAATACAGTAGAATGCCTTTATAGCAAACTCCAATGTACCAGGTCTAGCAGTTTACTATATCAGAAGTTCATACTCAAGCACATTGTGTACTTTAGTACAATATCTTAATTAAATTAGGTAGTCTTTGCAGTCTTTAGCCCATGCTGATGCTTTGGGGGTAATCCACGCAGGCCAGAGTAGCGTGCAGATGGCGAGCTGGCTAAAAGTGGCTACCAGCCCACTCACTTTCCACTATTGCCAATATAGAATACCACAGAGGCAAAAAACAGATTTGCTGTAAGTTCTATCAGTTTACTATACCAGGCAGGTGTTACTCCCCATATACTTATAATAGTGCTTAGCCACGTTTGGTTTAAACGCACGACTTTTGAAAAATCGTTAAGACCTGTATACACTGCCGCAATGAGTTTTCGATTTTCATGAAGGCTTTGCGATGTAAAAAATGCATGGGATTTTAAAAACCCAAGCGCAGCCCTAACCAGCCCTAGTGATTATACTGTACTCTACCAACTGCTATATTCCTGGTGCTAGCTGCAGCATGACACCTGCTAGTCCTCCCCCTCTTCCTAGGACAGTTTGGCTAAGAGCCAAGCAGCTCATGTATACATTAGCCATCTTCAGTCTGTCAGTTACCAATTAACCTCCACAAGCTTCAGTGTTCTTCCCAGGCACTTTTAGCCGGGTGCTTCACCCGGCTAATTTTGGGGAGCACCTGGCTGTTATCGGCTTGCCTTCTCATCCTCCTATGCTGTAAGCACAGTTGCATCGGCCCACGCCCCCCTTTTGTGGCCCACCCGGCTGGGAAAACTTCTGGGGAGAACAATGAGCTTGTTTCAGTTAATTCTTAATTATATTTCTACTGAATAAACTGCAAAGTATCAAATCCTTCACTACTCCATGAGCTATTTCCAATTGGGGGTGGTAATTCTGTCAGGTCAAGCTTCTAGCAACCTGTGTAACTTTGTTGACTGTATCTGCCCTAACAAGTACACTGTAACACTGTACACTGCTTGGAGAACCATATTCAAATTAGTAATTGATGATTTGCAATGTTCAACTGCTCTGACCTGTGGTAACAGAGTGACTGACAGCAGCTTTTCTGATCTATTTGTGCTTACAAATTTGTTATTTTTAGACATCATTACATCATAACTTAGAAGTTTATCTTCTCCCAAACAGGTATTGCAAGTGACAAGATGTGAGATTTGCCATGAAGGTATTTCATTTTACTTAATGTTTGTAGATATATATTTCTAAACTTTGACTTTGTTCCATGGACATATGCATTGTACGCTAGCAGGTCAGCTTTGCTGCTGCCAGCTAAGATTGCCTTGGAAAGACACCCCAGGTAATATGCATGGTGTAACACTCTCCCATTCGGCTCAATGAAATTGCACCCACATGGCAGTATTTTGTAACGCCACATGGGTCACCTGGGGGAAATGAGATGCAAAATGTCTCCTTGCTTTCAAATAGCATGTAAATGTTATGCAACTTGAACCAATAAAAATTGGTTGTTTCAAGCTGCATAAACTTTTGAAATAAAAAAAATATTAGCATCGCACTGATAATCCCTACTAAGGGCCCATTATTACTCGGGCAATTAGTGGGTGATTCCAGCAAATCTCTGAAGAGCTATCGCTGTTTAGAGTGCTAGCGCAATACAGACCTAATGGCAGTAATATCAGTGCCGCAATTGGCACCGATTGCGGGATTAGCATCAGCAAAATGATTCTGAAGCGATTGGACAGTGCTTAAAGTGCTGTTCGGGAATCGAGTGTGCAGTTATTTTAGGCCTGGTGCACACCAAAATCCGCTAGCAGATCCGCAAAATGCTAGCAGATTTTTAAATGCTTTTTGTTGTTCTGTAGCGTTTCACCTAGCATTTTGCGGTTTTGTGAAGTGTTTTTGGTGTAGTAGATTTCAGATATTGTTACAGTAAAGCTGTTACTGAACAGCTTCTGTAACAAACGCCTGCAAAACCGCTCTGAACTGCCGTTTTTCAGAGCGGTTTGCGTTTTTCCTATACTTAACATTGAGGCAGAAACGCCTCCGCAATCCAAAATCTGCAGCAGCCTGGGAGTATGCGTTTCTGCAAAACGCCTCCCGCTCTGGTGTGACCCACCCCATTGAGATACATTGACCAAGCGGCTGCAGAAACGCTGAAAAAGCCGCTCGGCGTGCACCAGCCCTTACTGTGGTTAAAATCACCTGTGCAAAATGTGTTGTGATTGCTAGTGTGAACGAGCCCTTAGAGGCACCTGGGTGGTGCATCATGGGAGTGTCTAACAAGCTGGGAAGTTACCACCTCCTGCCTCCTGTAGAAAAGGCACCACCACCAAGTATGCAACTTTTTTTTTTTTTTTTTTTTTTTTTTTGAAACCTGTTTTTGGTGGGATGTGCTAAGGAATTCATTCATGAGTCTAGTGTACCTGCATTGGTAAATGCTTAGGAAGTGGCTGTAGCCTTTTTGAGGTCTATCCCGATGGAGCTTTGCTGTAAGCTCATATCGTTGGAAATGCCTCATAGAATAAACTTGCAGTTCGCTTTGCCTGCTAAAATATATTTGTTTGGTGGGTTATGGCTGCATAACACTTCTTTGCAATATCCTGCTATTGGTGCACTAGTGCTGTCACTTTCATGTCACACTTGGGTGGTCAGCAGGGGAGGTAAAGCCTCAGTGCAAGCAGTTGTTCCACCTCGGCAGGGTTCAGTTCTTATTTCCAAGTGGTATAAATTTGCATTATCCTCTCTTGCCTCTGAATAATTTGGATTTTGACATTCCTAGAAGTAGTAAAGCTATTTTGTTGGCATTATTTTCCTGGTAGCTAACGCATAATTATGTATATTTTTTTTTTTTTTTTTTTTTTTTTTTTTTTTAACAGGATGGCAGGATTTTGCTTTGCAAGGTAAGTAATTATCAAGGCTCTGTGCATTGTATGGTATCTGCACCCAATGGCTGATTCCTGTTGGTGTGTTCATTAAGCAGTGCAATAGTAACCCAGCAAGTGGCATCGTTGGACTTCAAGCTTTGTGTTTGTAGGCCTGGTTTTTATGCTGGTACAATTGTCAACTGGTACTGTATTTTGCTAAGCCAACATGATTGATTTTCTTACAGATGAAATCCTAGCATCAGCAGCCTGTCATGCAGGTAAATACTGTCCTGCACCTGAAATCATTGGATGGGGCGGGCGTCCGGATGACCTGTTAAAGTGGACCCAAATTAAAAATACAAGATTTCAGAAATAAAATATATTTTCTAAATTATAATGGCAGCCTTTTTTCAGCTGTATGACAAATCTAAAATGTATTACATTTATTGGAGGAACCCCTTCCTTTCATATTGCCAGGACAGAATCGGGCAAACTGGTGGAGTAGATGGTGTCCGGCAAAGGAGGAATTGCTAATGGCTGCCACCTGTATAACACTAGTTATGAAAAGAAGGGTGAAAAGCATGCACTGAACTGCTCATAGGCTGTGTTTACTTATCTTTGTATGTGTCAGATTGGTGCAACTAAATATTTTGAATTAAAAAAAAAGTTTGGTTTGAGTCCGCTTTAAGACTTACTTACTATGAGCCCACTTTTTTGTCTATGGTTCATGCAGTCCTTTTTGCTTCTGCATATGAGTTGATGCTAGAGCAAGAGTTTCCTGTTGAAGGCTTAACCTAAAGCTGCTTTTTTTTTTTTTTTTTTTTTTTTTTTATTATTGAACCTGCTTAAATTCGGCATTCACATCCAGATCCATATTCTGGCAAAAGCAGCAGAAAACTTTTAATTGCATCAGTGACAAGTCGAGCAGTTCAAAACTGTGGCCAGTTGCTGGTTCAATCTGGAATGGAGGTTACTATGGAAAATATCACTAATGGATTTTTATTAGCAGTATTGGGTCAACTGGGTCTGTGTAGCCAGCCTTAGCCCCATTCACACTCGAGCGTTTTGCTGCGATTTTCGGCAAAACACGCAAACGCTAGTGCTTTTTTAAAAGCGCTAGCGTAATGAAACCCTATGGGCCCGTTCTTACTTGGGCGATTTGCGCAAATCTCCCAAAAACTGGTACCGCCAAACGCGTCACCTGCACCATTTTCAGGCGATTTCCCGACGATCGCGTTTCAGTGCTATAGAAGTGCTAAACGCGATCGCAATAAAACCACAGCAGTGTTCAGTGTTTTTTTCCCCCGCGTGAAATCACGGCAAATTCACTCCTGCAAAACACCGGCGGTTTGTAAGTGTGAATGGGGCCTTAAATGGTAGACTATGATTAAAGTATGTATTTTCTGGATAAGCTAGTTTTTCATATTAACGTTTTCTTTAGCCTTAGTACATCATGCCACTGTATCAAAGTTCAGTTTTAGCAGTAAATTTTCAGTTTCCTGCCGGTATGATGGTCATTACCAAGGGTTCTAGAACTAACCGTTTCTAGTTCGCTGTGGACATGACCAAAGAGTAAATCTTCAGAAGGATTTTCTGGATGCTGTGCATAGTGTCATGCCTTTTGAAGGACAAATGCTGTGATATTGTACAAGAATATCTGCTTCAATTTTTTTTCTTTTTTTGTTTAGGTTTGAAATGAAAGTATCTGAAAAAGGTATAGTTAACCCTGAAGTCTGTTTGTAATGTTGCGGTCACTTCAAAGAGGGCTTTTCTGGCTACAACCCATCTGCTCTTACGCAGTGACCAAAATGAAAATCCTCTACAGGATACTATGGGCACACAGAATGTGTACCATGGTCTATTATAAAGGAGACACTTCTGTGTACATCAGGAAGGATACCACAAGATGGTAACACTTCAGTGATTCTACCACAGGTTTTGTCACTTCACTTTTTCAGATTGCAAGACTTGGGGTGCAGACACATCTCATTTTGATTGGCCAATTTACCACCTCCACGTAGTATGGAGAGCCCACAGATTTTGAATACTATGATTGGAAAATGGCTTTCAGCTGTCTGGCAGCACAGTAGGAAGGTTTTACTGCCACTCCTTGTCCCAACTTTTAGGGCCTGTACACACTGAAAAACGCAAGCAAAATCGCAAGCGCATGCGTTTTTAAAGTGCATGTAGTTTTAAAAACGCATGCGCTTTTTGCCTGCGTTTTTTGTGCGTTTGCGTTTTTCTTGTAATTGCTGATTGGCTAAAGAATCCTTTGTTTTTTTTCTAGTTTGCAATCTCCTGATTCCTGTTGAAATGTAGTCTTCTGGGATACTGACTTCTGAAAAATGCAGGCAAAAACGCAAGCGCATGCGTTTTTCATGCGCTGCGCTTAAAAAAGCGCAGCAGGCACTGCAATTGCGTTTTTCTAAAAACGCATCGCACCAGTGTGTACAAGTCATCACGCTTTTCATTATTTTTTCAAAAGACCTTGCGATTTTTAAAAACCAAGCGCAGCAGTGTGTACAGGCCCTAAGAGCCCTTTCACACTGAGGCTGTTGTGTTGCAGCAGCCCGCAACACAAGCATGCTGTGCATTAAGCAGGTAACTCGTACAATTATAGTGGCAGAGGCATACTTTCATTGTACCTGTATGGTTGCACTGCATGTGTGAAGCACAGTTTTTGTTGGGTTTTTTTTCCCTGCACAACAGAGTGAGAAAGGATCCTGAAGTGCTGTGGGGAAAACACTTTCCATGTTTATACAGAAGTATTCTTGTACTGTTGCAATGCAGTGTGAGCAGTTGAGCCAATCATGTGTCTGTCTTCCAGGTCTGCCATATTGCATCCTACACTCTCATGGCACCTGAAGCATGTGGCCAAAGTGTCAGTGCCGGTAAGCTTTGCTTTTGCTAGGAGTTTTGTTTCTTTAGCACTTGCAGACTTCTCTCTGGCCTATCAATTAGTAGGTACAGAACAATGTAAGTGCTGAGACTAAAACCTTCTTTTGCAACCCACAACTTGTTTGTTTCATGAGTTGTGTTACATGTGGGAAGGGACATCCTCGGCTTGGAAGCACTCGGCGCCACTCGGCGCCAGTCACAGAAATGTAGGACTACAGTAGAATTCCTTTATAGTCAACTTTAAGGGACCAGTGGCATAACTACAATTTATGGACCCCTTGCAAAACTGATGGGGCTCCCTAATGGTCACACCCCCTTCACTCTCCTTTGTGCCTTTCACAGCCTCAGGTTCATCTCACAAGGGTTCCTCCTGTGGCCATCACAATTTTCACACCCATAACAAGTTTAGCAACAAACACCTGATCTGACCTATAGTCCGCTGTATTAGAGGACTATACTTCTCCCTGCAATCTTCTAACCTATAGTTAACTATATCAGAATTGGTCATACATTGCATATTTATACAGATGCACTTGCTGGGACCCAAGGACTGGGTTTACTACAGGGTGGGCCATTTATATGGATACACCTTAATATAATGGGAATGGTTGGTGATATTAACTTCCTGTTTGTGGCATATTAGTATATGTGGGCGGGAAACATTTCAAGATGGGTGGTGACCATGGCGGCCATTTTGAGTCCAACTTTTCTTTTTTCAATAGGAAGAGGTTCATGTGACACATCAAACTTATTGGGAAGTTCACAAGAAAAACAATGGTGTGCTTGGTTTTAACCTAACTTTATTCTTGAGTTATTTACAAGTTTCTGACCACTTATAAAATGTGTTCAATGTGGTGCCCATTGTGTTGGATTGTCAATGCAACCCTCTTCCACTCTTCACACACTGGCAACCTCGCAGGAGAAATGCTACCACAGGCTTCCAGTAGCCATAGTTTCAGGTGCTCCACATCTCATATCTTCACAGCATAGACAATTGCCTTCAGAAGATGGGTGTGGTATAGGAGGTACAAAGGTAGTGGAGCCATTCTTCATCAATGGAAACCTCAAGGCCACTGGATATGAAATTGCTACGTGTTTCCCTCTTTATGCACTGAAGCTGGCACGGTCCCAGAGTTTTTCGAGCAAGATGGAGCACCACCACATTATGGGTTTCAGGTCCGAGCATTCCTAGATGAAGTTCCCAGGAAAGTGGATAGGTCATTGTGGGCCAGTTGAATGTCTCCCGAACTGACCACCTTATGCTGAACATACACTGGTCGATTTCCTCCAACCCACCCCCGCAAACCTTGGTCGCAGATTAGCCCTTCCTAGAGGCAGGGCTAACGGCTGCAGCCCTGCCTCACAGCGCGTCTATCAGACGCGCAACGCCGCCTCTCCCCCGCCCCTCTCAGTGAAGGAAGACTGAGGGGTGGGGGAGAGGCGGAGATACGCGCTGACAGACGCGCGTGGGGCAGGGCTGCGGCGGTTAGCCCTGCCCCAATGCAGAAGCGCTCCCCCGCATTATGGAGGGGATTTGGGGGGACAGGGACCCCCGTTAAGCCGCGGGATAGCGGCGTTTTAGCAAGGGCATACATGCCCCTGCTAGCTATGAGGTCTGAAGCGAGATCTATTCTCGCTTCAGACTTTAATGGCTCCCTGGGCAGCGCCGCGTCTCTGAATCTTTTCATCTTCCGGGGTAGGGGCGGGACCAGCCTTCCTTCACCCATCTTCCCATTCACCAGCCTGACTGTCATCCTGAGAGGGGAGGGGGCATGGTCCTCCTCTCCAGCGCCTACAGGGGAAAGTTTCTGTTTTGTTTACACACTGAGGAGGGAGCAGAGTAATGTATCAGGGGCAGAGAAAACCGCAGCTCTGACGATCTCTAGATCGTCTTACCCTTGATCACGATTTTCGGTTTAAAAAAGAAAATCGTTCAGCCCTAATCTGAAGGCAATTGTCTATGCTGTGAAGATACGAGATGTGCAGCACCTGAAACTAAGGATACTGGAAGCCTGTGGTAGCATTTCTCCTTGTAAACAAAATTGTGATAACTGAACAGCCAGCTTCAAAGACCCCTTTACAAAGGATGTGTGTAGAGCACTTTGAATTTGATGTTACCTAACATTTAGAGCATTAGAAAGTTTAAATGCTTAAAAAACCACTGTTGCAAAAATAATAAATTTTAACATGCATGTAAACACTTGCAAATGTGTTTCTTCTATAGTAAAATGAGCCATAAACTGCTTTTCTCCTATGTTGCTGTCACTTGCAGTAAGTAGTAGAAATCTGACATTACTGACAGGTTTTGGGCTAGTCCATCTCTCCATAGGGGATTCTCAGCATGGCCTTTATTCTTTATAAAGACACTCCCTGAGAAGGATTTATACAATTATGCTGGCCAGCCTCCCTGCTCACTGTAAACTTGTCTGTCAGTTGGACGGTGCAACTGCCATTCACTAAGTGCTTTTAAAAATATAGAAAATAATGAAACCCCACCCCAATGAGGAGATGGGCTAGTACAAAATCTGTTGGTTCTATCAGATTTCTACTACTTGCTGTGACTAACAGAAAAACAATGTATGGCTTATTTTACTCTGGAAGAAACCTACTTATGTGTTTGTGTTTTAAACTTTATGATCTTCAACAGTGGTCCTGTAAAGATTTTCAAAAGCATACCTCCATTTTCATTTTTTTTTTTTTTCCTTCAGTTGGATGGACCAATTGCTATTCACTATTTTGAATCCTGAGAGCACCCCATGAGGAGATGGGCTAGTCCAAAACCTGTTCCCTCTATCAGATTTCTACTACCTACTGTGACAGCAACATAGGAGAAAGGTAATTTATGGCTCATTTTTACTTTGGAAGAAATTTACGTATGTGTACAAATAAGATTTGTGCAACAGTGGATCTTTAAAGTAAATTGGCGTGGGGGGGGGGGGGGGGAGTGCACACAAGATTTGTTTTAGTGGGTGCTACTTCCAGCCTCCCCCATAGCCTTACAGGTTCTATTTCCTCCTGATCTGCTCCTCTAAGCCTCTCTAAAAGATCGCAGACTGTGCATGCTCTGCCTCAGTTGTGCATGTGTTGAACACCTTCCAGCTACAGTTGTGTGATCGTGGAGGCACAGGGCTGTGATTACTCTGTAGCCCATTACTAGTAAATCGGCGAGCTTTCGAAGGGGCACAATAGAGGTCCTGGAGAACCCAAGGGACCTGTGAGGCTATGGGGCAGGAAGAAGCCCCCAGGTGAATTAATAGAATGCTTCACCAACTGCAGCCCTGCCCCAAGTTATTGTGCACAAGATGACTTGTTCAGGGCTAATAGGATCTTGTATTGTCCCTGAAAAATGGAGAGTGACAAATTGCCACAAGCTTACTTGTGTTCTGAAGGCTGAACCCAGTGCTTCTCCCTCATCCATTTTGCTGATTTGAGCTGAAAACTGCTGTTGCTGGTTTTTAGAACTCTGCTTACAGCATATTTGCTGAGTAGTGCGGTGTCTTAACATTTTAGCTTGCTTTTTGAGGTCTATCCCGATGGGGCCTTGCTGTAAGCCCATATCGTTGGAAACGCCTCATAAAATAAACTTGTAGTTGCCTTTACCTGCTAAAATGTATTTAGTAGTTTGCAGCTGCATAACAGTTCATATTTGAATGCATTTTTTTTTTCAGTAAGCTGCATACAAGAAAGTGTACAATATAGTTTGAAGCAATATTATATCTTGTATCCGAGGTGAAATGAGATCAGATTATCCAGGCTTTTGCTTCTACTTCCTGAAAGTAAATTTTTAGGCATGGAAGTGTCAGCTTCTGTCTTGTAGGGAACATGGTAAACATCACTGATAAGCAAACTACAGCCATAAGTATTCCTAGCAAAATACAACTTCGAGAAGAGATTAAAAAAAAAATTGTATTTATCATCCTACTCCTAAAAATGAAATGGGTGGGTAGATCACAATCCCATTTAATTTTTAACATTTGCATAGTAGATTGAATGTTTAGTTGTCTCTGCTCAGTGGCAGCCTATTAAGTGTGCCTAAATGAAAAATACGTGCAATATTGATCTTTCAACAGTTTATTTTCACGCCAGGTTCACTAACATTGTATATGAATGACTTCATAAAGCAAGAGTACTCAACTGGAATATTAACACTATGTGTACACATTAACTATTTGCAGACTGACGCAGTTGAAATCTACGTCCTGCATGTGGCAGCGCCGATCTTACAGGACATAAATTTCAATCATAGTCCTGCCACTCCCGCCGATTACACCAATTTCTCCCTGCCTTGCAGCTCTGTGAGCTGGTCAGGAGCAGTTTTCATAGGCTCCTGGCCCTGTCATCACTAAGCCAATCCTTCTGGCTTAAATTGATTGACAGGCTCAGGAGCCAATGAAAGCTGCTCCTGACCGGCGCACGCCACTCTGCCATCATAGACTGCAGAGAGGGGCCTGCAGCAGGACGGAACAGTTGGAGCGGTGGATTATTTCGGCGATTTCGTTTGGAGGCGGCATTTTACCTTACTAGCACTCTCTGGTCCTTAACCACTTGCCGACCGCACACTCATACCGTGCGGCGGCAAAGTGGTAGCTGGAGGACCAGCGACGCAGATCTGCGTCGCCAGGTGCCTCCCTAATCAGGAAAGGCCGCTCGCGTGAGCGGCCATTTCCTGTTAGATCACGGAGCGGGTCTCCGTGAATAGCCTGCGAGCCGCTGACTAAATGTAAACGTAGGAGACATTTGTCTCTGTTTACATTGTGCGGCGCCGTAAGGCAGATCGGCAATCAGCGGCCGGGCATCGCCATGTGACAGCAGACATCCTGTCACAGGCTGCACAGGGCGGAGAGCGTCCAGTGCAGCCCCGATCACCGGGGGGGACAGGTAGGAGAGGGAGGGGGGAATGTCACTGCGGGGGGGCTTTGAGGTGCCCCCCCCACAACATGCCACCAGCAGGAGCGATCAAACCCCCCCCCTGCACATCATCCCCATAGGGGGGGAAAAAGGGGGGTGATCTGATCGCTCTGCATGCCAGTTGATCTGTGCTGGGGGCTGCAGAGCCCACCCAGCACAGATCACAAAAATCAGCGCTGGTCCTTAAGGGGGGGGTAAAGTGTGGGTCCTCAAGTGGTTAAGGGGGCAAACACTGCTGAACTAAAATGTAAATGAGGCAAAATAAGAGATCTAACATATCACATGGTAATGGAGGAGAGGCAAAGCCGGCACTGCAATTAGGGTTGTTTTGAAAAAGAGTAAACACTTAGCATGACAGTCAGATACTAATGCAGGTTAAGTGGGCGCCTGGTCTGTGTCCCCTGCGGGCGTCTGTTTCACGCTAACAGCGCTTGTTTACCACAATGGGGAGAGATGGGGGCAGGCTGCATCATGCTGGCCACGCCCCCAGTTTCTATGTCAACACATGACGCCCACTCGTCCTGTGAGGACGGGGAGCATCCATGTAACCTGGCAACTGCAGACGTGCCAGCGTGTGATGCAAGCCAGTGCCCAGCCTCCAAGCGTAAACGTGCATGCGCATCCTCTTATTCCACGCTTCTTTCTTGGACTTTGGTTGCAATGCATCTCCCACCGCCTGTACCTCCTCGCATCTTTTGGTGTTTGAACCTCTAATCTAGTAAGTGCACATTTCGCTTTTTGTGCATATTTACGCTTGGAGGCTGGGTGCTGGCTTGCATGGCAAGACATGCTGGCGGGCAGGTCTGCAGTTGCCAGGTTACATGGATGCTCCCCGTCAACACGGGACGAGTGGGTGTCATGGGTTGACATAAAAACTGGGGGCGTGGCCCGCATATGCAGGCAGAAGTGCTGCCATGACGTGGGTATGTAATCCACGCTGATGCAGCCTGCCCCAACTCTCCCCTTTGTGGTGAACAAGTGCAGTTAGCGCAAAATGGACATCCGCAGGAGGACACAGACCTGGCGCCCACTTAACCCGCTTTAGTATCTGACTGTCATGCTGACTGCAGTGCCAGCTTTGCCTCTCCTCCATTACCAGACTATCTTGCTATACTGCCTGAGCACGCCATTTAAAGGGACCTACAGCCTTTCAGCCTATAGCTAATTACAGCTGAGTCCAGTCTCCTGCTGCAGCTCCATAGTACTGGAATTCTACTTTCCTTGCTTTGCACTAAAATATCACATGAATGCTGCTTTTCTTAACAGTTTTTTTTATTTTTTTGTAGCTGGAAGTTGGATCAGTAATACTGCACTTACAGCAGGAAGTCTGAAGCCTCATAGGTAATCTTAAACACATCTCTTATATTAAGTCATGAGACCTTGCATGTGATACAGTAAATTATTGAGGTCACTTGTGATCATAGGATATATAGATGAGGTTTTTTTTTTTTTTTTGTTTACTAGAACTGCCCTCAATAGTTAAATATGTCCAAGTGATGATGTTGCTTTGTTCAACTGCTGTATGACTGAGGAATGAACTAAGCATGCACGTATCTGAAACGGACTGGACTCGTGTTGGTTTTAGTTTACTTGGTGGGTGTGGGGCATAGTATGCGGGTTTGCTGCAGTGGGATATGGTATTCACCATAATATATGTGGACTAGAACATGAGATTGACAGGGGCATTAAGATTGGTGTAGTGTTAAAATGACACTTTACACTTTTGTTTTTAGAAACATTGGATTCTTCCCCTGGAAGGTGAGTGATTCATATCTAATGTGCACTGTATGGTATCTGCACCCAATGGACTCTTCCTGTTGTGGTGTTCAATAAACAGTGCAACAGTATATCAGTAAGTGGCATAGTTGGTCTCAAGGTTTTCTTGTACTTGCAGACCTGGTTTTTATGCTGGTACAATGTCTTTGTCAATGTCTTCACAGAGCTATAACAGCTTTTTCTTACAGGTGGAAAGGACTCCTGCTGCCAGATGACTAAAACCATGGTATGGAATAATTACACCCTCTAAGAATTCAGTGATGCATGACTTGCGTGTTCAGTGGACAATTTGCCTAAGATGCCGCTCTTATTTGCTCTATTTAACTTGTGGCTATTTGCCTTAATTTTGGCGTTGCACTTTGGTTTTGCATCCTGGGTGAATCCCCTTCTTCTTGGCTCTGAAAGCCGCTTATTTTCCTAGTTTCAGGTCTGAGTGTTGGTCATTACCAAAGTTACTAGGAATTTCAGTTTCTAGTTCACTGGACATGACCAGAGGAAAACTTCAGCAGGATTTCTTGGATACTGCATATGCAGTGTCCCACCTTCTGTAGGACAAATGATGGGTAGTTGTAAAAGGTTAAAACTTGCATACCTCATCCTCTCCTAATCTGGTTTTAGGGGTAAGTACTTTTGAAGTGTTAAAGGCACTTTAAAGGAGTTCTGTGGTGGGGGGTTGAAGATGAGACATTTGGGGCTTCTAAAAGCCCCCGTAGCAGTAATGTCACACGCTGTCGTTCTCCGCCGCCGGCCCCAGTCTAAAGCGGTATGCCATCCAACTGTAGCTGCGTGCCTGCTCTCCCACACAAGTAATCGGAAGCTTACTGCTTAAGCGCAGCACAAAACTTTGTACTGCGTCTGTGCAGTAAGTTTCCGATGCGGTAGCACGTATTAGTCTTAGACGAGTAATTGCCTGATGCCGGCTGCAGATCGGAGGGCGGCGTGGGACATTAATGCTACAGGGGGCTGATAGTAGCCCCAGGTAAGTGACACACTCGCACTTTAAGGAGAGCTTTTTGGGGTTAAACTGTTATGCAGGGATCAAAATTGAAATTCTCTTGGGATACTGTGTACCATGGTGTAATTCACTGAACTTACAGCAGTCTGTGTTTAGTGCAATGCAGTCTTGTAACTATGATCTACTAGTTGTCAAGTTCATCAGTCACTATCCTGTCTTGGTGTCTCTCTTGCTCTATCGATCAACCAATACTTAATGTGAGAGGGGAGTTTAAAGAAAATGCCCAGGTATATAGCTGGACTATACTCACCTGGGGCTTCTTCCAGCCTCTAGCAGCAGTTTCAGTCCCTCGCCACAGTCCTGGTTCTCCTTGGTGTCCCGCTGGCCACCCTTAATCAGCGACCCACCGGTGAGTCGTGTCTTCTGTGCCTGCCCGTCCATCTGGCGCATACAGTGCCTGTGCAGTAGTTGTGCGCAGTACATGTCAGACTACCTGCCGGCAGGTTGCTGATCACTACAGGTGGCTAGCGGGATACTGAGGACTGGGGCTGTGGCAAGGGGCTGGAAGAAGCCCCAGGTGAGTAAGATTGTGGCCCCTCGCCTCGGAGTCCTTTAACCACCTCAGCGGTAATCTCAAATCAGGCTCTTGCTGGAATTCCCCCATCTCAAACCAAGAAATAATCATACTGCCAGGGAGGTTAATAACTTTTTTTTTTTTTTTTTTTTTTTTTTTATTTAAATGGTGGTTTTCTTGAATAATGTGACTTTTCAATATATTGACAAATCTCAACTATGTATAATGTAAGCGCTGCTTTTGCAATTCTTGGAACTCCTACTGAAACAAGAGGAGCACTATTTGAGGATGCTGCCCCAGTTGTGAAAGGGTGGTCATGTGGCCACTGGAGGCTTGCCCTTAAACTGCAGCTAAAGCATACCTGAAAAATGGATAACATTACAGTAGATACCTCATTAGTGGAAATCCTCTAGTTACAAGTAGGCTTCCCGAGATCCACTTTCAGACGCACTGATCTAAACCTATTTGAAAAGCTTAATGGTTTTCTTATGGCTGTGTACACATGCACCTGGACTGGGCATGCACAACTAAGGTCCACACATGCACAGTATAAGGAAGCACTTGTGCACAAGCAACTTAGTTCCTGCTTGGTTCTTCCAAGCATGCGTACTTGCCCAGTCCAGATGCCCTTGTACATGGTCCTGTGCAGGAAAGGTGAACTCGAGTTTTCTGGAAAGCATCTGGAGGCTTCTGAAATTTGAAATTTTACTTATCACAGGTTTGCTGTGTAACACCTTCACCTCTAGAATTTTTAAAAATGAAAATGCATTTCATTTTTTCTATGGGAAGGTGTATAATGGGGTATTTGGATGTGGCTTTATTTTTTGGCCATAAGATGGAGTTAGTGTGTAAAATAGACAGTGTTTATACTCCTGCTGGGGGAGGTGAAGTGGACCTCTGTAAATGAGACTGATATGGGGGCTGCCGTATTTGCTTACTTTCAAACCATACTAGTTGCCTGGCTGTTCTGCTGATCCTCTGCCTCTAATCCTTTTAGCCATGGACCCTGAGGAAGCATGCAGCAGATCAGGTGTTTCTGACTTTCATATCTGAATATCACTAGAAACGAGCATGGGACTAATTTATTCACACTACTGCACCCAAATAGATCAGCAGGGCTTCCAGGCAACTGGTATGGTTTAAAAGTAAAAAAATATGGCAGCATCCTTCTCACTACAGTTGTCCTTGGTTGTTGTGGTGTATGGCTTCTATAAACTATCACATTTTCCTGTTAAAACTGGATTCCCTTTTTGCATTGGGTAATGCACTGATACCTTTTCTTTGTTCCATGCAGGTATACTAGAATCTCCAGATCACACAGCACTGATCAGAAAGCTTCTGTGTGGAATAAACCTGATTTGGCTCGAGTCACTTCAAGACTACCCCCCACAACATCTCTGTATTATTCAGGCTTTTATAAAGTGGATATGAAGTGTTTACTGGTCATATGGCTACTTGGTCATTAAAGATCTCCTTTACATTATTTTTGGCTACTTGATGTTCCTTACATGATTTTTAGGCTTCCAAATATAGGCATACTAGCTGATGACCCAACGTTGCCCGGGTATTTATTTGGCTGGTGTTGGCTCCGCCCACTTTTTCTAACTCAAACGCTCAATGACCAAGTTTGTGAGCTTTGGCATCAATTTGTATATTCCAATTGGCAGTTTGTGACTCTGCCCCCTGCAGCATTTGAACCCCAGTCACCCAATGACCAACTGTAGCAGGTTTGAGGCATCTAACAGTGTAAAAAATGGCAGCAATTTAACCACTTGAGGACCACAGTCTTTTCATCCCTTAAAGAGACTCCGTAACAAAAAATTGCATCCTGTTTTTTTATCATCTTACAAGTTCCAAAAGCTATTCTAATGTGTTCTGGCTTACTGCAGCACGTTCTACTATCACCATCTCTGTAATAAATTAACTTATCTCTCTCTTGTCAGACTTGTCAGCCTGTGTCTGGAAGGCTGCCAAGTTCATTAGTGTTGTGGTTCTGTGATGCATCTCCCCCCTCCAGGCCCCTCTATGCACACTGCCTGTGTTATTTAGATTAGAGCAGCTTCTCTCTGCTCTATTATCTTTTACAAGCTGGATAAATCCTCCTCTGAGCTGGCTGGGCTTTCACATACTGATGAATTGCATACAGGCAGAGCTGTCTGCACTCTGCAGGAAGAAACAGCCTGACACTTCAGTGGAAGATAGCTGCAGGGGGAAAAAACACACAAATGATCTCTTGAGATTCAAAAGGAAGGGTGTATACAGCCTGCTTGTGTATGAATGTATTTTCTGTGTGGACATACTGTACATCAACCTACTTCCTGTTTTGGTGGTCATTTTGTTTGTTTATAAACAAACTTTTTAAAACTGTTTAACCACTTTTAATGCGGCGAGGAGTGGCGAAATTGTGACAGAGGGTAATAGGAGATGTCCCCTAACGCACTGGTATGTTCACTTTTGTGCGATTTTTAACAATACAGATTCTCTTTAAGGACCAGAGCCTTTTTTCCATTCAGACCACTGCAGTTTTCACGGTTTATTGCTTGGTCATACAACCTACCACCTAAATGAATTTTACCTCCTTTCCTTGTCACTAATAAAGCTTTCTTTTGGTGCTATTTGATTGCTGCTGTGAGTTTTACTTATTATATTCATCAAAAAAGACATGAATTTTGTCAAAGTTTTTTTTTTTTTTTTTTTTTACTTTCTGTGCTGACATTTTTTTCAAATAAAGTAAAATTTCTGTAAACATGCAGCACGAAAAATGTGGACAAACATGTTTTTGACAAAAAAAAACCAGTGTATATTGGATTGGGTAAAAGTTATAGCGTTTACAAACTATGGTGCAAAAAGTGAATTTTCCCATTTTCAAGCATCTCTGACTATTCTGACCACCCAGCATGGGTATGTGTAAAAATACACCACAAAACACATTATACTACTTCTCCGAAGTATGGCGATACCACATGTGTGACACTTTTTTGCAGCCTAGGTGCGCTAACGGGCCCAACGTCCTAATCACAGGTCATTTTGAGGCATTTGTTTTCTAGACTACTCCTCACGGTTTAGGGCCCCTAAAATGCCAGGGCAGTATAGAAACCCCCACAAGTGACCCCATTTTAGAAAGAAGACGCCCCAAGGTATTCCGTTAGGTGTATGGTGAGTTCATAGAAGGGTTTTTTTTTTGTTTTGTTTTTGTCACAAGTTAGTGAAAAATGACACTTGGTGAAGAAAAACAAACATCAATTTCCGCTAACAAAAAATAAAATCTTCTAGGAACCAGTCATACACCTAACAGAAAACCTTGGGGTGTCTTTTTTCTAAAATGGGGTCATTTGTGGGGTTCCTATACTGCCCTGGCATTTTAGGGGCCCTAAACCGTGAGTAGTCTGGAAACTAAATTTCTCAAAATGACTGTTCAGGGGTATAAGCATCTGCAAATTTTGATGACAGGTGGTCTATGAGGGGGCAAATGTTGTGGAACCGGTCATAAGCAGGGTGGCCTTTTAGATGACAGGTTGTATTGGGCCTGATCTGATGGATAGGAGTGCTAGGGGGGTGACAGGAGGTGATTGATGGGTGTCTCAGGGGGCGGTTAGAGGTGAAAATAGAATCAATGCACTGGGGAGGTGATCGGAAGGGGGTTTGAGGGGGATCTGAGGGTTTGGCCGAGTGATCAGGAGCCCACACGGGGCAAATTGGGGCCTGATCTGATGAGTAGGTGTGCTAGGGGGTGACAGGAGGTGATGGGTGTCTCAAGGTGTGATTAGAGGGGGGGGGGGTAAGATGCAAGCAATGCACTGGAGAGGTGATCAGGGCAGGGGTCTGAGGGTGTGGGCGGGTGATTGGGTGCCCTAGGGGCAGATTAGGGTCTGATCTGATGGGTAACAGTGACAGGTGGTGATAGGGGTGATGGGTAATTAGTGGGTGTTTAGGGTAGAGAACAGATGTAAACACTGCACTTGGGAGGTGATCTGACGTCGTTCTGCGGGCGATCTATTGGTGTGGGTGATCAGATTGCCTGCAAGGGGCAGGTTAGGGGCTGATTGATGGGTGGCAGTGACAGGGGGTGATTGACAGGTGATCAGTGGGTTATTACAGGGGGATAGAGGTATACAGTACACGGGGGGGGGGGGGGGGTCTGGGGAGAATCTGAGGGGTGGGGGGTGATCAGGAGGGAGCAGGGGGCAGTTTAGGGTTAAAAAAATAGCGTTGACAGGAAGTGATTGATGGGTGATTAAGGGGGTGATTGGGTGTAAACATGGGTCTGGGAGGTGGGCAGGGGGGGGGGGGGGGTCTGAGGTGCTGTGGGCGATCAGGGGGGAGAAATCAGTGTGCTTGGGTGCAGACTAGGGTGGCTGCAGCCTGGCCTGGTGGTCCCTTGGACACTGGGTCCACCAGGGCAGGAGGCAGCCTGTATGATAGGCTTTGTATGCATTACAAAGCCTATTATACACTTTCTGTGCGGCGATCGGGGTGCTAGTAACCCGCCGGCGCTTTCGAACGGCCGGCGGGTTACAGCGCGGGGGGCGGAGCCAGTCGCCGAATGATGCGATCGCCGCATAACCACGCCCGCCACCGCCGATGGGCATATTGCGGTCGTTTGGGCCCAGCCCTTGCCGCCGCCCATCGGCTTAAGGCGGTCGGCAAGTGGTTAAATATTCCCCTTGAAAATCAACAAGTGAATTTTGATTGGCTATTAGTCTCCACCCACTTCCCAGAATATTATCTGTCACCCAGTTGCCATCTGGGCAAAGTTTGAGAACCCTGCCATTAACAGTGTATGAAGGCCTGCAGTTTATATTTTTCCCAGTAAAAAATGGTTTGGCTCTGCCCACTTTTTGTAACATGGACACAGCCACTCAATGACAGTTTGTGAGCTTTCAGGTCCTTGGCATTAAAAACAAATATGATTGGCTGTGGCTCCACCCCTTTTCTGAATTTGAAGCCCAATGACCAACTGTACCAGGTTTGAGGCTTGTGCCATTAACCGTGCAAGAATGGCAGCAATTTTACTATTCCCTATATTGATTGGCTTTCTTATGCTCTACCCATTTTTCTGAATATTAATCTGTCACCCAGTAACAAACTGTGCAAAGTTTGAGAACCCTGCCATTAACCGTGAAGGGCGGCAGTTAACATGTTCCCAGTGAAATCTGATTTTGACTCCACCCAGTTTTTGTAACCTTGACACACTCAATGACAGTTTGTGAATTTTTTAGGTTTCTGGCATCAAAATTATGTGAGTGGAAGCAGTTTATCCAGGGAAAAAATCTGATTGGCTGTTTGTGGCTCCGTCCCTTAAGTGAATTTGAACCCCAGTCATTTAATGACCGACTGTAGCAGGTTTGAGGCCTTTGCTATTAACAGTGTAAGAATGGCTGCAGTTTTCCCATGTAAAGTTTATTTTTTTCTTCTAACCTGTACATAGTCACTCAATGACCAAAGTTATGAGCTTTGGGGTCCTTGGCATCAGTAAGTTGCATTTTTTTTTTCCATTGAAATTAAACAAATCTGGCTGTTTGTAGCCCACCCCGTTTTCCTAACTTGAACCCAAATCTCCCAGTGACTGACTGTACCAGATTTGAGGCATCTGCCATTAAGAGTGTAAAAATGGCAATAATGTACATATTCCCCTTGAAGAAAATGAATTTTTAATTGGCTGTCGGCTCCACCCACTTTCCTGAATATTAACCTGTCATCCAGTGACCAACTGTCAAGTTTGAAACACCTGCCAATAACAGAATGGCTGAAATCAATCTAACAAATCTGATTGGCTGTGGCTCCACCCCTTTAGTGAATTTGGACCCCAGCCACCCGGTGGCTGACTGTATCAAGTTTGAGGCCTCTGCCATAAACTGTGTAAGAATGGTAGCAATGTAAATATTCCTCTTGAAAAATCAATAGAAAATGGGTGGTGTCTACAACAGCCAATCAAAATTCACCTATTAATCCCAGTCACCTAGTTTCCAACTGTCACGTTTGGGAACCCTGCCATTAACAGTGTAAGAATGGTTGCCGTTTATATTTTCCCATGTAAAAATGTAGTTGGTGCTACCCACTTGTTCGGAACTTGACCTATAGTCTGTTACCAAGTTAATGATCTTTGGGGTCCTTGGTATCAATTTGTATGTTCCCATTGAAATTAATCAAATCTGATTAGCAGCAATTTAAATATTCCCTTTGAAAATCAACAGGTGAATTTTGATTGGCTGTTGTAGGCTCCACCCATTTTCCTGAATATTAACCCCAGTCACCCACTGACCAACTGTGCAAAGTTTGAGAACCCTGCCATTAACAGTATAAGAATGGCTGCAGGTTATATTTGACCAGTGAAATTTTGTTTTTGGCTCCGCCCACTTTTTGTAACCTTGACACTGTCACTCAATGACAGTTTGTGAGCTTTCAGGTTCCTGGCATCAAAAATGTGTGGAAGCAGTTTATCCAGCAAAGAAATCTGATAGGTTTGTGGTTCTGCCCCTTTAGTGAATGTTGATCCCAGTCACCCAATGACCAACCTGTAGCAGGTTTGAAGCCTCTGTCATAAACTGTGTAAGAATGCCAACAGTTTAAATAAATATCCCCTTGAAAATCAATAGATTAATTTTGATTGGCTGTTGTAGGCACCACCCACTTTCCTGAATTTTAATGTCAGTCACCCAGTGACCCAAGAGTAGCAAGTTAGAGAACCCTGCAATTAAGTGTAAGAATGGTTGCAGTTTACATTTTTACAAAGGAGAAAACAGGATATCTAAAACCATGTATAAGGTGCCCGTCTCACCCATAGACAATCTTAGAAGCAAAAAGTGGATTTGGGGAGCACTGGAGCAATGTAATTCAAGTGGCTTTATTAAAGACTCAGTAGCAAAAAGGAGAGAACATACATATATAACATACACCATAAAAAACCCCCATATAAAAACTGACAGAAGCACCTGTTTAAGGGCTCGTTTCCACTATCGCGAATCTGCATGCGTCCAACGCATGCAAATTCGCACATGTAATGCAAGTGAATGGACCTGTTACCACTGTAGCGTTTGTGGTGCGTTTTTATGAGCGGTGAAAAAATGCACAAAAGAGCCAACAAATTCGCCTGCTAGTGGAATGCATGCGAATCGCCGCTAATGTATTTAATAGGGAAATCGCATGCGTTTTTTACGTGTTATTTTACGCGATTACGCATAGGAACCAATGTAAATTAACACAGGCAGTGACGTGGTTAAAAACGCACATAGCCTAACCTATGCGAAATCGCATGCGTAATCACGTAAAATAACGCGTAAAAAACGCACCTGCATGCGATTTCTTCTGCGGTGGAATCCAGGCGATTCCGCACCGCTACAGTGGAAACGAGCCCTGAATGGCCAAATTAGTCCTAATTGGAGTGCACTCCTTTTGTTAAGAACCAATTTGTGTACACATTTATCTTCAGGCCCATATATACGGTAAGCTTCAGTTGTAACAACCAAGATTCCAGAATGCAGTAATCACCCTTGTCGCCCCGTTTGCAAAGTATAGCAGGCCTCTATGCCATATGCATATACGCATCCATTACAGACCCACTTGGGTCTAACCTCAATCTTAATGCTGGCTTAATCTAGTATAACTCACGTAACCTCAGGTGAACCTTCTGCTGGAGTACATCGTGGTGGGGTACCCTGGAATTGGGTTTCTCGACCACCGCTGGCAATTGTATGATGTCCGCTCAGATCACTTAGGTTATCTGTTGTGGGGTAAAGTTTGTCAAGTTCCGTATCTGTATATGGCCGGCTTAGAGGAGAGGAAGGATACGGGGGACGCTGCAAGGTAGCTTCATGGATCGGCGTCACGCAGCACGTGACGCGTTTCGTCACTCTGGACTTCCTCAGACGTACCGTTCTTTTATAGCCACGCTGGGACGCATAAAAGTACGCTTATACGCATGTCTCTACTGGGGCGACATCTTGTGGGCAAACTTGGAACTGCAGTTCAGGGAACAAGAAAAGTTCAATACAAACTATAAGAATGATTTTATATTCAAATCCTTGTTCAGGCCGTTTGGATATAGGCTTCCACATTGGTAGATCCACATGGATTCTTTCCTAAGCAATTGTTTGTCGAAATCACCTCTTCTAGGACTTCTATTTAATTTATAGATACCTTTTACTTTAAAACCTGAAACATCAGAATTGTGTACCGTTCTAAAGTGCATTGCCAGGGGATTCAGTTTTTTCTTATCAATTGTGGTGCTCCTAATATTGGACAGGTGTTCACCAATTCTTGCATTCAGTGGTCTGTATGTCTTTCCGATATAGCTTAAGTTGCAAGTGCAGCTTATTTTATAGATTACTTTTGAGGTTGTGCAGGAAATAAAATCATTTATATAGAAAGACTTCGTACCATCATCGTTAGAAAAGGTATTTCCTGTTTCAACGTGTCTACATATAGTACAGTCACCACATTTGTGCATACCATTTCTTGCCACTTTTTTCTTTACCGCTACACTCCAGCCATATTCGCTTTTCACCAACAGATCGTTAAGGTTTACACCTTTTTGCCGCAATATGCGGGTAATCTCCCACAATTTTAGATATAATTGGGTCACGTTGAAGTGCCAATGACTTTGGAGAATCCCCCTTATTTCATTATAGTGAGCCCCATAGGTGGTCACCACACGACAAATTGGATCCTGTTGATTGGCTGGGGTGCTGGTTTTATTAGTGGCTTCCCTTTTAGAGATTAGTTCTTTCCTGTCCCTGGTCAGTGCCTTTTGATATGCGGTGTCTATAATTTTATTGGGGTACCCTCTTGCCCTCAGTCTGCTCTTTAAATCACCTGCCTCTTTTTTGAAGTCCTCTAATCTGTTGCAGTTCCTTCTTAATCGAAGGAACTGTCCTGTGGGCACCGCCCATTTCTGTGAGGGGAGGTGAGAGCTACTGGCGGACAAAAGGGTATTCCCTGCTGATGGTTTTCTAAATGAATTTGTAATCAAGGTGGTGGTGTTCTTACTAATCATTAAGTCCAGGAAGGAGATTGACGTGGGACTGCTTGTATAGGTAAGATATATATTTTTGTCATTTCTATTTAAGTCGTCTACAAACAATCTAAGTTCTAGATCTGATCCCTTCCATATCATGCACATCGTCCACATATCTAATCCAGAGGGCGACGTGCTCGCCGTACCCACGCATGCCCCTCACCACCTCCTGCTCCCAGTATCCTAGGTGGAGGCAGGTGTAGGCCGGCGAGCACGCCGCCCCCATGGTTACTCCTCTTTTTTTGTCTATAGGTTGATCCGTTAAATTCAAAGTAATTGTTATTTAGTATCAATCTCATTGAGTCCAGAACAAAGTCGGCATGTCCTTCATAATCTTCATAATGTTTGAATAGATAATGTCTAAGGGCTTCTAGGCCCTTGTCGTTGGGGATGGACGTGAACAATGATTCAACGTCTAGTCCAACTAGGGTCCATGTTTCTTCCACATGCATACCCTCAATGCCACTCAGCACGTCCCCGGTGTCCATAACAAAGGAAGGTAAATTTTGCACTATTTCCTTAATTTTAAGGTCCACATATTTTGAAAGTTTTTCTAGAGGGCCATTGTTCCCTGATATAATTGGCCTCCCGGGAGGGGAGGTCAGATTTTTGTGTTTTGGGCAGAAAGAAAGTAGGGACTGTATATTCAGAAACTGTGAGATATTTAAGTTCCCTCTCTGTAAGGACTCCCTCCAAATATCCCCATTGCAGTTTAAGATTTATTTTATCCACTAACTCTTGAAATGGGTTTGATCTTGTCCTTTCATACGTTGTATTATCATTTAATAATCTTCTAGCCTCTTTTTCATAGTTTAATCTAGTCATCACTACTACATTGCCTCCCTTGTCACTTCTTTTTATAACGACCTCTTTATTTGTCTGTAGTTCTTTTAGGGCAGAGCGTTCATCTCTGGACATATTGTCCCTGTTTTTATGTTTCCAATCGATCATTTTTAGGTCTTCTCCGACCAGATCCATAAGCATAGATGTATATCTATTGGAGCTCAAGGAGGGCATGTAGCTTGATTTTGGGCGTAGATTGGTATGTATCATTTTTGGCTGAGACTGATCAATTTGTTCAAACAAAGTCTCCAAATCATAATCGTCTACATCCACTGGGGATTTAGGGGTATTGGTTAACGGGGACGTGCCGGGGGCACCCGGGGCATACATGCGTCTCAATATTACTCTGCGAAGGAATAATTGTATATCTTTGAAAGTTTCGAACTCACTGCCCCCCTGCTCTGGGCAGAATCCTAGGCCCTTTTTGAGGACTTGTATCTGTGTTTCGGACAGTGGACTGTCTGTTAGATTAATTACGTCAAGTGAAGTTGTCTGGGTATCAGTAGTTGCCGTTAGCTCTTCTGGGCACGTCTCTGTCTCGTTTCTACTCCTGTACCTATTCCCTCTTCCTCGCTTTCCTCTACGTCTGTGTCTTTGCCTAAAAAACGGGGATCATTCTTTTTGTCGTTGTTTTTTCTATTCCTGTTACGTCTATTTCTTTGTTTTCTAAGTATTCCTTTCCTTTTATTAGTATTTCTATCTGTGCCTGAAGTATCACCTCCTGATTCCTCTGAGTTGCTGCCCCAACCGACACGTCTACCAGTCCCTCTTTTAGAGCCATATTTTTGTCTTCCCAGATTAAATATGTCTCCTCTTTTGTAATCTTCTAAATCTCTTGTGAATTTTTTATCTTTAATTTCCTTTATTTTTTCCTGTTCTTTACTTACATCTACCTTTAATTTCTCGTTTAGTTCATCGAAAGCATCTTGCTCTTCATATTCATTTAATTTTTGCGTACTAACTTCTAGTTCCTTTTCAACATCTTTAAATTGGATTTTCTCTTCTTTAACGAAGATTTTCATTATTTTTAAACCATGGGCTTTACATTCCTTCTCCCATTCGGGAGCATTCTGAGTGTCTGGAGATGTTCGGCTGGGGCTACCCTTTCTCTAATCCCTCTAGGAATTATATTTTTCTCTATATATCTATCCATGCTTAGTATTTCATACTTCTTCTTTATATATTTAATTGAAATCCGCTGATGTTGCCTAAAAAGTCTGACCAGGAATAGTTTGTCCTCTGAAGCTACATCCTCCTCCACCCCTTCGAAGTCATCCTGCAAATCTTGCTCTGAGTCAAAAATAGGGACATATGCCATATTGAAAATTCAAAAAAGTGGGATATCACCGTAGAGAATGTTACAATTTTACAAAGGAGAAAACGGGATATCTAAAACCATGTATAAGGTGCCCGTCTCACCCATAGACAATCTTAGAAGCAAAAAGTGGATTTGGGGAGCACTGGAGCAATGTAATTCAAGTGGCTTTATTAAAGACTCAGTAGCAAAAAGGAGAGAACATACATATATAACATACACCATAAAAAAACCCCATATAAAAACTGACAGAAGCACCTGTTTAAATGGCCATATTAGTCCTAATTGGAGTGCACTCCTTTTGTTAAGAACCAATTTGTGTACACATTTATCTTCAGGCCCATATATAAGGTAAGCTTCAGTTGTAACAACCAAGATTCCAGAATGCAGTAATCACCCTTGTCGCCCCGTTTGCAAAGTATAGCAGGCCTCTATGCCATATGCATATACGCATCCATCCCTTTAGTGAATTTGGACCCCAGCCACCCAGTGGCTGACTGTATCAAGTTTGAGGCCTCTGCCATAAACTGTGTAAGAATGGTAGCAATGTAAATATTCCTCTTGAAAAATCAATAGGTGAATTTTGATTGGCTGTTGTAGACACCACCCATTTTCTATTAATCCCAGATTGGGTGTAAACATGGGTCTGGGAGGTGGGCAGGGGGGGGGGGTCTGAGGTGCTGTGGGCGATCAGGGGGCAGGAGGGAGAAATCAGTGTGCTTGGGTGCAGACTAGGGTGGCTGCAGCCTGGCCTGGTGGTCCCTCGGACACTGGGTCCACCAGGGCAGGAGGCAGCCTGTATAATAGGCTTTGTATGCATTACAAAGCCTATTATACACTTTCTGTGCGGCGATTGGGGTGCTAGTAACCCGCCGGCGCTTCCGAACGGCCGGCGGGTTACAGCGCGGGGGGCGTAGCCAGTCGCCGGCGGCTTATCGCGTCACGAATGATGCGATCGCCGCATAACCACGCCCGCCACCGCCGATGGGCATATTGCGGTCGTTTGGGCCCAGCCCTTGCCGCCGCCCATCGGCTTAAGGCGGTCGGCAAGTGGTTAAATATTCCCCTTGAAAATCAACAAGTGAATTTTGATTGGCTATTAGTCTCCACCCACTTCCCAGAATATTATCTGTCACCCAGTTGCCATCTGGGCAAAGTTTGAGAACCCTGCCATTAACAGTGTATGAAGGCCTGCAGTTTATATTTTTCCCAGTAAAAAAAAATGGTTTGGCTCTGCCCACTTTTTGTAACATAGACACAGCCACTCAATGACAGTTTGTGAGCTTTCAGGTCCTTGGCATTAAAAACAAATATGATTGACTGTGGCTCCACCCCCTTTTCTGAATTTGAAGCCCAATGACCAACTGTACCAGGTTTGAGGCTTGTGCCATTAACCGTGCAAGAATGGCAGCAATTTTACTATTCCCTATATTGATTGGCTTTCTTATGCTCTACCCATTTTTCTGAATATTAATCTGTCACCCAGTAACAAACTGTGCAAAGTTTGAGAACCCTGCCATTAACCGTGAAGGGCGGCAGTTAACATGTTCCTAGTGAAATCTGATTTTGACTCCACCCAGTTTTTGTAACCTTGACACACTCAATGACAGTTTGTGAATTTTTTAGGTTTCTGGCATCAAAATTATGTGAGTGGAAGCAGTTTATCCAGGGAAAAAATCTGATTGGCTGTTTGTGGCTCCGTCCCTTAAGTGAATTTGAACCCCAGTCATTTAATGACCGACTGTAGCAGGTTTGAGGCCTTTGCTATTAACAGTGTAAGAATGGCTGCAGTTTTCCCATGTAAAGTTTATTTTTTTTTTTTTCTTCTAACCTGTACATAGTCACTCAATGACCAAAGTTATGAGCTTTGGGGTCCTTGGCATCAGTAAGTTGCATTTTTTTTTTCCATTGAAATTAAACAAATCTGATTGGCTGTTTGTAGCCCACCCCGTTTTCCTAACTTGAACCCAAATCTCCCAGTGACTGACTGTACCAGATTTGAGGCATCTGCCATTAAGAGTGTAAAAATGGCAACAATGTACATATTCCCCTTGAAGAAAATGAATTTTTAATTGGCTGTCGGCTCCACCCACTTTCCTGAATATTAACCTGTCATCCAGTGACCAACTGTCAAGTTTGAAACACCTGCCAATAACAGAATGGCTGAAATCAATCTAACAAATCTGATTGGCTGTGGCTCCACCCCTTTAGTGAATTTGGACCCCAGCCACCCAGTGGCTGACTGTATCAAGTTTGAGGCCTCTGCCATAAACTGTGTAAGAATGGTAGCAATGTAAATATTCCTCTTGAAAAATCAATAGGTGAATTTTGATTGGCTGTTGTAGACACCACCCATTTTCTATTAATCCCAGTCACCTAGTTTCCAACTGTCACGTTTGGGAACCCTGCCATTAACAGTGTAAGAATGGTTGCCGTTTATATTTTCCCATGTAAAAATGTAGTTGGTGCCACCCACTTGTTCGGAACTTGACCTATAGTCTGTTACCAAGTTAATGATCTTTGGGGTCCTTGGTATCAATTTGTATGTTCCCATTGAAATTAATCAAATCTGATTAGCAGCAATTTAAATATTCCCTTTGAAAATCAACAGGTGAATTTTGATTGGCTGTTGTAGGCTCCACCCATTTTCCTGAATATTAACCCCAGTCACCCACTGACCAACTGTGCAAAGTTTGAGAACCCTGCCATTAACAGTATAAGAATGGCTGCAGGTTATATTTGACCAGTGAAATTTTGTTTTTGGCTCCGCCCACTTTTTGTAACCTTGACACTGTCACTCAATGACAGTTTGTGAGCTTTCAGGTTCCTGGCATCAAAAATGTGTGGAAGCAGTTTATCCAGCAAAGAAATCTGATAGGTTTGTGGCTCTGCCCCTTTAGTGAATGTTGACCCCAGTCACCCAATGACCAACCTGTAGCAGGTTTGAAGCCTCTGTCATAAACTGTGTAAGAATGCCAACAGTTTAAATAAATATCCTCTTGAAAATCAATAGATTAATTTTGATTGGCTGTTGTAGGCACCACCCACTTTCCTGAATTTTAATGTCAGTCACCCAGTGACCCAAGAGTAGCAAGTTAGAGAACTCTGCAATTAAGTGTAAGAATGGTTGCAGTTTACATTTTTACAAAGGAGAAAACGGGATATCTAAAACCATGTATAAGGTGCCCGTCTCACCCATAGACAATCTTAGAAGCAAAAAGTGGATTTGGGGAGCACTGGAGCAATGTAATTCAAGTGGCTTTATTAAAGACTCAGTAGCAAAAAGGAGAGAACATACATATATAACATACACCATAAAAAACCCCCATATAAAAACTGACAGAAGCACCTGTTTAAGGGCTCGTTTCCACTATCGCGAATCTGCATGCGTCCAATGCAAATTTGACTGGCTGTTTTATGCTCCGCCCACTTTTCCTGGATTTGTGACCTCTGTCACCAAGTGACCAACTGTGCCAAGTGTGGGGACTCTGGCTTGATAACTGTGAGAATGGCAGCTTTTTCAATTGACATGAATGGGTGAAATCTGATTTGCTGTTTGTAGCTCTGCCCAGGTGTGCAGGGGGGACACGAGACCCCCAGAACATATCATCCCAGGTAGTAAGGAATCTGTATACCAAGTTCAGATTGGTCAAGCTGTTTTTGAGTGATTATGGCACACATACTGTACACACGCATACATCATCAGATTTTATTTATATATGTATAATGGCATTATAGAACAGTGAAAGGTTATAATGGTTCGAAATCAAATTGTCGTTTTTTTTTTTAAATTCAGTAACAATTTTGGAGCCCCCCCCCTTGCATGAAGTAGTAAAGTGGGCATACATTTGACGGCTGATCGTCAATCCAATTTGATTATAATCAGATGAAAATCTGTGCCACCAAGTGAATGACCGACAAAGCTAACAATTTCAAGACAAATTGGTCGCTTTATTGATTGCACTTGCTGCAACATGTAGGGCCGAAGTTGGCTTTTCAGGTGCGTGGTGGGAATGCATGCAATTTCTTGACTATTGACAAAACCCTCCACTGCTATGTAATGTGCACTATGTAAAGGATGCCTTGTCTGTCTGGCCTCTGCTTGGCTTCCCCCACCAGCTTCTGGGATTTCTCTTCTGCATACATGCACGCCTCACGTGGTTTCCTATTAAAGGTGCACCCTTCCCAGGAAACCACATGGGGTGCACGTGTATGCGGGTGAGCAAGCCTGCGGAGGTTGTGGAGAGGTAATGTATACACTTTGGCACTGTTGGGACATGGTGGAGCAAGGCGGTGTACAGGGCTGACTCAAGACAAGACAAGACAAATAACATTTATATTGCGCTTTTCTCCTTGCGGACTCAAAGCGCCAGAGCAGCAGCCACTAGGGCGCGCTCTATTGGCAGTAGCAGTGTAAGGGAGACTTGCCAAAGGTCTCCTACTGAATTAGTGCTGGCTTACTGAACAGGCAGAGCCGAGATTCGAACCCTGGTCTCCTGTGTCAGAGACAGAGCCCTTAACCATTACACCTTCAGCCAGATAGACTTCATAACGAAATTGATTGGGAATCGGCCTGTGGCGTATGTGCAGCTGACCGATCTCTCGCTCATCAGATTTCAATAAGAGATTTGTCTCTTGGTCAAATCTGTCTTGGTCAAATCTGCCCATACATTGCTAGATCTATGGGCTCCTTAAAGCTGTTTACCTACTTTTTCTATGCCATACGGTTATCATATTTGCATAAGTATTATTCATTTAGAAGTTATAGGTTTCCAAACTGGTTATTCGTTGCTGTTTTGCAAGCAGACATGCTTTCAGTGTCTCTCTGACTGTGCAGGAGCTGCTGGAGACAATGTCACATTCCTCACTTGATACATTTAAGTAAACACAAGATAACATTATCTAAAGTTCAGATGCATCTGCAATTCACTGCACTCAACGTTCAAGCTCTGTGTAACCCTTCGCATGCTGATCTAGTAAAAAAAATGCTGGTTGCATAGATGCTGTAAATGTTAGAGTAAAGATGAAATGCAGGGTTTTAACTCTAAAGGTAGCCATACACTGGTCGATTTGCCATTAGATTCAACCAACAGATCCCTCTCTGATCGAATCTGATCAGAGAGGGATCGTATGGCTACCTTTACTGCAAACAGATTGTGAACCGATTTCAGCCTGAAACCGTTCACAATCTGTTGTGGTGGTGATGCTGCCGCCGCACCCGCACGGACACGGAGCAGCGGTAACCGGGGGTAGTCGTGCCGGCGGAGCAGGTAATGTATGCAGCTCTATTGCGTCGGTCGTCGGGTACTCAAACGCCGATAGCGACATGCTCCCTACCCGCGGGCGATCGGTAATTTTCCACACGGAGCGATCGGATGAAATGGATCGAAATTCGGCGTGTAGTGCGAACGATTGGCAGCAGATTCGATCCCAGTGATCTGCTGTCGAAACGGCGGCAAATCGGGCCAGTGTATGGCCAGCTTTAATTGCGGTTAGATTCCCACTTAGTGAGAATTCTGCACTTCTATCAGTGCTTGATCACCTGAAATCTTATCAAGACTGAGCATACCATGTGGTGTAGGAGCTGATTATTTTATCAGAGATGCATCAATCTGCTTGGTGTATTGGGCTCTAATCAACTTTTGCAAGCCTGCTTAAAGGTGCGTACACACATCGGATTTGCGCAAACGACCGGTCGTTTGGATGTCAAATTGGGCGTGTACAGTCTGTCCAGCTGATAAGACCGGACTTGAGCAATCTGCTTGGCAGATTGCTCAAGCCTGGTCTTAGCCGAACGACAGACTGTACACGCCCGATTTGACGTCCAAACGACCGGTCGTTTGCGCAAATCCGACGTGTGTATGTACCTTAAAGCGGATCCGAGATGAAAAACTAAGTATAACAAGTAACTTGTCTATATATCTTATCTAAAGTTTACATAGATTTGCTGTGTAAACTATCTTCAAACAGCTTCAACAGTATATTAATATTTTTTCCTGTGATACAATGGGAGCAGACATGTTTTTCACCTGCCCAGACTGAAATCCCACAATCCCTTGCAAGCGCCAAGGCACTCTGGAGAAGCTGTGGGTGTGGCTTGTTTAGTTTATAGGAAATTAGGGTATTAAAACAAAACAAAAAAAGTATTTGGCTTGAGGAATGCCCTATAAACAATAGGAAAGGAACACAATTATGCAATGAGTAAAAGTTCATCTCGGATCCACTATAAGACTTTGTTCTGTAGGTCTTCAAACACAGGTCAGTGTTGCTGTGCAACATTCACAGGGTGATACTCTGAGAACTTGAAGGTTTGTGTTGACAATCTTGCAAAATTTATATTTAAAAAAATGTATTGGTATCAAAATACATGGGGGGGGGGGGGGGGTTAATGGGAACTGTATGTATTTTGATACCAATAAATTTTTGATATGCAAGATTGAGAACTTGAAGGTTTATTTTTTTTTAGTATAGTAATTAGCTATTCAAAGTTCTCCTCCTAACAGTGGGGTTCATGCCCAGTTTTTTGAAGACTTGTTCACTAGGAACATATTCGTTTCATACTGTATTACCAAGTTACAGGTGAATGCAGTATTTCTAGTATGCACCAATTCAGGCAAAAAATTACAATGTTTACCAACCCTGGCAGTCATATGTAGTGTAAATGTGAAGGTCATATGTACAATTGCCTGTTTTGCACATCTGTACTTTGCATGTGAACCACAATTCTGAGTATGACACCTGTTGTACTTGGCCAATAAAAGTGATTCTGGATGAGCTTTTCTCATCCAGGAAAAATGGTTGAACTGCATGGGCGATCTAGGTTCATCAAGTGGTTCTAAGGCAGAGTTCTGTTTCTTCTCATTAAAACTTGAGTTTGTGTGTAAATGGAACTGTGGTAGGGGTGGCTCAGCACCCTGTAGAAAAAGGCACAGAAGACATGAGGCGCCCAGTAGTGCAATACGTCTGTGATCACAGAAGGGTGATAAAATGAGTACTACTCACAAAGGAGGGTTGCAGGGGGCAACCAACCACAGGAAGCCGTTGGAGACAACAAACCACTCAGGGTGGAACCAGGAGAAGGTCGCTCTCTAGGAAGAAAACGGGACAGAAATCCACTGTGGAAGAACCACCAGTGGTATGTCACCACCCCTTGGACAGGGAATGTCCAGGGGTATACTTAGCACAGCGTTTGTGTAAATGTTTGCATGCTCTGGCTGTGAAAATACACACTATTGTGAAGTTTAATTTTGAAAAAAACACATTTTCTGCAGAAAGCTGAAATGGGAAATTGTGGCCTGGCAAAAAAAAAAAAAAACCTCTCTTGCCATGATTTTGTTTGAAACTTTCATTGTACTCATACTAGACCCTTGCTTGGCACATTTTAGTTAGTTAAAAGCACAATTTCATAATTGAACATGTTTGTGCTCTTTGCATAGAAATCCTGACAATTTATCACTGAGGTTAATGCCTGTTACACGGAATTTCCCATCAGATTGATGGGTTGTATCAATTTCCAATCAGACTTGTCAGCAAACTGATTTGACCCTTCACTCTGACAGGAAATTGCATGGTTGTGTACAAGCCATAAGACACTAGTAGTTGTCGTTATGGGAAGGCAGCCTAGGAAGGAAGTAAAATTGCAGATGCATATGACATTGATTAACATTATTAGGGCAGGATCTAGTGCATAATTGGATCTCTTTGGTTTGTATTTTATACACTTTAGACCTTTTTATCTCTACCTTTTGACTAGACAAAAATACATTAAAACCCACCACCAACTCAACATCTTTCACCCACACCTTAATTGGAGGCTTCATCAGGAAAGAAAAAGTGCAGCTGCAGAGAGCATGTCGTTCTATCTATATGTAGAAATGTATTTTTGAATGCTGTGTTGCCCTTAGCACTGGGTACTTTTTTTTTTTTTTTGAGTACAAGCTCAAAAACAAGGTACAAAGGTCAGCTCATATCAGGGACGGATCTAGACCAAGTTGCCCCAAGTTGCGCCTGGGGCAAGGTCAGGTTTTGGCGCCTAAACTGCCATTCCCCATCCACATTTTGCCGCCTTTTTAAGAATTCAACAAACTGCGCCTGGGGCAAGAGACCCGCTTGCTCCCCCCTAGATCCGTCCCTCCTTCTGTCCCTGAGCACATTGTTTTTGGAGCAGTTATCATTCAAGGCTGAGGGTTTGTTTTGTGAACCAGCATCTTCCCCATTGTATACACTACATGTTAACAGATATTTCTTGGTTTCACTATTGTGACTGTCACAATAGGTATTTGCAAGGTAAAGATACAAGATTGCTTGATAAAAGTATAAGATTATATGAAAATTCTTACTATAGCACAGATGCACACATTTTCTAAATGTGGCCATACACTGGTCGATTTGCCATCAGATTGACCAACAGATCCCTCTCTGATCGAATTTGATCATAGAGGGATTGTATGGCTGCCTTTACTGCAAACAGATTGTGAATTGATTTCAGGCCGGCACGAGTGCCCAGGTCTCTGCTGTAGTCTTTGCACTTGGCTCCAGCTTCACTGAACATCCTGCCGGAGAAGTTTAGAAGAGGGCGCTCTACAGTTAAACTTCCTGCTGGGACAGGATGTAAAGTCAGCCGGAGCTCAACATAGAGGACAGTGGAGACCAGGGGACTTGTGCCGGTGTAATGTCTGATTGCACTGCCCGGAAGCTCCCTTCCACACTGAGTAGCACGCATGCTCAGTGTGAAGTGAATTATGCTGCTGGGGGTAAAATATCTCTGCTTCCACACATCATATACTGGCCAAATTTTCAGGGTAGGGAGAGGATCCCCCGAACAACCTCTATGCCAAATTGCAGCCCCCGAGCCCCGCTGGTTCAGGAGATAATTAGAGAAACCTATCTCGGGAACCAGTGGGTCTCGGGGGCTGCAATTTGGCATAGAAGTAGTTCGGGGGGGTCCCCTCCCTACCCTGAAAATTTGGGGAGTGTAGGCTGTGAAGAAGCAGAGATATTTAGTATTTTACCACCAGCAGCATAATTAAATAGGAACTGTGGCTGCACAGTCTCCTACTGCGCATGTGGGGTAGTGCAAATCCACAGGCAGTGTAATCAGACACACCGGCGGAGCAGATAATGTATTGCCGCTAGTGTCAATCGTTTGGCATTCGAATGCCGCTATTGACGTATTCCCGACCTGCCTGCGATTGAGCAAAATCTTCTGCATGGACAGCTTGACCGGAACGATTGAAATTGATCGTTCTGTCAGCGTTTGTGTAATGATTACATAGCCGATTCGATCACTGATTGGTAGGAAAATTGTTAGGTGTGCGGGCCCCTTAATAGTGGCCATCTGTAGAGTTGGTGGCTGATTGACCATCAGATTTGCTTGATGCTGGTGGAGAGAAGGCATAGGAAAAGGGAGCCAACAGATAGGTGAGCTTAAGCATCACTACAACACTTACCACAAGTTTGAGAGTGCACATTACACATGGGAGGTGACCTGCTGGGGGTGTTCGGTTGTTTGAAAATCAAACAAAGCAGCCATTTTGAGTGATATTTCCAGTATGCTGGCTAGATTGTTTCAATACATTATGGAGGTAAAGTGATATTAATCTTTCTGATTAAATCTGCTGGCTATTGATGCTGCAAATGCAGTACTGTATGGGTACCTTAATTGATCTCTAATTTCACCTGTTATAGTGGTTGGATATGGGAAATATACTGTAAACTGGGATTTAAAGCTTTGCTGGAGTGGCGATTTGTGCTGCACTGGCGATGCACCCTACACACTTTCTCCTTAACCAAATACAGAACATTGGTATGGATATGCAGGGCTGAACCTGTACCTTTCACCACCCAATGGGTCCAGCGACAGCGCTAATGGGAAGTCAAACAATCTTGGTACTTTGCGCGGAGTCGTCTGGGATCTTAAAGATCTGATCCACCGTGACGGTTGTTATTGGTGCTCATTGCTAAACCTCATTCACGTGATCACACGTCTGTACCCACATCACAAGATCGCAGGTAACGACCACTCATCGCTTAAATTGCCGGTTGTCTGAAAAATAGCCTGGAAAATTGCATGGTGTGTACAGGCCAGAGACAGATGCAAGAAATGTAATTTTCAAAATTTGAAGAATCAAGTTGGCAGACTGACGAACAGGGAGTGGGACCACACATTCTCCAGCCCTGGCTGACAAGGTTAGACAACATCATAAACAATGCTAATGCTTTTAAAGTATGTAGAGCATGAAAGAGATTTGATCAAGTAGAGGGAAGTCTAGTTTAGGTTTGCTTTAAAGAGAACCTGAAGCGAGAAGTATATGGAGGCTGCCATATTTATTTCCTCTTAAACGATACCAGTTTCCTGGAAGCCCTGCTGATCTATTGGCTGCAGTAGTGTCTGGATCACACCAGAAGCAAGCATGCAGCTAGTTTTGTCATTTCTTACAATATTGTCAGAAACGCATGATCTGCTGCATGCTTGTTCAGGGTTTATGCCCTGAAGAATAGTACAGCCAGGCAACTGGTTTTCCTTAACCACTTGCCGACCAGGGGAATTTTCACTGATCGGTGCTGCGTGGGCTCTACAGCCCGCAGCACCGATCAGCAGGGCGATCAGACTACCCCCCTTTTTTCCCCACTAGGGGGATGTCCTGCTGGGGGGGGTCTGATCGCCGCCGGCCATTAGTGGGTAGCGGGGGGGGGCTCCTCAAAGCCCCCCTCCGCAGCGTTTTGTGCGCTCCCCCCCTCCCCTTACCTCCCTCTCCCTTCCTGGGCTGCGCAGGACGGATATCCGTCCTGCGCATTGTGGGATAGGCTTCAGCCTATCATATGCCGGCGATCCCCGGCCAATCAGAGGCCGGGGATCGCCGATCTGACTTACGGCGCTGCTGCGCAGCAGCGCCGTATCATGTAAACAGCGGGGATTTCTTCCCCGCCTGTTTACATTTTGCCGGCAAACCGCTATCGGCGGCTCTCCGGCTGTTCACGGAGACACCCTCCGTGAACTGACATGGAAAGGCCGCTCGATCGAGCGGCCGTTTCCATGGTAACCCGCAGACGACCAGTTTACGCCAATCGGCGTTAGCTGGTCGTCAAGAGGTTAAATGGAAATAAGTATGATAGGTAAGTTTGATAGGTGAGGAAAAATAAAGAAGTCTGAATTAAGCTCCCTGCACACTGCAAATCCATTTTATGATTCCGATTTCCAATTCCGATTTTACCTGAATGCAATCAACAGAAAAACGAAGGAAAAAACAGCATGCAGTAACAATTAAAAATCTGAATCGGATGTAAAAAACGACTAAAAATCGGAATCGCATGCAGTGTGCAGGGAGCCTTAGGGTATCAGACCATTATAATACTCTTCTTTCAGCCGCAGCAAGAAGAACCCATGGCACGCCACTTCTGGTTTTTACCAAGACACTGGCACCCTTATATTGGTGGTATGTTTAAAGTCTAACTGCTACTGTGCTTGACCCATTCTGAAAATGTAATTCTTCTTGAATTGGTGTTCAGAGACAAAACAAACGGCTTCTTACATTTTAACTTATTTATATGAAAAAGCATGCTTCTCTACCAAGCTCAACAATTTCAGACTGCTGGTGCCATTTATCTCAGTTTGTTAGAGGAACACAAAATAGGTACATATAGTCCATGAGTCATGTTTGGAGTTTATACCTAGCTTTTAACTCTGGGCTTATTGCTTATGCAGCTGCAAAAAAACAAAAACCCAGGAGGTATATAAGGCTTTTTTTTCCCACTGTACTTTCAAAGATAGATATTTACCGACTTTCCCATCTCAAAGTTCCTAAATCAATAGTTCAAATGTGAAAAAAACAGAAGATTATTGTACAAGCTTGATATTGTGTATATATGTTACGGCCAGAACCCGAAGTGTGGCCACTTCTAGTTCTGGCCGGCCACTTCGGGTTCTGGCCGGCCAATATGCGAAGTGGCTGCAGCGCAGCGGCCAATGTGAGAAATGTAATGTTTACGCCGTCTTGCTGCGGCCAAATTGATGACAAACTTGCTTAATTTAATGAAATATAGCCGGCGGCAATGTAATAGATGAAGCCGCCGGCTTTCGCACTGCCTCTCCCCGATCCCACCTCCCTCCTCTCCCTGCCTCCCATACAATACGTAGCAGCCGGCGGGGACATGCAGCCGGAGAGTCGTTCGTCGCAGCAGGGGCAGCAGAGCGGGGAAGCTGCAGACATCGCTTCTGCCAGCACCCGCTCTGCAGGAACGGCAGGATTCCCCTGCCGCGACGAACGACTCTCCGGCTGCATGTCCCCGCCGGCTGCTACGTATTGTATGGGAGGCAGGGAGAGGAGGGAGGTGGGATCGGGGAGAGGCAGTGCGAAAGCCGGCGGCTTCATCTATTACATTGCCGCCGGCTATATTTCATTAAATTAAGCAAGTTTTGTCATCAATTTGGCCGCAGCGAGACGGCGTAAACAAAACATTTCTCACATTGGCCACTGCGCTGCGGCCACTTCGCATATTGGCCGGCCAGAACCCGAAGTGGCCGGCCAGAACTAGAAGTGGCCACACTTCGGGTTCTGGCCGTAACATATACACGGTTTAACACATTCACTCCAGCTGTTTATTAAGACAGATCTAGGGGAAATAGAAAGGAAGAAATCAGCTCTTATTAATTAAAGCACACCTTGAGTGAGAAGGATATGGAGGCTGGCATATGTTTTTTCTTTAACCTCCCTGGCGTTCTATTAAGATCTCCAGGGCGGCTGCGGGAGGGTTTGTTTTAAATAAAAAAAAAAACTATTACTTATGAAAGCCCACTAGAGGAGGCTCCCGATCCGTACTTCTGATCGCCTCCGGCGATCAGAAGTAACAAGGAAGGCCGCAATGAGCGGCCTTCCTTGTTTCGCTTTCCTCGTCGCCATGGAGACGAGCGGAGTGACGTCATGGACGTCAGCCGCCTCCGATCCAGCCCTTAGCGCTGGCCGGAACTGTTTGTTCCAGCTGCGCTGGGCTCGGCGGATGGGGGGGACCCTCTTTCGCCGCTGCACGCGGTGGCGATCAGGTAGCACACGCGGCTGGCAAAGTGCCGGCTGCGTGTGCACCTTTTTATTTGAGCAAAATTGGCCCAGCAGGGCCTGAGCAGCACCCTCCGGCGGTAATGGACGTGCTGAGCTCGTCCAAGCCGCTAAGGAGGTTAAAGGCCCTGTCACACCTGATAGCATTTTGTGGGTTGTTTTTACAATCACTTGCATTAAAATCACGGCAAAATTTTGCCACAATTTAAATTGCAAGTTAATGGAAGCATTTTATTAAAAAAAAAAAAAAACCCGCAAAATGCTCGCCGGTGTGACAGGGCTCTTCGGCTCGGTTCACACTTGTGCCAGATCGCAAGCAGGCAGCAGGAGTGGACCACTCCGATGGTCTGCTGTAGCCTGGGGCAGATGCCTTACCACCATAGGCTATATGGGGAACGCATCTGCACTTCTGGGATTTTAGCGGACTGTACAGCCCACTTACCGCAACAGATCCAATGCCTCCATTGCAGACTGATAAGTGCGAATGTCTTTTATATATAAAATAGGAGTCGTTCACTGTCAGTTTTACAATGAAGTGAACGGACAAATAAAAGTCCCAGGTGAGTAAAGCTCAATTTTTTTTTCGGCTTAAGTGTCACTTTAAACAATGCACATTGCCTGGCTATCCAGCTGACCCTCTGCTTCCAATACTTTAAGCCATAGACCCTGAACAAGCATGCAGATCAAGTGTTTCTGATTGAAATCTGGATAAGCCACGTGCTTGTTTCAGGTGCGTGATTCAGACACTGCTGAACCCCAAAAAATCAGCAAGGCAACTAGTATTATTTAAAAGGAAATCAATATGGCAGCCTCCTTATCCCTCCCAACTAATAATTTATTGATTACAACACTAGGAATCTATCTAGCACCAAAATTTAGGCAATTGTATCAGATTTGTCACGCTGTATATCATTTGTTTTTTTTTTTTGCTATATCCTTTCTAAACAAGTTAAGTTGAGGGGAATTTTAAGACTTGTTTGGGCATGACAGAGAGCATCCTTCTCAAACACAATAAGAGTCTCAGTTTTAGCATATGTAATGGCATTTTATTGTGCTACTGTATATTGTATATACCTGTTACCCCAAACAGAGATGCACTCAAAACAGGGCATTGGAGTTTTTTGTCTGGGATTGGAGCAGCTTCAGTTTAGAATTAAATGGTTGTAAAGTGCAGCTAAGGACTTCTTACTTCTCCTGATCCTGAAATCTTCAGTATACCATATGCAGGTTTTGTACTATTTCTTCTCCTCATCCTGAATTCTGCAGTATACTGTATGGTTTGGGATTTTTCATCTCCTGATCCTGATTTCTGCAGTATACTGTGTGTGCTTTTGGATTTTTCTTCTCTTGATCCTGAATTTCTCTAGTATGCTGCATGTGGTTTTGGATTTTTCTTCTCCTGATCCTGAACTATGCAGAAGATTGTCACACTCCGGGCCATATGCAATTCACCTTTTCTTCTGAGTTTTCTGCTAGGTGATTATTTTTAAACCACCAACAAACAAGAAAATACTCAAAATAACTTTAATAGTACCTTTTCACCTACTTTTAGGTACCTTTTCCATTGTAAACTGCTTGAAAAATATTTTAAAGAGGATATGAAAATTATCTCCTAGATGAAAAAGTTAATTGCATATGGGCCTCCATGTGAAATGAGTGTAGCTCGCTGTAACTCCCACAGATCTTGCCAAAACCAAATCATTTTGGTAAAAAAATTGTTAGTCAATTAACACAAATATACTAATGGGAATTATGTGCACCACAAGACTCCACTATCTCCCCTTTAAGGCACTCACACTGGCATTGGGAACAGAAGTATTTTTTTTTCTTAGATTAAAAAAAAACCAAACCATTTTTTGGAAGTTTTATAAACAGAGTTCTGTACTGCCTCTGTATGTCTCATGCTGGGAATACACGGCTCAATTCTGAGCCATTTAGATGGCTCGATAATTTCCGACATGTCCTATCTCCCGCCTAATCATTTCGTCGCTCGATTCCACATTGAAGACAATGCAAAAAGATAACAAAAACGAGCGGAAGATAAAAGAATTGCCTGCTGAATCGAGCAGGGAATCGATCGAGCAGCAGAATCGAGCAGCTAAATCGAGCCGTGTATGCTCAGAATCGGGCAGCAAGAATCCATAACCTACTCTGTGTCTGTCAACCTGTCAGCCTAACCTGACTAAGCCTGCAACTTTGGCCAAACTATGACTCATTTTTAGTTATATTGCCAGCTGTTTGAATATTATTTTTCATTTGCTTTTAAATTGAAAGTTTTAATATCAAAGTGTGCTCCCCAGCAAAGTACACCTAATCAAAAGACTTGCGATGTCTAAATACACAGCACTTCTGATGTGAAAGTCCACACTCTCCTGAAGATCTACCTTGAACCATGTCATACACTTGTATCAGCCAATCATAACATCAGCTCTTCCTCCATTTTTTCACATATCCTTAAGATATAATAAATCATATACGGTACAGTAGTATGATATAATTTCAAAAATTCACATGCCACCACCTTTGACCACTCTCAACTCACACTACAATGAGCCACGCCTTCCAGTCCAAGGACATTTCTTGAAGTCCTTTAACCTCCTTGGCGCTGGCGGTAATCCCGAACCAAGTTCGAGCTATGCCGCCGCGGAGGATCTCTCAGGCCCTGGTGGGCCGATTTCCATATTTATTTTTTTTTACACGCAGCTAGCACTTTGCTAGCTGCATGTACATACCGATTGCCGCCGCTCCGCGCTGATTCACCGCTACCCTCTGCGCCGCCCCCCCCCAGACCCCGTGCGCAGCCTGGCCAATCAGTGCCAGGCAGCGCTGAGGGATGGATCGGGACTCCCTCTGACGTCATCACGATGTCAAACAGGAAATCCCGTTCTGAACGTGATTTCCTGTTTGCTCTTATCGCCGGAGGCGATCGGAAGGGGTGGGGGGATGCCACTGCACAGCGGCTATCATGTAGCTAGCGCTAGGCTAGCTACATGATTAAAAAAAAAATTAAAAAGTGCTGCGCTGCCCCCCCTGGCGAATTTATTGTAACGCCAGGGGGGTTAATAATCTAATGTGATGTTAAATTCATACTATTGTGGCCATTCAACATTGTTTTATAATGTTCTACAAAGCTTTACTTCAACTTTTAATGAGACAGATCCCCTGTGCATTAAACCAATGAAGTCTGGGCTGCTTTTCTTGACTTGAGTTTGCAACAAGCCTTTAGGTTCACTGGCTACATACCAACTCTGACTCTGTGACGCACTGAAAGGATCACCATCATAAAAAATTGTAACATTTAAAATACATGTAAGCATTCACCAGCCTCGGAAGAAGCCAGATTGCGAAACGGACGTCAAGCCGTGCACCTGTGATGCCCACTGTCGCATCCCAACACCCCACTCAACCCAGCAAGCACGATAAGTACAATTTTACACTCCGCACTGTATTTTGCACAACCATGGACTATTTACATGTCATGCCTATGCTATATCTCTGCTACTGGGCAATAAATCACCAACAGTGACAGACAATTTCTTGTTTCTGTTCTGTTAAACACATACATAAAAAGGATGTATTCTTCCCAAAGTAAAATGTGCTGGTTTGGGCTAGTCCTGGTATTTACTTTATTCTTTACAAAAGCACTAATTGGAAATGATCTGTTATTGGAATGGACATACAAAGGGATTAATATTTGTAATTTCATGCCTTTTGAATGTTTGTGTTTTTTTTAATTTTTTAATTTTTGTTACTTTTTCTCAAGGAGCTCTCAATCTAACCTCTACCATAGTCATATGTCCCAATATATACCATAGTCAGATGTCAGAGTCTAAAGCCTATTTTGGAGGAAAGCAGTATGTTTCCTGTACATGGTAGGATTAAGAGGTGCCTAGAGGAAACCCATGCAAACAAAGTCCATGACAATAGTGTCCTGGCTGAAATTCAGATCTGGAACCCTCATGATGCAAGCAGAGCTGTGCTGTTTAGTCACCGTGCCACCCATATATCAGATGGCAGCCTGTAATGCAATATACAATCCAGCAAGCATATTTCCAGTCTCCTCAGTGATTGATGAACATGCATACATGGCTTCGCTGGGCATTCATGCTTTAACATGTGCTTTTGTATGCATGCAGCAGTGCAATGTGAGAAATCTTCCAATTAAAACATAGATGTAAACTGACCCATAGGGAAGCATGGAAATTTCCTTCACCTGAGCTTCACATCAGTTAAGTGTTGCGTTAAACTCACTGCAACACATTCACTAATAACCAGCCCTAAATTATAAAGTCCCAGCAGCTTCTATGGTGCTTAACAATTACCACAATACAAATTGTCTACATAAAACATGACATGTTAGAAAGAATGATAATATATAATATAATGCCCAGTCATGCACCACACCCATTACAGGGTACAAAGCAGGAAGGGCAAGGCAATATAGAACCATACCATGTTATAACAAGAGAGAGAGCCCTGCCCATGCAAATTTACAGTCTCAAGGGATAAAAGAGTTGAGACACAAGCTAAAGTCAGTCAGCACGCTTTATGGAAGATGGCATTTGAGCCCTGGTTGAGTAGAACAGTGTTGAGACCAAGCTGGGTCATAAAATGCACAAGGTCACATATTACAACCTTGAGTTTCAAGTCTTCATTTGTTGACTTTGAAGGTTGGCAAGTGCCAAATAGATGTAGGAAATGCATTCTATAAATGTGGAAGGGGCAAGTAAAACCAATGAGAGGAGAAACATGCCCCAAAGTAAAGATTACATACATTTAAATGGAATATGGAGCTGACATACAGTGGGTTGCAAAAGTATTCAGCCCCCTTGAAGTTTTCCACATTTTGTCACATTACTGCTACAAACATGCATAAATTTTATTGGAATTCCACGTGAAAGACCAATGCAAAGTGGTGTACAAGTGAGAAGTGGAATGAAAATCATACATGATTCCAAACATTTTTTACAAATCAATAACTGCAAAGTGGGCTGTGCGTAATTATCCAGCCCTCTGAGTCAATATTTTGTAGAACCACCTTTTGCTGCAATTACAGCTGCCAGTCTTTTAGGGTATGTCTCTACCAGCTTTACAGATCTAGAGACTGAAATCCTTGCCCATTCTTCTTTGCAAAACAGCTCCAGCTCAGTCAGATTAGATAGACAGCATTTGTGAACAGCAGTTTTCAGATCTTGCCACAGATTCTCGATTGGATTTAGATCTGGACTTTGACTGGGCCATTCTAACACATAGATATGTTTTGTTTTAAACCATTCCATTGTTGCCCTGGCTTTATATTTAGGGTCATTGCCCTGCTGGAAGGTGAACCTTCGCCCCAGTCATAAGTCTTTTGCAGTCTCCAAGAGGTTTTCTTCCAAGTTTGCCCTGTATTTGACTCCATCCATCTTCCCATCAACTCTAACCAGCTTCCCTGTCCCTGCTGAAGAGATGCACCCCTCCACCCCCTCCCCCCAAGCATGATGCTGCCACCACCATATTTGACAGTGGGGATGGTGTGTTCAGAGTGATGTGCATTGTTAGTTTTCTGCCACACATAGCATTTTGTATTTTGGCCAAAAAGTTCAATTTAGGTCTCATCTGACCAAAGCACCTTCTTCCATGTGGTTGCTGTGTCCCCCACATGGCTTGTGGCAAACTGCAAACGGGACTTCTTATGCTTTCTGTTAACAATGCCTTTCTTCTTGCCCCTCTTCCATAAAGGCCAACTTTGTACAGTGCATGACTAATAGTTGTCCTATCGACAGAGTCTCCCACCTGAGCTGTAGATCTCTGCAGCTCGTCCAGAGTCACCATGGGCCTCTTGACTGCATTTCTGATCAGCGTTCTCCTTGTTCGGCCTGTGAGTTTAGGTGGATGGCCTTGTCTTGGTAGGTTTACAGTTGTGCCATACTCCTTCCATTTCTGAATGATCGCTTGAACAGTGCTCCTTGGGATGTTCAAGGCTTTGGAAATCTTTTTGTAGCCTAAGCCTGCTTTAAATTTCTCAATAACTTGATCCCTGACCTGACTTGGACATGTCTGGTGTGTTCTTTGGACTTCACGGTGTTGTTGCTCCCAATATTCTCTTGGACAACCTCTGAGGCCAGCACAGAGCAGCTGTATTTGTACTGACATTAGATTACACACAGGTGCACTCTATTTAGTCATTAGCACTCATCAGGCAATGTCTATAGGCAACTGACTGCACTCAGATCAAAGGGGGCCGAATAATTATGCACACACCACTTTGCAGTTACTTATTTGTAAAAAAATGTTTGGAATCATGTATGATTTTCGTTCCACTTCTCATGTGTACACCACTTTGTGTTGGTCTTTCATGTGGAATTCCAATAAAATTGATTCATGTTTGTGGCAGTAACATGACAAAATGTGGAAAACTTCAAGGGGACCGAATACTTTTGCAACCCACTGTATTTATTTCCTTTTAAACAATACCAGTTGCCTTGCAGCCCTGCTGATATACTGCATTTGGCTGCAGTAGTGTTTGAATAACACCAGAAATGAGTATGTGGTTAATCTTGTCAGATTTGACAATAATGTCAGAAACATCTGACCCGCATTCTTGTTCAGGGTCTAGGGCTAAGGGCTCGTTCCCACTATCGCGAATCTGCATGCGTCCAACGCATGCAGATCCGCACATGTAATGCAAGTGGATGGGCCTGTTTCCACTGTAGCGTTGTTGAGGTGCGTTTTTTTCAGCGTGAAAAAAACGCACAAAAGAGCCAACGATTTTGCCTGCGTCGGGAATCCGTGCGAATCGCCGCTAATGTATTTAATAGTAAAAACGCATGCAGTTGTTACATGCGTTTTTACCCGCGATTTCGCGTGCGATTTCGCACCTTTTTCAATTTTATTTAGCCCTGGCAGTGTCATGGTTAATTTCGCATGGCACCCTGCCATGCGAAATCGCATGCGAAATCGCGGGTAAAAACGCATGCGGAAACTCATCCGCATGCGTTTTTACAAGCGTCGGAATGCGGCCGAAATCGCGTCGCAACAGTGGGAACGAGCCCTAAAAGTACTAGAGGCAGAGGAGCAGCAGGGCTGCCTGGTAATTGATATTGTTAGAGTTCCTCAACCCTGTCCTCAAGGCCCACCAACAGTACATGTTTTTCAGGAAACCACAAACATGCACAGGTGGGGTAATTAGTGTCTCAGCAGAGCTGATTACTACCTCTGTGGCTTTATACAAAACATGCACTGTCGGTGGGCCTTGAGGACAGGGTTGGGGAACACTGGTTTCAAAGTAAATAAATATGGCAGCCTCCACATCCCTCTCGTTACAGTTCTCCTTTAAGCCCCTTATATGTTTATAGTGATTCTGGGTCACCGTGAGCCTTCTGGGTATTCTGTAACACATGATAGTAAGAGACTCATTGGATGAGGCCAAATACAAAACCTACAAAATCTGTTTTCTAACCAGATAATTCAGCATTACCATCAGCATATGCTGTAAAATGTTTATTGCAGGATGATAATATATCTGGCATACTGCAGTATTCTGACTCAAGCTGAGGAGAACATCAGTGAGAATTGTACAGTTGTCAAACCTGCAGAACAATGACTAAGCTTTGTAACTGTTGTTATATCAAACAGAGGAAGGTCAGTTGAAAACAATGATCTGCTTGCTTTAAATTTCATTTCATTTCAGTATGTTGGCTGTATTGATGAAACAAATGTGGTGTGGCTTTAATTTATTTCTTTTGTGAGTGTGTTTTTTTTTTATGGTTTTAGAAGAATACATTATAGCAGTACAGAGAACATAACTTAAATTGAGGCTGAGAGAAGCGCTCCATGCTAATAGATGCTGTATGCTCTGGCACGCTTATTGGCCTGAGGAAGCGGGCTTAGACCCGCGAAACGAATTGCCTGTCCTAAAATAAAATTTATTTTTTTTCATTTGAGAATGTTGCCATTGAGGTAAGCTGCCTTACCCCTTCACATTTTTATTGCTGTTTTTAACTTCGTTTTACACACCTCTTGGCGCTTCCTTACCACACAACACACACACAGACACACACAGACACACACAGACACACACAGACACACACAGACACACACCACACACACACACACCACGCACACACACACACACCACACACACACACACACCTACACACACACACACACACACCTACACACACACACACACACACCTACACACCTACACCTACACACACACCTACACACACACACACACCTACACACACACACACACACACACACACACACACACACACACACACACACACACCTACACACCTACACCTACACCTACACACACCTACACACACCTACACACACCTACACACACCTACACACACACACACACCTACACACACACACACCTACACACACACACACACACACACACACACACACACACACCTACACACACACACACACCTACACACACACACACACACACACACACACACACACACACACACACACACACACACCTACACACCTACACCTACACACACCTACACACACCTACACACACCTACACACACCTACACACACCTACACACACCTACACACACACACACACCTACACACACACACACCTACACACACACACACACACACACACACACACACACACACACACGCACAGTTGTAGGAGGGGTTTATAATGGCTTATAGTTGGTTTCTACCAGCATAGAAGCCGTCATTTTTTTTCCATAAAGAGAGCTATGTCAATTTGTCCCTGGCCTGGGACACCCCGAGTGGAGTCGGGTTCACTGTCTCCACCTGCTTCCTGTGCTTGGTTGCCCCTCTGCAACCCACCTTTGTGAGTAGCCCATTTATTGTACATCTATCTTTATATATTCTGACATACTACACTATTTGGGCTCCTGATTTTGTCTTTGTGTTCTTTTCTCCAGGGTATTGCTCCATAACTTAAAGAGAAACCGTAACCAAGAACTGAACTTCATCCCAATCAGTAGCTTATACCTCCTTTGCCATGAGAAATCTTTTCCTTTTTTCAAACGGATTATCAGGGGGCTCTGTATGGCTGACATTGTGGTGTAACCCCTCCCACAGTGTGATGTTAGCACCAGGGTGCTGACATCACACTATGGGAGCCTTGTTGCATTGTGGGAAATAACAGCTGTTTGCAACTACCAAAACAGCAAGCAGCATCTCCTTCCACTGACATCACCTGCCAGCAGTACAAATGTCACCATGTGATAAATTTCAGAATGTAAATCGGGGAGAGGAAAGATTTTACAATGGGCAAACGCTGACTAAGGCCTTGTTCACATTACAATTTGCCAGCGCTGTTACAAGCGCTGAGCAATTTGGTTAGTGATTTTGAAAGCGCTTTTCCCTGCATTTTGGGCTTAGAAAAGCGCTTTTCTAAGCGCTTTTGAGCAATGATTTTTTACACTTCCTGACATCAGTCAGGAAGTGAACTCTTTGACCCAGAAATGGGTAAATGCAATGTATTTATTCATAAAAGCGCTCGGGAAATCACTATTCAAAGCACTTTTTCAAGCGCTTCGCAATTTCCTTTGACTTTCTATTGAACACAAACGTTCAAGCATCAACACTCTCATAGGAAATCATTACACAAACACTTTAAGAGCAATTTAAAAAATCGCCAGCGCTTAAAAAAATAAACAAAAATGCTCATAGTGTGAACAAGCCCTAAATCATTTATATATAATTATTGTAAGAATTAAGCACTTTTTTTCATGACTTTATTTTCACTGGAGTTCCTCCTTAAATTGAGGCCAAGAGACACTTGTCAATGCAGAAAAGCATATGTTTTAACTCATTTGTGTTTTTGCTTTTTTGTGTTCGTATTTATAGTTTTCATGCGTTTGCACTTTATGTTTTTACTAATCTGCCTTTTCAACAAGAGAAAATGGAAGTCAAACTACTGCATCACTAGATTTGTGATTTGCATACAGTATGCTCTTCAATTTTTAAATGTGCATAAATGCAGATTGCGTATCACAGATCTATGTAATTTACTAAGTGTCCTACAGGCATTTATTATATACTATTCAAATAAGTGTTCTCCCAGCCTGGCAGTTTCTTATGAGCCAAAATTGAGTAAACTAAAATATGCCTAATTCTTTACAAGGCCACTAGTATACATCAGAAGTTGGATATCTGTTGCTAAACTATGAATTTATTATAGCTTGATACATTTTATTAAGACAGAGTAACCAAGCAGCTTAGGGTGACCCAAACTACTAGGAATGTATAGGGGGATGAAAGGAACCAAAAAGCCCTCCTACTAAAAAAGCAAAGCAAAGCAAAGCAAAGCAAAATTTTATTAAGAAAAGAATATTACATCACTGCAATCTTCTGCATCACACAGATTCCTGAATAGTAAGGCAAGGTTTCTACTAGAAGCATGCAAATCACATGCATATTTTTAGATGCAAAATTTGCATGCAAAATAGCATACGCATGTATGTGTTTTTTTACATGCAAATTCGCATGTACATTCACACAAAAATTGTATATTCACACAAATTGATGCGGTTTTTACAAAGAAGGAAGTCCTATTGTTACTATAGATCGCATGTGCAAAAACCTGAAAATCGCATCACTAGCAATTGTTCTGCATGCATCGCCTGAAAAATTGTAAAATGGTTGTCATTTTTTTTTCTAGATGTGAAACAGGAAACAGGCCCTAAAGAAAATATTACCAAAAAGGAAACAAATAAAAAACAACTGCGTCTCTATATACAATCGCCTCCAAAACCAGAGTACACCAGGACACCCTGAAATCAATGAATGAAAAGCGCACATAATGCCAAGTATTGCCAGTAATGTATAACTGCTTACACCTTGGGCTTGATTTACTAAGACAAATAGCATGCCTTATCAAAGTTAGCACGCCTTATCAAAGTTAGCATGCCTTATTAAAATAATACCAGTTGTCTGACTCTCCTGCTGATCCTGTGTCTCTAATACTTTTAGCCAAAGCCCCTGAACAAGCATGCAGATCAGGTGCTCTGACTGAGGGCTCGTTTCCACTATAGCGAATCCGCATGCGGGCACTGCATGCGGATTCGCATACTTAATGTTAGTGGATGGAGCTGTTTCCACATGTGCGGCGGCGTTTTTCGGTGCGGGGAAAATCTGCACGACAGGGTCGTGCAGATTCGCGTGCGGCAGGAATGCGGGCGAATCGCCACTAATGTATTCAATAGGGAAATCGCATGCGGCTTTGTCATGCGGATTTCCCCGCGATTTCGCATGCGATTTCGCATGAAAGCCAATGGAACTTAACACAGGCAGTGACATGGTTAAATTCGCATGGCTCCTTGCCATGCGAAATCGCGGGTAAATCCGCATGGGGAAACGCAGCCGCATGCGATTTCTTCAGCGGTGGAATCCAGGCGATTCCGCACCGCTACAGTGGAAACGAGCCCTGAAGTCAGACTGGATTGCTGCATGCTTGTTTCAGGTGTGTGATTCACCCACTACTGCAGCCAAAGAGATCAGCAGGACTGCCAAGGAAATGGTATTGTTTAGAAGGAAACATCCATATCCCTCTCAGTTTAGGTTCCCTTTAAAAAGGAGAGAAAGAAGCAATTGGTTGCAGTTATTTTTTCATTTGTGTACAAGCTCCTTTATGATCTAATGTCAAATAAATGACAGTACCTGGGCAGCAGCCCCTTCCTCAGGCAATCCCTGCAGCGCAGACCTATTACTCATTGGAGTCAGGAACGGGCTGGTGCCATCGCAAGCCTGTCTCTTTTCTGAGGTATAACACAACAGATTAAATTTGGCTACATTGTCACACATTTATTGCAATACATAGCTTTTGCAATCTACTGGAGCTAGCAGCAACAGCAAGGCAAGTAAGATGAGATCTCTGCAAATATCTGATCTAATATCATGTGCGGGTAATTGTTAAACAATGTGAGGTAAATATTAATCTCTGGCACTTACCTGGGGCTTCTATCAGCCCCCTGTAGCTGTCATGTCCCGTGCTGTCCACCTCCGATCACCCGTTCCCCGCTGCCGGCACTGGGCAATTTTCGTCTAACAAGGCAAATAATGTGCGCTCCCGCTCGTGTCATCGGGAGCTTACTGCGCAGGCGCAGTACGAAGTTTTCTTGCACTGCGCCTGCGCAGTAAGCCAGTAAGCTTCCGTTGACGCATGCGAGAGCGAGCACGCGCGCGGCCACGGCCACGCAGCTGCAGTTGGATGAGATGCCGCGTTAGACCGGGGCCGGCAGCGGGTACCGGCGGATCGTTGGAGGATGGCGTGGGACATTACAGCTGTAGGGGGCTGGTAGAAGCCCCAGGTGTCTGTTTTTATTTTCAACATCCCCCTCCCCCCCAGAGAACCCTTTAAGGCCCAGTATAGACCTTTAATTTTGGTTGCCTGAAGCAAACTTTCTTGACAGTTGTTGGAGGCCTTTCCATATCTGCTGAACAGCTTCTTGTGCATTATCGGGAGGGGATTGGATGAGCAGGAACAAGCTGTGGTGCAGTAGCGTATCTAGAGGGGTGCGCCATGCGTACCCCTGTGAAGCACTGTCATGCCTGCCCCTCATGCCTCCCCATCACTCAGACCTCAGATCAGATTATTTGCTATCTGGAGAACATGGCTACTTCATTTTATGTATACAGGACACACATGGCTATTTCATTTTATCTTGATGCACCTGGATATTTAATTTGATTATTGTGAGGCCCCTGGCTACTTGAGTATTTTCAGTGTTAGCAATAAGCGCTATATTACCCAGATACACCCCTGCTGTGGTGGGTAATAATAGTGATCAGGAATAGTTTTCCAGCACCCCTGATAGCTATAGATGAGCCATGGGCATAGGGAAATGCCTGTACACACTTTCACAGGTGTCTGAACGAATCACATACTACTTTTTTATTGCTGAAGTGATGTACATGCCATCATGATCATAAACACCTTCAATTTAATACAATGTATAGGATGTTCACTAGTTGCAAAGTAAAATACACTGTAAATAAATGATTTGTTATGTAACAGCCACTTGTAGTAGGTATTATTAATCTGACAGTTCTGAAGCTCTGAACTTCTTACAGACAGGGATTGAACCAGTCCTTTATTCTCTTAACCACTTCACATCCAGACCTTGTTTCACCCTTATGGACCAGAGCAGTTTTGACATTTTAGCTATGGCCCTATTTAATCAGCAATAACGTTATCCCTACTTATGACACCTAAATGAAACCTCTATCTTTTTTTTTTCAAGACTTATTGGGCTTTCATTGTATGGCATTTTTTTCTGTCAAACAATTTAGTTTTCTATGCACTTTAATAGGAAAAAGAGGAAAAAATGGAAAAACACATTATTTCTCAGATTTACTAATTCCAGTTTAAAAATAAAAAGTGCTACTGTAGATAAAAAAAAACACAAATTTTGTTTGGCTATTTCTACTGTTTATTACAAAACTTAAATTATATTTCTGTCACAATTTATGGTGAAGATATTTGATTCTGAAATAATGCTACAGTGTGTATTTTACACTAAGAACTGAGAAAATAAAATAATTTTTAATGATAAGAATCAATCTTTTTGGCTCAGGGAACATATATTCGTTTTTGCCAATTAGTGCTGCAGCAGATAGTGCCAGAGGTTTTGCACAGGAGCAAGCCCAATTGTGCACAGCTGTGCTTCAGCTACACTACTTACACCTACGTCCTCGTGGCTTAGATGAAGTCACAGAGGACGTAGATACACTGTAGTGGTGGAAAAAGTGGTTAAAGAGGAATTGCAGCAAAAATAAAACATCTTTCCTCTGCCTGATTTACATTCTGAAATGTATCACGTTTTTTGGAAGTTGGAAACAGCTGCTATTTCCCACAATGCAACAAGGCTCCAACAGTGTGATGTCAGTGCCTAGGGGCTGACATCACACTGTAGGAAGGGTTTCACCACAATATCAGCTGTACAGACTCCCCTGATGATGTATTCAGGAAAAGGTAAAGATTTCTCATGGGAAAGGGGGTATCAGCTAATGATTGGGATGAAGGTCAATCCCTGATTACAGTTCCTCCTAAAAAGCACTCTCTTCCAAGGATCTATACAAAGATGTCAGCCAGCCAGCCTCCCAGCTCGCACACTATTCTGCCAGTTGGACTGAGCAACAGCTATTTAGTAACTGCTCTTAAAGCATATCCGAGGCGAGAAATAACAGTTAGCTTTGTATACCTGGGGTTTCTTTCAGCCCCTAGAGGTCATGTGTGTCCCTCGCCACAGCTCTGGTCTTTTCCCAGTCCCACTGGCAGCCTCACCTTGCTGCAGTATCACTGACACCCGGAGGGACTGCACCTTTGCCTGTAAAGCGAATGTTTATTTCTTGCCTCGGATATCCTTGAAAAATAAAGAAAACCCTGAGAATCCCCTCCTAAAATTGGATGGATACTCTGTCTCCAGTGCAAAGTGGTAGAGCAGGTAAATAGAGGAAGACACCTGATCTGCTACACTACACTTAAGGGGCCCATACACTCAGCCGATTAGCGGCTGATCGATCTAAATTGCCCAATCGATTGCCCAATTGATTATCAATTTACATTGGACCTAATGGAAATCTGATAGCAAAAAGATGCCATCAGATCGATTTTCAATAGATTTCATACTGAAATCTATTGGAAATCTGTTCCTAGTAAAACATGTTCCTAAACACATCAGATAGATCAGAAAATCTATCTGATGATCTATCTGCTGCTAATGTAATGAGTGTATGGCCACCTTTAGCATAATGAGTTATAGACTGATAAGTCACTGGACTGTTTAAATTTGATTTAATGATATTCATACATCTGCTTAGCATTAACACAACAACATTACTGTAATTTAAATTATAACTGACAAGACAAAAAAGCCTCCATGTTCAAGTTGCACATGATTGATACTGAAGTATATTGCACAGTGACTGCCCATTCCCTGATGTTTTCATTGTTATCAGACTAGCTTTCAGTATGTTTTTCTTCTTGATCCTTTGAAGTGCAAACCTGTTGGCACTATCTATTGAATAAGGCTGTGTAACTAATAATTATTTCAAGGTCTGTTCAAGATTCATGAATATATGAGCAGAAGATTTGTTTCTGCAGCTATAATTTTAATAGCAACGAATTTAGTATACGTTTGCTGTTTATTAAATGCTGTGTACGTTGTGTGCCATTTTACAACTTAAAACAGCAAAATAAAATGAGCACCTTATTAAAATCCTAGTAATAAGCAGGCATGAATTTATTGTTGTTGTTTTTTATTTTGTTATGCAGCTTGCTATTAATGTTTCTACTGGACTAGCCAGATAATAAAAATAATCCAGTATATTCATGTGATACATTCCACAGTGAAAAACACAATATAACAATATATGAGTAATTCAAATGGCATCAGATCTTGAAAACTACTGTGCACACCCTGGCACAGGTAATGCACATACTTTTATGCTCAAGTGAAGATGTCCTAGTATCAGCTGTGATGTATGATTGACATGATGCTACAAAGTTTATGTTAAAGAGAACTCGAGGTGGCATATGATAATCCTAATAGGACCCAGAGGCATGTCGTGTGCACTATGACATGCTTCTGGGTCATTGTACCAGCGCTGCCAGCCCCCACCCCCACCCCCCTGTGCCGCACTGCACCTCCTTAAAAGATCGCCAGGCTAGCGACAATGTCAAACTAAAACAGGAAGAGGCTGGCTCACCATGCAGATTTATCGCACTGTGCATGCCCCTGTCTCTTCCCCCTGGTACAGTGCATGCTCAGGGCAGCTTTTCTCTTGTGTACAAACAGCCACAGAAGGACCACTGACTTAATTTCTTCTTGGGTCAGCGCCATATTTTACAGTTGGGGGGAGACGGATTTCATGGGATAATCATGGCTGAACAGGACCATAGAGGTAGAAACAAATATGACAGACATCATGTGTAGGGGGTAAGGCCTCTTTTACACTATATGCTTAAAAAGTGATTCCTTTTAACCTTGCATAGCAGTGCATTGTGAAAAGATTTCTGTTAAAACACGGATAATGTGAACTTGGCGATAGGGAAACATGAACATGGATATTGCAATGCACATCAGTTGTCTGTTTAGTTATAAATGACACCAACTTATGTAGTGTAAAAGGACCCAAAGGTGGCCACTACCAATAATTTGCTGAATAATCGTTCATTACCGATCACTTGTATGAACGATTGGAAATAGCAGAGAGGTACAAGTGCCTGATGTCCACAGATGTCGGTTGTGCTTACACCCCATCACTGTGCAGGACGTTTGCCAGAGAACACCAAGATTGGCAAATTCACCACTGGCGCCCTGTAGTCTTCACAGATGAAAGCAGGTTCACACTGAGCATGTGACAGAGTCTGGAGACGCTGTAGAAAACGTGTTGCTGCTATTAGACGCCATGGCCAGTTCACCACGGGGAGGTCTCACAATCTGGTGGGGAAGTGGGCACGGTCAACCCCCTCTCCCCCTGCGGCATCACCCTTCCCTGCATGGCGCCCCAGGCGGCCGATTGGTCGGCCTGGTGGACCAGGCGCCCTTGGTACTATCTCACTATTACAGCCCTTCAATGTCATGATATACACACATCTATCCTAACAGAGCAGTTGCATAATTGTATAACCCATAATGTTTGTGAAAATGTATTCTGAAGTGAAGACTACACATGTTGCATGAGAGACATATGTCTTGCTTGATAATCTGATCTTGCAATGTAAAGGACATGATACCTGAAATTGTTCTGTAGGGACATGAAGTGTTCTTTGGGCAATGTATTATCTGCTGTTTTCATTTGAGGTGCATGGTGTCAGTATGCACTATATGGCACCAAATTTATGTCACGTGGCATGCGTTCTTTTCTTTTGGGTGACAAAAGGGCTAGAAACGGTCCTGCCTCTATATCTACATTTTAAAATGTACCCATTATAACACGCCCCTTTGGCAACATGCATAGTCTGAGATGAGCCTTCTCACAGCTTATCTTAAAATGAGGCTCTTGAATGCTGCAGCAGTGACCTCAAACATTCTGAGCAGCTTAGAATCAGACTGAGATTCACTGTTCCATGTGACTACACACAGAAGCTTTGACTACATGTGTCATAGATGGAGGAAGGAAAAGGTATGTCTAAACTTTCACTACCTGGGAATCAAATGATAAGCAAAACACAAAAAGCAAATGCACACTCCCAGCTAGCACATTCCTACCTTATATCTGATCGGCAAACGCCTGTCGGCCAATCAGGTGCAATGGTGTTCACCCTTTGTCTGCCGTATCAAATCTAGCAGGAATTGCATAAATTTAGCAGCATTCACGTGGGAGGCTTTGGTTAGGCATAATTGTAGATTATGTCACTCAGTAGGGACACCGCGTGCAGGTACAGCCTCCACTTGGTCCCCTCCCTAACCACTCACTTATCAACCGCATCTTGGAAGCTGCAAAAAGAAAATTTAAAACCACAAAACACTGGTTCACATGACAGTTAGGGGTCCCGGGACCCGTAAATTACCATGCGATACCCAGAGGGAGATACAGGGGAGCCCTGGACCTTTCATAACCAGGGGAATCACCCTCACTGCCTCTGAACTGAATGCTGATTGCAAAACACAAAAAGCAAATGCACATTCCCAGCTAGCACATTCCTACCTTATATCTGATCAGCAGATGCCTTTAAGCCAATCAGGTGCAATGGTATACACCCTTTGTCTGCCGTATCAAATCTAGCAGGAATTGCATGAATTGCATACATTTAGCAACATTCAGGTGGGAGGCTTCAGTTGGACATAATCGTAGATTATGTCACTCAGCAGGAACACCGCATGCAGCAGGTATTGTATCTGTGTATCGCCTGGTAGTTTAGGGGTCCCTGTCTGTGGCAGATTCCGGTACCCCTGACTGTCGTGTGAACCAGTGTTTGTGGAATCAAATAATAAGGGCTGACAATGCATACTACAGTCCTGTTTCTAAAAGTGAGACTCATGCTAGTAGAAATGTAAAGCTGTGTACAGATGCTTAAAGAGGAACTCCAGTGAAAATAATGTAATTAAAAAAAAGTGCTTCATTTTTACAATAATTGTGTATAAATGATTTAGTCAGTGTTTGCCCATTGTAAAATCTTTTAAATCCCTGATTTACATTCTGACATTTATCACATGGTGTCATTTTTACTGCTGGCAGGTGATGTAGCTGCTGCTTGCTTTTTTGGCAGTTGGAAACAGCTGTAAACAGTTATTTCCCACAATGCAACAAGGTACACAGACAGCAAACTGCCAGGACCATGGTCCTCACAGTTTCCTGTGGGAGGGGTTTCACCACAATATCAGCCATATAGAGCCCTCTGATGATCAGTTTGTGAAAAGGAATAGATTTCTCATGTAAAAGGGGGTATCAGATACTGATTGGGATGAAGTTCAATTCTTGGTCACGGTTTCTCTTTAAGTACTGTTGCCTGGAACGTTTATTAGTGATAGTTATATGAATGGTCTGTACACACACAGACTGTTCAGCAAAAGCCAAGCAGCCTGCTCTGTATTGTGGAGGGGGAGGGAACGATGATAAACACAAAATGTGGAACCATGGTGGTTGTTTGTGGCAATCATTTAGTGAATTGCATAAGTTACTTGTGATCATCTCTGGAAAACTGGTGGTCTAAACTAAGGTCAGTACAGGTCCCCCCCGGACCTATACTGACCTTAGTTTAGACCACCCGTTTTCCAGAGAGGATCACAAGTAACTTATGCAATGAAGATCTAGAATAGTGTCCATGCTATGCTGCCTATAGTACGATAGCTGTGTGCAGTAAAGCACAGATGTTCTGAAGGTAAACAAGACACACGTGCCCTTATTGTCTCTCAGAATCATTATTGCAATTTTCTAGTGACTCATCCACCTGTTTCTCAGCATACTTTTTCAGATCCACATTTACAGGACTTTTTTTTTTAACAATGATGACTCATAATAACAGTATGGAAAAACTTAAATAAATTCATTTAACATAAAAATCAGTAACCTAAAGCTGGCAATAGACATATATTATTAATCGATTTCTTTTACCTTGATTAGCAGAATTAAACTCCTTCCCGTTAGTGGGGGAAAAAAAGGTTTCCACAAAGTAATTTAAAGTATACATGGGACATCCTAATGTCAAAAATGTAGACGCTTGCCCACCTCTGGCTCCTACAGGGGAAGCATTCCGCTGTAAGTACCCAAATTGGGAACATTTTTTTTCCTTCTCGTTTACTTTAAATTAATTAAAAAGAAAAAAGTGTCACAGACTATCTTCAGGCTATCCATTATGGGACAGCAGTTTCTATGTGACCAGTTGGGACTCTCAAACCTCTTGTAGAAGGTAGAGAGTCTATATGTCCCTTGTTTCGGGAGCAGGCATCTTTCTTCAATTCTCCCTAGGTTCAAAGCACAAGAATTCATACTCAGAGGAGAGGCCTGTATCACACAACAAAGGTCGATCCACTTACACAGTGGAGTGTGGTTGACATATTCATAACCACAATTCCATACTGTTTAATAAGAGAAAAGGAAAGAAAGGCTTCAATTATTTGCAGGAAAAGCAACATCAATTAGCTGGACTGTGTGAGGTTAGTGTGTATATGAGTTAAAAGGCCTGAGGGCTTGTTCACACTGGGGGCTTTTTTGTCAATTTTTAAGCGCTGGCGATTTTCAAAATCGCCCTGAAAGCGCTTGTGCCATGATTCCCTATGAGAGAGTTCACATCTGAGCTGTTCGTTTCGATCCGCTCAGATAAGCGGTGCTTGGGCCATTTTTCAGGCAATTCTGCCTCAATGGAAGGTATAGGAAAATGCAAAACACTCACAAAATTGATTTGTGCAGCGGTTGCGTTTTTAAGAATAAATACATTGTATTTATTCTTTTCCGGATCAAAGAGTTCACTTCCTGACTGACGTCAGGAAGTGAAAAAACGCAATCGCTGTGCAAGAGCACTTAGAAAAGCGCTTTTGAAAACCGTCGAATGCAGAGAAATCGGGAAACAAAATGCTTCAAAAACCGTCCAACGCTCACGGACACGCGGACGGAACACAACGTGAGCAAAGCCTCATGGCTGTTTCACAACTAAACAATACTTTTACAAGGGCCTGGTCTGTAGCCTTTTTTTATTGGACAATAATGATAGAGGTGTCCAAACAAATATAAAATATTTAAAAATAGCTTAAAAGGAAGGTAGTGTTGATCTTACCTTCAAGAAGAATACTTATGCAAGGTTTTATTGTAGATAGCACAAAAAAGAGACAGAAGGCACGACTCACAAAGCTTTTTCACCTGCTTACCTGTTTTCACCTTATCTATGTTACTTTTTTAAGCACCAAAAGAGCAAAAATATCATGTAATTAAGTTAAGCAAAGTAATAGTGAAATGAAGTTAATCAGGAACAACTTACTTTGAGTGATTATTTTGCTTGTAAATGTGTTGAAAGGTTATTTTTATCAATTAGGAGAGAAGTTATTTATGAGAAGTTTTGTGAATAGAGCCCATTGTGTTTGACATTACATTTCTTCAGGTCAGTTACATGTGCCTCACAAGTGGTCAGTAACAGCCATGAGTGCCTAAGGCTGGTTTCACACCAGGACATTGCATTAGAGGGGACATTATGGTCGCATAACGTGCCCCTAACGCAACGCCTGGTGGTGTAGGAGCAGGACGCTACAAAGAGCCGCGTTACAAGCAGCTCTTGGTGCGCCTGCTCTGTCGAAGGCACTGCGGAGACCACGTGAGCGGAGCTTTCCGCATCACGCATCACGTGGTCCCGCCAGCCAATCAGCGGCCGCTCCAAGAAGAAAACACTGCAAGTGCAGTGAATAAATTAAGTAGCCATGTGCCTGGCTACATAGCGGCCTCTCCCCGCCTCCTCTCCGCCCCCAAAATAAAAAAAACCACCCGTACTGATCATGTGCAAACAGTCTAACGCGGCTTCGCCGCGTGTAAAGTACTGCATGCAGTACGTTATCTGGACGTGAAGCGTTACAATGTAACGCAACGTGGGCACTGTGAACAGCCCATTGATTTTTCATTGCTGTGCGTTGGGGTGCGTTACAGGCTGCTCTAACGTGCGCCTGTAACGTCCCACTGTGAAACCAGCCTTAGTGTTGCATTGCCGGAAGAGTGCCGAATCATGTCGGCAAAGCACATTGTTCCCCTCTTTACACCGTCGCCAAGAAAGCAGCTCCATCATGCAGCCTTGCAGTCAACAATCTCTGTGAATGTGGACACATCTTCACTCAAATTTGTTTGTTGAGTCATGTGTTATACATACTGGAACATGAAAATAAATGATTTACTTTTGGTCAATTCTCCAATCGTACCTGACATTAATAGAGTTTTTCACATTGCTTTTATCCAATGTGGAATTTGATAAACTTTGAAGATTTTCATAGGATGTGCTCCTGTGCATTCTCTGTGGAGTCATGTTATGGTATGTTCAACATTAAGGAAGTACTCAGTGAGGATTTGCATGGATGTGGTGTGCTGGGCTATCTACCTATACTGGGCCTATTTTAATTTACTACTGCCAGTTTTCGTTGGTCCAGACTAATGGACTAATGAATAGCTTCAGAAAAGGAAATACAAGCATTCTTATGCCATGGATCTCACTCAATGTTTGAGTGGCAATAAGATTGAGTGGTAGGAGCTGTACAAGCAAAACCATCTGAAGGCCCCCAGAAGAATACGATTGGAACATTCTTGCTGATGTGGATTGAAGACTATTCTCCATGTTGATTTCAGAGTCACTTTCTCCAGGTCCTTCCACTTTTAGCTCTTCCTCTAAACTACTGCAGCGCTGCCAGTAGTCAGGAGGGTGGTGGATCTTGGCTGTGTCATTCTTGGTTAGAAATTCAAATTCTGAATGTTGATTTCTCACTAAAAAGTTTCTTATGAAAGAAGTTTTAATAGGTCTCTCAAGAATGTCCCACTGGGTCCCCCCCCCCCTCCACATCCTCCCCCATCCCTTTTCCTTTTATCCATATCCCCCTCCTTTCCTTTATTCTCCCCTTTTCTTCCTCCCCGTAACCCCTTTTCCTTCCCCCCCCCCCCCCCCTTCTCTCCTTCTTCCCTTCCAATCCTCTCCCCCCTTCCCTGTCCCTCCCCCCTTTTCCCTCCCTTTCCTCTCCCTCCCTCCCATTTTACAAATCCTATATTGCAATATCAACTTTGTTTACATCCTACTAACAATTGCATACCTTATAACTGAAAGCTGAGCAGCACCGCTCACTAAAAGAGGACCTGTGAAAATCATCTGGACACATTGCCCATTTGCTTGTGGGTACTGTTGGGTATGTTTTTCAAGCTTCGCTCAGTGCAGGAAGTGGATGCTAATGTTAACTTATTGGATCCGCATCCACTTGTTAAACAAACTGATTCAACAGACAGCAAACAGTTGGCAGCGCTCCTAGGCTGCAAATGAAATGAAACCAACAGAGGTGTGCAGATACCCCAGTGGCTAAAATACAAACATTGAATACAAATCATATGCAAATTATTAATTAATTATTAATCTCTAATTTAAAAATTTGAATGCAAACTGAAGCACATGTATGCAGCTAGCCATGAGTATACTTATGTTTGTTTTATACAGCAGGAGAGATTGGCAGGGCTTGCAGACAGACACTGCACCTGAAATTAAAGAGACTCTGTAACATCAAAAACCTCCCCTGGGGGGTACTCACCTCGGGTGGGGGAAGCCTCCGGATCCTAATGAGGCTTCCCACGCCGTCCTCTGTCCCACGGGGGTCTCGCTGCAGCCCTCCGAACAGCCGGCGACAGACCCGACTGTAGATTCAATATTTACCTTTGCTGGCTCTAGCGGGGGCGCTGTGGCTGCTTTCGGCTCAGAAATAGACGGAAATACCCGATCTCCGTCGGGTCCGCTCTACTGCGCAGGCGCCGGAAACTTGCGCCTGCGCAGTAGAGCAGACCCGACGGTGATCGGGTATTTCCGCCTACTTCGGAGCCGACAGCCGTCAGAGCGCCTGCGCAGGAGCCGGGAAGGTAAATATTGACGTCACAGCTGCACGGAGGGCTGCAGCGAGACCCCTGAGGGACGGAGGACGGCGTGGGAAGCCTCATTAGGATCCGGAGGCTTCCCCCACCCGAGGTGAGTACCCCCCAGGGGACGTTTTGTCGTTACAGTTCCTCTTTAACTACATACAAGATGTGTAGAGCTAAAAAAACTGGCAAATTACACAACTTGCATTCAAAACAGGTACAGCAAAGGAGGGCGTTAGCTTCAGCATAAATAATATGTGCGCATATTATTTATGCTGAAGCTAACGCCCCCCTTTCCTGTACCTGTTTTGAATGCAAGTTGTTTCATTTGCCCGTTTTTTTTTAGCTCTGCACATCTATGCAGGTAGTTAAGTCGGGGAGAAAGCATCTTGTTAGATCAGGAGCGGCACACCTTACCGTACTGTGTGTGGGTGCTGAACCATTGATGCAAAGCAACATCAAGAAACATTCCAAAAAGTCCAAAGGTAGGTCCGCACACCAGCTTCTCAGATAAGCCAAAGATAATTTATTCCATCATAATGTGTCAACACTATGTATGACAATTGTTTCGGGGCCACGCAGGGTCCCCTTCCTCAGATACGTGCAGACAAACAACCTAGTGAACAGCACATTGCATTAAATACAAAAAGTGACTAAAAGGTCAACCCATAGAGGTCAGAGAAACGCCCCCTCATTGGAAATGTAAACAGAAGGCAAATCGAGTGTTCAATGCTAAATACACATACGAGACACACATCAAAAGATGGTATCCATCACTGGTATAATGCCCTTATAAGGGACAAAGAGACCCTTATAAGGGCATTATACCAGTGATGGATACCATCTTTTGATGTGTGTCTCGTATGTGTATTTAGCATTGAACACTCGATTTGCCTTCTGTTTACATTTCCAATGAGGGGGCGTTTCTCTGACCTCTATGGGTTGACCTTTTAGTCACTTTTTGTATTTAATGCAATGTGCTGTTCACTAGGTTGTTTGTCTGCACGTATCTGAGGAAGGGGACCCTGCGTGGCCCCGAAACAATTGTCATACATAGTGTTGACACATTATGATGGAATAAATTATCTTTGGCTTATCTGAGAAGCTGGTGTGCGGACCTACCTTTGGACTTTTTGGGGAGAAAGCATCTGTCTGCAAGCCCTGCCAATCTCTCCTGCTGTACATAAAAACTAATTTGTTTGCTGCAATGCAGAATCCTAACGTCCCACATTTTTTCAAATGGATGGGTGCATGGACGCAATAAAAGCCAATGAGAACAGACAGTGTCCTCTTTTTCTGCTTCGAACGCTGTGTTTGAGCATCACCATGCAAATACTCACGTGTCCCTTGGTTTCCGCTGCTGCTGACTCTTCCACTTGGTTCGAATAAACAGATCAGTGCCAGGCAGAAGCACCAATGGGAACAGAAGCATCAATGGTCCAGGGTAGACACATTAAAATTCTCCCTATTGCAAGGGAGATTTAGCCTATTGTAATCCTATGGGGAGCCCCATACTCCTGCTGGCCTATAGTCCGTGAGCTTTGGGACCGAGCTGTCAGCAGCAGCAGAACAAAGGGACATGTGAATTTCAGCGATCGCAATTGAATCGAATGGAGTAGACGGGCAAGGCGGATACAAAACAAATGGCATGGACACACGACGACGCAAAATTAGAGTTGGGCCGAACGGTTCGCCGGCGAACGTGGTTCGCGCGAACTTAGGTGGTTCGCGTGCGGGTACCGCACGCGAACGTTTTGCGGAAGAAGTTCGGTTCGCCCCATAATGCACCTGAGGGTCAACTTTGACCCTCTACATCACAGTCAGCAGGCCCAGTGTAGCCAATTAGGCTACACTAGCCCCTGGAGCCCCACCCCCCTTATATAAGGCAGGCAGCGGCGGCCATTACGGCCACTCGTGTGCCTGCATTAGTGAGAGTAGGGCGAGCTGCTGCAGTCTCTCATATAGGGAAAGATTAGTTAGGCTTAACTTCTTCCTGGCTGCATACCTGTTCTGTTCAGTGAGCCCTCAGCCCACTGCATACCTGTACTGTGATCCTGCCACTGCATACCTGTTCAGTGATCCTGCCACTGCATACCTGTTCTGTGAACCCACCCACCACCACTGCATACCTGTTCAGTGATCCTGCCACTGCATACCTGTTCTGTGAACCCACCCACCACTGCATACCTGTTCAGTGATCCTGCTGCCACTGCATACCTGTTCTGTGAACCCACCCACCACTGCATACCTGTTCAGTGATCCTGCCACTGCATACTTGTTCTGTGAACCCACCCACCACCACTGCATACCTGTTCAGTGATCCTGCCACTGCATACCTGTTCTGTGAACCCACCCACCACTGCATACCTGTTCAGTGATCCTGCTGCCACTGCATACCTGTTCTGTGAACCCACCCACCACTGCATACCTGTTCAGTGATCCTGCCACTGCATACTTGTTCTGTGAACCCACCCACCACCACTGCATACCTGTTCAGTGATCCTGCCACTGCATACTTGTTCTGTGAACCCACCCACCACCACTGCATACCTGTTCAGTGATCCTGCCACTGCATACCTGTTCTGTGAACCCACCACTGCATACCTGTTCTGTGAACCCACCCACCACTGCATACCTGTTCAGTGATCCTGCTGCCACTGCATACCTGTTCTGTGAACCCACCCACCACTGCATACCTGTTCAGTGATCCTGCCACTGCATACCTGTTCTGTGAACCCACCCACCACTGCATACCTGTTCAGTGATCCTGCCACTGCATACTTGTTCTGTGAACCCACCCACCACCACTGCATACCTGTTCAGTGATCCTGCCACTGCATACTTGTTCTGTGAACCCACCCACCACCACTGCATACCTGTTCAGTGATCCTGCCACTGCATACCTGTTCTGTGAACCCACCACTGCATACCTGTTCTGTGAACCCACCCACCACTGCATACCTGTGCAGTGATCCTGCTGCCACTGCATACCTGTTCTGTGAACCTGCCACTGCATACCTGTTCTGTTCAGTGGACCCGCCACTGTATACCTGTTTAGTGAACCCGCCACTGCATACCTGTTCTGTTCAGTGGAGTTTGGTGTGTCAGTGTGAAGCAGTACCTTAATTACACTACCTGATTGATGTATACACATGCAAGATGTTTTAAAGCACTTTAGGCCTGTCATTTAGCATTCAATGTGATTTCTGCCCTTAAAACGCTGCTTTTCGTCAAATCCAGATTTTTTCCGGGGACTTTTGGCGTGTATCCCACTCCGCCATGCCCCCCTCCAGGTGTTAGACCCCTTGAAACATCTTTTCCATCACTTTTGTGGCCAGCATAATTATTTTTTTTTTTCAAAGTTCGCATCCCCATTGAAGTCTATTGCGGTTCGCGAACTTTAACGCGAACCGAACCTTCCGCGGAAGTTCGCGAACCCGGTTCGCGAACCTAAAATCGGAGGTTCGGCCCAACTCTACGCAAAATGCATCTGGAGAACGGATGTGCTTACCGTGCTGTTTTGCATGCGCTGCAAGTGGGGAACGAGCCTTAGGTGAACAATGGACAATGCCCATGTATTTAAAAGACTGTTGAGTGCTGTAGGTCATATATTGTTTATTACTAAAAACATGGCATATTTTCAATAAAACGTATCTGATAAAAAAAAAACAGCATGTGCATCTCAATCTTTCTTCTTAAAAACTTAAATCTATCAAAGAAGTAATGTGTTTATTTTTTTTCCTGGTGCTGCTCCATTCCTCTGCTTGTAGTCAAGTCCTTCTTGAATCTATTGCAACAAGGCTTTTATCATGTTCTGATGTATTTTTTCTGAAAGACAATAACAGGGAATAAATACACTGATAACAGTTATGCAATACAAACAACCATGAATGCAGTTACAGCCTAATCAGTGTAGAAAAACACATACCAAATTATTCCTGGTCATCTTTGCACAAGATGTCACAGTTATGGTTCATTATATGAAATCCTTAAACCAGGGATTCTTTTTCTTGTAAGTATCAGTGTAATACCTTTCAGTCAAGACATACTGGCAGATCCTTTCCTCCACAGCCTGTATCAGCCCTTGGGGTGCGCTGTAGTTTTGAGGCATGAAATCTGAAGTACAAAATAGAGGAGGAAATTACATCTCAGGAATCACTTTAGAGCTGGCAAGAAAAGAGGCCAGTTTTGCAAACATGCCAAAACTGTTTCAGAAATCTCCCCTGCCAAACTACTGTATTTTCTGTGGAGGTGCATTGTCCTCTCCCTACCCTCAGATTCTGCATATTGCTTTGGGTGGAGAATACAACTAAGCCAGGCATGTCCAAACTTTTTAGACCAAAGGCCATATCAAACTTCTTGAGATTGCTAGGGGGCCAAATTAAGGGGGATGCATTTTGGTGTGAATCAGCGTCGCTAGCATTATTTTACCTGATGTAAAATCGCTTGTGACGTTACAGGGCCAGAGTTAGGACACCTACGAATACCTGGGCATTTCTGAGCAGTGAAGGTGACTACGCAAGGGAATGCATTATTTTGTAACTAAGACCCCGGCTTTTAACATAGCTGTAGGGATAACAGTGGTGCCTGGATGATTGATTCCTGTGAATACATTTGTTTGAATATTTGCATGTGAGTATGCAAAGGGTTAAAATTCTTGGAAAAATATACTGTTTGAGTATATCCATGTCCTGTAGAACTGGCTGCAAAGCAAGCTGTAAAGTGGTCTGGATCTTGGCACATCTGATTAGCTCAGTGCAAAGATCTAGTGGACCTGGTTAGCCTCCGCTATGGTTTCCTGTAGATCAACAGTCTAGGCAAAGGCATAATTATTTGCTCATCTGTAATGACTACATAGATAAGTCTACTAAATCTAAACCTGGCCCTACACTATTCAATTATCATTTGATTTTTGTTTTCAATCGATATTGTGATCATTTATTCTATTGGTGGCCATACATGGTACAATTTTTTCATCCAATCTTACCATTTCTATGTAGTATAAGGGTAAATTAAGTGAATATATTGAAAGGATAATTTAGGCAGTTCCCTTATATTACATAGAAATGGTAAGATTGGATGAAAAAATTGTACCATGTATGGCCACCATATGACTGACTAAAAACCCACATTGCAAATCAATCGATCAATTTTAGCCCCTAATATCGATCTAAAAAGAAATCAAGTGATAATTAAATAGTGTATGGGCAGCCTAACAGGGCTGACGTGAGCCCACTGAGTCTAATAGGAAATCCAGCCCTGTAGCGTAGCCAATCCATTTTACTGAGTAGTCTCTGTATTATAAAAACAGAGTCATTCAAGCAAAACAAAGCAGCATAGCTGCAAACCCCACCAGGCAAATATAATCCAATGTTTTCCACCACTTGCAAAATGACTCTCAAGTGCTGCCTACAATTCTGATGTTTTATGTTCTAAATGTACATTCGTTCAAGAAGTAAATGACAGACAAACAAAGCAATTTAGCAAACGAATGCTTCCTGTCCTCAGACTACATTTCCCATCATGCCCCAGCAGGGCGGAGCATGCGCAGTGAGGAGCGGCTTGAGTGGCAAGTTGTTTGTTACAGTGTAGCAGCAGCTGCTTTTTGCACTCTGGAGCCGCCGCTGTAGCGAGTGTGGCTGAACTCCTTCAGCTTCCCCTCCAGATCCCCATCTGTCTGCCTCTCCCCCATCCATCTACTATACTACTGCTCTGTCCACACTTTCCCCATCCTGATCCCAAGCTCAGGACACAGATCTGCCATCACAACGAAAGCCAGCAACATCTCTATCTCTAGATGATCCACAAATGAGAAGAAGGAAAAGATGGAACTGCATATATTAGAGCACAGGCTAAAAGTAGCGAGCATAGCCAAGGAAAACATCCAGCTGTTTACCTATGGATTAAACAAACTTGCCTTTTTGTCATCCAAAACAAGGTAAGAGGCTGATTGGGTTCATTGATGGGGGTGATTTATAAGGGGTTTGTTGAAGAGGTCACTTTTCAGTGGTTGATTCCGATGCTGCTGCTGCTGGATGCACAAACCCTTTGCAAAAACAACTTCGAGTCATGTACTTGTTTCACTGAGGCTGTCAGTGGGTGTTGCTGGATGCATCACATCTAGCACTGAATGAATGAAACAGTTGTTGCTTTTGTCTGCAGATTTCAATTTTTTTTAGCAAAGTTGATTCAATGGGAATGGAATCTAGTTGGTGTTGGGGGATATTTATACAGATTTCAGAGATGGGTTAGAAATCCCAATCCATTCTGCAGATCCAGCATGAGAAGTGAGTTGCTATCCACACTGATGTCATTTCTCCCCAGACATAGGTGTATGTGCAGTAAACAAGGGCTAAATGTTGATGCTGTGTCACATTATTAATGCACTGGATGCTGCTAGAAATTTGTTTTTGTTTTTTTATATTTGCTTGGCAGGCTCTCTCAATAGGTACCACAATAGAAACCTATTTGTGCTTGTTTTTGTAGAGATGAACCTTGAAGATCTTCAGTTAGTTTAATGATTAATTTTCATTGTGTGTTAGCTAATTTAGGGGGAGAGGATTGAATGGGACTTAGTAAAATACACATATAAAGTTTGCATATAGGATCAATGGTCCATATTGAACAATGGAATGGTTTGGATAAGGGGGAGTGGCAGCCTATCCAGTGCATGCTGAAATGTGCAGTACAGATATTATTTGGAGCTCTCCTCTCCCCAGTGGTGGAACTCTGCCATTGTGTGTAAAGTAATGTATTCCAGACCCTTGTTTACTTTCTTTCTCAGCTGAATGGGGGATGCAACTATCTACATCCTAGGGGGAGAAAAACTAGTTTTCCTGTTAAACCAGTAACTTAGTTATTCAGTAATAGAGGTTAACGCTATTATTTTTATGCTTCAGTTTATTTGTTCCAATTACAGCTATTTTTTTAAAGATATTTTTTATTTTCATAAATTTTACAACAAAAGTTAGACATAAGACAAGTTAGTAGAAGACATTCCACATAGGATGGGTTAAAAACAGGTCAATACTAGATACATTAGATGGTGGCTAACCAGTATCACCCACGAATAGACTAAGCATATCAACCTATAACGAAAAAAAATGACCACAAAGAACTCTCCTGATAGTGTATGGTGTGAGCCATTCATTCAATAAAACAAATGAAAGTGTGTGGAAGTGAACCCACAGGAGTGACTGCAATTTCCCCAAATCACAATCTTGGGTCCTGCAGCGTTTTTAGAGCATTTGCTCTAAAGTTTAGGATCGCTGCACAAAAGTGATTTTACTACCTGGGGATAATAGCAATCGCCCGAAATCACACCAGAAAAAAGTCACCCAAAATCATGCCAGAAAATGCAGCAAAAAAATTACACAAAGCACACTCGCAACTTGCTCTGGGACCAAGGCTCAGTCATGCATTATTACCCAGTCACATTCAAGCTGCTTTTTGTTTTGGAAAATAATTAACTTATGAAAATATTTTATATGACAAATTGGTAGTCGGTGCAATACGATTGTCACAAGCTGGCAAGATTGACAGCTAGAGATGATCAATGTTCCCTACTAAAATTCACCTCAATAAGCATTCATGGAGCATTAGAGTGAATGATTTGTAAGCCTGGTTGTGATCATTTGATCTTTTCTCACTTGGGCTTTGTTGGCACTTGGCAGGGTGGTAGAGTATCTGTATAGTACAGATATGCGATACCAGTCCAGAAGTTCTATGTAGCATTCACAAATCCTTCAGGGCCTTTTTCCACTAGCTTGCGATTTGCTTCTGATCGCAAATCGCAAGGTACATTAAACTAATGGAAACTGCAGCAGCAATTTCCATTAGTGCGATCCGATTGCAAAGCTATTTTGGTCAAAGCGCAATCGTTGTCCTGCCGCGTTTTGTATGCGATTGAGCTGGACTATAATGAGTATAGTAGCTCAATCGCAATCGCATGGTGGAAATTGAAACGCGATCACGATTGGAATCGCAATCGCGATCGCATTTCATAGTGGAAAAGAGCCCTCTATCAGATTTTCTGCTGTTTGAAAAAAATCATACTTGTCTAGTTGTGCATTGCAGTAGACAAACGTGGTAAAACAAATGTGAGAGTGGCCCATAGAAAAGCATGGGGTGCGTTCGGCATGCCTGTACATTGCAATCTACAGTCCAGCAGCTGACTTGATTTAATGTGAATAGCGGCCCCCGATCCCCCTCAGTGCAACTGCAAAGGATCAGACTGGTGGATCGCCTTGGCCATTGTTCATCTATTCGCCCTGCCCCTTCCGTGCCAATTCATCAGCCCCCCCAGCACATAGCAACAAAACGCATCTCTAGTCTGCAGGCTAGCAATGCCTCTGTACGGAAATCGTCTCCAAAATGTCCCCTCCAGCTTTAAGCTACATACCTACTTTAGGTTTTCTTTGACCATATCAATCGTATGTGGCTATCTTGGCTGAAATTTTTGAATCTGTACAAATGTCCCTGATATCCTTGGCCTCCCCTCTAGCAATGTAGCAGGATGTATTGCTCTCGTACAAAATCTCTTGCTGCTTCAGGACTTCCTCTGAGCACTTACTTACAAAATCTGTTCATATTATTCACAATCTGTTGGTCCATATACTTCTTGGAAGCGGTAAAACTGGCCACTGATTGACCCATCAAAAGGAATGTGTGTATGCACCCTAAACTGATATGTGAATGAACCATACCTATTGCTTTGGGCAGTAGTATTACACATAGCTTTAAGCCTGGTGCACATCTTCAATTTTGATTGGCCAATTTTACCACCGCCATATACAGTAGCATGATGGTAAACTGAATAGTGTGAGCAGATTGTGTAGGTAAACCCTCATAATACATGGAGGTAGTAAATTTTGTCAGTGATTAGACAATCAAAATTGAAGGTATGTACCAGGCTTGAGGCTGGCCATACACGTCAGTTTTTCCAAACCACTTATTCCATCACTGTTTAGCAGTTTTATCTTTTGAAAATCTTCATTGAATGGGAGCAACAGCAGAAGATTGATGGCTGCAAAACTTTGTCGTATTTGTGGCAGATTGACCTAGCTGAGTGCAGGCAGATGGCATTGTTTTACCCATCCTGCCCACTCCATGGTGCACCATGTCACCCTCTGCCCCTCCTTCATCGCAACAGAATGCATCACCAGCCTGGAGGCTAGCACAGTGTCTGTACAGCATCAGTCCCTGAACTGTTGCCTAAAGGATTGAGTCCTGATTCTGACTATGATTTTTTTCATATATGAATATCATTGGGCTACAGAAGTTGCTGTCATGTAAACAGTGATAGAAATGACCATTGTTGTAGCTCATGATGAGTTTGCAGTCTGCCGTTTTTCTTCGGTTGCTGTGAGGAGCACTGTTCCGTTTTCCAGTTTCAAACATGAGACCTTGTACAGACAGAAAGCAAAACTGGAGATGTTATTTATAGTAATAGTCAGCTGGAAAATCCATGGAAAAACAACTGGGGGAGAGCAGTTGCTACTTGGTCTTCAAGGCTGGATGGGGCTTGTACTACAATCCATGTGCCCACAATAGGGAACTGGAGATTGCAACATTCTTACCCAGCATGGAAATAGTACATGCTAAAGCTTGTGTTGCTTACAGTGGACTGAGATGTTTGGGGGCCTGTCTATACTCGCTAACATTTCTACTTCAGAATAGCAGAAAATTATTAATATTTCTTGATCAAGCAAATATCAGTTGTGCCTAACCTAAAGGTGGCCACACACGATACAATAAAATGATCCAATTTTATGGCAATTCGATAAAAACGATCGTATCTCCCGAAAGAATCTAAAACTTTTCTTTCATTCGACTGAAAAATCTGATCGGATTTCCCGTTTTCTTTGATTTTTATCGATCCTGAATGCCAGATATTTTTCTTCAATCTATCTAAAGATTGTAAGGTGTGTGTTTAGATTGTCAATTTATTAATATACACACCCTAGCAATTTTGTCAGTTTCCAATCATTTTTATCATAATTGGGGAAAAATTGAACATACGTGTGTGGTACATTGGTCATATTTTTGAAATGTTACAATCAGTCAGAAAAATTGATTGCAATTCTTAAATTGAACAGATATTTAAAAAATGTTATGGGGTGTGGCCACCTTAAGACATACTAACACGGTGTAAGCCTTGCTTAAAGGGAAATCCGAGGTACGGGAAAAAAAAAATTCTACTTACCCGGGGCTTCCTCCAGCCCCTGGCATCCGATATGTCCCTCCCCGCAGCTCTGCTCCCAGCTGGTAGCCCGGGGTCCCCTCCATTGGAGATACCAACTTCGCCAGGTCGTCATCTTCTGTGCAAGCGCGCGGCCAAGCCGCTCACAATTGCGCTCACCTGGTCTTGAGCATTCTGCGCAGGCGCAGTATTTTGCGCTTGTGCAGGACACTCTAAGCCGTGTGATCACGAGAGACGCAGCTGCACGCTCACTCAGGCGCAGAAGATGCGGGCCTGGTAAAGTCTGTATCTCCAATGGAGCTGCTGGGAGGGACAGATCGGCTGCCAGGGGCTTTTCCTCGGATCTTCCCTTTTAGCTTAGTGACTTATACTACATACCTGAAGAAGGGGAAATGTGTAGTTTAGGCCCCAGGTGCTGGGTATAGCCATAACCAGAGAAATAGCAATAACCAGAGAAACATCAGTAAAATAAACAAACAAAAAATGAAAACTGTACTATAAAGTTTACAGAGCTAATAAAAAGCAGAAATATTTTTTAGCCTGTTCATTTTTATACTCAATGTTCAATTTTTTAATGATGCAATATAAAATGCATGCATGGCACAGCTACAGCAATTCAGCTGTGGCTTTGCGTCCGATTTAGGAACAGACGTGACACCCACTGGAAATAAGGCATAAAGTGACCTGAGTACCTGTAATATTATAAAAAGAACCTCCCCATAAGGAATATTCATAATACAGTGTGCCATTGGGGGGGGAGCTTCAATACTTACCTATGGGGGGCTGCTCCTCTAGCCCACTGTCCAAATGGAGGTTGCTATGTTCCCCAGGAAGCAGCCACAGTTTGAAACTTCTGCCAGTGTTGCACGCTCCCAGCCAACACAATGCATGCCCGTAGATGTCAGGATATCTCTAGGCCATTGTGTTCGGAGCATAATGCAATCCTCTAGATTGTAAGCCTTTGGGCAGGGTCCTCACTCCTTTTGTGTCCTACCTGATCATGCACCTCTATTACTGTGCACCCATGCTATGCATTTGAGTGAACCTAACTTGCCTAACTCCATGCTCCCATCCAGTGACTGACTAAGCATTACCTGGTACTCATACTGTGCTGTGTGATCTGGTTTTCTTGTATTCCTGTATTGTCATATTGCTGTTTGTCACCCCTAAATATTGTCTGTAACCTAAATTAATGTCCAGCGCTGCGTAATATGTTGGCGCTTTATAAATACAACAAATAAATAAATAAAATAATGCGACCAAGCGCCATCTGCGTTACCGTGTGTTGTTCTGCTAATCCCATTCACTACAGTAATTTGCTGGGCACTACGCTTTGAAAAAAAAAAAGGGTGCAGCAGTGCAATATCTCAACACACTGCTGTGCAATGCATAAAGGGAAAACATCAGACACTGCAATCTATGCACTTCTGATGTTCTTGCGTATTGCATATCACACGTGCTGCCAAAATGTGCATGGCAACAAGTATAGTGTGAATGAGGCCTTGTAGAGCAGGAGATGTCTCACACTTATAGTTAATGGAAGTGTTATGGTTTGATGTTGTTTTGGAGCAGACAAACTTGGGAAATGACAATGTGTGAAAGGTATAGTGAACAAGAATGGCTACTATTTATTACTGCTACCTTATGCCATTCCTTGTGGCCTACATCTGACTGGTGCCAGTTACATCCTCCAAAGAGGCAACAATCCTAAACAAACATTCCAAACTGTGGGGAGTAGCTGGAGTCCTATGACTGATGGAAAGACCTGGCCAGTCTCCTGACCTGAATCCCATTACATAGCTCTGGGAATCCATTGATTGCAAGATCTGAGAAACATGTTCAACCAACAGGAAACCTGTTTGGGTGGTGAGGGCGTCTTGCTGGTGAAGTATTGCTGCTGAATGGTGTTTAAAAAAAAAAAAAAAAAAAAAAAAAAAAAAAAAAAAAGCTACCAGAGGATTCAATGATCAAATCTATCCTCAAATGATGATTTTTTTTTTTTTTACTGATACAGTATTAACAAGATGCATACTCGTGTGAAAATGCTCAGACTGCTAATACATTTAAACTGTAATTAAAAGAGAAAGTATGATAAAATCTTCTACTTAGATAATATAGTCATCATACATATCTTCTATATACAGTAGTAACAGTGCCTAGTCCACAAAAATGAAATAAACCAAATCAAAAAACAAGTTACAATAAAGAAGTCACTATATTTTCTGAATGTGTGTTAGACCCTCCCTCTGGGCGGGCATTCCAGCGACAGTAGTGCGGCGTACAGTCTGTCAGGCAAGACTGATAAAGGTGCGTACACACGCGCTACGGCTGCCAACGACGGGTCCGTCAGACCCTCCTGCTGGGTGGACTTTCAGGAGACAGCAGCCCATGTGTACACGCTGTCGGCAGACTGATAAGGCTGTTTCTGAACAATCTGCTCTAGTCTGCCAACAGACTGTACGCACGTACTACTATCGTCAGAACGCCCGCCCAGCGGGAGGGTCTGAAGGACCCGTTAATCATTACAGTAGTGCGTGTGTACGCACCTTAAAGGGAACCTTATCTGTAAAAAAAGAGTTTTACTTACCTGGGGCATCTGCCAGCCCCCTGCAGCCATCCTGTGCCCTCGCAGTCACTCATGGCTCCTCTGGTCCCCCACTGGCAGCTAGTTTCGTTTTTGCCGACTGGGAGTCGGCCGGCCGCCATGCGTACGTTTTTACGCATCCCTGCTGGTGCAGGAAGCTATTGCAGACATCAACAAGTACATTTTTACGCATTGCGGGTGTAATGCGTAAAATTTTACGTAAAAATGTACTTGTTGATGGCTGCAATAGCTTCCTGCACCAGCAGGGATGCGTAAAAATGTACGCATGGCGGCCAGCCGACTTCCAGTCGGCAAAAACGAAACTAGCTGCCAGCGGGGGACCAGAGGAGCCATGAGTGACTGCGAGGGCAGAGGATGGCTGCAGGGGGCTGGCAGATGCCCCAGGTAAGTAAAACTCATTTTTTTTTACAGTTAAGGTTCCCTTTAAGTCAGGTTTACATATCTAAAGGTCCGTACAGACGCCGGACTTTAGGCAACGACTGGTCCGTCGTCACCTCCCGCTGGGTGGGCGTTCCAGCGACAGTCCGGCGTGTGTACAGTCTGTCTGCAGACTGATACGGCTGTTTCTGAGCGATCCGCCCGGCGGATCGCTCAGAAACAGCCGTATCAGTCCGCCGACAGACTGTACACACGCCGGACTGCCTGCTGAAAACCCGCCCAGTGGGAGGTGACAACAGACCCGTCGTTGCCTGCAATCCGGCGTCTGTACGGACCTTAAGTGTGACTGTATAACTGATATGTACACAGGAATCTTTTGTGCAGTATGTGATAAATAACATCTGTGTAGTTGTGTCACTAAAAGGGATGGTCAATGAGATACATATCTGCGTTGATTATGCACTCTTTGCTCATGAAATCAATTAATTTGATATACTGTTAAATTTGAGGTTGGTGACTACAAATTAACTTACACACGCAATACTATATTCTACATAAGAACTCCCTGCAGAGCTGTTGTGAATGTAAAGAGAATGGAACACATTGAACGCAGAGGTGTTGTCTATCACCTGTAATCCTGGTTCAGATCAAGCAAGAAGAATGTGTAATAGAGGAAGAATTGCCTCATTACCCTGCAGAGTGCCTGCACATCACTTTTACATGTACCCACAGTTATGTTAGGTATACACCATATTCTGCAGATTTACTTGCCAGATCGATTATTTACAACATGTCCGATCTGAATTTCGATCGATTTTTCGATGTTCCAATCTATTTCCTGATCAATTTCTGTTCACACCTATGGAACTTGATCGGAAAATTGAAAAATCAATCGAAATTCAGATCAGACATTTTGGAAATAATTGATCTGACAGGTAAATCTTCCAGAAAATTGTATAGTGTGTACCTAGCATTAGATTACCTAGGGCCTGTTCTTTGTTCTTGTTTGCACCCTCTACAAGTACTCTTACCAAGGACTAAAGACAATGGATCTGTTGACAATGGCCATATAAAAACGGATCCTATACACAAACATGTCTGTTTCTACGCTGCTGTCCAATGTAATAAATAGTATGATTTTCAGTGTGTACTTAGGCTAGGTTCACAGTGGTCAGTTGGCTAACACACACGCTGTAATGACTGTGAACTGCAATGGAGACTGGCCATAGATTAAAAATAATACAAAGCCTGCATGCAGCAAGTTAGAATAATGTGATCCATTACTGTGAACAGCCCCATAGAATGATATGGGCAGTGAGCTGACATGCAGAATTATTCTGCTACGCAACTGACCACTGTGAACAGGGCCTTAGGAGAACATTCATGGTATTATCTTACTGTTCAATAAAATGATCGATTACATATATCATCAAATGAAATGCAAATTCTCTCTTTATTGACATGAATTTTTTTATTTTTCTTCAGTAAACTGATAGTAACAAGATGGAAACTCACAATAAAAATCTTTTAAAAGCTGGTGATCATGTGTGGCTGGATAGTGTACTAAGGGCTCTGCCTCTGACACAGGAGACCAGGGTTCGAAACTCTGCCCTTTTTGTTCAGTAAGCCAGCGCCTATTCAGTAAGGAGACCTTGGGCAAGACTCACTAACACTGCTACCACATACTGGGCTGTACGGCGGTGTAGTGGTCAGCGCTCTCTCCTTGCAGTGCTTGGTCTCTGGTTCGAATCCCAGCCAGGTCAACATCTGCAAAGCGTTTGTATGTTCTCCCCGTGTCTGCAAGGGTTTTCTCTGGGCACTCAGATTTCCTCCCACATCCCAAAAACCTACAGATAAGTTAATTGGCTTCCCCCTAAAAATTGGCCCTAGACTATGATGCATGCGCTACACAATACATACATATATGACTATGTAAGGGACTAGATTGTGAGTCCCTCTGAGGGACAGCAAGTGACGAGACAATATACTCTGTACAGCGCTGCGTAATATGTCGGCGCTATATAAATAAATACTGAGCATGTGCTAGTGCAGTGGTCCTCAAACTAAGGCCCGTGGGCCGAATGCGGCCCCCTGAGGCTCTTTTACCGGCCCCCCACACACAAAATGTATTACTTATAGATGCGGTCAGCTAGACAGCTACATCTTTAAATATTGGTGGTCCACAACAACAGTGCTGGCACCACCCATCCACATGGAAGCCAGAAAGCAGTAATTCGCTGGTTTCCAATCATATTCCACATCAGGTGACACTGCTGTCCAATTGGACTTCAGGTTGTCACCTGGGTATGCTTCACTTCTGGCCCGCAAAGACATCATTTTATGTATACTCTGGCCCCCCAGCAGTCTTAAGTATGTTGACCTGGCCCTCGACCGAAAACGTTTGGGGACCCCTGTCCTAGTGGCTGCAGCTCTGGCGCTTTGAGTCCACCAGGAGAAAAGCGCCATAGAAATGTTCTGTGTCTTGTCTGATTGCTCCTAAACTTTCGACTGTTCTGATTGAATCATTGATTTGATCATTTGAAAAATGTTCCTGTGTGGATACAAAAACGTTGTGTAAATTTAAAAATATTTACACTTTTATTGGGGGAAAGGCAACAATAATTCCCCACCAGGACAACTTCATGCACTACAAACATGAAAGCAGCTCCGCCCCTTGTTTACTGTGCTGTGAGTCTCTCAGCAGGCATCACAGGCTTACTGAAGGAAGATGGGAACACAAAAACATGAAGGCCCCATTCACACTAAAGCGTTTTGCCGCAATTTCGGCAAAACGCTCAAACGCTTTTTAACCCCCTTGGCGGTATGAAAAATACCGCCAGGGGGAAGCGCAACAGTTTTTTTTAATTTTTTATTTTTTTTTATCATGTAGCGAGCCGAGGGCTCGCTACATGATAGCCGCTGCTCAGCGGCATCCCCCCAGCCCCGCCGATCGCCTCCGGCGATAGGCGATCAGGAAATCCCGTTCAAAGAACGGGATTTCCTGGAGGGCTTCCCCCGTCGCCATGGCGACGGGGCGGGATGACGTCACCGACGTCAGCGACGTCGGGACGTCATTGGGAGACCCGATCCACCCCTCGGCGCTGCCTGGCACTGATTGGCCAGGCAGCGCTCGGGGTCTGGGGGGGGGGGGGGGCCGCGCGCCGCACCGAATAGCGGCGATCGGGCGCGCGGCGGCGGCGATCGGGGTGCTGGCGCAGCTAGCAAAGTGCTAGCTGCGTCCAGCAAAAAAAAAATTAAGCAAATCGGCCCAGCAGGGCCTGAGCGGCACCCTCCGGCGGCTTACCCCGTGTCACACACGGGGTTACCGCTAAGGAGGTTAAAAGCGCTAGCATAATGAAACCCTATGGGCCCATTCTTACTTGGGCTATTTGCGCTAATTGCCGCAAATCGCCCAAAACCGGGTAAAAGCGCGAAACGCAAAAGCGTCACCTGCACCATTTTCAGGCGATTTCCTGGCAATCGTGTTTCAGTGCCATAGAAGCGCTAACCGCGATCGCGGCAAAATCGCCGCACTGTTCAGTGATTTTTCCGCATGAAATCGTAGAAAAAACACTCCTTCAAAATGCCGGAAAAAATCTCCGGCGTTTTGTGTTTCTAAGTGTGAATAGTGCCGAAATAAGAAAATGATTTCTGGATCAGTTATGTGATATTTTCTACATAGAAGTAATGTTGCATTTTAACCACTTCACCCCAAGGAGGTTTTTACCCTAACGGACAAGAGCGATTTTTCACCTGTCAGTGCTCATCCCTTTCATTTGCCAATAGCTTAATCACTACTAATCACAATGAGATGATCTATATCTTTTTTTCACCTCAAATTGGGCTTTTTGGGGTTGATATTTGTTTTCAGTAATTATTTTTTTTTTCTATGCATTTTAAAGGGGAAAACAAGAAAAAAAATGACAAAATACACAATTTCTCCAATTTCATCCCCTATAGTTTTAATATAAACACTGCTACTGTACATAAAACCCACACATTTGATCTGCCTATTTGTCCTTGTTATAACAAGATTTTAATTATGTCCCTAGTACAAAGTATGGTGACAATATAGTATTTGGAAATAAAGGTGTATTTTTTTTTTTTTTTTGCTGTTTTTTTTTCACTATTTTCATGTGCACGTGCACAGGAATGCACGCGCGGGAGTGTGTACAGCATCTGCAGCAGTGCATGACGTTTTAAAACGTCTTGGCGCTCTACTGTTTAAACTTCCCCCAGACAGGAAGAAGTGAAGCCTGCCGGACTCGGAGACCAGACCAGAGCGGAGAAGAAGACAGCGCCGGCCGGAGCAGGTAATGTATGCGCGGTGGGGGAGCGGCGGCAGCACCACCACCACCACAGATTGTGAACGGTTTCATGCTGAAATCTATGCACAATCTGTTTGCAGTAAAGGCAGCCATAAGATCCCTCTCTGATCAGATTCGATCAGAGAGGGACCTATCTGTTGGTCGATCTGATGGCAAATCGACCAGTGAATGGCCACCTTAACAGAAAAATCTAACAGAAAATTGTATGGTTCGTACTAGGAATTAGAATAGCAAGTTAGAATAACTCGATCCATTACAACACAGTATTGTGAAAAGGCCCATAGATTTGTATGGGCAGTGAGTTGACATGCAGAATCTTTCTGAAATGCAACTGGTGCAGTGTGAAAGAACCCTGAGGGCTCGTTTCCACTATAGCGAATACAAGTGAATGGGATTGTTTCCACTTGTGTGTCGTGCGGGTGCGTTTTGGTGTGCGGGGAAAATCTGCACGGCAGAGCCGTCAGATTTCGCGTGCGGCAGGAATGCGGGCAAATCGCCCGCAATGCTTTTAATAGGGAAATCGCATGCGGCTTTGTCATGCGGTTTTCCCTGCGATTTCGCATGTAAGGGTATGGAACTTTACACAGGCAGTGACATGGTTAAATTCACCCGCTTCCTAGCCATGCGAAATCGTGGGAAAAACAGCATGCGGAAACGCATCCGCATGCGATTTCGTCCGCGGTGGAATTCAGGCGATTCCGCACCGCTACAGTGGAAACGAGCCCTGAAAGTACTCCTATATCAGTGATTACGAACCTTTCAGAGGCCAAGTGCCCAAACTGTGGGGGAAGTTGCGTGGCCATGACACTGTATGGGCGGAGCTAACTTAATGATGTAACAGCGAGGCATAAGAAAGCAGTGTTTCCGCCATGATGTGGTGAAACGAGGATTCGCATCATGGGTGTGCAGAAACTGTGTTATGCTATTTATTAGTATACCCGCCCTAACCCCAAAGCAGCAAATATAGCCAACTATGACCATTAAATAATAAATGCAGCAACAGTTACCCCAGACACCATAAAAATAAACGCAATGTGGGCAACATCAGCAGAAAATACCGCAATGTGGGCAACATTTCAGCAGAAAATAAACGCAGTGGGCAACATTTCAGCAGAAAATAAACGCAGTGGGCAACATTTCAGCAGAAAATAAACGCAGTGGGCAACATTTCAGCAGAAAATAAACGCAGTGGGCAACATTTCAGCAGAAAATAACGCAATGTGGGCAACATTTCAGCAGAAAATAAACGCAGTGGGACACATTTCACTAGAAAATAAATGCAGTGGGCCACATTTCAGCAAAAAAATAAACGCAGTGGGCCACATTTCAGCAGAAAATAAACGCAGTGGACCACATTTTAGCAGAAAATAAACGCAGTGGGCCACATTTCAGCAGAAAATAAACGCAGTGGGCCACATCTCAGCAGAAAATAAACGCAGTGGGCCACATCTCAGCAGAAAATAAACGCAGTGGGCCACATTTCAGCAGAAAATAAACGCAGTGGGCCACATTTCAGCAGAAAATAAACGCAGTGGGCCACATTTCAGCAGAAAATAAACGCAGTGGGCCACATTTCAGCAAAAAATAAACGCAGTGGGCCACATTTCAGCAAAAAATAAACGCAGTGGGCCACATTTCAGCAAAAAATAAACGCAGTGGGCCACATTTCAGCAAAAAATAAACGCAGTGGGCCACATTTCAGCAAAAAATAAACGCAGTGGGCCACATTTCAGCAAAAAATAAACGCAGTGGGCCACATTTCAGCAAAAAATAAACGCAGTGGGCCACAATGTGGGCCACATTTCACCTGCAAAAAAAGGAATTTACTCATCTGACAGAAGTCTCCTCTCCCGGCCGGCCTCTGGTGCGCAGCTCCCCCGGACGATCCTCCTGCATATCTCCTGCGCTGAATGCAATAGCAGGGCTACGGGAAGATGCGCCTGAAGTCTCCAGTACAGGGCTTTGGATGCCATCTTCCCGTAGCCCTGCTCTGCTTGCCGGAAGACTATGCAGGCTGGAGCGGGGCTGCGAGCTATGAACTGGTGCGGCATCTAGTAGACACCATGGCCAGTTCATGCAATGGGCGCAGCAGCGATGGTGTGCCAGCAGATTCGGCTATGGGTGCCGGGTCTGGCATGCGTGCCATAGGTTTGCCATCGCTGTCCTATACCATAATATTGTGGATTTGTGTTTTACAACAAACAAGAAATTAGGAAAGCAAAATGTTGTTATCTTTCTTAAACCTGGTACACACCATGCAATTTCCCTTCACATAGACTGGTCGAATAGATATGTTTAACCAGTTAGACGTTAGATTTGATAAAGATGTTGGGCAGACATGATTGGTTGGCCACAGCACCACTGTTATCCGGTGATCAACCCACTGGCAACATTCCATGATCGGGTTAGGCCATTTTTTTCTATTTTTTTAACTATTCAGTAACTGGTATATACCATGCAATTTCCCATCAGCTAGATGGGTCGATAGATAATTTCCGACAGATCCGTTCGGATTTCTAAAGTTGGCCATACACTGGCCGGATTTGACGCCGTTTCGACAGCAGATTCGATCACTGGGATCCAATCTGCTGCCAATCGTTCGCGCTACACGCCGAATTTCGATCCATTTAGTCCGATCCCGTCGATCGCTCCGTGCGGAAAATTACCGTCGATCGCCCGCGGGTAGGGAGCGCGTCGCTAGCGGCGTTTGAGTACCCGACGACCGACGCAATAGAGCCGCATACATTACCTGCTCCGCCGGCACGACTACCCCTGGTCGCCGCTGCTCCGTGTCCGCGCTGGTCTCCGGCATGCTTCAGTTCCTCCTGCCCGGCAGGAAGTTTAAACAGTAGAGGGCGCTCTACTGTTTAAACTTCCTGCCGGGCAGGAAGAAGTAAAGCATGCTGGACCTGGAGACCACAGCGGAGAAGACAGCGGAGACCTGGGGCCTGGAGTCGCGCCGGCGGAGCAGGTAAAGTATGCGGGCGGGGGGAGCGGCGGCAGCAGCACCACCACCACCACAACAGATTGTGAACGGTTTCAGGCTGAAATCGGTTCACAATCTGTTTGCAGTAAAGGTAGCCATACGATCCCTCTCTGATCAGATTCGATCAGAGAGGGATCTATCTGTTGGTCGAATCTGATGGCAAATCGACCAGTGTATGGCTACCTTAATAGTTTTTCTGATCGCTTTTCTGATCACTTCTATGCAAATCGATCAGAAAAACGATTGGAAATCAGATCGGACCTGTCGGAAATTATCTATTCGACCAGTCTATGTGAAGGGAAATTGCATGGTGTGTACCAGGTTTAAGAAAGATAACAACATTTTGCTTTCCTAATTTCTTGTTTGTTGTAAAACACAAATCCACAATATTATTGTGCAGGAATTAAAAATGGTTTAGATGCTTTTAGTTTTGAGCTGATACAAACTTGGTGGATTGCTAATTAGATACAATGAAAGCGGAAAACACATGCAAAATTGCATATGATGTAAATCTATGACCGCTCAAAGATTGCATTGTGTGCTGATTCCAATGTAATTTTATGTGTGTTTAAAAATTGCACAGGAGGTTGCTTATTCCCCTGCACTGTACACTGCGAATTGCATGCAATGCTTTCCTGTGGAAAAACAAAAACGTGTGTGTTTTAATGCGTTTTGCACAAATAGATCAGATAATGTATTTTTTATCTTGTTGCAAAGGCACATTATTAAGAAAGCAAACGCAGATAAAAATGCAGAGGAGCGCGCATTAAGAATTTTTGAGAAGGCTGCATAAGCCAGGCTCTCAACGAACATCATCTTTGACCTACAATGCCTGCAGCTAGTACAGAATGCTGCCGTAACACTGTTAACAAGCCAACCCCGCCATTGCCACATAACACCAATCCTTTACTCGCTACGCTGGCTATCCCATAAAATGGAGAATCCTTTTTAAAATTGGCATGCTAATATTCGAATTCCTACACGATTTCGGCATTGGATACCTGAAGGATTTGTTGCAAATGTGTCATCTCCCACAACCTCAGATCAACAGGATCTGACCACCCCCAGAGTTAAATTAAAAACCTTTAGAGCCAGAGCTTTATGTTATGCTGAAAGAAAAGAAAAAGGCAGAAGTGATGTCACTTATGGTGTAACAGAGAAACAGTGAAAATGGAAACCAGAAGAAATATCACATTTTTTTTAATTCCGACAGTGAACACTAAAAACAACAGGATAGGTAAGCTAAATTTTTTTTATAGAATGATTTTTTTCAGTTAATATGGAGTTTCATCCCACTTTAAAGGGTAGCAACTGTAATTCCTCACTTAACCAGCAGATGGAGAAAATGTGCATGTAAAATGTAAAGACTGTCAGCCAGATACACACTTGGAATACAGTATACACAAAGTTCATCACTAGAGCATTGAGCAGCAGCAGACTGGCCAAAGTATCATAAATATTAGTAGAAAGCTGGCCACACAGTGCAGAGGATACTACAATGGATCTTATAGAGCTGGACACTACAAAGCTGAAAACACTACCTAGCTTTTCATATTTGTAGAGATGCTTCATGAGATGCAAATCATTGAATGTAGATTGGAATTTAACCAAAATCAAAATCAAAATTGACACGAAGTTAATTTGATTGGACTAGTTCCAAGCTGCATATTACTGTATGAAACTTCATACATGTAATTAAGGTGGCAGGAAATTTGGGCGCAGGGTAAAGCCAAAAAAACTGCTTACCCTGCTCCTGCAAAAGGCGTTAATCACTATTCCCCCTCCATTGAGTCAGGGGTAAGATGCAATTTGGCTCCTAGCTATTGTTGGTGGCCTAATTATGCTATTTTTATCAATTTGGGCTCCTTCTTTTGACTGTGCCCAAATTCCTGACTGAGCACCACTAAGGCCATGATTCACATTACTGCCTATGCCGGCTTCACCCAAATTTCCAGCACCGTTTTCGCCTTATTTGTATGAAACTTGCAAGCAAGCCAGAGTTAACATCTCATTGACCAGCTATTTATATGCCAAGTGCAGCCAGGGATTATATTTTGAAATTAGTTGCTGAAATATATGTAAAACCATATTTGCATTTGTACCTATTTTTGGTTTATTTGAAAAGGTGTTCTTTACCGTATGTGAAATTGCTGTTTTGCTTATAAGAAGTGTGTATGGCCATCCTAAATGCCTTCCTTAGGGTTCTTTTCCATGGACAGTTGAACTGTGTGCTCCAGCAAGCAGTTACCAGGCAGCAGTAAGCAATCACAAAGTCACAAACTGCTGCATTTGCTGCTGCCTGGTCTTTTGGATCAACAGAAGGTGCTGAAGGACAGGTGGTGACGCAAACACAGTGGTTAGAAGACAAGACACGGAACATTTATACCGCGCTTTTCTCCTGGTGGACTCAAAGCTCCAGAGCTGCAGCCACTAGGGCGCTCCCACGGTCTCCTACTGAATAGATGCTGGCTTACTGAACAGGAACAGTTGAGACTCGAACCCTGTCCTCCTGTGTCGGGGGCAGATGGCTTAACCAGTACACTGTCCAGCCACTGCAGGTAATGTGAAGGAAGTGATGCAGACGCAAGTGTATTCTGAGTAGAATTGTTTAATGTGCTGTTTCCGCATGCGCTGCAATTGCTTCACGATGTGAACAGGCCATAAAACTGAATGTGTTGTGATCTGTCTTCCGGTAATTCAAGCATAGCATAGCATGGTGTCGGGCAGCACACAGCTCGCTTCACATTCTTACAATGGAATCCAATGCACAGTGGAGGCGATGCAGTCATGTGATGCGCCCCTTGTGGGAACATTCCATTAAAGAGGAACTTCAGCCTAAACAAACATACTGTCTTTAAAGAGAATCTGTACTCTAATATTCTTACACTAAAAAGCATACCATTCTATTCCTTATTTTCTCCTGTGCCCCTCTGTGCTGTTTCTGCCACTCTCTGCTGCAATCCTGGCTTGTAATTAACAGTTTTAGGCAATGTTTACAAACAAACTAGCCAGCTTCTAATAGGCTCAGCTAAGCATAGTGTGTGAGTATGCAGGGGGCTTGCAGAGGGTGTGTATCGCTTCTACCAATCACAAGCAGCCCTGCACATTCCACACAATCAAAGCCTTAGCCCGACAAACAGGACAGAGGAAAGATACATTGATTTATTACAGAGACAGTGTAATTAGGAAGAGCTGCAGTAAGCCCCAGCACATTAGAACAGGCATAGGAACTCATAGGATAGAAGAACTAAGGCTGAAAAAATTGTTACAGAGTCTCTTTAAGTTACATTAGTTATGTTAATTAAAATAGATAGGTAATATAATCTCTTACCAATACCCACCCTGTTTTAAAAGAACAGACAAATGTTTGTGATTTTATGGGGGCAGCCATCTCTTTGGTTGAAAGGAGGTGACAGGGAGCATGAGACACAGTTCCAACTGTCCTGTGTCCTGATCACCCCTCCCAGCTGCGTGCGCCAGGCAATGAGAACAACAACATCAGAAATCCCATCATGCTATGCACAGCATCAGAGGAAAAATAAAGTTGAAGAGAAATCGAGAGCCCAATATGGTGTAGTATGTCAAAATTGATTGGATAAATGAAACAGTGAGATGGTAATACTCACAAACACGGGTTACCACCTAGGTAACCACTCATTAGGCAGGTGAGGAGATTAGACCTGTCCTCACTCAGGATTAAGAAGTCGCTCTCTGTAGATAGGAAGAAAGGGGGTAGATCACCCCTCCACCTGGGGTGGACTCAAATATATTGGTAGGTGAACAGAGGCGCCAGAAGGATAAAAGTACATAAAATGTTTAAAAAATTGCTGGAAGTGGTGGACTCGCCTCCGTTAAAGCAGACACCAAGGACTGTAAATGTATAGATATACACATTTATTGAAAATACCCCAAAGATGCAACGCGTTTCGCGGGCACAGCCCACTTCTTCAGGCAATAAGCAGGGGATAAACAACAGCAATTCAGTTATAGCAAGCAGAGCACCACTTCCTCCCAGCAATTTTTTAAAAATTTTATGTACTTTTATCCTTCTGGCGCCTCTGTTCACCTACCAATATATCAGAGGAAAAATGCCTGGGCAGATTTTTTTCGATGGGGTGGAGCTAAGCTTCTGTGCAGCTAAAAATGAGGCTTGGGTAAGAAAAACAAAGTTCTGATGCTGTGAAACGGTTAAAGAAACACAAAGCCTTTTCAGTGCTGTCGAGTAGATTTTTAGTCTGGAGGTTCACTTTAAGTTGCTGTTATATTACACTGCAAGGCACATAGTATGAAGATACCCTAATGCTGGGAATACATGATGAGATTTTTCAGCAGATTTACTGTCCGATCGATTTTCTGATCCTTTTTCCGATCGATATCCATTAACTTCTATGAGAAATCGATCAGAAAAACGATCGAAAATCATATCGGACATGTCGGAAATTATCTATCTGCCCTCAAAAATCTCATGGTGTATTCCCAGCATAACACCAGTGGCGTAGGGATCAGGGTCACAATTGCCCATGCTTCTTGGAAGGGAACGTGCAGGGCCCTGGAATGCAGAGTTCACAGCGGAGCATCACTCACCTCAGAGTGAGTGATTCTGTCAGATATCGAAGGGAAAATCATCGTTAAGAGTAAGTGTATGGTACCTTTTACTCTTCTAGGCCTCCTTTCCACGGACGGTTGAGCTGTGTGCTCAGCAAGCAGTTACCAGGCAGCAACAACCAGTTACCAGGCAGCAGTTAGCAGTTGTGAGAGTTTGAGAGGCATTTTACTGCCTATCAACAGTCTGTGGAAAGGAGGCCTTAGAAAGCCGATGTGGGGCAGCTTACACTAGATTCTCTATCGAGTTTGCTCAAAACAATCATCTTGGCCAAGGATTATCTGGCACGTGCACAACACTTGACTTGGCTAATCTGTGAAGGGGAGGCCACCAACATCGGAGGACAGCTGTAATCCGATTTCCTGCCAAAAACATCCCAAATGATCATTTTAGGTGATGAAAATAAAACATGTTACTTTATAATATAAAATGGCATCCTTGACATCTATTTAGATATACAATACACAGTAACGCTTGAGTTCCAGGAACTGTAAATCTATTAAATAATTTTGCCTCTCATTTAGCTGCCTGCTGCACAATTCATACAAAGGAATGCAGAGGGTGGAAAAATTCAGGTGTACCTGAAGTGAAAAAAGAGGTTTCTTTATTGTGGGAAGCCTCTTGATAGTCTTCCTGGATCCTCCTACAGCCCACCATGCCAGCACAGGGTCTGTTTAAATGTATTCGCTTGTCAAATAGGTTTCTTGTGGCCGTGCATGAGTGGATCTGGACTGGGCATGCACATTTGCATACCTTACTTGTGCATGCCCAGTTTAAATGCGCTCAACCACATCCGGGAGTGAGACCAGCAAAGGATCTGGAAGCCTCTAGAGACCATCCAGAGGCTTCCAACAACTGCCGCATGGGGGAAGGAGGGGTTTTGGAGCCCGCTTCCCTTCCTCCATCCCAGAGGGAGCAGTATAATTTTTACCTGTTCTGCCACTGCATTGGGTCTCCTCTTCCTCCCGGGAGCTACATGCTCTATGCTGCTCTTCTCCGGCTCCCGATGCATGTCATGTGACTGGGAGCCGAGTGTTCAGCATAGCACCTGTGGCTACTGGGAAGAGAAGGAGACCCAACACATTGCTGGATCAGGTAAATATTATACTGCTCTGTGGTGGTGTTTGTGCCTGGCTGGAAGTGGTCGAGGAATGGGGGGGAGGTATACCGGTGTGCTTAGGAGGCCCCATGGAAACTTTACTTGATGGCCAGGGGGCACCTTGTTACCCTCCTGCTTTAAACTACTGAGGCAAGTATCTATCGTTTACGCCACATCCCCATTACAAGTTTCCTTTAGGGCTCATTCACACTTGAGCAGGAATCTCGCGATTCCCGCTCACCGCAAACCACTAGAGGTTTTTAAAAACCGCTAGCCCATGTAATCCTCTGGCAGTGTTCTCACTGCTGCGATTGTGGGCGTTTTGCAGTCAGTGTTAACTGCAAATGCGTTACATGCAGCGTTTTGGTGGCGATTCCTGAGCGATCGCGATTAGCATGTATAGAACCGCTAATCACGATTGCTCAAAAAACGCTACAGTGTCCAGTGATTTTTCTGCGTTAATCGTGGAAAAATCACTCCCGCATAGCACTAGCGGTAATCGCTAGTGTTTTGCGATTTTTAGATGTGAAAGGGGCCTTAATGTTTTTCCCACTTTTCAATTGCTTTGAAAGAATTACTGCCATCTAGCTGTTGTTGGGTGCATAGAAAAATGGAGCAAAATTGTTAGGCTGGGAGCACACTTATTCGCAGGGCGAAGCTAAGGTTCTTCAGCACGAGAGGTGGAGATTCCAAAATGCCCCCACCCAAATTGTGCCTGCCCTATTGTTGGAAGCAGATGTTACAACAGCACAAAGTAATTTGCCACCCCCCCCCTCCTTTTCCTCCAGTATAGGTAGCCAATTGTGCCCCAAGTATTTTGCAGCCCCCTCCCCAGGTTAGTCACTTTTGCCCCTAGTATTAGGTAGCCCCCCTTCCCTGTTATAGGTATCCAGCTGTGCCCCCAGTATAAGGCAGCTCCCCTCCCCAAGTTAGCCTGATGTACCCCCAGTTAGGTAGCACCCATCCCCAGTATAGGTAGCCAGATGTACAGCCGGTATTAGGTAGCCCTCCAACATGCAGAGTCTGGAGTGGAGCGCTGTAGAAGTGCTGTTACTCATTTCGCCTTTCAGTTCCCAGGATCTCTTCAGCCTGTCCCAGGCTTGCAGCATCTCCCCTCTGCCAGAAGCCATAGACAGGAGATGCTGCAAGTCTGCAAAAGGCTGAAGAGATCCCGGCACTGAGAGGTAAAATGAGTGACCGCACTCCTACAGCGCTCCACATGTGACTGCAATGGAGGGGGAGGGCACATACAATGCTTTCCAATGGAACACCAAATTCATGTGCGTTTTGCATGCCTTTTTGTAAAATAAAATAGATTTGATACTGTTTTTTACTCTTGTTGATAAGGAAGATTGAAAACGCAAAATGCAAACACATACCAAATATGCAAATCCAAACACACACATGCCTGCAAACACATGCTTTTCTGCACAGACTAGTGTGCTCCCCGAATTCACCAAGCAACAGGTCAGAATCCTTGTCCCATTCAGCAGCTGAAAACTGGTTTCTTTGGACAGCTGTTGTACTTTTGCTCTAGTTTAATTTGCATCTTCCTTCATAAATCTGCTCTAAGGGCTGGTGCACACCGAGCGGCTTTTTGGGCGTTTTCAGATCCGCTTGCGGCTGCGGATCTGCTTGGTCAATGTATCTCAATGGGGTGGTGCACACCAGAGCGGCAGGCGTTTTGCAGAAACGAAAAATGCCTGGGTGAGGCATTTTTTGGATTGCGGATGCGTTTCTGCCTCAATGTTAAGTATAGGAAAAACGCAAACCGCTCTGAAAAACGCCTGTTCAGAGCGGTTTTGCAGGCGTTTTTTTGTTACAGAAGCTGTTCAGTAACAGCTTTACTGTAACAATATATGAAATCTACTATACTGAAAACCGCAGCAGCAATCCGCAAAACGCTAGCAAAACGCCTCATAACAATAAAAAAAAGCGTTTAAAAATCTGCTAGCGTTTTGCGGATCTGCTAGCGGGTTTTGGTGTGCACCAGCCCTTAGGGCTGGTGCACACCGAGCGGCTTTTTCAGCGTTTCTGCAGCCTCTTGCGGCTGCGGATACGCTTGGTCAATGTATCTCAGTGGGGTGGTTCACACCAGAGTGGGAGGCGTTTTGCAGAAACGCATACTCCCGGGGTGAGGCATTTTTTGGATTGCGGATGCGTTTCTGCCTCAATGTTAAGTATAGGAAAAACGCAAACCGCTCTGAAAAACGCCTGTTCAGAGCGGTTTTGCAGGCGTTTTTTTGTTACAGAAGCTGTTCAGTAACAGCTTTACTGTAACAATATATGAAATCTACTATACTGAAAACCGCAGCAGCAATCCGCAAAACGCTAGCAAAACGCCTCATAACAATAAAAAAAAGCGTTTAAAAATCTGCTAGCGTTTTGCGGATCTGCTAGCGGGTTTTGGTGTGCACCAGCCCTTAGGGCTGGTGCACACCGAGCGGCTTTTTCAGCGTTTCTGCAGCCTCTTGCGGCTGCGGATACGCTTGGTCAATGTATCTCAGTGGGGTGGTTCACACCAGAGTGGGAGGCGTTTTGCAGAAACGCATACTCCCGGGGTGAGGCATTTTTTGGATTGCGGATGCGTTTCTGCCTCAATGTTAAGTATAGGAAAAACGCAAACTGCTCTGAAAAATGCCTGTTCAGAGCAGTTTTGCCGGCGTTTTTGTTACAGAAGCTGTTCAGTGACAGCTTTACTGTAACAATATATGTAATCTACTACACCAAAACCGCTACACAAAACTGCAAAACGCTAGCTGAAACGCTACAGAAAAATAAGAAAAAGCGTTTCAAAATCTACTAGCATTTTGTGGCTCTGCTACTGGGTTTTGGTGTGCACCAGGCCTTATATGTAGCAGCACAACTAGCAGGACAAGGAGTTTCCTGTTTTCAAGATCTTTCAAAAGGAAAGAAAAGTCAAAGTGAACCTGAACGGAGTAAAATTATTTCAAATAAACAAATGATGTATCTGCAAATAAATACTTCATTCTTACCTCCCCATCAGTTCCCCTCAGAAGCTCACCAATTTCTTCTGATTCTGGCCTGGAACCCACTAGAGCATTTTTTTTTATTTTTTTTTATCGTTTAGGGAGCATTTTCAATCGCTAGCAATTTCCCTAAATTATCTGCCAATGTAAATGGATGGGACTGATTCCACTAGAGTGATTACGATTAAGGAAATCGCAGAACATGCAGCATTTTGGAGGTGTTTCCATCCTAATGAATTGTATAGGAGCAGGGAAGTCGCTCCCAAAATCATTTTCAAAATCCTATCACAAATTGCTAGCGTTTGCGTATTGCGCTTTCTAGTGGGTTCCAGGCCTCCTTCCAGTTTTGACAAGATCTTGTCAGAACTAAAAGCTTTAGGGCCTTTTTCCACTATATCAGTTTCTGGCAGTTATAACTGTAAGGACAACTGATGTGCAAGGTAATGTCCATATTTTCCTAAGGCCCAAGTGGGGATAATACAGTTTAACAGTGTACTGACCCGAAAGCTGTTACGGGGTCATTGCCATTTTTAAAATGGAGGATGGAGAATTCCATCAATCACAGTGGACAAATGGGGTGCGGGAGTAATGTATGACGTACATGTTAATTTTTTCAGTTCAGGTTTGCTTTAAGGTGCCCATTAACAGTACAATTTTTACTGAATGATCGTATTTTTCTTTTTCAAAAAGTTTTAACTGATCAGATTTTTTAAATCATATTGCATGAAAACAGAGAAGCTGGTGGGTTCATTTTATCCTGAATTCCTTAAAAGACAACCAATTTGACATGATGAGATAGACATGTGTATGTACAGTGCCAAGCACACAAAGAGCTACGCTGTGTTCCATTTTTTTCTTTCTCTGCCTGAAAAAGTTAAACATCAGGTATGCAAGTGACAGTTTCTGTCTGGGTCGGGACTGGGTCAGACTATAGTATAACCATCACTGACAAGTAATTACAGCCATAAAACACATTCCTGACAGTAAATGGCTTCTGAGAGCAGGAAATAGCAGGAGATAAAAAGGGTCAATAATTCATAGATTGGAGCTCTGACATACTTCAATGAAGATGTCATTGTGCAGAAATGATGAAACAGTAAAAACTAAATTTAAATATAAAATAAAACTGTTTGATAACTTAAAATCACTTTTAGGAGAAGGAGAATAGATACAATTGTTTTTCTCATCAGTTTATTTTGACTTTGGATGTCCTTTTAAGCAATGGTCTATAGGTGTGGTGGATTTTCTCAGATATGATTGCAACTAGTTTCAGGCCTGGAACCCGTTAGGGCATTTTTTTTGAGTGTTTAGGGAGCGCTTTTAATCACTAGCGATTTACCTAAACGCTCTGCCAATTTAAATGGATAGGACAGATTCCACTAGAGAAATTGTGATTAAGGAAATCGCAATGGCTGGACATGCAGCATTTCGGGAGCAAAGAATTGTATAGGAGCAGGGAAAACGCTTCCAAAATCGCTGGAAAAAAGCAATCACAAATTGCTAGCGATTGCAATAGCGTTTTGCGCTTTTTAGTGGGCTTCAGGCCTCAAAATGATTGTAAATTGGTTTGTTTTAGTGGTGTCGATCTATTAAATACGATTTTTTTTTCTTTCTAACTGAATGATGAATATGATTGCTGAAAATCGCACCAATAATTGGCACCTTCATAAGCATGCTCACAAATACACATACCTTTTTTACTGTCACAAAAGTTTCATGGCCAACAAAGTTGTTGCCATTCTGTGTATGCCTTGACAAAGGGCACCAGACGTGGACCTGAAACATTTGTTGGTTATTGAATAGACATCTGGCACTATATGTGAATGAACAATCCTATCCACAGAGGAGTGTGCGGATCCTTTGGATTATACTTGAACCGTGATATTGATCAAGCACCTCAACAATCTGCAAGGTGTGCGATTCTCAGTATGCGTTTAGCTAGCTGTAGGGTCTATTTTGCACTGTGCATGTTGTAGCATTGCAACGCTGCTGAAAAGTCATAAGGCGTGTTAGTTGTGCAGTGAGACTATACAGTGCAATGAAACTATGCTTCACTGCTACCCAGTTAACGCACAGCATGCTGTGCGTTACTCCATTAAAACCCACCGCACTGCACTTCATGGAGATAGGATTGTCATTGGGAACTAGTATGGTTTAGGTGACCCAGTAAGAAAGTCCATAGGGAACAGTTCTCCAATCAGAGAGATGTCTACGACTTGAAGCATTCTATTGACCGAATAGTATATATATATATATATATATATATATATATATATATATATATATATATATATATATATATATATATATATATATATATATATATATATATATATATATATATATATATATATTATTATTATTATTATTACTAGAACATATCTGAAATCTAGAAGTTCGAGAGGGTGCTGCCCACCCAATCACATTAGTGGAAGGTTCATAGCGCGGTTCCTGTTCCTCTTTTTAAAAAAACACAGCACGCAGAGGAGCGCCGGTTGGAGGGGGAAAAAAACAGTGCACAAAACGTTTGCGGTTTTGTTTTTAGGTGTGAATGAGGCCTGCATGTTTTGCAGAAAACCATAAACGTGCACAGGTGAGGTTATTAGTGTCTCAGCAGAGCTAGTTAACTACCTCTGTGGATTTCCACAAAACATGCACTGTTGGTGGGCCTTGAGGACAGGGTTGGGGAACACTGAACTAAACCATACTAGGTCCTTTCATTGCGATGATATTGGCTATTGCGACTTAAAGGAATACTGTAGGGGGGGCAGGGGAAAATGAGTTGAAGTTACCCAGGGCTTCTAATGGTCCCCCGCAGGTATCCTGTGCCCATGCAGCCACTCCCCAATGCTCCGGCTCCGCCTCCAGTTCACTTCTGGAATTTCAGACTTTAAAGTCTGAAAACCACTGTGCCTACGTTGCTGTGTCCTCGCTCCCGCTGATGGCACCAGGAGCATACTGCGCAGGCCCAGTATTGTCTGTGCCTGCACCGTGCACTCCTGGTGACATCAGGGGAAGCGAGGACATGGCAACGCAGGCGCAGTGGTTTTCAGACTTTAAAGTCTGAAATTCCAGAAGTGAACCGGAGGCGGGGCCGGAGCATTGGGGAGTGGCTGCGTGGGCACAGGATACCTGCGGGGGACCATTAGAAGCCCCGGGTAACTTCAACTCATTTTCCCCTGACCCCCCCTACAGTATCCCTTTAACACAACGGAGACAGTGTGAGGCTGGGTTCCCACTGGCAGTCTGACTACAAATGGCCAGCGATAGCCGCGTAGTATAGTGTCTGCTCCAATGGTCCGTTGTGGTCTGGCTGGAGCCCTTGGTGGATGCGTTTCAGCCATAAGCTATATGGGAAACCTCTGCCTGTCCAGGAAAATAGCGGACAGCACAGAAGTGCGGTCTGCTTTTCACAATTGATTACACAGGAATCTGTTCCCTGTCAGTTTTGCGATAATGGAAAATAGAAAAAAAATTCTATATACTGCTGTAGTGGGAATACAGCCTGAAATAGGTTACTAATGGCATACCTATGAATATGCCGCCAGGAGATTTGGGCGCAGGATAAAGCCGCTATACGGCTTATCCTGCTCCTGCACAAGTCCCTGCGGCGTTAATTACTATTCCCCCTCCAGGTCAATGTGGATGGTGGAGAATGATGAAATTCGGCTTTCATCTATTGCTGGCAGCTGAATTACATTGTTTTAAAAGTAATTTGAGCTCTATCTTTTGACTGCGCCCAAAGTACTCTGTTGAGCGCTACTATAGCCTAATTCCTATTACAGCCGATGGTGGCGCAGACTGCGCCAAAATCTCCTAGCTGTTAACAGCGCTTGCTGTGGATGAGGTTACAATATTGCTGGCCATGGGGAAGGGGAGGGGCTAAGAACAGGTGAAGGAATTTGGGGGTAGTTTGGAGACAGCCTTTGGCAATTTATTTACACACACCAATACAGAGCTGGTAACTGGCTACCGTCAGTTATATTACTGCTAAATTGTGTGAAGGCAGGCTGTTTATAGCTTACAGATAAGACTTTGTCAGCTAGCTGCTGTTCTTGCATATTTAAGTACATAATCACTACAATAAGAAAATACGTGATCTTGAAATTTCCAGGACCACCAGTCGCCAAGCTAATACCTAATCGATCTTAGCTGTTAATATAAAAAAGAACTGGCACCATTGTTTACAAACCCTATATTTACCAGCAAGTAAATGACAGACAAACAAAGCGAATGAATGCCTCCTGTCCTCAGACTACATTTCCCATCATGCCCCAGCAGGGCGGAGCATGCGCAGTGAGGAGCGGCTTGAGTGGCAAGTTGTTTGTTACAGTGTAGCAGCAGCTGCTTTTTGCACTCTAGAGCCGCCGCTGTAGCGAGTGTGGCTGAACTCCTTCAGCTTCCCCTCTGTCTGCCTCTCCCCCATCCATCTACTATACTACTGCTCCGTCCACACTTTCCCCATCCTGATCCCAAGCTCAGGACACAGATCTGCCATCACAACGAAAGCCAGCAACATCTCTATCTCTAGATGATCCACAAATGAGAAGAAGGAAAAGATGGAACTGCATATATTAGAGCACAGGCTAAAAGTAGCGAGCATAGCCAAGGAAAACATCCAGCTGTTTACCTATGGATTAATCAAACTTGCCTTTTTGTCATCCAAAACAAGGTAAGCGGATGCCTTGCAAATTTGCCTACTGCTGCTCCTGCTGGATGCACAAACCTTTTGGAAAAACAACTTCAAGTCATTTAATTGTTTGACTCCTATGGGGATAGTGACTGTCAGCTGGTGCTGCTAGGATGTATGACATGATCAGCACTGAATGAATGGAACAGGTGTTGATTTCATGCAAAACAATTCGTATAAATGAATAGAGGCGGTACTGATTTTTGTTGGGTAGGATGGGTTGTCTAAAAATGTTGTTCTTAAAATATCCATTTGAATAATTATGTTGTGCCAATCAGAGCTTAGGTGAAAGACTGGACATCCTCAGGATGGGTATATATGTATTTGTATATGTTATGAATTGAGGTGTGTGGATAGTAAATAGTCTGCATGTATGATTAGGTTAGATATGCAGTTTGGTGCCTATGTAGCTGTATGCTTGTGGTGCATGTCTAATGATCTGTGTCTGTACTACATAAGAATCCTGTTTGTGCAAGATTTTACAGATAACTGTTCCTGATCCATTGGAACAATGGACTGGTTTGGATAAGGGGGAGTGGCAGCCTATCCAGAGCATGCTGAAATGTGCAGCAGAGATATTTGGAGCTCTCCTCTCCCCAGTGGTTGAGCACTGCCATTGTTTGTAAAGTAATGTATTCCAGATCCTTGTTTACTTTCTCTGTGCATTGGGGGATGCATTTGTTAATCCCACGTGAGAAAATGAGGCATGGGACTGCCTGGAGCTCTGCTAATGAATCAAACACCTTTCAGCTCATCAAGAGTTAAATGGTTAACTCAATTATTCAATAATAGCTGCTAAAAATGCTGTGTTTCACTGCCCCTTGGGGATCTTTGGCTTTGTTCTGACCATTTTATAGGGATAATTAGTCATATACTTGTATTTTCAGGGATGGAGAAAACAGTGTCATCAGTGTTGTACGTTTAACTCTTCTAGTCTTCAATGTAACCAGTGTTCATTTTTTTTTAAAGGTTTACAAAGAGTCTCTTAAAAATAGATAGTTTTGCATGGTCAGTGGGAGGCTATTTTTGTGAGTGCTTATTCCCTGTGAATAGCACTGATGAGGTGGACATTTGTTAGTATTTGCCTCTTATTGTTTGTATGCAGAGTTTGGGGCTGTTGGCCATGTTGTTGGGAATATGAACCTTTTCCAGCCAAAGGTTAGCTCTAGTCAGACAACTGTTGTCCACAAGCAAACAAAACAGTTTCGAGACCTGCTTGGGGCAGTCTTGTCATGTTAGTGCTAATGGAAGGTTCTTTTATCATGAAAAGTGCTGACATAGTCTCCAGGAGAATTCTCTCTCTACTGCCTGTGAACCATTGTTTGTCACTTTAAGCTGGGGACTTAGAATTCCATGAAGTGTAGCTGGACTGAAAAGTTAGTTATAGGATTTGCAGTTTATACTTATTCATTTTTTTTGTATTATTCAGAAACGTGTCCCTTTGTGTTTAGTGTATGGGTCAATGGTATGGTGCTAATATTTATGACTTTCATGCAGATTTAATAAAAGTAGGCATTTTGGAACTTCCTGCCAATCTAGAGGCCCAATTTTGAGCTGCATATAGTCTGCATCTTATGGGCCCTTCTCTAGTGTTCACATGTGATCTAATTATCCCATATTAGTATGCAAAAAATCACTACAGCCACCTTCAGAAACAATAGACTCCACCTCTATGAACTTGCTCATTTAGATTTGTGTTCTTTCAAAGCAGGTTGTGAGTGGAAATTTGTGTGTGAATATGAATTGTAATAACAATGTAATTTTTGTGCTTTATTCAATGCATGTGTGTAATTTTTCCTTTTTAAAGGCATTCGGAGCATAAAAAAAAAGTTACACTCTACTTTATTCCAGCCCTCCAGGGTGCCGCCACCCCCTCCGTAAAGGGGCCCATACACTTGTCGACTTCAGCCATCATTCTATCGATCGATTTTGTGGTTGATTTCAATAGATTTGATCTGACAGGATGGAAGCTCTAGGTCGATCTGCTGCTGGTAGCAGATCCATGGCCCATAGAGTTGCACTGGATCTAATAGTCCAATAATGCATTAAGGGCCCGTTTTTCCACTAGAGCGATTGCTGAATTGCAAATCGCTAGCGATTTTAAAATCGCTAGGTTTTTTTTTAAATAACAGGAATCGTGGTAGGTAATTTCCACAACCGCAATTCAATTTTTACAAAAGCGCGATCGCGGAGCGATTATTGCCGCGATTTTGCTTTGGTATGCAATGTGCTGAATCGCAATCGCTAGCGTTTAGCGCAAACGCTAGCGATTGCTAGTGGAAAAGGGCCCTTAGATAGATTTTACTCTGAAATCTATTGGAAATCTGTTCCTAGTGTGTGGCACACATCAGATTCCTGTCAGATTTCGACTGGACAGGCATCTGACAAAAATCTGATGGTCGAATCTGCTGCAGTTCTGTGTATGGCCACCTTAACCAGCTGAGCGGTCTGGACGAGCTCAGCTCGTCCAACACCGCCAGAGGCTGCCGCTCAGGCCCTGCTGGGCCGATTTTCACCAAATAAAAAGCAGCACACGCAGCCGGCACTTTGCCAGCCGCGTGTGCTGCCTGATCGCCGCTGCAGCGCGGCGATCCGCCGCGTGCAGCGGCGAAAGGGGGTCCCCCCAGCCGCCCGAGCCCAGCGTAGCCGGAACAAACAGTTCCGGCCAGCGCTAAGGGCTGGATCGGAGGCGGCTGACATCAGGACGTCGGCTGACGTCCATGACGTCACTCCGCTCGTCGCCATGGCGACGAGGTAAGCGAAACACGGAAGGCCGCTTATTGCGGCCTTCCGTGTTACTTCTGGCCGCCGGAGGCGATCGAAAGAACGCCTCCGGAGCGCCCTCTAGTGGGCTTTCATGCAGCCAACTTTCAGTTGGCTGCATGAAATAGTTTTTTTTTTATTTAAAAAAAACCCTCCCGCAGCCACCCTGGCGATTTAATCAGAACGCCAGGGTGGTTAAAGGGTGCGTACAGAAGCCTGATTTATTCAAACGATGGATCGTCAGACCAACCCGCGGGGCAGCCGCTCTGGTGACAGTTTCCCTGTGTGTACAGTCTGGTTTTGACGGATCCGGTGAGCGGCCTTATCAGGCTGACAACAGACTGTACACACGGGGAAACTGTCGCCAGAACGGCCGCCCCGCGAGCGGGTCAGGCGACCCATCATTTGAATAAATCGGGCGTGTGTACGCACCATAAGACTGGTTACCACAGCTGTAATTTCTGCGCATGCGGATCTACATGCCTCTCATGATCACACTCTTGTGGCTAGGAGCATTCTGTGTGCAGTGCACAAAGATTTGAACTGTGCAAGCACAGACCGCTCCTGGCCATAGAAGGGCAATCGCAAGAGGCATGCAGACACGCGTGTGCTGAAGACCACGCCTATGGTCGCCGGTCTTGCAGAGGAGGCAGCGGCACCCTGTAGGGCAGCAGAATTGCAGCGCTGGACCAGATAGACTTCTAGGGTTATTCTAATGCTGGGAATACACGGCTCGATTCTGAGCTGATTAGATGGTTAGATGGATAATTTTCGACATGTCTGATCACCGTTCGATCGTTTTGCTGCGCAATTTGTCATTGAAGTGAATTGAAAAAAGATAAGAAAAAACGAGCTGGAGATAAAAGAATCGAGCGGGCATAACAATCTGGTGCAGAATCAATTGCCGGAATCAACCCGTGTATTCCCAGCATAACTCGCTGTATGCAGGCTTTGTATTATGTCCAGTCTCTATTTTGATCCACACTCCTTATAAACACTTGTGCAAACCACTGTGAAGTAAGTGTTTTTGTGGGGTAAGATGCTAAATTCTAAGATAATGGGTGCTTCTAAAGTGTAAAGGCGCCCATCCACTTTCTTTAATCAATTAGTTGTTCGATGCAATAAAAATGACAAATTGCCTAAACATAAACTAACATTTAAGAGATCGGTAAATGAATTGTGGGGAAAAAAAATGTTTCTAGGATTTCTATTGTTTGTTTTTTAAGACTCACACACTCACACCCTTGGTAGAAAGATTGTTTGGAGATGCTGAGGGGAAGAGGGACAACTGGTTGACACATAAGCAATGCACTCGTTCATCTGTGTCGTTTCGAGATCGCGCTATGGTGGCAGTTGTACTGTACAGACCCAAAGCTGCTGATACAATAAATGTTGTCAGGTAGGGATTAGGACTGGATCCCTAGCGGCCGTTTTGGTTCTGAGTGCTGTACAGATGTGTCGCTAGCCTGCAGGCTCTGTTGCTATGGAGCAGGAATGAGTGCCACACAACGGAGCAGGCGAGGAGAAGGGAAAGAACCATGTCTTTGGCCCAGTTGATCCACCATACCTGATTGACAGCCACTGTATCCAAGGGGCCACTATTGGTTGTTTACAGTCCTACGAATGTGTGCAGCTTCAGTAAGAAGTATTTACTAAAGTATTTATGAAGCTTGGAAATTGACAAATGCAGCATTTCCAAGCATATGTGGATCAAGTCACCAATATTAGCCATGCTTAGTTGTCACGCTCTACACAGAGGCTTCTCTGTTAAGTATGCATCCTAACATTGACTCTGTTACTTGTATAGCACTGTAAACAAGCCTGTTATTCCTGAGCCTATTTAAAGTGGACTTGAACTCTTGCACAGGACAGAAGGAAAGCAGAGAGAAATGCACCCTGTATGAGAGTTCAGCCTGTCTAATTCCCTCTCTTCTCTGACTAATCACAACTGTACTTTGATCTCTCAGCTGTGTCAGCTGGCAGCCTCAGTAGAGCAGATAATTTGTAAACACAGGATGTTAACACTGTCTGCTTCCATGAAAGCAGTAAGTAGACAGTCACACAACACTGTAGACACTCGACACTTACGATAAGTGACAGCTACATAGAAATAGTCATTTGCAGTGCGTTTTTACTCTGGAAGAAATGTATGTGTGATTATATTTTAAATTGTACAGTGTTTGTCATAGTACTCCTTTTTAGCACTGGTTGAGTGCCTGTTTTTAAATGAACAATGGAGCAGCACGGTGGCGTAGTGGTTAGCGATCTCGCCTTGCAGCGCTGGGTCCCCGGTTCGAATCCCAGCCAGGTCAACATCTGGAAGGAGTTGGTATGTTCTCCCCATGTCTGCGTGGGTTTCCTCCAGACACCCAAGTTTCCTCCCAAAACATACAGATTAAGTTAATTGGCTTCCTCCTAAATTGGCCCTAGACCACGATACATACACTACATCAGAATCAGAATCAATTTTATTTCGCCAAGCATGACTGGGTCAAGCCCGGAATTGGGTTTGGCACAATGGAGCAGTACATAGAAAGAAAGGCAGGAAAAGGGTTAGAATGACACAATCATACTCAAATATAAGCATACATGAATATACAATCAACAATTAGATATACACAGCCGAAGTCTGCCGCTCCTATGCCGGTGGTAGGGCGCTGATAGGGGATGGTAGCATGTTAAGGGAGTTCAGGAGGCTAACGGCCATCGGGAAGAAAGAGTTCTTGTGTCTGGTGGTCTTGGGGATGGCCCGGAGTCTCCGACCCAGTGGAAGTGGGGTGAAAAAACGGTGGCCTGGGTGAGAGAGGTCACTTGCAATCCTCAATGCCCTGGCTTGCAAGCTTGTGTTATACAGGTGGTCAAGTGGGGGCAGAGGTCTCCCAATGATCCTCTCCGCCGACCTAATGATCCTCTGTAATTTGTGCCCGTCACTGGCAGTGTCTCCCGCATACCAGACCACGATGGCAGAGCAGAGGATCGATTCGATGGTGGCAGTGTAAAAGCATGTTAGAATCTCCTGAGCCATGCCGAACTTTCGCAATTGGCGGGGGAAGAAGAGTCGCTGCTGGGCTTTCTGTTGGGTTGACGTGATATTGACTCTCCAACTGAGATCGCTGGAGATGGTGGTGCCCAGCAGGCAAGCGCAGGGCACTCTGGTCACCTCGGTGCCATCGATGTAGATGGGAGGTGGGGTAGGTGCCGACTTCCTAAAGTAAATTATAAGTTCGACGGTTTTGGCCGTGTTGAGCACCAGGCTGTTCTCTTTACACCAGTGGCATAGTCTTTCCACCTGCTGCTGGTACTACCGGATGTTGTCCTTGGTGACGAGGCCAACGATGGTGGTGTCATCCGCAAATTTAATGATTTTGACGGAGTCTGCTGTGGATCTGCACTCATTTGTGTAAAGGGAGAAGAGCAGAGGGGACAGGACGGAGCCCTGGGGTGCCCCTGTGTTTATCGCTTCTCGTGAGTAGATGTCCCCCAGCCTGACAACTTGGGATCTGTTAGAGAGAAAGTCAGTGATCCATAGCCGTAGGGTGGAGTGGACCCCGAGTGTGGTCAGGACATTCTGGAGGGTGCGTGGGCATATAGTGTTAAATGCAGAGCTGAAGTCTAGTAGCAGTACTCTGGCATATGCATCCCTCCTGTCTAGATGGTTGTAGATGTATTCCAAACAGATGTTTAGAGCATCGTCAGTGGACCTATTTGCCCTATAGGCGAACTGGAGTGGGTCTAGTAGGGGCAAGGTGGATAGCTTGAGCGTGGATAAGACCACTTTCTCTAGGGACTTCATGATGACGGACGTCAGGGCCACATGCCCGTAGTTGTTGAGGTCGGAGATGCCTTGTTTCTTAGGAACAGGAATGATGGTGGACCTCTTGAAGCACGCAGGGACTCTGCCCTCTGTCAGTGACCTACTGAAGATGGCAGAGAGGATGGGGGCAAGTTGCTCCGAACAGGTTTTGAGGCAGGCTGGGGACACTCTGTCAGGTCCCGAGGCTTTCCTGGCATTTAGCGTGGACAGGAGGTGCCGAACATCTGCCTCCCTCACTTCCGGAGAGAGTGAGTCCTCACTTGGGTCGCTGTGCGTAGGGGCTGGGAGGGGAGGAGGTGGTGGGTGCCCCCCAGGCTCGGTCTGCCTTTCAAACCTGCAGTAGAATTTGCTTAGTTCTTCAGCTAATTCAGGGCTGGGTGTAGCATGTTGCGGAGGAGGCTTGTAGTTGGTGGCAGCCTTGCCATACAGCTCGTGAGTTGTTTGAGCGAAGGTTCTGCTTCATCCTCTCAGCAAACTCCTGTTTTGCGGCTCTTGCTTTAGAGTGTTTCTCGCCTTCCTGAATTCCTCCTGGTTTCCTGCCTTGTGAGCCGCCTCCTTGCGTTTCCGCAGTAGCCATAGCTTGTTGGAGAACCACGGTTTGTTGTTCGGGTAGACCTTGAAGGATTTGGTTGGGACGCAGGAGGCCTCACAGAAGCTGATGTAAGAGGTGACATTGTCCGCCCACTCGTCCAGGCCTGGAGCTGCCAGGGATTCCCAGTCCGTGCAATCAAAGCAGGCTTGAAGGTGGAGCTTGGCCTCGCTGGACCACACCTTGGAGGACTTCACGACCGGTTTTGCCAATTCCAGGAGCCTTCTTTAGGTGGGGATGAGATGAACAAGGCAGTGGTCGGAGGAGCCCAGTGCCGACCCAGGGATAGCCTTGTAGGCATTCTTCAGGGGCGTGTAACAATGATTGAGGGTGTTCGGGCCTCTGGTAGGGCAGGCAACATTCTGGTGGTAGCTCTCGTCGAAGGTTTGCCCTGTTGAAGTCCCCCATGATTATGAACAGCGAGTCTGGGAGGGATGCTTCCCACTGTGAGATGGTGTCGCTGAGGGAATTCAGGGCAGATTTGGCGTCTGCATCGGGGAATATACACTCCGACAAGGACATAGGAGGAGAACTCCCGTGGTGAGTATACTGGCCTGCAGTTCATGAGAAGAAGCTCTAGGTTTGGGGAGCACATCCTGTCGAGTACTGGTGGGGCACCATGAGGAGCTGACGTAGAAGCAGATGCCACCGCCCCTTTTCTTCCCAGAGAGGGAGGGGTCGCGGTTAACCTCCCCCCCCCCCCCCCCCCCCCCGTATGAGGCTGAAGCCTGGGAGGTGTAGGGCGTTCTCCGGGATGTTCTCATGTAGCCAAGTCTCCGTGAAGCAGAGTACTGGGGTGTTGCTCCCGAGCTCCCACCTGCCGCAGAGGAGACGCAGCTCGTCCAGTTTGTTAGGGAGAGAGCGGACATTTGCCAGGAGTACCGAGGGGATGGCTGACCTCAAGCCCGTCTTCCTGAGTCTCACGCGGGCCCCAGCTCGATAGCCCCTTCGCCGCCAGCCTGCACTGGGCCAGGGAGCGGATTCCAGGACTTGCTGTATGTAGTTCTGGACCCGGTTTGGCAGGAGGTTGGCCTCAGGGAGTGGTGGGCCGCGGTGTTCCCACCGCAGGAGTTGCTCCCTGGAGTACGTGGTGGAGTGGGGGGCGGAGCCGATGGCGGGAGCGGGGTGCCTACGGGGGGTGGAGGAGCCTGGCATTGCCAAGGGTCGCCCGCCACAGGGACAGTCCGGGACCAAGTTAAAAGCAGTCTCGTGCAATTAAAGACAGATTGTCACGTGAGCCGTGCAGTACAGTTTGTACATGAGCGGATTCAGTACAGTCCCTCACGAGCGGTGCAATACAGACCATCTTATGAGCAGTGCAATACGGTTCACCACACGGGCAGTGCGGTACAGTCTATCACATGAGCATTGCGGTACAGTCCATCTTATGCGGAGTGCAATACGGTGCGATACAGTCCATCACATGAGCAGTGCAATACAGCCTATCACATGAGCAGTGCAATATGGTCCATCTTATGAGCAGTGCAATACGGTACCCCCCATGAGTGGTGCACTACAGTCCATCACGCGAGAGCGGTGCACTACAGTCCATCACGAGCGGTGCAATACAACGGTGCAATACAGTCCATCACGGGCGGTGCAATACAACAGTGCAATACAGCCAGCAAGAGAGCAGATCATGTAGCAGTCAGCAATGGACAATAGTAAGCATAAGGAGCAGTAGTAGCAGCAGCCGGATGCAGTTCAATTCACTGTGTGTGAGCAGACAGCACGCAGATCAGCAGATCTTACCAGCCAGTGTTGTACCCCTCCGTGCTGGGCAGGATCCTTGCTTCAGGTGAGCAGGTGGGCTCCATGGTGGGCAGGGTGGTGGAGGGGGCTGGTGGGACAGTCAGTGTGGGGGGCACTCTGTTGTTTGTCCGCCTCACCACGTGGGGGGGGGGGCAGAGATGGATGCTTCCTGCTCTCTGACAGCCAATCTCCTCCAGCTGTTTGTGCAGTGGCCGCGGGCAGCAGCCGCCTAGGATCAGCCTCAGTGGGCTGGATGCCGCCGGTGTCTGCCTCCGACGTCACGCCCCGCAGCCAGCTGCGGGAATCAGGCTCTCATTTAGCTGTGGCATTGGGCGGCTGGACCTGCCTCCTGTGGTGCTGTGGGAGAGAGCAGAGTGGTCCGGGCTTCTCCACGCGGGTGGCTCTCCCTGGTGCGTGGCAGCGGTATGGCGCTCGAGGCCCTCTCCACCTGGTGCGCGGCAGCGGGGTAGCGCTCGGGGCCCTCTCCACGTGGGTGGCTAATGCGTCTGATGCTCCTGTGTCCGCCAGCCTGACTGGACAGAGCCCGGAGCCCACAGTTCCCGGGACCTGTGTGCACTTATGTGCATGGTTCTGCCTGCATGCGTAGGAGAAAATAGGGGAAAAGGGATAAAAAGAAGACGAGTGGAGCTCCGTGCCATGGCAGCCGGTCAGCGCCATCTTCTCCGGGGGAAAAAAAAAGAAAATGGTACATAACCTAGACCTAGAACTATGGTAGGGATTAGATTGTGAGCTCCTCTGAGGGACAGTTAGGTGACTAGACTATATACTCTGTACAGCTCTGCATAAGATGTAGGTGCAGTATAAATACTAAATAATAAAATAACAATGCCTGAGACATGGGTCTGTATTGTATACCTGGTACGAGTAGAGCGTATATCTGCATCCTGATAGACGGGGACAAAATTCACTCATTTGATTCCCTGGGTTAAATTTAGAGTCTTGGCTATGTGCAGCTAGTCTTAAATCGGACCTGAACTCAGAACTTCCTCTCTCAGCTCTAAAAGATAAGCAACATCATAACCTTTCAAAGAAAAACATTTCTTTGTTACAGCTGATACAAATTCTGCAATAAATCTGCAGTGTGCCTACTTCCTGCTTCCATGGAAGCAGACATAAGGGTTAACATCCTGTGTTTACAGATTAGCTGCTCTGCCAAAGCAGCCAGCTGAGAAATCAAATGACAGTTGTGATTAGTCACGTATTAGGGTGAATTAGACAGGCTAATACGTACACGGTGCATTTCTCTCGGTTTTTCTTCTTTTCTGTGCAAGCGTTCAGGTCCACTTTAAAAATTACGATCAAATATCAAGATTGCCCTAGTTTTTAGTATGTAAGTTATTAAAGACAGAACAGTGTACAGCAGGACCCAAGCAGTGTTGTATTTATAGCATTAGTTTAAAAACTGCTACCCAAAACAATCTTTAAAAAATCGTTTCAGATGAGGAAAAGGATACTTTTTTTTTTTGCCTGGTTGTGTTGAATAGGGCCGTGACAACTTTCTGTTTTTACAGTTTGCTTTGCTGGTTTTCCCTTATAGGCTTCGTGACTAAGCTGAGCCTTAGGCTTGTCTATACAATAAACTACATTGTTATTGTATTGTTAACACCTTTATTTTTGTGACAGTGACAGCAATAAAACCAGAGACACAGAGAACTGCTTGTTAACCTAGTCTCTTCCTCACTATAAATGTAAAACTAAACATAGACATTGATTAATGTTTTACTTTAGTTCAAGAAAACCTGTCGTGAGCCTGCCATCTTTGAGCCGCTGAGATCATGTCTTCTGATGCTGCTGGTAGCAAGCTTGTTCTTTCTTTCTCTTACATGAGATAAAGAGAACACACCTAAACTCTCAACCCACACAATAAAAATATATGTATATCTATTGCAGCTAAATAACGCATATTCTAAATCGCAACGCACTTGACTGTAGTTGATATATAAATTAGTTGGCGTTTGAAATTTATGGTTACACTCCTAGATCTTGGTTAAAGTGGATGAGAAATAACTTTTACTCATTGCATAATTGTGTTCCTTTCATATAGTTTATAGGGCATTCCTCAAGCCAAATACTGTTTTTGTTTTAATACTCGAATTCCCTATAAACTGAACAAGCCTCGCCCACAGCTTTTCACAGAGCCTTGGCACTAAGTCCAAGGTAGCAAGGGCTTATGGGAGCTCAGTCTGGGCAGGAGGAGGTTACTAGCCAGAGATTTCAGAGGCGGATGGAGGAGGAGGGGGAGTGAAATTTTCCACAGGCTGAGGGCTGGAGATGCTATCAGCTTGCCTCAGTGTAGTGTGACAAACAGAAGATGGCTGCCCTCATTGTATCACAGCAATAATCATACGTTTTTTGAAGCTGTTTGCAGCTAAATTTGCTGTGTAAACTATATAAACTTTAGATAAGATATATAGACAAGTTAGTTGTTATAGTTACTTTTTCATCTCGGATCCGCTTTAAGCACATAGGACAAGCTGGAACATTGTCTTGTATATTGGTTCAAATAATTATGTATTGATTGTTGCCTAGTTATCTGGTTCAAGGGAGAGAAACACTATGCATACTAGATTCCAGTGTGTGAACAAAGCCAACCCCACCCACCTTACTGATTCACACGAGGGGAACAATGTGCATCTGTGAAATTTTAGCAAATGATTGACCTCCCAATCCAATAATTGCAGTCAGAGGGTAATGGTCAGAAATCATTGATTGGGCCCATACATGTGATTAGAAAATATAACCAATCCAATCATTTCTGATAGGATCGATAAAATGTTCATTTGTTGTTTATTGGAATCAACACTTTACATTTGAATCACAATTATCAGATCGAAAGGTCCATTGCTTGCTAAAGATAGACCTTTGATATTTTTGCTCATTGCATAGATTGCCTAGAGCAAAGTAGTAGAAAAATGTTTCTGGTTGTAGAAAGAGTGCTGTAACCTTTTTAATTTTTATTTTTTTAAAGGACACTCGAGGTGAAAATTAGTGAAATAAACAATTGTATCTATCCTCCTTCTCCTAAAAATGACATTTTAAGATATTTCACAGTTTTATTTTATATTTATCAAATCGGAGAGTATGGAATGAGCCGACACTATATGGATTACAGTCTCTGTGTTAGCAAGAGGAGTGCAGGTCACATTCTATTTTATATTTAATCTACTTTTTACGTTTTTACTGTTTTTTTATTGTTTTTGCTCAATGACACATTAATTGAAGTATGCCAGAGCTAAAATGTATGAACTATTGAACCTTTTATCTCTTTCCTGCCCTCAGAAGCCATTTTCTGCTAGGAAAGTGTTTTCTAGTTGTAATTTTGTATCAGTGAGGGTCACACTGTAGTCTGACCCAGTCCTGACTCAGACAGGAACTGCCACTTACATATGTGATGTTTAACCCTTTCAGGCAGAGAAGAAAGAAAAGGAACACAGCATAGTTATTTGTGTGCTAGGCACATAATGCATTGAGATCAGAAGTATCTGTAATTGATTTGATTAGGTGTGTGCCCATGTGACACAGTTTACAATCTGGGAGCCAGAATTCAGTCTGGGTTGTAGTGGGTGAAATACTTATTTCACTCAATGACATGCAAAAAATGAAAAAATACACTATTTCTCCAATTTCATTCCCTATAGTTTTAATATAAACACTTCTGCTGTATATAAAACCCACACATTTTATCTGCCTATTTGTTCTGGTTATCACAACCTTTTAATTATGTCCCTAGTACAAAGTATTGTGACAATATAATATTTGGAAATAAAGGTGTATTTTTTTTCTTTGGTGTTTTCTTTTCACTATTTTCACGTGCATGTGCACAGGGGATGCACAGGAATGTGGGAGCGTGCACGCGCACATCGGCAGCAGCACTGTCCGACTTATAAAAACATCCTGGAGCCATTAAGAGGCTCTAGCAGGACGTTTTATAAGTCAGCTTGTCATTAAGTGGTTAATATGCATGCAATATGAACTGAGCCATAGGGAAACATGAACATTACCTTGCACATCAGCTGTCCATTTAATTATAACTGACAGCAACTGATGTAGTGTAATGCCTAGTACATGCCATGCAATTTCCCCATCAAATAAATGGGTCAAATCTATTCTTTCCGACAGATCTCTGGTTGTTTTTCTGATAGATTTTGTATAGAAGTGATCAAAATCAATGTTGTATAGAAGTGGAAAATCGATCAGAAAAACAATGAGAAATCAGATGGGACCTGTTGGAAATGGTCGATTCTACCCGTCTGACGGGATATTGCATGGTGTATACCAGGCATAAAAGAACTGTAACTAGCTGATATTCTGCGCCTCTTTCCCTTCTCAAGTGCTAGACTTGAGTGGCAATGCTCTGTTATCATATAGCAGAGGAGGAGCTGTTTGTTTTAGTGAATTAAAGGGAACCAGAGAGGAACGAAAAAAAAGAAAGAAAAAGCTTTTATACATACCTGGGACTTCTTCCAGCCCCATAAGCCTCAATCGCTCCCACACCGCCATCCTCCGCTTCCTGGATCGGCGGTACCGTGTCCCTTCACTTCCGGCGGACGCGGCTAATTGTCCGCATCACAGGGGCTCACTCCATACCCGTACGCATGCGGCTGCGCAGTAGACAGCCTCTCGCGTACATACATGGAGGGAGCCCCGTGTGATGCGGACAATTGGCCGGCGTCTGGCGGCCATGACGTGACCCTGTACCAGCGAATCCAGGCAGCAGAGGACGGCGGCGTGGGAACGTTCCGTGCGTATGGGGCTTGAGGAAGCCCCAGGTATGTATAAAAGCTTTTTTGGGGGGGGGCTCTGGTTCCCTTTAATTGTGTACTTGTGTCAAGTATCCTTGGGGCTCAGGCACAGATTAGCCAAACCCAAGTGCCTACTTCATTCACCAAAATAAGCACACCTAAACCTGTCAAGGACAACCAAAGTGTCAGAGGTGCAAGAAAGGGATGGGGAACAGCTTTGTTAATGATCACTACTTTTCAAAGCCTGTATAGAAGTGATTACCACCAGCACAGGACCAATAGATAGCTGAGAGAGTGGTTGGGGGAGGGCCTCTAGTGGTCTCCTCTGGCTCAAGGGCCCCGATGCGGTCACTACCTCTGCATCCCCTATTGCTACACCACTGTTTAAGTGCCTTAATGCTGTAGTGATTCATCCACCGCCTATATGTTTGTCTGTATTAATGTCTACATAATGTCCAATCTCCTACTCTGCTGTACAAGTGGAAGGAAAACTGACAAGCTGCTCAAGTATAATATCGCTGTGTCATGGTGACAGGGAAGACTATGAACATCTGTTTAGGTGCCCATACTTACTACTGTTAAGGTGCCCATACATCACTAGATTTGTGGCAGATTCAATCATAATGATCAAATCTGGCAGAGATTGATGCTGTAACATGGCCAACTGATCATCATTTTGATAGATTCCCTGACAAAATACGTCTAAACAGTTAATCTGGCACGCTTTAAAGATCTCGCTCGAAAGAACTCTAAGTGCGGGGCAGTAGTATTTTTGATTGTTTGATTTTCTAGACCACGTTATATGGGGGTGAACTGGGGGCCCAGCAGACGGACGTGGCAGTTATAGTATGGTAATTTCCAATAGATTTCACGCTGAAATGTGTTAGAGATGCCTCTCCGATCAGATAGGGATCTATCAGAGAGTTGATCTGGTGGCCATCGAGTAATGTATGGCCACTTTTACTTTGCCATTTGCTGGACAGCCTTCTTTTCTCAACTGTTGTGCTTTAAAATTGGTGAATTTACAGGAGGTCCTTATAAACAAATAAACAGGCCAATAATATGGACCTGGTTCTCAAAGCTGACAAGCCATAGTGCTATGTTTATAGCTTGGTAGTGGAATGCACTGCTTAGTATAGTCCTCTAGCAGTAGAAGTACATCCTATCGAGGTGATCCTTCATGCACTGCAGAGCTGATCTATGCTAGTAGTAAAGATCTACTAAGAATGAACAGCTATGGGAACATGCATGGTAAATGATGTGTGCAAAGTCAAATGCATGCTTGTGGTGACCAAGCAACAAGGAAGGAGCTGAACGCATTACCTCTAAGCTGGTGATCACTGTCTTTTCACCATGATCAACTGATAAAGTATTGGCTAAACACTGATTTGTTGCAATACTACCTCTATCCACCCATTCAGGGAGCAGGGAGACTATTGCACTGGTGCCAAGCACTTCAGAGCCAGTTTCAGAGGGGAAATTACTTATCTGATCCCCTATTGAATTTGTAAGTATGCCCACTTCTAAAGAAATTAACAGTTTGTAATGTTTATGGTAGTTCCATTTTAATGAACCAAAAATTCAGAAACTACACTTTCAAGGGACGCTGAGCACCTTTTAAAAACACAATTTGCACTTACCTGGGGCTTCCTCCAGACTACTGTAGGCCATGAGGTCCCCGGCGTCGTCCTGGCTCCTCTTCAGGTTCCACAGGTGGCTCCGTTAATCAACGTCTTTGGAATGGCCATCTCAGTCCCCAGACCTGAATAGAATTGAAAATCTGTGGTGTGAGTTAAAGAGAGCTGTCTATGCTCTGAAGCTATCAAACCTGAATGAACTAGAGATGTTTTAAAGAGCAATGGTCCAAAATACCTTCAACCAGAATCCAGACTCATTGGAACCTACAGGGAACATTTTTTTGGAGGCTGTAATTTCTGCAAAAGGAGGATCTACTAAATATTGTATTTCTTTTTTGTAGTGCCCAAATTTATGCACCTGCCTAATTTTATTTAAACAATTATTGCACACTTTTTGTAAATCCAATAACCTTCATTTCGCTTCTCAAATATCACTGTGTGTGTCTCCTATACCTATATGATATATTTAACTGACATTTTTATCATAACAACCAATACATAACATACAATACAGATACAGGAAAATCATGATGATTAACAAGGTTGCCCAAACTTTCGCATCCCACTGTACCTGCTCCATTGCCTCTTCTTCCTAAAAACCACACACTCTATGCTGCATTCCTATGGCTCCAAATGCATGTCATGTGACAAAGGTGTGGTCAGGGGCGTGGCTTAAGTGTCCCTCTTTCTCATCTCAGAAAGTTGGGAGGTATGACTGTGCTACTCTGCAAGGTGGTGAGATGGTGTTGGGGGAAGGGAAAAGTGTAAGTTTTACCAGCCATACAAGGGGGGGGGGGGGGGTGATTGGATCCCAATGGTGCTTCATGTTAATTTCTCTGGAGTGTCTCCTGGGTTGTTGCTGTATCCCAGCTCCAACTGACAATGTTTCCAGAAACAATGTCACCGGGAGACGCCTCAGGACGGGAATGATGTGTGCTGCACATCTGCTTACAATGATGAACATTTGAAGCTCTTGAGGGCCACATAAAATGGCAAGGAGGGTCGCATTCAACCCTTGGGCCTTGAGTTTGACACCTGTGGTCTAGATACTATTTTTTCCACTTGTGTGATGCCATTAATGTGATGCAATTTACACCAGTGTAAATTAAAATCTGAGCATGGGGTGATTTTTCTTTTCTGGTGGCATCGTACAGAGTACAAACCTCTTTCTTTTTATTTTATTTTTTTGGCTTAAATTGCAAAAACAGTTCCATAGAATAGGTGCATTTATGTACATTACATCCTGTGGGTTTGCAGAGGTGGAGCCACAAGCCAGAAGTATGATGCTATGATACCACACATTGGAAAGGGAAATAACTGTTTTGGTTTTGTTGTATACCTTTTTTGTTTTATTCTTGCATCAGTAATTGGCTTAGAAAAGTAATTAGTCCTGCAGAATGTGAGCCCGATGTTATAATTAAGGCTGGCCATACATTCGTCTAGTTTTCTGCGCAAATCTTGGTAAGTTCACTTTTAATTTGATCGATGATCTGCCGAAATCTATTCGGAGTGAGTGTGCCATCTAGGTAATCAACCACTATCTGATCCAATAGGATAGGCCTTGATTGCTACAAATTGTCTGATGCTAGAGATACACGGTACGTTTTGTACCTCCAGAATCGAGCCGCTGATGGCGGCCGATGATAAAATCTAACGTGTCCGATCAGCCGCCGGATCGATTCCACGCTCGATACCGCAGGCGGGACAATAGGAAAAAACGATCAGAAGAGTGCCCGCGGGGACGAGCGGGAATCGATCTGGGCGGCCGCGGGGACGAGCGGGGATGCGCTGGAATCGAGCCAGCAGCTCGATACATGGTGCTAAAACGTACCGTGTATTCCCAGCATTATCTCTACTTGAAAGTACTGGCTGGCTTTAAACTCTTGTCTAGGGCTTAAATCCTTTATCAAAGGCAACAGCTTTATCAGTGCTCTATCCAGCTGACCCGCTTTTTCCTATGCCTAATACACACCATACAATTTTCTGTAAGATTTTCTGTTATGCTAGGCATACACGATCTGTTTCTGCAGCTTGATTAGCCGCCGGATCGACTTCCCCTCGTCCCCGCGCGCCAGGATCAACTCCCGCTCGTCCCCACGGGCGCTTCTCTTATATTCCGCTCGTTTCCCGCTATTGTCCGCCCGCTGGTATCGAGCGCAGAATCGGGTAATCTGACACGTCGGATATTATCAATCGAGCCATCAGCGGCTCAGTTGATAACAAAAAAAGACCTGTGTATGCCCAGCATTAAATTTACCTGCCAGATAGATAATTTCCGACATGTCCGATCACCCGCTCGATCTACTCCACGCTCGATACTGCATAGGTGACAATGGAAAAAGAGAAGGAAAACGAGCACCGATCACCCGCTCGAACTATTCCACGCTCGATACTGCATAGGTGACAGTGGAAAAAGAGCAGGAAAACGAGCAGAAGACAAGAGAATCGCCTGCAGGATCAAGTGGGGAATCGATCGGGTGTCAGAATCGAGCCGCAGAAACGCACCGTGTATTTCCAGCATTAGGGCTAGATCACAGTGCATCAGTTGCATTGCAGAATAATTCTGCATGTCAACTCACTTCCCATACAATTCTATAGGCCTGTTCACAGTAACTGATCGTGTTTATTCTAACTCGCTGCATGCAGGCTTTGTATTAGTCTGTCCAGTCTCCATTGCAGTTCACACTCATTGTAACACGTGTGTTATGCAACTGACCACTGTGAACCTAGCCTAAACCGTGTTGCTCATGTTTGCAGTGCACGTGGCAAAAGGGAGTTAGGCATATAATGTTTCTGCTCTAGTTAAACCCTCAGTAAAGGGTCAGGAGACTATTTTGACTGTTGCCTTGTACAATTGGGGGTGAAAGGTAAATTTTTGTCTTTGCTGAAATAATTTCCATTTCTCAATACAGTGTCTTACCCCAAAGACTGTGGAGTTAAACCCTCATAAGGTCAGCACTTTGTGGAGCTGGTTACCAGGCAAGAGACGATGGAAATGACTTTGCTTTGCACGCGGTGTATACAAAACGTGAGGAAATATCAGGAAGTGTTTGCGTGCACTTTATTTGTTGTGACATTTTGATAATCGTAAAGATAATGAGCAGAAAGTAATTCACAACCTAACATGCTTGACAACTCCCCAGCTGCAATAGCTCCCAGGCTATAGCTCCCAGGGTTAGGGCTGTGTCTTTGTGACCATTGTGGCCTAGGTGCGTCCTAATTAGGCTGACCTTGCGTGACTTCCACCAAGTCCACAAGAGTCCTTCCTGAACATCCACACTAGTAAAATGGTGTTGGCAGCAACATGCAAGGCACAGTGCGTTCATAGCTGCAATGTACATTCAGTCAGGAGTTTGCAGAGAAAGAGGAGATGACTACATCATTACAAGTATACCTATAAACCATATATTAAGAATGTCTGGTCAGCCAGAACATATAGGCCATTGATTGTGATAAACACGAGGCCTTCCAGGCATGGATTGTAGCTTGGCTGTTGGTGTGGTACAATACGCCCCTGTCAACTAGGCCTAAGCTGTAGCTCTCATGAGGCATTGGCAACAAAGCTTTACAATGTCCAATATTTTTTTTCCCTCTTAAATGTAACTGGAGAGCACAAATCATTTAATAATAAATAGACAATTATGTCTATTTAGCATTTGCCATCTCCATGTTTGCTTTCACACATGTAACAATACCACAAAACCTGTGAAGCAGTTGAGTAAGCTGCTAGGACCTGTAATCTATCCAATGACTGTGACTGACCCTGGGGAAATAAACCAGCATGAATCACAGTCCACGCTGGAAAAATGTGAGATGGAAAAGTCTGGCCAACTTTGGACAGAAAAAGTTAGTGAAAAGATATCTCATATCTTATTGCAGGACACAGATTGTGGGTTTTATTTATATGTACTGTACATAGCTGGAGCTGTGTACATCATCAGTGAGCAGGTAAGATGGAATCAAGAAAGAGCATATCAGTGTAACATGACACTGAATGGTGAATTATTTTCACAAGAATGGTTACTGAAGATGAGGGGAATTAGTTGGCAGCTTAATTTATGCAGAACAAAAGAATGCCATAAAACCACTGTCTTATTGGCAGAATTGTGCTGGTCATTTTTTTTCCCTCACACTATGTACCCAATGGTGGCGATAAGCGATGCCTATGAACTGTGTAGCATACTTTAGACTTTATGCTTGCACTGCGTGCATTATTTCATCGCAAATCATTGCATTGCACTGCAAAAGTAACAGTGTAAAAGCCCCCACTGAAATATAATTGCATCAAATTGTAATGTGTGTGTTTTGTCCATTGCAACACATTGGAGCGTGAAAGGAGGCTAATATTAGGCATACACTGCTTGATGCAGCCTTATCAATTGAGCCGCTGATGGCTTGGTTGATAATATCTGACAGGTCCGATGACCTGCCGGATAGATTCCCCGCAGGCGGGGAATCGAGCGGCTGATAAGGGATGCCCGCGGGGACGAGCGGGGATCGATCCGTGCGGACGAGCGGTGACGCGTTGGCTCAATACCGGCGCATAAACGTGCCGTGTATGCCCAGCATTAGATTATGATACAGGCATCTGTAGCCGCTCCGACACAGGTGACAGGACTAGAGTTGGGCCGAACGGTACGCCTGCGAACGGTTCCATGCGAACTTCCGTGGTTCGCGTTCGCGTCCCGCAGGCGAACCTTTGCGGAAGTTCGGTTCGCCCCATAATGCACATGGAGGGTCAACTTTGACCCTCTACATCACAGTCAGCAGGCCCAGTGTAGCCAATTAGGCTACACTAGCCCCTGGAGCCCCACCCCCCCTTATATAAGGCAGGCAGCGGCGGCCATTACGGTCACTCGTGTGCTGCCTGCGTTAGTGAGAGTAGGGCGAGCTGCTGCAGACTGTCTCTCAGGGAAAGATTAGTTAGGCTTAACTTGTTCCTGTCTGGCTGCATACCTGTGCTGTGAACCCACCACTGCATACCTGTGCTGTGAACCCACCACTGCATACCTGTGCTGTGAACCCACCACTGCATACCTGTGCTGTGAACCCACCACTGCATACCTGTGCTGTGAACCCACCACTGCATACCTGTGCTGTGAACCCACCACTGCATACCTGTGCTGTGAACCCACCACTGCATACCTGTGCTGTGAACCCACCACTGCATACCTGTGCTGTGAACCCACCACTGCATACCTGTGCTGTGAACCCACCACTGCATACCTGTGCTGTGAACCCACCACTGCATACCTGTGCTGTGAACCCACCACTGCATACCTGTGCTGTGAACCCACCACTGCATACCTGTGCTGTGAACCCACCACTGCATACCTGTGCTGTGAACCCACCACTGCATACCTGTTCTGTTCAGTGGACCCGCCACTGTATACCTGTTCATTGAACCCACCACTGCATACCTGTGCTGTGAACCCACCACTGCATACCTGTTCTGTGAACCCACCACTGCATACCTGTTCTGTGAACCCACCACTGCATACCTGTTCAGTGAACCCGCCACTGCATACCTGTTCAGTGAACCCGCCACTGCATACCTGTTCTGTTCAGTGGACCCGCCACTGTATACCTGTTCAGTGAACCCGCCACTGCATACCTGTTCTGTTCAGTGAACCTGCCACTGCATACCTGTTCTGTGAACCCGCCACTGTATACCTGTTCTGTTTAGTGAACCCGCCACTGTATACCTGTTCTGTTTAGTGAACCCGCCACTGTATACCTGTTCTGTTTAGTGAACCCGCCACTGCATACCTGTTCTGTTCAGTGGACCCGCCACTGTATACCTGTTCAGTGAACCCGCCACTGCATACCTGTTGTGTTCAGTGAACCTGCCACTGCATACCTGTTCTGTGAACCCGCATGTACATGCGCCCATTCCCCTTCGTGATCATTACCTTGCCGTGGTGAAGGGGCTTGCGTATCACAATGAAGCAATGACCGGCGCCTAGATGAGTGTCTCGGGGGGCACACCCACGATAATAAGGTCGTTGCCTCATTGTGGTCAGACCAAATTTGATCAGCTGGACAGTCACTGTTCTGTCATTCAGCTACATCAGCCAGGCGACCATATGGGCTGTAAAAGCCACCAAAACCTGCACTCTCGCCATGGTGCGCACCAGTCCAGCACGGCCGTCACTACACAAACAGCTGTTTGCGGTGCGTTACACGGTGAGTTTGGTGTGTCAGTGTGAAGCAGTACTCTAATTACACTCCATGATTGATGTATACACATGCAAGATGTTTGAAAGCACTTTAGGCCTGTCATTTAGCATTCAATGTGATTTCTGCCCTTAAAACGCTGCTTTGCGTCAAATCCAGAGTTTTCCCGGGGACTTTTGGCATGTATCCCACTCCGCCATGCCCCCCTCCAGGTGTTAGACCCCTTGAAACATCTTTTCCATCACTTTTGTGGCCAGCATAATTATTTTTTTTTTCAAAGTTCGCATCCCCATTGAAGTCTATTGCGGTTCGCGAACTTTAACGCGAACCGAACCTTCCGCGGAAGTTCGCGAACCTAAAATCGGAGGTTCGGCCCAACTCTAGGCAGGACATGGTCCCCATGCGTAGTGGAGGAATGTGTTATAAGCCACTCCTAGAAGTAAAACTGAAGAAATGCAATTACTGCAGCAGATTGAAAGCTGCAAGTAAACATGGAGTCATACTTATGGGTGATATAATTATCCAGACATTAACTGGAACATTGAAGCTAGTAAAAGTCAGACTGTTTACAGAACAAGAGATTGACTCAAATGATAGTGGAGCCAACCTGGGGACTAGCGATGGTCAATGAGATGCAAATTGTTCTGAATTGATGCAGAATTAACCCTGTATGATCCTGTGTGTTAAACACAATCTACACGATACGATTCTTTGTATGGTTCGATTACAATCAGGATTCGATTCAATTCGATTTGCCATTGTTTTGCAATGGAAAATTGTATTGAATCGAATCAAATCCCGATCGGACGTGTTGGATTTAATCGAATCGTACAAAGAATCGTATCGTGTAGATTGGGCTTTAGACTATGTCAGGCATTAATGGTTTTCTCTTCATCACTAATGTCGGAAAAGGATAAATATGGCTGTCGCTAGGAGCTGTTGTCGGATCTATTCCAGCACAGCATCAGCCTCTTCAGATCATTGGGGGAGATTTATCAACGCATTCCCGACAGTTTTTTCTTTTTAATCTGTTCTAACCAGCAGGGAGAACAGTTCTGCATGATAAGAACCTTCTTAAATCCTATGCAATAATGGCAGTTTAGCATGAATTTCTAGAGCTGCACTACAGTTAAGAAAAGCGCAACTCCAGCCCTAAACTGGTGTAGATTAAGTGCTTGATAGCAGTTCTACTGATGTAGAATTGCAGGCTAGACACATGATTGCAGAGTGCAGGCTAGACATGATTTTTGTGGTGTTCCTCCTCAGAGCCTGCTGCTATCAATACAGCAGGTGTGTTGGTTACGTCAGCAACAGCAATTCCCCTCACACACTGCACTGTCTGAGAGACCTTCCTAACTCCTCCTATTCCTAACAGTTTGAGAAGGAATCTGCACTATCTAATGATTTCTTAAGATGCCTGAGACAGTTCTGCATAGATTTCTAAAAACCTATTATTTTGTCTCAGACACTCTTGATAAATTTGGCCCAAAGTGTCATCATTGCTTGCACCCCCATGCTGTGCCATGTCATTTCAATATTATGTGGGCACATTTGGTCACCCTGATACATGCACTGCTGCTGGATCTATTCTAGTGCGGCATCCAGCTACTCGGGTCACAGTGTTGGACAAAGTCCGATACTTTCATTCCCTTCGGCACCACACTGCGTTTGATCCCCTTCGCCACGCCTGCAGCGCAGAGCAGAGATACAGCGTGTGAGCTGAAGCGGGTGAAGGCAGGAGTCTGCAGCAGTTGTTATTTAGGCATACATAGTGTATAGTTGTTAGGGATGTTCAATGAAATCAAAATAATTTTGAGTTGGTGCAAATTGTTATTACTAATTTTATATACTTTTTTTTTTTTTAAACTATTTGCTGGCCCCACCCATTATGCTGTGTCCAGGTTATATACCGGTCTTCATAGACTGCCATTTGTTGTTTAGTCTACGTTTCGTAGAAAAGAACGGAGAGTATAAATAACACTCAATCCATCCTTTGAAGTGACGTGCTGCTTCAGATTTGAAGCCATCCTGACATGCATTCAATTTTTCTTGTTTTGTGGAGAGCTGATTAATTTACTGACTTGTGCATGATATAAATTCCTAACACTGGGTCAAAGGTCCTGGGCTGTCCACTTACTGTAGCGCATAAACATATTTGTAATAGGCAACATGAAGTTCCACATGCCAAGTCCCTTACTTGCCCACATCTGTTTCTCAAAGAAATAAGAAAAAACATTATTCATCTTGGCAAAAGGTTTGTGGTTGCATCTAACTGCTGTGGGTCTTTGTGCCAGATTCACATTAGTTACTAACCAAGACTGTTTCCCTGAAATCCTAAAGGCTCGTTTCCACTAATGCGTTGCGAAATCGCTGCGGCAAAATTCGCATGCGGATGCAAATTGAATTTTCGTGCGAATTCGCATGAAAATTCGCAACAATGACGATTTATGCGAATTTAACCATGGCAATGCCGGTGTGCTTTTCCATTGAGTTCATGCATGCGAATTCACATGAAAATTCGCATACCAAAACAGCATGCGAATTTCCTATTAAATACATTAGCGGCTATTTGCACGCATTCCACTCGCAGGCGAATTCTGCGGCTCTTTTGTGCGTTTTTTTCACTGCTGAAAAAACGCACCTCAACAACGCTACAGTGGAAACAAGCCCATTCACTTGCATTACATGTGTGAATCTGCATGCGTTGGACGCATGCGGATTCGCGATAGTGGAAACGAGCCCTAAATGCATTTAAGATTATTTTTAAGTTAACAGAGAGCAGCCACTAATGGTTGACAATTAAATCTATTTGGCAGAGGGATGAGCTGGCAGCAATAGCACTTTGTGCCAGCATGTGAAAAGTTGGCCATACAACTAGCGATTTTGTGGCCCAGTCAACCATCCAATTTGATTATTTTATCGAACAAGCATGGTCGAATATATTGATTGAGCATGCTGAGAAATCTCGAGCTGATGTCGATCAGGTGTGCAGCGGTGATGTCGTGCAATATCACAACAAACCCGTCCACTGCATTAATGGGCACCTTTATAATTGATTTTTGTTTGTAGCATGCTTGTTCCAGGTTTGTAATCAAATGCTAATGAAGCCACAAGGATCAGCAGAAAATTGTCATTGTTTATAAGGAAAGCAATATGATAGCCCCTGTATGTCTCTCCCTTCACTTTCAGACATCTGTGTCACTTTAAGAATAGCTGTATTTTCCTTTAAAGAAAACCTAAACTGAAAATAAAAAGTCAAAATAACCATACACAGGTCATACTTGCCTCCTGTATAGTCTGCTACTCAATCGCTTCTCTCCTGCATCCCATTTGTCCACTGTGATCAATAGATTTCTCCATCCTCCATTTTCAAAATGGCCATTACCCCATAACAGCTTCCTGGTCAGCACATTGTTAAACTGTAATATTGTCCACTTGAGCCATAGGGAAACCTGGACATTACCTTGCACATTCAGTTGTAACTGGAGCTGCTGATTATATAACTGACAGCAACTAGTATATTTCAGTTCTGACAAAATATTGTCAGAACTGGAAGTGATCACTGTAAGAGAAAAATTGTGAGCTTCTGAGAGGAACTGACTGAGGTTAGTATGTAATATTCATTTGCAGCTACTTCATGTGTTTTTTTTTAAAAAATGTTACTCGCTTCAGGTTCCCTTTTAATTAGTTTTTTTTTTCTGTGGTTTTGTTTTTGTTTTGTTGAGTACCTCTACTATCTGACTAGATATTTGTGTTTAAAACTTTAAAATACTCTTTGCAGTATAAATTAGAAATATTTCTATTCAATACACTTTCCAGTGACACTTTAGAGTTCTTGCTTAAATCTCTTGATGTCAGAGGACTGAAATTGCCCTGTAGCCTTAGCATAAACCAACAAGCCAGCGAGCCGTGGTCTGTCTGCATTAGATGAAGTGTGCTTGGAAAAAGAGAGGTCAGCTTGTAGGCTGTGCTGTCTGGCCAGGCTGTCTAGGGCCTCAGTTCTCAGCATGTGATACACTTACCCCAGCGGGTGCTTTTATTTGACTCAGGTGGCACTTAAACTAGTTGCAGTCAATTCTTTATAGCAAGTTTTGAGATTAAAATAAACAAAAGTCTGAAGCCCTGCTGAAACTTAAATAAAAGCAAAAGTAAATATTTGTAAGGGAATCGAGCACAATTATGAGCTATGCCTAACATATACGTATCAAGAGTTAAAGCGAACCTGAACTCAGAACTTCCTCTGTGCTGCAAAAGATACGGAACAGCATAATAACCTTTACAGAAAAACATTTCTTTGTTACAGCCGATACAAATCCTGCTATAAATCTGCAGTTCTCTTTTTCCTGCTTTCATGGAAGCAGACGTAGGATTAACATCCTGTATTTACAAATTAGCTGCTCTGCTGTGGCAGTCGGCTGATACAGGTGAAAGATTAAATTACAACTTGATTAGTCACTGAAGAGGTGGGATTAGACAGGCTAAACTCTCTAAATACATACAGGGTGCATTTCTCTCTGTTTTCCTTCTGTCCTGTGCAAGAGGTCAGGTCCACTTTAAAGTGCCCATACAGATCGATCAAGAGACTGATCTCTCTCTGATCGAATCTGAAGAGAGATCTGTTGGTTGCCCATACACTGCAGGCCGATTCCCAATCAGTTTCAGCATGAAATCTTTCTGGAATCAGCCTTGTGACATAGCCTCCATCACTGTCCCCCTTACATTTTTTGAGCGAGTCTTTCCAGGCTGGCGGATCTATTATTTTAAATGGTGTTGACCGAAACATTGCAGCTCTACCAGAAATGATGATTGTGATTGAATCTGCTGGCTATCGATTCCACAAATTAAGTATTGTATGGGAAACTTACAGCGGACCTGAACTCAAAACTTCCTCTGCTCTAAAAGATAATTTAACGGCATAATAACCTTTACAGTAAAAAATGTCCTTGTTACTGCTTATAGAGCTCCTTCAGAGATGCTGCAGTGTAGTTACTTCCTGGTTTGCTGGGAGCACAGAAAGGGTTAAACTCCTGTATTTACAGGTTAGCTTTCAACTGAGCAGACAGCTGGGAGCTCACATTTATACTAGCTCATTACTTGCTAAGCAGGGAGAATTATGGTGGGGGGCTCGTTTTTGCCGCTCGATTCTCCCGTTTGATTGTTTCGCCAAACCATATATTTCCAGCATAACGAACCGTGTATTCCCAGCATAATGCTGAGAATACACGGCTCCATTCTGAGCCAATTAGATGGCTCGATAGATCATTTCCGACATGCCCAATCGTTTCGCCGCTCAATTCCTCTTTGAACACAATGGAAAAAGATAAGGAAAACGAGCGAAACATAAGAGAATCGCCTGCGGAATCGAGCGGGGAATCAATCGAACAGCAAAACTGAACCGTGCATGCCCAGCATTAGACAGGCTGTTCTCTAAAAATAGGGGTGGATTTCTCTGTGTCCTCCTTTTCCTTTGTGCAAGAGTTCAGGTCCTCTTTAAGCCCTAAAAGTTTTCTGTGCAATTCACAAAACTTTGTCCATTAGAAGTAATGATGCATTGTAGACGGTGCATTAACACACACACACACAAACCAAAAGTAAAGTGTGAAGAACGGCTGGCTTTCTAGGGCAGTGAAGTAATGACAGCTTGCCTTGCATTGTTCTGCCCATTATAATAAATGTGCACATTGTAGCTGTTCTGCTTGTTTGCACTGGATTCTGAGAAATACATCAGCTTTGTCATGCAGGATAGAATCTCGGATCTTTCCACCTGACAAGTCTCTGCCTCCTCCAAGATTCCTCCAGGTTATAAGCCCACCTATAAAGTCATGCTTGAAGAGATAGTAAACTTCATATCTTGCTTTTGCAGTAGCCCAGAGGACAGAATCTCTTTTAATGCAATGACCTTTACCTCTTTGCGTTTAGACATTGCAGGTTTCATGCTGCCGTTTCATTTGCTATGGATATAAACATAAAACCCCTGCTCATTATTCCAGGCAGAGCCATGCAAACAAAATCAATTGCAATAACCATTGTATAGATGAATGGTGGCATTTAGAACTGTAGGAGTTTTCTTTTTTTTTTTTTTTTTTTTTTTTTTTTTCTTGCCCACTTTTTAAAGTTCTTACAACATTCACAAACTACTATCTCAGTTTGCATTAGTTGGAAGGATTGAGTGCATATACCTGTAATGCATCTTTGGGCAACTAATATGTATAGAAGTGAGAATATATTGGTATGAATGGTTGTTAGTGCTATCATTTTGCATGGGTGGTTTTACCACGGTTAGCATGGTAAAATCACTGTGCACTCCCGCAATTCCCGACTCTTGCGATCAGCGCTTAAGCACTGTACCGCAATCGCTTGAGAATTGCGGCAAAATGCTGCAGGTGAGGGCTGATTCACACTTGTTACTTTTTCTGTGCTTTGCTGATCGCCGAGGATCAGCAAAGCGCTGCTACTAATGTATTCCTATGGATACATTCACACTTAATTAATCACAAATGCGCTACATGCAGTATCTTTAGAGCGATTGTGCTGTGATTCTTGTTCTATTGACTGGAATCACAAACACAATTCGTGCTGAAATAGTGAGATTTTGCTGCCGAGTCGCGATCGCAGAACGAACACTATTACGGGGGCATGCAGCAGGCAAGCGCCGAGTGTGAATTAGACCTAACATGTTTTGCGATTGTCGTTAATTGCGAAATGCCCGCGATCTGCGGCAATCGCGGCAGTGAGATCACTAGCAATGGGGTTATAATTGCGCTGGTGCATTGGCGATTAGCAGGAATCGCCTGCTAATCGCCGTAGTGTGAATGGGCCCTAAATGAATAATAATGGTGCAAAAGCTGATGCAGGACACCCCCAAAGGGGGAAAGAGACCTGAGTAAAGAGTGAATCAACCAGTATGAGCCAAGTGCTATAGCAGCTAAAGACACTGCTTACGTGCAACAAGGAAGATGAGGGGCCTGGAGGACCACCAAGCAAAGAGCCTTCGTGTACCACGTGGGCAACTCTTCACTTCAACCGCTTCAGAAGAGGAATTTAGACTTTGATTTGCTAGTAAAGTTCAGTATGGTGCTTTATAGGGTACTTTTCTCATGTTGTTTTCAATGCACTGTAGTGCATTCTGACACGGCTCTATGCATTTCTGTACTTAAAAGGGATACTGTAGGGGGGTCGGGGGAAAATGAGTTGAACTTACTCGGGGCTTCTAATGGTCCCCTGCAGACATCCTGTGCCCTCACTGCCACTCACCGATGCTCCGGCCCCGCCTGTGGTTCACTTCTGGAATTTCCGACTTTAAAGTCTGAAAACTATTGCGCCTGCGTTGCCGTGTCCTCGCTCCAGCTGATGTCACCAGGAGTGTATTGTGCAGACCCGGTATGGTTTGTGCCAGCGCAGTACGCTCCTGGTGATGTAAGCGGGAGCGAGGACACGGCAACGCAGGAGCAGTGGTTTTCAGACTTTAAAGTCTGAAATGTCATAAGTGAACCAGAGGCGGGGCCGGAGCATCGGTGAGTGGCTGCGTTGGCACAGGACGTCTGCGGGGGACCATTAGAAGCCCCGGGTAAGTTCAACTCCTTTTCCCCCAAGCCCCCTACAGTATTCCTTTAAAGAGAACCCGAGGTGGGATTTAATTATGTTACTGGGGCACAGAGGCTGGTTGTGCACACTAAGCCCAGCCTCCGTTGCCCCATGGTGTGCCTCCAGGACCCCCCTGTGCGCCGCTATACCCCCCGCAGTGCTGGCGACACGCAGCGCGTCGCCAGCACAATGTTTACCTATGCGCTGTCAGTCAGCGCCGCTCCCCCGCCTCCTCCGCATCGGCGCTACCCACCCGCGTCACTTCCCTCCTATCAGCGGGAGGGAAGGGACACGGGCGGGTAGCGCCGATGCGGGGGAGCGGCGCTGACAGACAGCGTGTCGCCAGCACAATGTTTACCTAAGCGCTGTCTGTCAGCGCCGCTCCCCCGCATCGGCGCTACCCGCCCGTGCCCCTTCCCTCCCGCTGATAGGAGGGAAGTGACGCGGGCGGGTAGCGCCGATGCGGGGGAGCGGCGCTGACTGACAGCGCATAGGTAAACATTGTGCTGGCGACGCGCTGCGTGTCGCCAGCACTGCGGGGGGTATAGCGGCACACAGGGGGGTCCTGGAGGCATACCATGGGGCAACGGAGGCTGGTCTTAGTGTGCACAACCAGCCTCTGTGCCCCAGTAACATAATTAAATCCCACTTCGGGTTCTCTTTAAAGAGGAACTCCAGTGAAAATAATGTAATAAAAAAGTGCTTCATTTTTACAGTAATTATGTATAAAGGATTTAGTCAGTGTTTGCCCATTGTAAAATCTTTTAAATCCCTGATTTACATTTTGACATTTATTACATGGTGCCATTTTTACTATTGGCAGGTGATGTAGCTGCTGCATGTTTTTTTGGCAGTTGGAAACAGCTGTAAACAGCTATTTCCCACAATGCAGCAAGGTTCACAGACAGGAAACTGCCAAGAGTACGTACTCAGAATATCTTTGTGGGAGGGGTTTCACCACAATATCAGCCATACAGTGCCCCCTGATGGTCTGTTTGTGAAAAGGAATAGATTTCTCATGTAAAAGGGGGTATCAACTACTGATTGGGATAAAGTTCAACTCTTCATCGGAGTTTCTCTTTATTGCAGCTCTGTCTCATCCGGCCTAGTTGGCTGGGGGCCGCGCTGCAACATAGAGCAATACAGGGGCTGTGCAATCAGTAAAATGTACAGCGACCTGTGCTGTTACAATGCAACAGTTTGCCCAGTCCCTAAAGTGCAGCCAGAATGCTAGAAAACCATTATCTCACAATCACAACCATTGATTGATCACACAGTGCACTCTTCAGAGATTGTGTATAATCAGGATAGTGTGACCAGGATACAAACTATGACCTTTCCATCCTGCATCTTTAGTACAGAGTGATGACTTATTAGGTAGTTATTCAGGAACAAAATGTTATCCTTGTTGTTTGTACCTTTAAAAAAAAAAAAAAAAAAATCAGCTATAGCATGTTTTGTTTTTCTGTCCTCATGAGTTCACTGTCAAAGCAACTGTGAACACAAAACCAAAATGAGGCGTGGCTCTGAAAAACACAGAGAGCAGCTTGAGGCAACATGAATCAGTAAAATGCTAATATTGTCCAGGAAAAATGTGTGCTCTGGGCAGAACTATGACACCTGCTAACTACTTAAAAATCTGAGAAACTAGTGACAGGATCCTCTAAGGCAGGTGTGTCAAACTCAAATACAAAGTGGGCCGAAATTTAACATTTGGACCAAGTTATGGGGAAACCTCAATATCTAGCGCCCCCCCCCCTCCATACAGTTCCTTGACGTTTAGTGGTCCTCCCTACCTCATCTATACAGTTCACTGATGTTTAGTGGTTCTCCCTCCCCTATACAGTTTCCTGGTGTTTAGTGGCCCCTCCTTCTCCTATACAGTTCCCTGGTGTCTAGTGGCCCGCTTCCCTCTCCTATACAGCTCCCTGGGATCTATTGCTGTCCCCCTCCCCATATGGCTTCTCTGGTGATCTAGGGCTTACCCTCCAACATCTCTTCTCTGGTGGTTTAGATTGGGCCAAACAACATAATGCAAAGTAGGGAAACCACCCGAGGGCCAAATCTGATGGCTCAGAGGGCCAGATTTGGCCCATGGGCTGGAGTTTGACATGTATGCTCTAAGGTAAAAGAGGTGCTTTAAAGTGGACCTGAACTCTTGCACAGAGATCCAGTGCAACTCTATGGGCCATCGATCTGCCGCCAGCAGCCGATCGACCTAGATCTTCCAACCTGTCAGATCAAATCGATTGATCAGCCTAATCGATCAAAGGCTGAAATCAACCAGTGTATGGGCCCCTTTAGTGATAAGAGAACTCCAGGATGTGGCAAGTAAAAGTATCCTCTAAGTTATATTCATTATAGCCATTAAAGTTTGAATACTGTTATGCATTGGCTAATGGCATGCTTGAAAAGACTGGTGGAAACAGTATTTCTGCTGTTAAAAAATAAACGCAATGTATCATGGAGTGAGTCTGAATTGACTTCAAGAAGTTTTTTTCCATGAACACTGGTATTTCCAGTTTAAAGGGGAACTGAAGTAAGAGGTATACGGAGGCTGCCATATTTATTTCCTTTTAATCAATACCAGTTGCCTGGCAGCCCTGCTGGTCTATTTCTCTGCAGTAGTATCAGAATAACACCAGAAACAAGCATGTAGCTAGTCTTGTCAGGTCTGACTTTAAAGTCTGAAACCCCTGATCTGCTGCATGCTTGTTCAGGGGCCATGGATAATAGTATTAGAGGCAGAGGATCAGCAGGGCTGCCAGGCAACTGGTATTGCTTAAAAGGAAATAAACATGGCAGCCTCCATATACCTCTTTCTTCAGTTCCCCTTTAAGAAGAGTTTTACCTTAATCACATGGAGCCTATGTAGTAGCAGGTAGTGCTGGTTGTGTGTATTACTGTGATATAGTGCACGGAAAATGCAGGAGGTACGACTATTGCAATCCTGAAAATTTGCATTGGCTTAGGCCTGGTTCACATTAGCGTTCGCTATCCGGATTTTCCGGATCTGATCCGGACCGCATACTGTACAAACGGAACGTGCGTTCCGCATAGCAATGCAAAGGCTATGCGGACGTTCACATACGTACGTTCCGTACAGTGCGGAGCCGGACCGGATCCGGACTCCGGACTCTTTTCCAACATGCGCTATTTTTTGTGTCCGGATCTCCGGCCCACGCATCCTTACCGGAGCCTGACCTGAGCCTGACAGCACCATCAGGAACACAGAAACCAATGGGGAACGGAAGGCACAGAACACACTGCCTACAAAAACCTGACGTTCTACCCCACTTCCTATGCATATGCAAGCGGCCATTTCGGATGGGGACACATGGGCCAAGCATGTCTGGAGTGGAGCAGCAGTGACAGACGTGCTGGAGCTGTTTGGCAGAATATCGGAGGTGGAGGTGAGGCCTACAGCGGAGGAACCTGATTCTACAGGTGCACCAGGTGCACCTTCTGCTGACCCCAACATTTTTTTATTTATATTTAACTATTTTTTGCCCACGGATCCGGATGGCAGCCTGATGCATGCCTGATACAAACGGACCGGATCCGGATCGGAACCGTACGGTTCTGATCAGGATCAGGTCAGGATCCGATCAGGAACCGGTCCGTTTACTTGCCAAAACGCAAGTGTGAACAGGGCCTTAGTGAGTACCTAGTGTTTTGTGATCCGATAGTGCTCGGAATAGCATGACAAAATGCTGGTAGTGGATAAGATCCTTTGGAAATGTTATTGTTTGTGTAAATAATTGTAACTTGTGGTGTATTTGTTTTAAAGTCTGGGACATAACCAGCACTGGGCAGCTGATCAGCTCACATGAAATGCAAAACATTGTATGGCTGGCTACTTTCTTACAATGAGTTGTTCTCTGAGTGCTATGGAATGAGCTGGTCATGTGTATCAGATAACCCAAATTAGACCTCTGCTAAGAAGGCACACAGAGCTTTAGCTGGAGCTAGGGGAAGTAAACAACACATACCACTTCTTTCTTTTCAGCCCTGTTTATTACTTTGTGCGATTGAATGGTCCTAGGAGAATAGAGTAATTCACACACACCTAATATGAGGTGTAACCTACAACAGATAAAAATAATATATGGAAACAAAAGAGAATGCACTGCATAGTTTATTCTCTAATATCTGGCTACATTATATACTGATGCATTTAAAATAGGCATACATTATTCGTTTGGACGTCTCGTCCTTCGGACGCCAAATCGGGCATGTGTATAGTCCGTCGTTCAGCTGATAAGTCTTGAGCTCAAAACCAGTCCTATCAGCTGAACGACGGACTGTACACACGCCCGATTTGGCGTCTGAACGACGGGACGTCCAAACGACCCGTCGTTTAAAAAAATCCGAAGTGTGTATGGGCCTTAAAGGGGAACTGAAGAGAGAGGTATATGGAGGCTGTCATGTTTATTTCCTTTTAGACAATACCAGTTGCCTGGCAACCCTGCTGATCCTCTGCCTCTAATACTATTAGTTATAGCCCCTGAACAAGCATGCAGCAGATCAGGTGTTTCAGTGGTTCAGACTTATAAGTCTGATCTGACAAGACTAGCTGCATGCTTGTTTCTGGTTTTAATCAGATACTACTGCAGAGAAATAGACCAGCAGGGCTGCCAGGCAACTGGTATTGATTAAAAGGAAATAGGACAGCCTCCATATACCTCTCTCTTCAGTTCCCCTTTAAAGCTGAGTACACACGTCCGATAATGATCATTCGAAAATGGACGATAACGATAATTGGAGCGAATATCGTGCGTTTCTAAAGTTCCAACGATCGTGTTTTTTTTGTTCAATCCAGCCGATCCAACCCGGCGGATTTTTTTAACAGATAATCATTCAATCGTTGTAGTGTGTACAAAGATCATCCGATAACGGTTATCTGTGATGTTCTATACGCATGTTTGTAATTCCAGAAGTTGCTCACTCCCTATCTATACTCTCGTTAATTGGGTACACGTTCGATACATTGAAAAAGCCATCTGTAAACGTCACTTCCTATATTCTATTCGGCACTAGTATTACGTGATCGGCCACTTTTTATAATACGTTTCCGCTGTACGAATGTTAAATAAGGTACTCCCCACTGAGATAAATACATTTATCTTGTAAAACGTACGTTTCACAAAACAAACCTCTTTACGTGCGTACTACGTTGGCCGATTTTTAATAGCGTCACTTTCGTTTGCGCACGCATTTTTTTATTGGTCGTCCAGTACTTTTTAGAAAAATCGTTCGTGTGTACACGGCCGTTCGTTACGAATGATTATTCACTTCTCATTTTAAGATCGCGCATACGTCACGAATCGTTCGTTTTCAAACGATCTTTATCGGACGTGTATGCGAACCTTAAGACGCAGCTCAAGTCAATACAATAGTTGGATTATGATAGATACACAATGCTAACCTAATGCTTTTACAGAATAATCTTACCCAGCAGTTTTCTGTCAACACTTACCCTCCTATTCTTCACATTTGGCAGTGCAAGACAGTGTCTAGCCATTTTTGGGCCCAAAACCGAACAACCCATATCCTATGCAAAATATTTAGAATGCTTACAATTTGTACTTACAACTCAGCTATCTGCTCCTTCCTGTCTTGCTGAGTTCCTGCTCCACATGAAAGCAGCAACAGCTGCACAATGCAAGGTACAATGCATGTCCTGTCCACTGGCTGTCTAATGCTGGGAATTATATATGGGTCGATTCTGCGCCGATCGTTTTGCCTGCTTGATTCTCTTATCTTCCGCTCGTTTTTCTTATCTTTTTCCCTTTAACTTCAATGGTGAATCGAGCGGCAAAACGATCGAACGGTGATCGGATATATCGGAAATTATCTATCGAGCCATCTTAATGGCTCAGAATCGAGCCGTGTATTCCCAGCACCAGGCCTCTTTCACACAGACTGCTGAATTGCGCACTTGCTTTATCTTTCTGGCTGCTGGCCCAGGCACTTATTTGGCTGCAGTGTAATGCAAACAAGTGGCATCTTTTGTGACCCAGCTAGTACACCGGAGTAGTTGACAGTTGGTGAATTCACTGCCTTCAGCCTACCGTGTGAGAGGCCTAAGCGACCTATGCCTAAAAACAACCCACAAGTGAGGCATAAACGAGGGGCCAGTTGTTTGCTGGATCAACCCATGTCAAATAAGGGGGCAAAGCAAAATTGTAGATCTATTGTTGCTTTTATATACCTGATTTTATAACATAACATTATTCTGAACATTGCTGTATTTTTACTATACATTAGTGATGTTAAAAAAAGTTCTTCATAGTTCTTAAAAGGCAAATTTACACTGAGCGTGAGGAGCAGAGCCAACCTAAAGCTTTGTACACGCGCTAGGCGGTTTTTCTGCCGAGGTGGACAAATGGGGCCCTCAATCCACCTGCTGGATCAACTCAGAGTGCTGGCTAAGGGCATTGTTACACCTGTAAAGATTTATAGCAGAACATAAATTGAGGATACCCATTCTTACATTTAATTAACCTGGCTTCAGCACCAGAAATGCTGCTTAGAATGATGTTGCTGTACGTTGTTTTGTAATCCTGCCCTCCTAGAGATATAAGCTATTTAGCCTAGGCTTGTCATCATGCACCCTTCTGCACCAGAGCACTCTGGGAGATTACGTTACTGCTCACTACATAGATGGGGAGGAGGGGGGGGGTGTGGGGAACCAACCCACAGTGATTCACCTTGTCACTGAAAACTCTCAAGGCTTGGTTCACACAGGAGGCTGATGAGACAGTTTGCAGCTGCTTGTTTATCTGATGCAAACACTTCTTTGCTACCAAGCAGAAAAGCTTTTGCCGACGGTTTCTGATGGCTCAAACGCAGCCATCTTGGACAATACATGTAGCGTCCAAAACAAGAAGCGACATTGGGGAATCTACCAATGAACAAATGACCAATAAGTGAAAAGCTGTAAACAGTTTATAAATTGCTTCCATTCATTTGAAAGGACCAGCGGGTTGATAACTTTAAACTTCACCTTTGACGCCCGCTGAAAAATGTGGCATTTACCGTCACACAAAAGCCAGTGTGAACCAGCCCTTAAAAATGCAAGTCCGGTTGAGATAAGATTTTAAAATAGGCAAACATTGACTAAATTTATAAATGAATGTATGGGAAATTTTTTTTTTTTTTTTTTTACAAAAGTTTTACATTTAGTAAGGGTTCTCTAAATTTATGAAACTGGCTTGAAGAGGAACTCCAGTGAAAATAATGTAATTAAAAAAAGTGTTTCATTTTTACAATTATGTATAAATGATTTAGTCCAGGGTTTATCAACCTTTTCACTAATTGTACCACTTTTATCGCCTGAAAAATGTCAAGTACCACCACTGGTACTTGGTTGCAGTGAAGAGATAAGAAGGCGAATGGTGCAGTGACGGTACATATACTTCAATTACAGGAAGTAAGCAGTGATGTCACTTCCTGTATTTGAAGTATACCCACCATCACTGTGCACCATTCACCTACCTGTCTCCTCACTGCTGATCTGATCTTTGAATTATGCTGCAGGGCAGCACAGTGAGAAGCGAGCATGGAGTAGCCAAACTTTGTGGCGGCAGGATGGGACCAGGACAAGCAGCAGGCAGGCAATTAAGTGGCAGTCAAACTTGGAGCGTACCACCTGGCCAAAAGCAAAGTACCACTGGTGGTACGCGTACCACAGATTGAAAAGCCCTGATTTAGTCAGTGTTTGCCCATTGTAAAATCTTTTAAATCCCTGATTTACATTTTGACATTTATTACATGGTGACATTTTTACTGTTGGCAGGTGATGTAGCTGCTGCATGTTTTTTTGGCAGTTGGAAACAGCTGTAAACAGCTATTTCCCACAATGCAACAGGGTTCACAGACAGGAAACTGCCAGGAGTACCACGGTCCTCAGAGTTTCTTGTGGGAGGGGTTTCACCACAATATCCGTCATACAGTGCCCCCTGATGGTCGGTTTGTGAAAAGGAATAGATTTCTCATGTAAAAGGGGGTATCAGCTACTGATTGGGATAAAGTTAAATTCTTGGTTAGACTATTAACTGTGAAAGAGAAACTAAGGCACGGATACATCATTTATTTTAAAGGCCTAATAAACACAGAAATGTTGACATGCTTCTACCCCTGTAGCCATTCAAGTAATGGTAGCAAAATAAAAAACACAATATACTTATAAAAAATATTTAGAAATTACCTTTTTTAATGCTGGACAGCCCTTCGTCTGTCGGCTGGGCTGCTGACACTTGGTCTCTTCCACATGACCGGACTACTAATAGTTATTACTTTTCTGCACACAGCTGCTAACCTGTCAGTTACTGCAGTGAAGTGACAGCTGTGGACATTAACTAGGAGGATCCTGGTCCTCGTGAACAGCCTACACACAGATGAGGGGTGTTATGTATAGTAAAGCATTCCTAAGCATTTTTTGTACAGAGTACACTGAGGTTAAATTAATGTCTATAGGGATTGCAGAATGTCAACATTTCAGCCCATGGCCAATTATTATTTTATTTATTTTCTATGCTTTTATTAGCAATCCATTTTATATTTTCAATACATATTTTCAGTTTAAAAAGTCTTAGGGCTAGTTCAGTGCTCAGTTGTGTTGCAGAATAACTCTAATCATGTCAGCTCACTGTCCAATCAATTATATGGGCCTGTTCACAGTACTTGCGCTCTAAAGGAACTGGTGCCACAACAAGCATGCCCGATTGATGATTTGATTGATTTTGGGATAAAATTTCCTTCAGTTTCTGTAATAATTTGATTGGTGTGTAGCTTATTAGCCTTCAGCACCTTATCCTGGTGGTGAGGTTGCCACCTTAAGCTTCCTGGCACACTGATTTCCACTCCCACCGCACAGCAGCAGTGCTAATTTTTGGTCAGCCTTGGATTGCCCCCAGTACTTGCTATGTCTAGTCAGTGTGGCTTGATCCGCCACCCAATGAGGCTTCTGATGGGAGACCAGCAACTCCACATAGGCTTTGCTTTAGCCATCATATTCAGGGTCCTATCAGGCCTTCATGGCTATTGTAGTGGCTCGGGGCCCACAAAGGTAGCAAATTGGGAACCCATACAGTGTTCTCCCCAGGCTCTTTTAGCCGGGTGCTCCACCCGGCTAGTTTTGGTGACCACCTGGCTGTTATCAGCTCACCTCTTCCTATGCTGTAAGCAGAGTTGCACACAGAAGCACCAGCCCTGCATTCTCTCAATCTTGCCCCACCCGGCTACATTTTCATGCCACCCGGCTACATTTTCATGCCACCCGGCTGGAAAAAAATTCTGGGGAGAACAATGCCATACTATATTGAAGTGGTAAATTGGGCAAACAAAATTAGGTGTGTGTGTGTGTATACCCCAAGGCTATGTACACACCACCATATGGGCTGTTTTCCACTATGCTGGTGTGCGACTTATGAGACTTACGCCGACACTTGCAGTGAGGTGAATACGCACCTGAATCCCTGTAGCCGTGCCATGCACAGCTATATGGATTCGGATGCATTCTGTGGTAAACTGCAGCAGGCTGTCTAAATTGCGCCAGCATGTGATTCGGATTGCAAGTTCATTGACCCAATAGGCAGTGTTCCCCCCTCGCGATTCGCATTCAGGGAAAGCTGCGGGTTCCACACAAGTGGAAATAGGCCCTATACATTTTCCAAAGTATAACAAGCATGTTTTGTTTTTCCTATCAGTGGGCATGCATACAATTAATTAGATCCGAAAATGCACATGGGGACTGGAAAAATTCAGATTTCAGGGTTTTGGTTATTTTAAACACAAACTCGGAAATGCGTCTGATGTGATCAAGCCTATTGATCAACATTGCCTGTCAGTGTTAATGCATTTCTGCAAGCACACATTAGTGTCAATGGGGTGATCTGTTAATATCGGAGCAAATTGTGGACTGCCGCCCTGTTGGCAACATTCAGCACAACCACATAAATAGACATACAGAGTTTCTATTAATAGGTGAGTGAATTCTGCTGGGTTTTCATAGAACGTGTTTACTACTCTAACAGAACAGCTTGTACCGATGTGTTTTGACAAGAATCTATTGAAAATCTACATTTACAAATCTCTATTTGTCTGCACTGTTTTGACTTACTGGTGTTTGGGGCTTGTTTATGAAAGATGGGTTTTCCACTAAATTTCACTGAATTGGGCATATGGTGTTGGAAAATTTTGGTATGTGCTACTAAATTATGCCAAATTTACATTACAGCTTGCATAGTTTTGAAGACTGTGTAATTCAAAACGGTTCACACTCCCCAGTTTCTGTTGGCTTTTTATTCTCGATTACAAATTTGAAAATGAATAGTAATAAAATAAAAAAAATAGCTGTATATTTTGGAAAAGTGCTACAAAGGTTTAAGTGGGCCTGAACTGCACAGGACACAAGGAAAACAGAGAGAAATGCACCATTTATGTATTTAGAGCGTTTAGCCTGTCTAATAGCGTACGAGAGGTATCGGCGCAGGAGACTTGGGCACAGGATACAGCCGGTATATGGCTGATCCTGCTGCTGCACAAGTATTAAATACTATTCCCCCTCCAGACCGCCATAGATGGTGTGGAATGAAATAATTCGGCTTCCAGCAATTGCTGGAAGCTGAATTATTGTGTTTTTAAAAGTAACTTCAGCTCAGTCTTCTGACGGCGCCAAAGTTACTCCCTGTGCGCCGCTATAGCTATAATTCCTATTACGGCCTATGGTGGCGCCGGCTGCGCCCTAGTCTCCAGCGTAGGAATCGCCGTGTTCATGTCTAATACCCCCTAATCTACAGGTAATCACAAGTGTATTTTGATCTCTCTGCTTTGTCAGCACCTAAATTCAGCAGTCCTCAGCAAGTAATAAGCAAGTAAATAAGTAAACACAGGATGACCTTTTTTTGTCTACTTCCATGAAAGCACAAAGTAGACGCACTGCAGATTTATTGCAGGAGAGCTGTAAGCTGTAACAAAAATGGTTTTTCTTTAAATTTATTATGCTGTTGCTTATCTTTTATAGCAGAGAGGAAGTTCTGAGTTCAGGTCTTCTTTATTGCAGTGCTAAAATCAAAACTGGGTTTCCTCATGAATCCATGCCACATTGCAGCACCAATACCTAGTGTTCAAAGTTGGAAACCCAAGTTATCCTGAACACCACACTTCAGCATCCAATAAAAGTGGACAGGGTCACTGGAGTTCACTTACTTCATGTGACCCCGATGCCTCACACTGTCCACTCATGTTAGGAATCCATACCTACCACACTGCACATCGCTTTTCAGTAGTTTTCAGCAGGGAATCTATTGAAAATTGATTGAACAGTTCAACGCTATGGGTTGTTGATCTACCACTGCTTCTGCCCTGCCCCCAATCAACCTAGATATTCTGTCCTGTCTGATCAATGCTTTTGATTGATTTATTTTTTTCCAAAATTGACAAGTCGATTGATCGGACATTTTGAAGAAATCTATTTCCTGCAGATCGATCGAATTTGCAGGGATTTGAACAGGAAAATCGATAAGTGTATGGGCAGAAGTGACAATTCACCAATTGACTTATGCAAGGGATCTGGCAGAGTGTCCTTTTGTAAGCTAGCAAAAGTTGAGCGATTTCCTCTCCTGTGGTTACAAAGAAAATGTTTTGACTTTAAACAATTCTTTCAAAGAACATGCTTGTGCTGATGTGTTTCAGTGTTGTCACTGTTTGTGATTGCAATGCATCCTATTCCAGTCTCAGCTGTTTCCTCTGATGTACATTCAATGGTGCATCCTGTCAGTTGCATGCTGACATCAGGTCATGAGAAAATGTTAAAGGGACAACCTGGGGATTAGCTTAACACGTCTAAATATAAGAGAACAGCCATGCACAGGAATGCTGCACAATATAGGCGTCTGATGTACCATTCATTAATTTATTTATTTCTTGGTTTTATACACATTCTAATTCTGGCCTTTTGACTTGTCATTACTGCAGGAATTCTAGACCTCTTAAAGGAAACTTTAACTGGAAAAAAAAATAATTGCCCAATTACTTACCTGGGGCTTCTTCCAGCCCCCTGAAGTCTTCCTGGTCCCTCGCCGTCATTCCATGCTACTCAGTTCCCCCGTTATCCCCCTCTGATTGCTAGATGCGCGGCCAGGTGCCTCCTCCAGTGCACCCCCATGGCCGGGAGTGCTCTGCGCTTGCGCGAGTCTCTTAACTTGTGGAGAACAACAGCAGAGTTCCGGCGGAATCGCGACAACGGAGCAGAAGGACTTCAGGGGGCTGGAAGAAGCCCAAGCTAATTTACTGGAATTTTTTTTTTCAATTGTCTCATGCCTTTGTTCTGATGTCATGTTTGAATGAGTTAATTAAAAATTCTAATCAGTTGCAAGCAAGTTCCATTGTGTACGTAAAGCTCCAGCAAGGAGAACAGATTGTGATATCATGTAGCCTCTGCCTTCCCCATATCGGCAGGGGGTCATTGCACCTCAAGCAGCGGAGCACTTGCATGGACCGCCATATCCTGTACAAGCTAGTGAGCATGCTCAGATGCTGGAGGTTCACCGTTTTTTATGGCTTTTACTTCATCAATTAAAGAGGAACTGTAGTAAAAATTACAATGAATAAAATTGCATTTTTTTTTCTTTACAATATCCATTTATAAATTATTTAGTTAGTGTTTTGCCCATTGTAAAATATTTCCTCTCCCTATTATACATTCTGAAATTTATCACAGGCAGCGACATCTTTAGTCCTGCCAGATGATATCTGTGAAATGTCTGTTTACTGAGAGGTCAGCTTACAGAATATACCTGGTCTCCCAGAATGTTCAGGGAATGGGGATTCCACATAGCTAAACAACCTAGGCTAAACACCACTGGGAGGGCAGGGTTAAAGTCAATATACAGCTATAGGAAGTGTTTCTAATATTAAACCCAGGAAAATTACCATACAAGTGGGTATCCTGAATAATTTACTGCATTGTACTAGATGTCACTACAGTGCCTCTTGAATTTTCTGCATGTTGTAGTAGTGGTGCTGGTGGTGGTGGTGGTCAGAGGTGAAAGCTAATTTCATGGGGAAAAAAAACTTCTCGCTCATAATCTCCAGCAACAATACTTTATTTCTGACACTGAAATATGGGCAAATGACATCCGATGTCTGTATAGCCATCCACAAAACGTGAATCGTGGTCTTTCTCTTTTGATTGGCCATGTTGAATTTCCTTGGTGGCATCTTGTTGTTTTCCCAGACACATAGTGGTGTCATCACCTCTCACTCTTTACTTCCTCTCTAGACTATGGGTGCCTGTAGCGGAGGCATTTGTTGTCACCAGTGACAGCAACGACCTGACACCATTACAAAGGATTGTTTTGTGGCAGTTATTGCAACCTATTCTATTGCTATGCGGGGGTCTGATAGAGTGGCGCATGAGTCACAAAGCAGGAGAGAGTGAGTGGCTAGAACTCACTTGGTGGATCGGTGGCCGTTGTACACACTGGATTCTTGGCAGAGGCATGTGTACGTGGCTTATGCAATTTGAGCATTCAATAGCATGAAACTATAACCTATTCTATCACTATAAAGTTGCCTTCACTGACCCTTAGGGGACCACTGTCACGAAAAGCATAAAATGAGTAAAATGAGCCAGAAATTACTTTTCTACTATGTTGCTGTCACTTAGTGTTAGAAATCTGACATAACTGACAGGTTTTGGACTAGCTCATCTCCTCATGGGGTTCTCAGGGTGTTTTTTTTTTTTTTTTTTTTTTTTTTTTAATTTTTCAAAAGCACCTGGTAAATGGCAGTTGCTCAGTCCAACTGACAAAAAAATGTACGATGAGCAGGGAGGCTGGCCAGCATCTTTATATAAATATTTTTCAGTTAGTGTGTTTATAAAGAATAAAGGCCATGCTGAGAATCCCTGAGGATTGCTGAGACTCCCCATGAGGAAATAGGCTAGTCCAAAATCTGTAAGTAATGTCAAAATTCTACTACCTACTGTAAGTGACGGCAACATAGGAGAAAAGTAATAATGTATGCCTGCTTTAACTCGGGAAGAAATGTACCGGTACTTCTTATTTGTATGTGTTTACATAGATTTTAATATTTTTGCAACAGTGGTCCTTTAAAACTGGTGTGATTTCCTTTTTGGCGCTAGGACAGCCAATACTTGCTGTCTCGTGACGCCATGCTGAGATGAGACACCAAACTCAACTGACATCAAATCAACTAAGTGTGAACTATTTTAGTCTAATTATTAGTTTTTTTTTGTATTGTTGACTAAACAGGATTATCCAACTGTACATTAAAAAGGGAAAAGTGAAATATTTGATGTGATGTGAAAGTAGCAAGGGGATGAAGAAATCATGAGGGAAATTAAGTTGCCTGATATCAACTTGCTGCATTGCTTCTTGCAATTAGCATTTTTTCCCTTTTTACCAGGGATACAGACAGATTTAATTTCACTTCTCGGTACGTGTTCTACAAAGTATCTATTAGCATCCCGCCAGCGTGCACAGCAGTGCTTCTTCAAAAGACACCCTCCTGAGCCTGGATAGTCATTTTCTGGGGGGAATGAAATGTAGTAGATGCAAATGCCTATCCAGTGTAATAAGATAAGATGTAGTATGAAGAGACAGTTCCTGTAGTTATTTAAAAACCTTTTGCATTTTTTTTTTTTTTTTTTTTTTTTTTGAGTACTTATAGTGCAAATCGGCTTGCTGCTTAAAGCAGACTGAGAGCTGGTCCACACTAGGTTCGGAAACGTATCCGTGGCTGCGTTTTTCAAACCTGATGAAAAACGGAGTCCCGGATACTAATGTTCAAAATAGCAGCCAGCCTCACCCAAGTAAAAAACGGATCCGTCTGCGTTTGCAGGGATCCGTTTTCAAAACCTGAACGGAAGGTCCGGATCTGCTGCATTTTCACGCAACGGATCAGGACCACGGATACACGCAGGGGTAGTAAAAACAATGAGAAAACGCATCTCCAGCTCCACAGGCAAAAAACGGATGTTAAAACTGATAGCCTGAGCTTTATGATTGGCCCAAAAAAATCCTCCCACTCCTTCCTAATGATGGAGATGTTTTCTGTCAGGGAAAAACCTGAACGGAAACTGATGCAAAACTGATGCACTTTCATCAGTTTGCAGTACGGTGGGTACTTCCCCTGATCCGGACTGCAGTGTCCGTCCTGCAACCGGGTCTAGTGTGGACCTAGCCTGAATGTACATAACTAATCTAGTGTTAATATTTCTTCTTGTTGTAAAAGTTTTTATATCAGAATAAGTGGGGTGGGACAACCTTATTGTGCAGTACTGAGATTGGGTGTTTACTCATAGTAATTAAAAATACACTGTGATGTAGGTTTGTCACCAGGTTTCAGCAAAAGCATTCAGCTAGTGGAATGTGTGTCTGTAGATAGGAAGGCACTGTGAAGGTAGTATGTCAGGAATACTGGCTTCTCTAGCTTGTTTACAATCTCCTGTGCATACAGAAGACTTGGCTGGGATTAGCCTTGTTTGAGTGAAGTCAGATTAGATAGGGAAGAGGTCTTGGGTGAATGCCAAAAGCACTTCCCAAAAGATCTGGTGTATTATTTATACCATTTTTTAATTCAGTCATTATTGCCAAACAGGATTAATAACTAAAAAGATCATAAAAAGAAATGTAATTCATGTACACTTCAGGCACTTTCCTTTGAACATGTATAAACATTTGAAAAGTAGACCTAAAAACTAACGCAGTTCAGACACGGCAATCTTCTAAACATACATCATATCATTCAACTGATACATACAACATTTAATCTTGATTGTACAGCTTTACCAAATATATGTAAGTACAAGGGCCAACAGATTGAAAAGATTGTTTTAATGAGCTCTTAAGCCGCATCTACACGGGTAGATGCGGCCGCAATGCTCCTTATCAATCGAGCCGCTGATGCGGCTCGATTGATAAGATCCGACAGGACGGATCTCCGCACCGCCGATTCCCTGCTCGATCCCCGCGAGGGGACAAGGGCAGGGAATCGTGCGGGAGATGAGCGGCGCCGGCGGGGACGAGCGGGGAATCGAATGCGGAGCGGGGACGCCGATCGCCACAACATCTCCCCAACATCTCCCCGTGTAGACGGGGCTTAAAGCCCCGTCTACACTATGAGAGGTTGTAGCGATCCGGCGGCCTCTTCCGCGTGCCCCGCATTCGTTTCCCCGCTCGTGCCCGCCGGCGCCGCTTATCTCCCGCACGATTCCCTGCCATTGTCCCCTTGCGGGGATCGAGCAGGGAATCGGCGGTGCGGAGATCCGTCCTGTCGGATCTTATCAATCGAGCCGCATCAGTGGCTCGATTGATAAGGAGCATCGCGGCCGCATCTACGCGTGTAGATGTGGCTTTAAGCCCCATTTACACGATACGATTCTTTGTACGATTCGATTACGATTCTATTTACGATCTGATTAAATCCGACATGTCCGATCGGGATTTGATTCAATTCGATTTGCCATTGTTTTGCAATGGCAAATCGAATTGAATCCCGATCGGACATGTCGGATTTAATCGGATCGTAAATAGAATCATAATTGAATCACACAAACAATCGTATTGTGTAGCTTGGGCTTAATGCTAGGTACACACCATACAATTTCCTGTTAGATTTTCTGTAATGTTGGGAATACACGGTCGATTCTGGCGTTCTATTCCGTGCTCGATAGTTTTGCCCGCTCGATTCTCTTACTTCCGCCTGTTTTTCTTCTCTTTTTTTTTTCAATCACAACATTGCGGTTTTACTGTACAGTGAAGCACAGTAAATTATACAGTACAATGAAAGTGCTTCACTGCCACTACACACACGCACACCAACATGTATACTCAGACAGGAACACACATGCGCGCACACACACACACACACGCACGCAGGCGCGCGCGCGCGCGCACACACGCACAACCTAGTAACAGGTTAAAAGACAGCATGCTTTGTGTGTCTGCATCAGAACCTGACATACCGCACTGTGCCCCAATCAATGTGCAAGCCCCATAGGGATACCATTGCATTGTTGCGTTGCCATATGACGATGTTGCGGCAAAATGGACCTAATGTGAAAGGGAGCTAAAGGCCCATACAGTTGGTGACTACTGCCCTGCCAAGGTATAAGAAGCAAGTAACTATAATTTGCTGTGTTTAAAGAGAACCCGAGGTGGGTTTGAAGAATATTATCTGCATACAGAGGCTGGATCTGCCTATACAGCCCAGCCTCTGTTGCTATCCCAATCCCCCCTAAGGTCCCCCTGCACTCTGCAATCCCTCATAAATCACAGCCACACTGCTGACAAACAGCTTGTCAGAGCTGGCTGTGTTTATCTCTATAGTGTCAGTCTGCTGCTCTCCCCGCCTCCTGCAGAACTCCGGTCCCCGCCTGCATCCCTTCCCTCCCTGCTGATTGGAGGGAAGGGACGGGGGCAGGGACTGGAGCTATGCAGGAGGCGGGGAGCAGCTGAGACTGACACTACAGATGTAAACATAGCCTCACAGCAAGGCTGTAATTTATAAAGGAATTGCAGAGTGCAGGGGGACCTTAGTGGGGTTTGGGATAGCAACAGAGGCTGGGCTGTATAGGCAGATCCAGCCTCTGTATGCAGATAACATTCTTTAAACACACCTCGGGTTCTCTTTAAGGAAGTTTTATAAGTCCTCCTCCTTGCTTTACGATAAGATTTTTAAGCAGTTTTAGTGGAATTTTTAAGAAATTGAAAAACAGAAGACACTGCATAAATCATTTTAGGCGATTCCTGAAAAATAAGCTTTTAAAGGGATACTGTAGGGGGGTCGGGGGAAAATGAGCTGAACTTACCCGGGGCTTCTAATGGTCCCCCGCAGACATCCTGTGTTGGCGCAGCCACTCCCCAATGCTCCGGCCCCGCCTCCAGTTCACTTTTGGAATTTCTGACTTTAAAGTCAGAAAACCACTGCGCCTGCGTTGCCGTGTCCTCGCTCCCGCTGATGTCACCAGGAGTGTACTGCGCAGACACAGACCATACTTGGCCTGCGCTGTGCGCTCTTGATGACATCAGCGGGATCGAGGACACGGCAATGCAGGCGCAGTGGTTTTCTGACTTTAAAGTCAGAGATTCCAGAAGTGAACCGGAGGCGGGGCCGGAGCATCGGTGAGCGGCTGCGCGGGCACAGGATGTCTGCGGGGGACCATTAGAAGCCCCGGGTAAGTTTAGCTCATTTTCCCCCGACCCCCCTACAGTATCCCTTTAAGGACTTGTTTCCTTTTGCATTGGCAGGGCAGAATAATAGTCATTGTTTAAGGTGGCAGTTTGAGGAATGATTGCTCTATAGGTGCCCCTCTCGGCTACAACGAAGCAGCCTGTTCAGCTCTATGCAGAGTGAATAGGGGGTCTAGATTAAGATGCAAAATGGCAGCAGATGTTTGCGTCAGTTGTTTAGTGGTACAGCACAATAAATCGCTAACAACATTGGCCTCAATTCAGGTAGGGTTATCAAATTAATTGCCTCGTGAGGTAATTTACCTCATGAGGTAATGACATTTAGCAATTCTGGTAGGTTTTAGTCATGTTTTACCTCATGAGGTAATTCATGAGGTAATATGCATTGAGGTATTTTACCTACAAAAAATATTTACCTCACATAGCTACCAGAATTGAGGCCAATACTAAGTTTCTTGTACAAAAAAGGGCATTTTGGGTCATCTTTTGACTCACATGTTGGATACATGCAAATCTGACAGCTGCCTAGGTTGTGATCGAATACTGCAAAAATTTGGGACATTTTAGGATTGTATTTTTTAACAAAGCATAATGTTTAGCTGTCGTAAATCTAGCTTTTGTGGCTGCCTCTTAATGCCTTTTGGATTTAGAAGATTACAAGAAACCAGATAATTATTGGAGTGTTTGGAAAGGTCATTTGCTTTCATGAATATGTTCCAAGAACTGCTGCACTCCTTTTCAGAGTGGTGGGGAAGTTAAGTAGATTGGCAGTAGCTGCCTCAACTCCTCTCCAAAGCCCGCTCCTGTGGCATGTTTACTCGAAAGATCTCCTCGCTACACTTTTAGATGGTCAGTTCCACTTGCTGCGTTTTAAATTACAGTACTACTTGTGTCTGCTGCACTTGGCCAAGATGAAAAAGGATCAGCAGCCACACTTCATAATTTCTAATAATGCTTTGCCCGGAATGTTGTATATGACTCCATGGCTAGAATTCCAGAGCCTTGAGTGTGTCCGATCAGTTTTCCAACAACCTGCTAACATTTCATTAAGCTGTTTGTTTCCTAACCAAGAAGGCATTAACATAAGCTGAAACAGAAGAAAGCTCTGCACAAGGTCTTGGCTATGAGGTTTTGCAACAGCATTTTTTAATTTTAGATTAGAAGACGGGACTTTTTAAGCTTGATAAGAGTGGCATCTTTTGTCCACTTCAAATGTTTACTGTTGATGAGGCTGCGTCAAACAAAGCGGTTTACCCTGGCACATTGTGTGGAAGTTACCAGCATTTTTTTTTTAATGTGCCACGGAAAGGGAAAAAAACTGACTATGTAATGCATCCTGTCCCTGTTCTCGTGCACTGTGATGGGACACACCAACAATGTTTAGGGGAACATAATTTTGCCTCTTACGCAGCTGATTTACTTCTCCCCCAGCCTACATAGTCCGTTCCTAGAAGTGCGTCGTCACTGCAGCTCGCTCAGAAAACCTGTAGAGGGGGGTCCTTTATTGTCCCATCATTACAGGCATTGCTGGGGGCACCTGCCGGTTCTTGAAGACACCTGCCGGCTGAAGCAGAAGTGAGCCTTTAGAATTGCTCACCATTTACTACAAACCTCTAGATTGTACAATAGACTGTGACAGCATAGTGACTGACACACTTGCCTGTCTGCTGCTGAATCTGGGGCACGGTCTCGCTCAACTCGCATTTTGGGGATTTGATCCCTCTTTAACTGCGGAATAGTGCAAAGAAGGCCTAGTTGGTGTGCTGGCTGTTGTTTCAGTCTTTATCTTCTGCCATGTCCCATCAAGCTTTTATGTGACTGGGGTCAGCAGAGTGGGACACAGTGTAGGGCCTAGGAGCTGAGACCCCGTCCATAAGTGTCCCCTACTCCCACCCCTTCTTAGCTCATTGTTGTTCAGTTTTTTGGCTGGCACCTACTGCTGCCTATTATAACTGTTGGTGACGTGTTAAGCAGCCACACACTAGAAGCTGCTGGCTGACATTTATCCTAACTCTGTTCATAGCTTTAAGGGGCCCATACACTGGTCGATTTCAGCCTTCAATCAATTCTATTGCCAATCGATTGGCCGGTCAATCGATTTGCGGCAGATTTTGATAGATTTGATCTATGTGACAGGATGGAAAATCTAGGTCGATCTGCTGCTGGAAGCAGATCGATGGCCCATAGTTGCATTGGATCTAATGGTCCAATAATGCATTTAGATAGATTTTCAATCTGTTCCTAGTGTGTGGCACACATCAGATAGAATCCTGTCAGATTCGACTTGACAGGCATCTGACAGACATCTAGCTGATAGTTGAATCTGCTGTAAATCTGTGTATGGGCACCTTTATACACTGGTGTCTGAGAAAAGGCAGAAGTCCCAGGAAGTGACGTTATTTCTCAATGCCATTTTAGCATATCTATTCATTTTTACCAGTTTGATAATACAGAAATATTTACTGGAGACTTTCTGGTCAACACTTGATGTGTGATCATAAAAGTCCTTTTATTTTAACCTAAACCTTGAAAGAAGCCGGAAGTGAAAATCAACTGATCAACTAAAAAAAAAAAAATGTGCCTATCCTCCTACTCCTTTAATGTTGTATTGCTTCAACTGAATTATACAGTCTTTCATGCAGTCTGAGAGAGTCCTTAGCCAAAATATATTAACTATTGACCTTTTATCTCTACCGTGCACTCAGAAGCTGTTCTCTTCCAGGAAAGAGTACTATGGCTGTAATTCCTTATCCTTGTGGGCTGCATTATAGTCTGTCTGAGTCCCAACTGGAGAGAAACTGTCACTTGCATACCTGATGATTAACTCTTTTCAGTAGAAAAAGGAACACAGCCTAGTTATGTGTATGCTTAGCACTGTACATACACATGTCTATCTCTTCATATCACCTCATGTACACACTAAACCAAGGGTGGACAAATTAGTATGGAGTTCTGAGCCAAGTGGAGAGAAACTCAAAAGTTAAAATGCCAGCAATTCTGTATTAGGAGTCTTGGGTATGGCTACTTGTCCTGCTTCCCTTAAAAGAGCTAGATGTGAGCTCAGGAGAATCCTTGTATGGGAATGAGTCAGCCATATTGTCTCTCAAAGTACAGTATGCAGTAATGTGTACAACAAGGAATACTGTACTGAACAAGTGATTCTACCTGAAAAAAGGTATCTCAGTGGTTTAATAAAGCTGTATGAATGAGTGACAAATTCACAAAGTAAATTAGAGATAATAAAAAGGCCATCGGAAATTAGATGAGTTGAGCAATATGGAGGCAGCTGATTGGTGGCTGCATTTTCAGCTTAGCTGTGTCTTGCCTGTTGGCTGATTATATAGTCTTTATTTGATTGCATCCCTGGAAGGGAGAATATTATCCACTTCTGTTGCTGGCAGGTGTTACTGCTATGATTTTTCCAGCCGTCAAGTAGCAGAAATGAATAAAATAGCTGACCTTATTCCTTGTGAAAAAAGTCATGCATGAAATCTACACAAGCGGGTGTTACTATGCCTCTGTTTATGTGCCTTGCTGCCTTGTTTTAAAAATATGTTCAGCTTCAACCAAGGACCTCTGCATTACTGTATTCTACTTTTTCAGTAAACGGACGAAACCCAGTGAAAAGTGTATTAAACATTGTAACCAAGTTCAATCCATCATCCACTGGTCTGGCTTTTATAAAGACTCCTCTGGTGGCTACATATTACTGCAGTTTTGCTTCTTGTATTTAATTTTCAAAATTGTGTTTTGTGTTGCTTATATGCTATATTCTTCTAGAAGGTATTCCCAGGAGGCGCTCTATACAATGGGATCGCCTTCGCTAGGGTTGAGTAGATCTGCCGGGCAAATTGCTTGCAGGTTGGGGGTCGGCGGCTGCTGTACACATGCCTGGTTATCGCCTGAGGTGGTCTTAACCAGCTGCCTCAGCCGATTTAAATCAGACCTGTGTATGGACCTTTACCCTATTCTTAAGTATTGTTTTTCATCAGAAGATGTAAGTTAATTACTACCTCTCCTTTTTAACCTGAATTCAATTTTTGGGCGCCTCTACCTTAGTGTTCTTCCATAGCTGTCACTTCTGGTTGGCTGAGATATGGCAGAGGAAAGCAGGCAGTAGCCCTGACAAAGTTCCTCCCTTTACCTCACCATATATTACCACAGTGAAAGCAGTAGGGAACCCCGATTCCACCACCAAAATGCTCACTGCGTTTTCTGTGCTCACAAAGTACATTAGCACTTCGCCTAGTGATATGTTTACAAATTCTTTTTGGAGCTGCAAGTTATTTGGCATCTGTCACCTAGCTGAGACTTAATAAACATGTCAGTGGTGCTTACTGTATGGCCGCAAATGACAGATGAGACTTCTGGGTAATGGACACAGACTTGGGTGGCTGAGGTCATGAACTCAACAGGTCATTGTGAGAGTAAGGAATTTTAAGAGAAGCTAAATTTCTCTCTGTATACTTTCTGCCTATGCCTATATTATCTTCAGTCCCCAGTAGTGAGTAAAATAAATCTGTAAATCCATAATGGTCTGGGTAGGTTTACAAAAAAAAAAACAAAAAAAAAATCTCACTTCAGGTTCCAGTATGAGATCTCTAACCTTTCAGTCACCCCCACTATGCTCCATTCTAACCTGATGAGGGTTGCAGGTTTTTACCATTTGATAGGAGCCATTTTTAAAAGGAAAATTTAGACCAGACTTGCTGGAGAAATTTTAATTTGCCCACTGAAGAGCCCTAGGCGAAGCTGAGGCCAGTTTCACACCTTGCCGGCCGGCATTGCTGGTGTGATGCAATTAGATGATCGCATCACACTGCAATGCTAGAAAAGGCTTTAGGGGATTTCCGAGTTAATATGCGGTAATACCCTTTCTGGCCGCAAGCCAAGCAGGAAGTGAGGCTCTCTAGTGCTCACTTCCTGTGGGGGAATTATGAATTGTGCGGCAGTGTATTAAAAAAATACACTTCCTCACATGCCTGCCGCAACGCAATAGACTTACATGACTTCCGCTTCACTGCAAGCCGCTGCACAAGCCAGCCCTAACACGCTGCTTCTCTCGCATTGGCGTGTGGCAAAAAATCTCACTTCCGTTGCACTGCGTCGCACCGCCACCTGGTCGGCGGCTGCGAACTGAGCTGTCAGCGTGGGACAGTTGGCTGCAAGGGGCTGGAGAAAGCTCCAGTTAAGTAAATTGGCTTACATGTCGTTTGCCTGATGACTCCTTTAAGGCTCATATACACATCCAACTTAATGCACAACCAACCGCACAACATGACCAACTACACAACAAGTTGTTCATCTGACAAGCATGTACACATACGCCGACTAACTAAACAAACAACTCGCTTAAAGCGGATCTGAGATGAAAAACAAACTATAACTAGTAACTTGTCAATATATCTTATCTAAAGTTTAGATAGTTTACACAGCAAATCTAGCTGCAAACAGCTTCAGTAGTATATGATTATTTATTCCTGTGATACAATGAGAGCGGCCATGTTCTGTTTGTCACATTACAAACATGCAAGCTGCTCTGCATCTCCAGCTCTCAGCCTGTGAAAACTTCACTCCCCTCTCCTCCTCCCCCCTCCCCTGTGCCTCTGAAATCTCTGACTAGTAACCACCTCCTGACCTCTTGCCCAGACTGAGCTCCCATAAGCCCGTGCTACTAAGGCTCAGTGTGCCAAGACACTCTAGAGAAGCTGTGGGTGAGGCTTGTTTAGTTATAGGGAATTAGAGTATTAAAACAAAAAAAGTATTTGGCTTGAGGAATTTCCTATAAATTATATGGAAGGAACACAATTATGCAATGAGTAAAAGTTTATCTTGGATCCACTTTAAATACTATGCATGCAAGCTAAATGAACATGTCCACATTCAAAAACAATAGTTGTTCAAAAGATTTGTACACACATTCCGATCTGCATGGTGGTTTTCCAGATCCAACTGGTGGATCAATCTGACTAACAACCTGTTATGAGTTGGTCATCTGGTTTGTCAGCTGTACACACACCCAACTTATCTTCCAACAGACAAGTTTGGAAACTAGTTGGACAGATTGTTGGTAGGTGTGTATGAGCCTATAGGTTGTCAGTGATTTTATACACTTAGGGCCCTTTTCCACTAGCAGTCGCTAGCATTCACGCTGAACGCTAGCGATTGCTGAATCGCAATTCCGCCGATTTCTCGACGTTTGCGGCCGCGATTTTGCTATGCACTGCATAGCAAAATCGCGGCAAATATCGCTCCGCCGCGCGTTCGCGTTCCCGTCAAAAACGAATCGCGGTAGTGGAAATGACCTACCGCGATTCCTATGTTAAAAAGCAATCCGTAGCGATTGTAAAATCTCTAGCGGTTTGCGCTGGTGGAAAAGGGCCCTTAAAGATTGCCACCTGATGTGGAAAAACAAGCACTCTCTCTCCAATCAGATACTTTTAAACATGTTGTCATGTGTGAGGTTTTTTTTGACAATTTGTAAAAGAAAGGGACAATTTTAATTTACCATTGGGTTACCTATCTTTGGCATTCTTCAATTAACCCCTTGTTAAAAGGTACATTGATAAATGCCCCTTTAAAGTCCCACTTAGTATATCTATTCACACATTGATCTACTAATGCTGGGAATACACGTTTCGTTTTTGCCTTCGTTTTAGCCTTCGATTCGTTCGGTAAACGAATCAAGTGTTGAAAACGTATGTGAAAATAGTCATAAAACTCATTATAGTTTCGATTAATAGACCCCAAAAACGAACGACTAGTGATCGACCATGTTTGATATTATCTCTCTTTATCCATCTAATCGAGCCATTGGTAGGCTTGATGGCTGTTCAGATCGATTATATATTCGTTTATGCCGTCCGTCCCTGTACTAAGTTTCGTTTCTTTGCAGCCTTCGATCATTGGAAAAACGAAACTGTCAGAATCGAAAAAAAAAACCGAAACCGTGGGTGGTGATATTAACCGTACGGTCGATTATTTCGGGATCGAAAAGGATAAAAGGCACAATCGAAACGAAGGTTTAAACGAAGGCAAAAACGAAACGTGTATTCCCAGCATAAGACAGGATTTACATGACTTCTATTTAACGAACAAGCGACACCCATGATAACCTAGAATAAAAAACACATATATAAGTAGATAAATACTACTTCTACTTATATAACAGATGTATTGTGCTATCC